>NC_134712.1:115323307-115948307 GCF_049634645.1 Pelodiscus sinensis
TCTGACTACTACTGCTCTCATCTGTTATGTATGTAGAGAAGAACATTCAGTTAAGGGTTTCTCTTTCTGGACAATAACACTGCTGTGAGCTACTGAACAGATGTCCCATTTAACTCTAAAGGAGGCTTCATTTCCCTGGTGCGTGAGGAGATTCCTGTGTGCATTTTCCCTTCACATACACCCCTGCAACTGCCTTAAATCTGCAATCTGAGCCAATAATTGGTAGAGTGCTTAGGGATCTTTCTGGCTTAAAAGAACTATAGAAAAGTAGGATGTAAAAGTTTATGCCTGCATGATTCTGCACACATTTGTGCAAGCATTGGTGTGTGCATCTGCAGAGTGCAGGCACATGCACATTAAGCTGTCTAATGCAATGAATGACTATTTAAAAGCGCATATGCAAGTGTTGGGGACAGACAGGGGGACAGATAGACCCACATGAAAAGTTTATTCCTTTCCTATATTGGTCACTTACTAAAACCTGGGTATTGTTTAAATGCAAAGCCCTCATTATGTTTATAGATAATGTTTGTCAGCAGCTGTGCCAGGAGAGTCCAAGTAGTACACTCCCATTACCATCAATGAAACCTAATGTTTTCTTCCTTTCGAACATTCTAATATAGTAGAACCTCAGAGTTACGACCTGACGGGTCAACCACACACATTATTTGGAACTGGAAGTACATAATCAGGCAACAGAAGAGATAGGGGGAAAGCAAATACAGTACTACTAAACTACTGTTAAAATACTAAAAAGTAAAGGTAAAGTTTTTTTAAATTGCAAGTCAAGGAAACATTGTGCTTTTTTCATTTAAGATGGTTAAAGGCAGCATTTCTGTTTGGGGTGTCCTGACTCATTGCAGGCTGGGTTAGAGGGAGGGGGGAAAGCAGGCTGAATGAGGTGTGGTGTGTGTGTGTGTTAGGAGGATGTTTGCATGATTGTATTTCAAACAAAGTTTCCATAGGTGTTAAGCTAAGAACAAAGAAGATTCTTTTAACAGAATTTTTTTTGGAGTGTTGCACACATCTAAAACTCAGGACTTAATGATTTTTTTAAAATCCTGTGTTAAAAATTAATACATGGTAATGTATTGCATTAAGGCCAGATCTTTGTACGTGGTAGAGTTCTGGCTTTTATGAGTTAGCAGTAGCAAGTACCAGGTGTGATGCTAGTTTTGTAGGATGAAACCTTATTTGCAAGATCTTTGAAACATGCATCTGTCTACAAACCATGAAGCTATGTGTTAATTTGTTCTGAGGCTTTTACTTCCTCTAGTGGAAGAAGGCTAATTTCCTATCTTTGTAGTCACTAAGCAGCTAGACACTGCAGCTAGACACAGGTATCTTGTTTCAATATATTTTCTTCAACACATATGCACTGCTTAAAAAGTGTGAGAGAGAGAGAGACATCAATCGATCCACACACTACCTCAATATTGGTGTTGAACATAAGAAATTTCAACCTACCCAAAAGAAAATTCAACCCACCCAAGGATAGAAAATGTTAAGAGGGAACACTGGTCATGACTCACAATTTGAGAACCGCTGCTTTAACACAATGCAAGCTTCAAGCACAGTCAGCCAATATTTAAGCACGTCTGCATGAGACAAACATATGCCTCTTCTTGAGAAGTCAGGCAGCATTACTTGCGGTGACAGCAAAGGTGTTTCATTCCCAAATATGTGAGGAAAAAGCCAAAACAACCAAATAATTTAAAGAGGATTTCCAAAAAATCTCTGAACCATTCATAAACGCACCTAGTCGCTGGGCTAGAGAATTTGACGTGGTATCAGAGGCATCTCCCAGGAGTGAAGTAGACACTGGAATAGAGTCCTGAAAAGAAAGCAAAAAAAATCAGTTGCTCATTCTGTACTAAAATTAGCTATTTTTCCTCTGATGAGATGGCTACAAATAAGACAAAACAATTTGTCTGTTTACATTTTTTAAAGGAATCCCAAAAGACTTACATTTCCTATAATTATTTGAGTAGCTATATGCTAGCATGTTCAAAGTGAAATTCAATATGTAAAAAAAACAACCAAAACACCTGGGCACCTGCCTAAATGCTCAGCTAACAGGGAACACTAGCACCCACTCCCAGCTATGGCTCCAGTCTGGGATGTTGAGGGGTATGGACAGGGTAAAGGGGGAGATGAGTCGTAACTCAGCACTCCCACCCTAAAAATTGTTCCAGCTGAACCCAGCCCTAAATTTTACGTGCAGATCAGGCCTGGGTAAAATTTAGGAACTTAAATTCCATAACTTCCAGTTAGACATAGTTTTAATAATGGGATATAGTTGCTACATGATTAAATGCTTTTGAAAATTTTACCCACTAAACAACCAAAAAACAACCAAAACACACATCCTTTGTTATATAAAGATGGTGGAAGAAAGTTTCAAAAGTGTCAAATTACAAATGAATTTGTAATTACACTGACTTGTAGTCCCAAATCCCTGAGGCACTTTTGAAAATCTCCAGTGTCTACATTTTTTATAGTGTAGTCATTAAAACAGTCTTTAATTACACACACATGCTATTTCACAAATGAAATATATAATTTTCCTACATCACTTTTAAAGAAAAATTCCATAACCTGGAAATACCTGAGTAGATACCACTTAAATATCCTGTTCCATATAAAAATCCAATTGTACACTCTGAGAAGGAAAGAAGTAAGTTTCACTGAGACTACTCATACAGTTGAGTATTACTTATTGAACAGTGCACAACTGTGCTTTCATTGAGGCATGGGTTTCTATGACGCCTGTGTCACTGAACAAACATTGCCTTATAAAAAACTTTATAAGACTATGATCCTATTCTTGACTGTTTATCTGGGACAGGGTAAGCAATAAAACAGCAGAGGTTCACCAGGATTAGCCCCTGCTACTATATTTACCTGCACCTCCTCAAGGACTGGCAATTGCTACTTCCATTGGCTGGGAATAGTGATCTCTGGCCAATGAGAGCTATGATTCCCTCTGTACCTGCGGAGGCCCAAGTAAATATGGCAGTATGGGGGCCCGCCAGAGGCTAACCCTGGCAGACCAGATTCAGCCCGCAGGCCAGTATTTGCCCACCCCGATCTTGGATGTTGAGTATCTTCAACTCTGTGCCTGTTTTCACCATCTATAAAAAGGGGATAATTATACTTACTTTCTTCTGTAAAGTTCTATGAGATGTACAGAGTAAAAGTGATCTAATATAGCACCCACTGAAGTCAATGGAAGACTTTGAATTGACGTCAGCAGTTTGACCTGACCTCTAAGATGCAAGTATCGTGCTAATACATGAGGCCAATTTTCTGACAAATGTTATCCACTTCTCTGCCAAAGTATTTACTTCTACCCTCCATTGATTTGACAAAATGCTACAATGAAAGAAAATATTCCCCCTCCCTCCATATAAACTCTTCTAGTCCTGAAAAGCTGCCCATTTGTTCATCCTAAAAATTCAACTCCTGAGATGAAAGTTCACCAAAAGTATAAATCACAGAAAAAGGGTTCAAATAGAAATGCTTGAGCAGTGTGTAGACTTGAAAAATTAATAGTGGGTAAAATTTTGAAAAGCATTTAATCATGTAGCAACTATATCCCATTATTAAAACTATGTCTAACTGGAAGTCATGGAATTTAAGTTCCTAAATTTTACCCAGGCCTGATCTGCACGTAAAATTTAGGGCTGGGTTCAGCTGGAACAATTTTTAGGGTGGGAGTGCTGAGTTACGACTCATCTCCCCCTTTACCCTGTCCATACCCCTCAACACCCCAGACTGGAGCCATAGCTGGGAGTGGGTGCTAGCGTTCCCTGTTAGCTGAGCATTTAGGCAGGTGCCCAGGATAAATTCAAATACCACCCAGCTGATTAGCAGAGCACACACTGCCTCCCACAGTCAGCAGCATGGGTTTCTACTGATGGTGCACATCTGCACATGCCTTGGTGCGCATAACAAAATGTATCCTGCACACAGATGGAACAAATGTTTACAGGGAACATTGATGGCTGCAGAGCCCCAGGTGTGGGGCTGACAGTAAGGACCTTGTGCCTGCAGTGAAGCCTCCAGGCCTGCACCTCTAGTGACAATAAAACCCCCAGCATCCAGGACCTCAGGGCCACCAACAGAGCCCATGGGACCAGCAACCAGAATCCACACAAACAGTAGAACTAGCAGATGCAACCCCCCTGGAGCTGGCCGCCAACACCCCAGGTAGCAGTGGGTGTAGGCTAAGCCTCTAAGATGGGACATAAAATGGGAGGGGGGGAGCTGGGTTGGGTTAGGGTACCCCCCCATTGGGGGAGAGGGATAGCTCAGTGGTTTGAGCATTTGCCTGTTAAACCCAGGGTTGTAAATTCAATCCTTGTGGAGGTGATTTGGGGCAAAAATTCATCAGGAATGATACTTGGTCCTGCTGTGAAGGCAGGGGACTGGACTTTATGACCTTTCAAGGTCCCTTCCAGTTCTAGGAGATTGGCAATCTCCATTAATTTAATTTAAATTTAATTACTTTCCCTGCCTATGGCTACACTACAAAGTTAGGTTGGCTGGACTTAATTACAAGGCACAAGCCATTAGGTCTAGGTATTGTCGCTCAGAAAGGTGGATTTAATACAGCCACATAAGCACCCCTCTTACAGAAGTATTAAGTGGCTAAGCAGCAGCAGTTTCAGGTGGGAAACGATGTCTCAATACTTGGAATAGTGATAGAGATGCAGCCGTGTTAGTCTGGGGTAGCTGAAGCAAAATGCAGGACAATGTAGCACTTTAAAGACCAACAAGATGGTTTATTAGACGATGAGCTTTCGTGGGCCAGACCCACTTCCTCAGATCAAGTAGTGGAAGAAAGTAGTCACAACCATATATACCAAAGGATACAATTTAAAAAAATGAACAAATATGAAAAGGACAAATCACATTGCAGAACAGGAGGGGGATACTCGGAGGAAGTATCTGAGGAAGTGGGTCTGGCCCACGAAAGCTCATCATCTAATAAACCATCTTGTTAGTCTTTAAAGTGCTACATAGTCCTGTATTTTACTTGGAGGAAGGGCTGTCTACACCCCCGCTGCTACTGCTTCAATCCTAGTTGTGTCTACACTGTGCATGCAAGTTAGGCCAGCCCAGCCCCCAACAGACAGGCACAACTGGGCCAACAGGGCAAGTCGTCTTACGGGCGGAGCTGCTACCTCTGGAGGGGGCGGATGTACAGGGCTGGCCGGGTCCCCCCCGCCGCGGGCCTGTGCCGCGGGCCTGTGCCGCTGGGCCACTTCGGCCCTCCAGCCGGGCTGCATCTAGACCCTCCGCGCGACCGTCTCCCTCGAGCGGGGCCGGGCACTCACGTGGGGGCTGCACATGGCCACGGCCAGGCTGCGCAGCGCGGGCTCCGCCCCCACCCAGAGGAAGAGCGAGTCCCGCAGCCGCATGACGTGGAAGTGCGCGAGCTGCTCGCCCGCGCGCCCGCTGAAGTCGTGCAGGGAAATCCCGGGCGTGGCGGCTCCCTCCGGCGCGTGGCGCGGGGACCCCCCCTGGATCCCCTCGCGCCGCTGCTTCTCCTCCATCCGCCTCGCGCCTGGCCACGCCCGCTGCTGCCAGCCCGGAGCAAACGATCCCCGAGCGCATTGGTCCGCGTTTCGCACGTGCCGCGCCCTGGGGCGGCGCTCCACCCCCAGACCTGCCCTGTGCCTGCGTCCCGCTTGTTCCCGTCTGCCCCCGCGCTCAGCCTTCAGCCCGGCTCCTGGCCCCGCCCCCCTGAGAGCCCCTTGTCCCTGATCTGGTTTTGAGGGGGTAGCTGGGAGGCTCAGGCGGCTCTCAGACCTGGCTGCCTGCTTGCAACCCCCACTTCTCCTTTGGGCCACTGGGTTTTCAGACTGTTTCTTTTATGACCCAGTTGAAGAAAAATGTTCCTGCCCCTGACCCAACATAATTGGATTAGAGTGTGGGCTCCAGAGTGGGGTTGAGGAAGAGAGATTTGGGGTGAAGGAGGAAGCTCCGGGTTGGGGGGGGGGGGAAATCAGGGCCAGGGCACTCAACCTTTTTTCATTTGCAACCCCAGAGCTGGGAAAATTTGCACCAAAACCAAAAAAACCACTGGGAACATTTTGTTGCAGCCCCTTTAATTTAAAGCACCGGTCCACTCCTCTATCCCCGCCACATATTCCTTGGCTACGTCTAGACTGGCATGATTTTCCGCAAATGCTTTTAACGGAAAAGTTTTTCCGTTAAAAGCATTTGCAGAAAAGAGCGTCTAGATTGGCATGGATGCTTTTCCGCAAAAGCACTTTTTGCAGAAAAGCATCCGTGCCAATCTAGATGCGGTTTTGCGCAAGAAAGCCCCAATCGCCATTTTCACCATTGGGGCTTTTTTGCACAAAACAGTTTTTAGCTGTCTACACTGTCCCTCTTGCGCAAAAACATTTCTGGAAAAGGGCTTTTGCCCGAACGGGAACGTCAAAGCATTTGCGCAAGAAGCACTGATTTCGGACAGTAGAACGTCAGTGCTTTTGCGCAAAATCAAGCGGCCAGTGTAGACAGCTGCCAAGTTTTTGCGCCAAAGCAGTTGCTTTTACGGAAAAACTTGCCAGTCTAGACACAGCCCTTGGGTTCCAAGCTGGAAAACAAAATACCGGCTGACCTAGATCAAAGCACTGCGACCCCTCCAGGAAAACGACAGCAACCCCCTTGGGGGTTGCGACCTACAGGTTGTGCACCGCTGCCATAGACCATGCTGTGCCCCCAAAGCAGGTTCCCTGCTAAAGCAAGCGTGCAGCTAATGCTCAGGGCAAGGACAGTATGCGGAACCCTGTGTGGTCTCACCCCTCCCCCACCTAGGTGCCAGACCTGCTGGCTGCTTCTGGAGCATAGCACAATCTGAGAGACAGGCAGGTAGCATGCCGCAGCACACACACTCCCCAATCACCTGATCCCCCTGTAGCTACAAGACCTACCACCTGACATTCTATGACTCAGTACTGGGTCACAATCCATGATTTGAAAATCACTGCCTTAAGGCACAGGCTTTGGTGTGCAGCTGGCCAGACATGATGGCGACTATCCCAGTAGTGCATTGTACTGTATCCCACCTACAGTAGAGGGGGGGAGTGTACACTTAACGGTGGTGCTCCTGTGTCCTTCCCCTTACTTCCACATCCATCACTTTGGGTGAGATCTAGTTTAGGCTTAGGGCTATGCCATCACCCCCTCCCCCCACCTTCCTGCAGTCACATAAGCATGTGACAAGCTCAGCTTTCTTTCCGTGCTTGAGAAGTGAAACTTGAAAATGTGGCCAGTGCAGCTGCTGTCTGGCTGAGTCAGCAGACAGTCTGACACAATAGCTCAGAAATACAAACTATTCCATGCATCTCATCGGGACGGGGTGGGGGTGGGGATAATGCTAGACACACTGCTCTGAAAAACTCCATCAATGCCACCCATCCTAGGATTTGGTATCTGGTAAGCTACATGTGGTGGCCTAGCTCACTCACCCAGGAAGACTTAATGCTTGCTGCTCCAGAGGGAAGGTGGGTTCCTCGTTCCACTGCTGAGATAAAGAGTCACTCCAAATGGGGGAAGGCTACTGCAGGCCCAATCTCATAGTGTGCTTAGGGAACTATATTGCGTATACTTGATCTCCCCTTCAGGATGCTCTTATGGATAATCATAAATAGTATCAGTATTTTTTAGCCATAGAGCTCAAAGCATTTTACAAGGGATAGTAAGCATGATTATACCCTCTTTACAGATGGGGAAACTCAGGTCTAGAGAGTTTAAAGGTTTGCGTTGTCGAGTTGCTATGCAACCAGAACTATTCTAAGTCAATTGTGGGAACTCTACACCTTTGAGAATCTGTTCTCATTTGAGGAGTCTTAATATGGATGTAAGAGGTATCCACATTTGAAAATGTTACTTCTTCTGTAGAAAGACTGTTCAGTCCATTACTCTAGGCTAGGAATACACAAAGTTACTATGTACAAATATTGAAAGCAAAGATGTGTTGTATGGTATTATTTAAAGGAGAACTGTGAAAGTGTGGCTGTGGAAATAATCATGTAGCCATCACTACATACTTGCTTCAATGCAGAAGTAGGATTTGAACCAGAAAGAAACATTTGATATTTTTAAACATTTGAAGCTAACAGGCAGCTTGAATTTTAAATCTCTACTATTGAAATATATGGGATGATAAACACAGAAAATATTTCACAGAAGCGCTTCTAAATAGGTGTTTCCAAAATTTCCAATCAGGCAGAAAACACAACAGAGAGAATTCTGACAAAAGTTGCAGTTGTGGCTGCAATCCACCAGATGGCACAGTAAATTGGCAAGATGATATACCAAAGCTAGAGATAAACAGATACAGCTGGCTATAATGAATTACACCTTTTGCATGTGCCCCAGGCTCTGCAGAGCCATAGCCTAATTCTGAACTATACAGTGTGGGAGTGTTTGCCAGTATGCTATCCCCTACTGGAAATCTGTGGGAATATAATGTCGACACTGTGTCTTTAGTCAAGTCTGTGGATAGCAAGTGTAACTTTTCTGACAGGTAGCGCCGGCAGCAGCCAGGGCCAGGTTCAATATCTAGGGGTTCCTTTTCATCCATCTCACACAGAACTGGCGCGAGCCTCCTCCAAGTAGCCTAGGAAATTCACACACATCTGGGAACCTCTGAGAGGCAATGCTTCCCCACTCACAAGAACAGAGTCTGAGCATAGAAAATAAACTTTTAATGAGAGAGGGAGAGAAGTAACATGGCATTAACTTGGGAAAATATCACAAACAGAGTTCATAACCAAACCACGAGTAACCGTCTCACCTTAAATGGATTGAGCAATGTCCTTTGCCTCTCAGGCTTACAAGTCCAGCAATGTAAGTGTCCCATTCACATGCCCAAACTTTCTCCATACCCCACTCACAGTTGCTGCTCTTGGTCAGGGCAGACCTGAGCTCAGAGGTGATTTTCAGAGCTCACCTCCCACCCTTGGGGGTTGGGGATAGGAGGCATCTCACCCACTCTGTTGGCTACTCGCCACTGCTCCTGCCAGCCACCCCACTGGCCACCTGCCACTACTCCTACCAGCCGCCCGCTGGCTGCTCCCGCTATTCCTACTGGCTCCCTGCTGGCTGCTCCTGCCAGCCTCCCTGCTGGCTGCCTGCTCCTGCCAGCCACCCTGCTGACCACCTGCCACTTTTCCTACCAGGCGCCTGCCTGCTGGCCGCTTGCTCCTGCCAGCTGCTGCTTCCACGATGGGTCTGGGTCTGGCTCTGGGCCAAACTAGTGATTTCAGCTCTTTGTCAGTCTCTTAGTGATTGCAGCTCTTGGTCCACCACCTTGGTTGGCCAAAAGATTCCAGCTCCCACTTGAATAATATTTCAAAATAACAAAGAGACTCCTTTTGGAGTCTGTTTTACGTCTATCCTTAGAACGGGGTGGGAGGGGGGAAAGAGAGAGAGACAGGTTGAACCAGTCTTATACCTCATATCTGGAGGACATGGAGCTTGTTGGTTCAAGCTCCTTCACCTCATTCCAATCCACTTGAGTCTGGAAGGGGAAAGCGTGTCCATCCAAGACTCTTTATAATGACAGTGTCTCTCCTGCAAGCACTGGTGTAATATTTTATAATTCCTGCATTTAGGGTTAACATGGTTTGTGACCCCACTCCAGCGAAATTAGTTATAATACACAACATTCCATTCCAACAATTGACCATCCATCAGGCTGATAGCACTAGCTGAACTGGATTTACATAACCACACCCTGGATTCCGCTCCCATCCCAGCATGAGCTGTATTTACATATCAACAGTTGATTATCTTGCAGAGCTAAATGACTGAATTACCATAACCACACCCAGGTCTCCCTTCCCCTTTCAGCTGGCTGCATTGGAAGCAGTGGTTCAGACCCTGCTTACACAAGTTAACTCAGTTGGAGGCTACTGATATTTGCTGAAGTGTCTGAAAAAGTGCATTCCTAAAGGCAGGGGCTGCTTTGAGGTTGACCACTCTGTCCTCCTCTTTCAACTTTCAAGGTACAGCAAGGATATTTGCTTCCCAGTCCTTCATAAGATAGCTCTTTCTTAGCTATGATCCTGACAACAATTGATGTAATCTACAGGTACCTGTCTGCTCTACTTGGAGCTTTGGTGTTCCCGTTGTATAGAAGGCTGAGGAATTTTAAAATCTGAATGTAGTGATATATTAGTTTAAACAGACTGATAATCTCTCCTAGAGTTAGCTGGCAAGCAAGAATCCATTATAATGATAATTTTTCACCATTCAGCTCCCATCTGTCTCTGGAAATCTTCTATATTTCCAAATTTTAAAGCTAAACTTTCAGGTTGAGGCAGAATTTTTTCACCATTCCAATTTTAGGAAAATTCATAAATGATGTTGAAAGTTTACAACCCTTAGAGATAATTCATTTCTGAAATGTGACAAAAGAACCAGATCCTCAACACTCCCAAGTTGTTATTCTGCTACATCATGGTTGAGTCTACCCAGGCATGGAACTCCTCTGCTTCTCTAAAGCTGACATAGCACTCTGTGGGCATGTCTACACTACAAACAAGATTACCCTCCAGAGGTTGATCTTCTAGTGCAGGGCTGGCCAACCTGCAGCTTGTGAGCTGCATGCAGCTCTTCAAAAAATTGTGGCTCCTGCACCCATAGCTCACGGCTCTTAAAGGGGCAGCGTGTTTCTGTCTGAAAGAGACAGAGCCGGAGTTGTGGTGTCCCGTGCAGACTTCAAAATGGCCACTATCAAAGGGCAATGCCAGCTCTGCTCTTAAAAGGGCAACCTGTTGTTTGACCAAATGCAGCCGCCAGGGCTCAACAACTTTTTTCTCTTGGCTCTTTGTGCTGTATCTACCACTATTTTGGCTCTTTGTCTGTAATGGGTTGGTCACCCCGTTCTAGTGTTTGATTTAGTGGGTCTAATGTAGATCCCTAAATCAAATATCAAGGGCAGCCCTTTCCGATCTCCAGTACTCCTTGTTCTGTTTCCATCAGCCTCCCATAGGAGATGGCCGTGGCTCAGCTTAAAGTAAGCCGAATCCAGCTATGCATTTTGCATAGTTGAATGGCATACCTTAAGCCAACCTGCCTGGGCTAGTGTAGAACAGGCCTGTCTGGCTAACAGTCTCACATCTCAGCATTGGGGAGGGCAGGGGCAAGGTCAAGTATGTTCCCTTGGATGTCTCCACCAGCATAATGGTTCATTGCAAGCTAACGCTGGTCAAGACCATAGCAGCCTCAGGGTACGTCTACACTATAGCACTAATTCGAACTAACTTAGTTCGAATTAGTTAATTTGAACTAAGCTAATTTGAATTAGCACATCTAGACTTAAAAACTAGTTCGAATTAGCGTTTTGCTACTTCGAACTAGCATGTCCACACTGAGTGGACCCTGAACCGAGGTTAAGGATGGCCGGAAGCAGTGCCGGCAGGGCATCAGATTAGGACTTAGAGTGTGGAGCTGCTGCCTCAGGCTAGCCGAGGGCTGTGCTTAAAGGGACCCGACCCCCACCCCAGACAGACAGTTCTCAGGGGTTCCCCGCTTGCAAAGCAGTCCTGGCTTAGAGTGCCCTGGGTGCCCACACTCGGCAAATCACAGCCCGGCTGCACTTGCTGCAGGCTGCCATCTGGGGGGGGGGTCAATCAAGGGGCTTCAGGAGAGTTTCCACCCCGAGGAGCTCGCAGAGCCAGCCCAGTCCTCCCCATCGGGGGCTCATACCCCATTCCTCACTCACCTCCTTCCACTTACCCCTCCCTAGCCCCCCTTCCTGCTGTATAAAATAAAGGACACGTGTGTTCAAAAATAGAAACTCTCTTTATTGAACAAAACTGGGGGAGACTGGGAAAAGAAGGTGGGAGAGGGGAAGAGAGAGGGTGGGAGAGGGGAGGGCAACTAAAATGATCAGGGGTTTGGAACAGGTCCCATATGAAGAGAGGCTAAAAAGACTGGGACTTCTCAGCTTAGAAAAGAGGAAACTGAGGGGGGATATGATAGAGGTCTATAAAATCATGAGTGGTGTGGAGAGGGTGCATAAAGAAAAGTTCTTCATTAGTTCCCATAATAGAAGGACTAAAGGACACCAAATGAAATGAATGGGTAGCAGGCTTCAAACTAACAACAGAAAGTTCTTCTTCACAAAGCAAATAGTCAACCTGTGGAACTCCTTGCTGCAGGAGGCTGTGAAGGCTAGAACTAGAACAGAGTTTAAAGAGAAGTTAGATCAAGTCATGGAGGTTGGGTCCATGGTGTGGTATTAGCCAGGGGGTAGGAATGGTGTCCCTGGCCTCTGTTTGTGGAAGGCTGGAGATGGATGGCACAAGACAAATGGCTTTGTCATTGTCTTCAGTCCATCCCCTCCAGGGTCCCTAGTGTTGGCCACTGTCGGCAGACAGGCTACTGGGCTAGATGGACCTTTGGTCTGACCCAGTACGGCCATTCTAAGCTCAGGGCTCAGGGTCGGGGGTCTCAGTGGACCACCTTGATTTTCATGCCAACCTGCTCCTGGGTGGCCAGGCTGGCAGCTCTCCTGCCCTAGACGGCCACTTTCTTGTGCCTAGTGCGGAGGTCATGGATGAGGTCCACGATGTCCGCACTAGACCAGGCGGACGCCCGCCTCTTGCCGACGTGGGCAGGCTCCCGGGAGCCGCCAGCCTGGTCCCGGGAAGAGGCGGAGGGCTGGGTGGCAGCGGGTGGCCGGCTCGAGCCGTGCCAGGTGCAGGGTCTGCTGGCTGGGTGCTGGCAGGCTTGCACCTGGCACGGGCACCGTAGCCAGCCCGTGCCCCTTTAAGGGCTCCGGGGCCAGAAGGGGGGCATACGAGTTTCCCTGGTGGTGCCCAGAGTGGCCACCAGGGCAAGCTGGGGAGGGCTAGCCTCCCACTAGTTCGAATTAAGTGGCTACACAGCCCTTAATTCGAACTACCGTATATTCCGGCGTACAAGACGACCTCTGATGTTAAAAAACATCCCCCAAAAATCGGGGGTCGTCTTGTACGCCGGTATACATCCCAGGCACGCCTGGGATGCCCCGCCGTCGGAGCCCCTCCGCGGCTTTCAAAGCCGCGGAGGGGCTCCGGTGGGGGGGCAGCCCATGCGCGCCTGGGATGCCCCGCCGCCGGCTTCCCCCGAGGCTTTGAAAGCCGCGGAGGGGCTCCGGCAGGGGGGCAGCCCATGCGCGCCTGGGATACCCCGCCGCCGGCTTCCCCCGAGGCTTTCAAAGCTGCTGCGGCTTTGCTCCCGGTGCCTCTGGTCTGCTGGGGACCATCTCCAGCAGACCAGGGACACCGGGAGCAAAGGAGGCGGAGGGGCGCTGGGGTATAAGATGAAACCCTATCTTTTAATTAAAAAGATAGGGGGTCGTCTTATACGCCCAGTCGCCCTATACGCCGGAAAATACGGTAGTTAATTCGAACTAGGCGTTAGTCCTCATAGAATGAGGTTTACCTAGTTCGAATTAAGCGCACCGCAAGTTCGAATTAAGTTCGAACTAGCAGTTTGCATATGTAGCGCCTATCAAAGTTAATTCGAACTAACGTCTGTTAGTTCGAATTAACTTTGTAGTGTAGACATACCCTCAGGGATAAAAAGGCTGGCTCTGGTATCCCAGAAAAACCCTGTAGTCGTGACATAGCCCCAGACTGTAGCTCGGAGAAGATTATATCTGAGACAAATTTTGAAGCCAATCTTGGAAGGCTGAGTTACTGACGTCCAATCTTGTGAGATGGTGAGCACCTTCCAATATCAAGCGTTTTGTGACTGTAAAGAGGTGATGCAAGCAGGGTGACTGCACCCCGGAAAAACTCCGTAGTCTAGACATAGCCTAAATCTTGTAGGAATTAATGCTGCTGCAGCCTGTACTGAAACAATAATATTTTGGGCTGTGTTCAGCAATGTCTTGTATTTTTTAGTGTTAGCCCTGGGACGTGGAAGATTATAATAGCAAGGATACACGGCTCCCTCCATGCTCACACACACACTGGAACATAAGTGCTGATGCTGTCTGTCCACTCACAAAGCATCTTCCAGGTATTGTGGAAGCACTTGAATGTGCTTTTGAATTAAACTTGACACATGAAGCTCAATCAATCACAAGTAGAAGTACTGAAAAGTTACTTCAGCTCATTTTTATGTCTTTTGATGGCTACAATGTTCTTTCAAGTATGGAGGACAGAAACAAGATTTTACAAGCCAAAGGAATCTCTCATGGATCAGAAGTAGCTCTCATTGCTGATACTATTGAAGACATAAAACATCTTAGAGATCACTGTCCCAAAATTCTACAGGAAGGAAGTTTTGTAGATGTAGCAAAGGCATGGGAATTTTGGCATAATTGCAAAAGGCGAGAGGAATGAAACTGAAAAGATTTCACAATGAGACATCTAAGATTGAAGAATCATGTTCTAACATCTCTGAAAATGAACCAGCGTCTTTTATCAGAAGGAATGGTTTCAATGAAACTTTGGATAATGGCATATGCAAATTAGAGCACAGATTCAAAGAAACAAATAACATTTGTTTTACATTCATTTCTGTCCTAAAATATGTGACACTAGTGCCTGAGGAACTGGAAGAAGTTTCTAAATGTCTGCTTCACCAGTATCCTACAGATCTTTCTGAGAATTTTCCCTGTGAAATGTTGCACCTAAAAAATCTCTTCAAGTCTACTTTTGGGAATGAATATAAACTATCCCCATTTACCTTATTAAATGAGATTTTAAAAAAACAACTCATTTTCAGTGAAGTATGTAGAGCCTATGGATTTTTTACACCCTGCCAGTGACTGTAGCAGAAGCTGAAAGAAGTTTCAGCACGTGAGTACTCATCAAAACTGCAGGTGTTCTAGAATAGGGAAAGGACGGTTAAGCCAGTTAACTTTCTTGTCTTTCAGAATGAACTTGCAAGAGAAATTGACTTGGGTGGCAGGAGTGAATTAATGATTTTGCAAAGAAAAGGTCCAAAAAAATAAAGCTTTAAAGTTAATTGGCCTTAAATATAAATATCTTTATAATTACCAAATAGTTACAAAATAGCCAGCCAACCTGTAGGACTCTCAGGCTGGGTGTTATGTGAAATAAAAATAACAAAGGGAGGGGGCGTTTTTTTCAGAAATTTAGAATATGTAACAGTAATTTCATAATTAAACTTTTTTTCGTGAATCATGAAACTGTATGTATGGGATCAGTTGTGTGTGAGAGGGGCCCCATGTTACAAGTTTGTACTGGACCCGAAAAAAATTATGCTTGGGCTCTGGTCCCAGGATATTACAGCAAACAGATAGGGAGGTATTACTTTTTAGCAGACTAACTTCTGTTCAGAAGTTGGTCCCATAAAAGATATTATCTTGCCTACCTTTTCTCTAGGGAATATTAATGCTATTCATCCCCAATTCATTACTGTGGGTCACTGATGCTGAAAGAAAAACAGCATGTCAGATAAATTTCCACTTAAAGGTAAGCATACAAATGTAAGGCTAGATTCTCCACTGCATCTAAGTGGAGCCTGGAATGGGTGAGTTCCACCACGGACCCAGCTGAGGTCCCTGGTTGAGGCCTACCAAAGCCAGGCCTGTTTCTCTTCAGCCCAGCCAGAGCTTGATTTTTCTTTCAAGGTTGCTGAGCACTAGGGATGTTACATTTAGATTAATTAACTAAGGGTACGTCTACACTTGAATCCAGTTTCGAGAGAGGGATGCAAATGAAGACATTCGAAATTGCAAATGAAGCCGGGATTTAAATATCCCTCGCTTCATTTATTATGGCGCTATTTCGAACTAGCGCTATTTCGAAATACAAAATGCAGTGTAGATGCGGTTATTACAGGAGAACACCCTTCTACTGAAATAACCCTTATTCCTCATAAAATGAGGTTTAACAGTTATTTCGGAAAAAGGGTGTTCTCCCAAAATAACTGCATCTACACCGCGCTTGTTATTTCGAAATAGCGCTAGTTTGAAATAGCGCCATAACACAATTATGCAAATGAAGCGAGAGATATTTAAATACTGGCTTCATTTGCAATTTCAAATGTCTTCATTTGCATCCCTCTCTTGAAAGAGGCTACAAGTGTAGACATACCCTAATCGAATAGTCAGTGGGAATTCCATCAACTATTCGATTAGTCAGTAAGGGCACCTCCACCAGTATGGTTGCCAGGTGTCTAGTATTGAACCAGACAGTCTATTATTTTCGCCTCCTGCGCAGTAAAAAAATTCAGAAAATACTGGACATCTAAAATGTCGGGTACTTTCTGATTTGAATTCCAGGCTATCTGGCTCGATACAGAGGCAGCCTGGCAACTCTATTGCTTACTGGGGAGCTGTCTGACCTGGCGCCATGGTGTGTTATGTTTTTTTGCTCAACAAACTTTTTCCTGTTTTTTTGGGGGGGGTTGGTATTTTTTCTGAAACCATCTGGCAACCCTATCCATTAGGCTCTTGCTACAGTTCAAAAGTGGAAGTCCTGCAGAGAGCATGGGGCCAGCCGGGGACTGGCCTCATGTTCCCTGTGGCACCTGAGCCTTTGAATTGTACAAGATGTACATTCAAAAGCAGAAGCCCTGCAGGGAATGCAAGGTCAGGGGAGAGTTCTCCGCTGGCCCTGCACTCCCTGCGGTGCCTCAGCCCTTGAAATGTTCAAGAGCCCCAGTGGCTCTTGTACATTTCAGAAGCAGAATCGCAGCAGAACCTGCGTGAACTGAGACTGCTTCAGTCCCCACTTGTGCCGTTTCCTGTTCTGCCTCTACCACCCCTGCCACTCGTGGAGATGGTGCTGGGGGGAACTAGCTTTTAAGCCAGTTCTGAAAGAGGCAGCAAGGGTGGGAGGGGTGGGAAGTGACTAGTCACATCACTAGTCGATTATCCAATAAGCTTCTGCTTCTGCTTATCCGATAGTCGACAAGTTGCTTGCATCCCTATTGAGTACCCAGAGCTTCTTTTGACATTCATTAGCATTATAAGTTGTCAGCATTCTGAAAATCAGGGTCATAACAACCTACACAATACAAAGCAGGGCACAGAAATCATATATTCTGCCCAGCCATAGGTGTCTAGCTTAATACATCAGACCTCTGTCTATAGACAGTTCTGCATATTTAACACCTCACTCAAAATATAGCTGTTCTATGTGGAACATTGCACACTCCTCTTTAAGACTGGGAGAGAAAAACATCCATCTCAAAAGTGGAGGTAATTGTTGCAGTGTGTTTGAAATGCAGATATGAAACATGCTGCAGAGCGAGTGGACTTGTCTCAGGGCAGATCATTTGGTATGAAAGGAACATATTTGACAGTGTTTTAAAGGTATACAAATCAGAACACAAACAGAGAAACTAACTATAGAACAATCTACATCACCCATCACCTTTTTTAACAATGTCATATTTATTATATAGCTATGAAAGTTGGATGTAATTTATTCTGTCATGTCACATCTCTCATTTATGAGATTGCTATATTAGTATGAACTATGGTGTAAAGCTGGCTATCACAATACCAATATAGCAAATATACTGAAGATTATACACTATGGCTATGTTTAGACTGGCATGATTTTTCAGAAATGCTTTTAACGGAAAAGTTTTCCGTTAAAAGCATTTTCGGAAAAGAACGTCTAGATTGGCACGGACGCTTTTCCGCTATTTTCGCGATTGGGGCTTTTTTGCGCAAAACAAATCTCAGCTGTCTACACTGGCCCTTTTGCACAAAAGTTTTGCGCAAAAGGACTTTTGCCTGAACGGGAGCAGCATAGTATTTCCACAAAAAGCACTGATTTCTTACAGTAGGAAGTCAGTGCTTTTGCGGAAATTCAAGCAGCCAGTGTAGACAGCTGGCAAGTTTTTCCGGAAAAGCGGCTGATTTTCCGGAAAAACTGGCCAGTCTAGACACAGCCTATTTGTGCAAGTGAATATAATGCTTGCATAATAATTAGGTCATGTTTACACTAGCATAGTTACACCACTGTAGTGTTACACACGTGCTACATTGACAGAAGGGGTTTTTCTGTCAGTGTAGTTACTTCCACTGTCCAAGAGGCAGTAGCTAGAACAACAGAAGAATTCTAGAATCAAGTATGATCTTTTCCCTTAATACAAAAAAAACCCCAATCCTTCTTTGATATGGTTTGTAATTTAGCTGTTCAAATTTCTCCCAGTAGATTTGGAAAGGAGCCTTTATGGAGTGAGCAGATTCTTTGCCCCCCACAATGCCATTCTGTCAACAAGTTTTGAATGCACCACATTGCTTTGAGTATTCTGCACAATTTTAACACAGCTCATCTGATGACCAGTGTTAGCCAATGATCAGGCAGGCACAAGTCTAGATTTCATTCATGATTGTTCCAGTGTCCTGCTATGTAACCTTGAGTAAATCACTTGTGCTCTTTGTGCCTTATTTCATCCGTTTGTAAAATGAGGTAATTAAATAATACTCAATTCCCAGGGCTTTGAAGACTAATGGGTGTATAACATTTTCTATGTCAGAGCCTCCATATGTGCACAGTAATAACATTTTCCTGTTATAGAATGAGCCATTCTTTTCCTGTTGTTTTGTGAGTCACTAGATTAACTTGTCTTAGATCCAGCAGAATACTACAGTGTCCAAATTCATACACAGGACGTGCAATGTTCTCCACTGGATTATTAATATTTTACATTGCAAAGTTTGGGAACCTTCAAAGTGAAAGGTGCTATATCCATGTAAAATATTACAGGCTCTCATTGTAATGCTCTCATTCTGTGCAGTAAAGGGTCCATTGAGACTGCCAAGAAATGCACTAGAAATGGGAGGTTACATACTTATGACCCACATTTTAAGACTCTTGGAAAAACAGGCAGGAAATGGGAGGATGGAGAATGAAAATGAACATTAGAAAGGATGAGAAAAGCCAGGGAGAGTCATGAGTGAGTAAGAAAAAAGAGAAGGCAGAGAAATTAGGGAATTTCTTCCTCATCACATTTCTAAGTTATGTCCCTTGCCTCGCTATTACATAGGAAGGGATGATATATCCTACTGTATTTCTTGTCAGAAATATCTGTGTGTAGACCCATTTGTAAATGTGCATTCATCTCCATCTACAAAGAGTGTAAGTCTAATACAGCCCCCCAGCTACACAGCCTAACTCTGCAACTCAAGTTACAGAGACTTTCTCATCTAGAAGTCACTCATTCAGTCTAAGCTGTTGGCCAAGGGGGTGGTTGTCACATATATGGGGTCTTGACTAGATTTCAAATTGCATTTTGGGATGAGCTTCCTTGGTTCAAGAAGAAAATATGTAACCTGGGGCAGACCGGCAATCAAAATTCGCCAGGGAAATGGGTTGAGAATGGCCCACTTTTTCACAAAGAATTTCTTTTTAAATTTACTCCTTGACCCCTATTAGTCACACCTCTGACCCCTGCTAACCACGCCTCTGACCCCCATTAGCCACACTCCCTGACTCACATTAGCTAGGCCTCTAACACTCTCGGGGCAAGATGGACACATGACCAGAAGTAAAAGGTGTCATGTGACTTCCTCTCTAAGGACTTTTCCCACCATCCTCCTCGCAATAGGGATTAGTTTGGCCTCCACCAAACCCCCCTCATGCATCTATCCTGCAATTGCATTAACCCAATGTGTGTGACATTAACTCGAGGGCAGAGGGGGCGAAGAGGCTGGGGGAAGTGTTCCCTCTAAGAGTTTCCTCCTATGAGCAGAATGAATTTTGTGTTGTTCACCAGTACTGAGTTCATGTGGCTTGTTTGGATGTGCCACTGTGGCACCCAAGTTATTAATAAATATCTTATAAACCTCTACCTTTTCCCTCTGCTGCCATGTCTCCTCCCCTTATTCCATCAGCTCCCCTGGTGCCTGCTGGCCCCCAACCCCTCACCCTCCTCTGCTGTCCTGACTGCTGCCCTTCTCACTGCCCTCAGCCCTCCTGCAACCTGCCCCCCTCCACCAGCCCTTCTCTCCCCCCTGTGTCCACCCTTCCAGTAGCCCCACTCTGATCATGTGAGCTATCCCTCCTCGTCCCCTCTCCTAACACCTCCCTCTACACACCTGCCCTGCCTCTCTCCTCTGGTGCTGGTCCCTCCCCTGCAGGTGTCTGCCCTTCTGCTTCACCCCCAGAATCCCCTGGCACCTGCACCTTTCCTTACTCCTACACCCTCCTGATGCCCCTCCTTTCCTCACTACCCCTACCCCCTTTGTCCTCTTTTTCCCTGATGCCCACCCCCTCACAACCATCTGCCCCGTTCCCCTCATGCCCCTGTGCCCTCACACATGACTTGCTCCATACCCACCTTCCTCATGCGCACCCCTTCTTTCAAACCTTCTCCCAGCACCTCTCCTTCCCCCCTCTAACTCCCAATGCCCTGACCCTCTCCTCTCCCAGCATAACCCTGTCCCCCCTCCCACTGACACCTCCCCTCCTGTTCTTTTCCTCATTGTCTCCACTTGGGCCCCTGTCCTTTGTCTCTCCTCCACCCTGTCCTTTGGTGCCTTCCCCTTTCTTCGCCTGAATCTTCCCCCCTTACCTCAGCACAAGCCCCTTCCTCTTCCACCTCTTCTCCCTATTTTTCCCTCTTCCCCTCCCCTCCCACACCTTCTACCTTCCAGATTGCGGTGCTGGAGTCTGTAATTGGGCCCCAGAAGTCCCTGCAGCCCTGGCCCCAGCTGCTTCCGGGGCTCCAGACCACTTGCCGGGCCTGAAGCTGGGTTGCATGGTGCAACTCTGTGCCAGGCGGTTTTAAAGTCCCAGGCTGTGATGTCACGCCACGCCTGAGCATCTCCCCTCTCAACTATTGTGCGGAGTTTGAGCACGCCGTGTGTGTGCTCCCTTGGCCCCACCAGCCGTACATGGCCGGCGCTGGGGAATTTAAACTGCGGGGCTGCAGCGCCCTGTCACAATCCCCCTCCTCTTCCAGCAGCCACCAGCCAGCCCTTCGGCCCTTCAGCCAGCCCTTCGGAGGACGGCCCACCGGGAAATTCCCGGTATCCCACTGGGCCAGTGTAACCCACTGGTAAAATAAGAGTGTGTTTTTTTGTGGTCACAGAGGCAGGGGAACTCTGTCCCCTACATGATCTTGCTGACTTCATATTTTCAGGTTCAGTCTTATGCATTTACCTCTCCCAGAGCAGAAATTTGCAAATCTCCCACTCTTGGGCCCTGGGCACCAAGCACCCTGGGTACCAATCATGCCAGTAGGTCAGACTGAGTTTTGGCCCCATGTTTTCTTTCTTCAGAATTCTGTGATGAGCAGTATCCAGTGACAAAACAACCTTTTTAAAGCCAAGTATTGTCTGTTTCGCAGTAGAAACAAAGCATAAGAGGGTAAAAAAAACAACAACCCTGCCTCCATGCAACTCTATCCTACTTAAAGGCTTACCATTCCCCCAGTGGTAACCCAGGCATGCCTAGCTTCTTCAGACAGCCCCGCAGGTGCCAGCTTTTCAGTCCGGTTCCCCAAGTTTCCTGAGAGGGAGAGACCTTTTTTAAATTACCAGAGTTCCCTTATTCTGTGTTCCCAGACTTTGGCTCATCTGGACAAAACTTAATTTGCTGATTGGCAAGGGGACGGAGGCGAAGGTAAAATTCCTGGCTTTGTCCCTTAATTACACTTCGGTGTTTATGATGGGGTAGATTATCTTGAGCTATTTATATATATTCATATAATAAACATCTCAGTAATCAGAACAACATACAGCAGCCATAACTTGTTACAGAGCAGCTCCACATCTGTCACAGTTATGTGTTCCCCTCTCTGTGCCTGACTGACAGAGGACATGGCTCTTTAGCTCTGGAGGTTCTGGAGGTTCCTGATTAAGTGCCTCGATATGTACATGATTTCCCAACACAAATAAGCCTGATAACCACTAGTATCTGCAGTGGGAACAGCACTTATTATTGTCAGAGGATGCTTTCCAGAAACCCCATTTAAGGACTGTATTCCCAGGATCTAAGGTTAATTTCTAGAAAACAACATAAAATAATATTTAGCACTCTGGGGTAAATCTATAGAAGCCAAAAAGAGTTGCTCCCTATTTATGCCGGTATAATGAGAGAAGAATTTGGTCTTTATGCTATCTCTTTAAATGATTAATGAACTCAATTGCATCAGGTTTAGTATGGCTGCATGTTTCACTTCAGAAACATTGAGGCTCATCATCCAACTCTGAGCTGATAACTATGATTTTCCTTTCTGCTGCTCAGAAAATGCCACATGCACCCTTTTCAGCTCGTTTTCTTGTCTGCAAAGGGTGATGGGCAAGCTGCTGCTGCCCTAGCTATGGAATCACAGATCACCAGCAGGTCTGCTCAGCAGGAATTTTAATGCATGTGCGTGCACTGAGTTCCATGTGACATGCATCTGTTATGCATTTTTCATGGAGCAGATGTGGATAAATCTCTGTAACGTTTCCATATAACCATATATCATTCTCATATAACTTTGTATTAAGAGATTTTATATATACATATCTTGTTCTTTTAGATATATCTTTATGTTAAGCTTTCTTATAGAATCCCTGTATTAAGCGAAATCTTGTATCCAATCTTTCCAATAGAAACTTTGTATCAAGCTCTTTATGCTATAGGTCTTAGGAATAGCTAAGGTAAAGAAAAATGTCTTTTGCTAGGAGTAGAATAGATCTCTCCCCTTTCCTTGATTGTCCTGTTGAAATGAATGAGGTATGAATGGAGACAGAAAGGTGAGCACCTCCAGCAGCAGTTGCAAGGGTGGAGAGGGGCTGGGAACCAGATCCAAGACAATACCTGTGAAGTGAGCGCATTGGAAAGAAGGGTACGTCTAAACTTCATGGCGCCATCGACGGAGCCATGTAGATGAGTGTACTCGAAAAAGGGAAATGAAGCAGCGATTTAAATAATCGCCACTTCATTTACATCAAAATGGCTGCCGCGCTGTGCCGATCAGCTGTTCGGCGGCTGATCCACGAGGCTGATTGGCGGCTGAAGCTGTTCGGTGGCTGATCCACGAGGCATAACGGGGCAGTCGACAAGGGCTTTCCTTGTTGACCGCAGAGCGTCCAGACTGCCCCGCTGTGCCGCCAAACAGCTGATCGGCACAGCGCAGCAGCCATTTTGATGTAAATGAAGCAGCGATTATTTCCCTATGTCTAGAAATCTCATCTACATGGCTCCGTCGATGGAGCCTTGTAGTCTAGACATACCCATAGACGGCCTTTGGAGTCAAGCAGCAAGTGCCTGCCCTTGAAAGGACTCTCTTTGAAGCAATATTAAAAAAGGCGAGGTGATGACTAACTACCTACATGGGAGGGATAAATATGAGGCTTCTTGCAGAGGGACCCCGGGTTTTCATCTTGTCAACATTGGAGCATCGATCCGGCTCCATCTAACTCATCTGGCCAGTGCAGTTAGGGGGAGCAACTATTGGTAACAATAAGACGGCGTGTGCTTGTGTGTGTGTGTGTGTGTGTGTGTGTGTGTGTGTGTGTGTGTGAGTGCATGAGCGTAATGTATCATATACATATGATAAAGTATTGATTGATCTATGTATGTTCAATAAATGTGGCGTGTTGCCTTATCCCCCTGAAAAAGATCCCAGGTGCTTCTTTTAAGCACAACACAGACACCAATCAGGAGTCCTGAAAGATTGTAGTAAATGACAAATAGAAAAATCATGATTAGATTAATTCACTGCATGTGGGAATGCATCTTTAATGCAGTCAGGACCCGATCTAATGCCCATTGAAATCAACAGGAAAACTCTCATTGTCATCACTATGCTTTGGATCAGGCCCTTAAAACTATGAACATTAATTGTGCAGAGAGAACTGGAAACGCTGCAAGTTTGGACTCAAGAGTTTCTGCCTAATGGATCATTCAGTTACACAGAACCAAACTCATGGGAAGAAAAGTCTCCACATTTCAGTCTCCTACTGAGACTCAAATCTATTGCGGCAAAGGCTATTCACATATAGGGGTGGAGGTCTTGGGTCTCCACCCTTCTCCCTGCCTCCTCCTATTTCACTCAACCTCCATGGCAGACCAGCTCCTTAAGAAATAAGGAGATGGTCTGGAGATGACTCTTCAAATCTACCAGCAGTTTAAAGCCATGTCTACGAGTGATGTAAAATCCTGTTTAATTAGTTAACTGGTTAAATGTTACGTTTATTTTTGTATCTGATTAAATGGTGGCAGGTAAAGGGGGGCATTGCAATCTGCACCATGGGCAGGAGCTGATCCAGCTCCAAAGGGCTGCTGGCTCCCAGTCTGCATGGGCTGCAAGCCAGCAGCCCTCCCTCTCCCAACTGCTACTTCTGTCCCTCTCCCCCACATGCAAGGCTGCTGACTCCCCAGCTCCACAGTGCTGTGGCTGGAGGGCTGCTCCTGGGTAGTGGTTAACTGTTACCCAGTAAGCATCACCCATTAAGGCTGTGTCTAGACTATATGGCTCCATCGATAGAGCCATGTAGATTAGGGTTGTAGGCAAAGGCAAATGAAGCCGCGATTTAAATGATCGCAGCTTCATTTAAATTTACATGGCTGCCGCGCTGAGCCGACAAACAGCTGATCAGCTGTTTGTCCGCTCAGCGTGCTAGTCTGTACGCTCCCCTGCCGACATCAAAGCCCTTTGTCGGCAGCCCCGTTATTCCTCGTGGGATGAGGTTTACCGGGGCTGCCGACAAAGGGCTTTGATGTCGGCAGGGGAGCATCCAGACTAGCTCGCTGAGCGGACAAACAGCTGATCAGCTGTTTGTGGTCTCAGTGCGGCAGCCATGTAAATGTAAATGAAGCCGCGATCATTTAAATCGCGGCTTCATTTGCCTTTGCCAAAAAAACAAATCTACATGGCTCCGTCAACGGAACCATGTAGTCTAGACATACCCTAAGAGTGATACTTACTGGGTAACCTGCTACCCAGTTACCCATTCACATCCCTAATGTCTATACCACAAGTGTTACAGTGGCACAACTGCCACACTACATCATGCCACTGTATCACAGACACTTTTCTACCTCTTCTAAATCTACCCCCTCGCCAGGCAGTAGCTAGGTTCACAGAATAATTCTCCACCAACCTACCAGTGTTTACATGGGGGTCAGGTTGTCTTAAACTACATCTTTTTCATAGCCCTGTGTGAGGTAGTTAGGGCAACATAACTTATAGCTTCATACCAAGCCTCAGTCTGAGTAGGACTCTCCCAAACTCTGTAAACCAACCCCAGACCTAACTATCAACCTGTGACTGATAGCACAAGGCTGCTGTGCTCAGAGTATAGCAACACCTGCTCAGTGGCCCCTGAACTCAGCCTCTCTCAGCGGCAGCCAGCCATTTCCCAGACCTGCTTCCTACAGCCTCAGGCTGAGAGACAGCTGGTGGTGAAGCAGAGCTGGCAAGCCTTCTCTCTGTGTGGCTAAGAATATGGGTCAGTCCGGAAGAGGGGAGGGAGCAAGGGGGAAATTATGGTATTGTTAGGGCTGGGGGAGAATACTGGAGTACTGTGGAGACAGAAAAGAAAGCCATAGGGATAAACAGAACCTACTGAGGAACCATGGGTAGAAAAGAGGAAGGTTGGAGGGAGACCTGTGGGGGCAAAGGGAGAAGCTAAATGTTTTAAGAGATGTTTTTGAGTGCATGCTAGTGATTGGAGCTTTTGTTTTCACCTCCTTTTCTCTCATCCTTTTAAGGCAACAACCAGTATGTCTACATAAACCTCTGTTGGATGCAACTCATCAACAGTATTGTCTCTTGCAAAACTCTTCCTGCAGCTAGTTGAAACCACTTCATGCTACCAGTAAAAGAGAAGAGAGATACTTGAGCGAGCTAAAAATACTTCATTCAACTCAAAGATGACTGTTTCAATAGTATTCCCAGCTGTTGTACGTCTAGGGAGCAATCAACAAATGTATACCTGAAATTGAATGCCCAATATTGCACTGCAGTACAGTGAGCCCTCGCTACTTCGCGGTTCGACCATCGCGGATTCACGACTTCGCGGACTTTTTTCATTACATTATGTATATACGTGAATCCGCGATGGTCGAACCGCGAAGTAGCGAGGGCTCGCTGTATACATGTTAAATATACATGTCCCTACTTCGCGGATTTTCAACTATCGCGGTCGGGTTTGGAACCTATCTACCGCGATAAACGAGGGTTCACTGTATTTTGCTATCAGATGCCCATGTTGGGCTACTCAAGCATTTTGGGTATGTCTGCACTACAAAACCTGAGTTATGTCCATACTGCAATCGTGTTCTTCTGAAAGTAAATCGAAAGAACAGAGGGGTTTTTTTTTGGCATTGGCAATCCTCTTTCTATGAGGAAGAAGCCTTTTTCTGAAAGAGCTCTTTCAGAAAAAGGAGTGTGTGGACGGGGAAAAGGGAGTTCTTTTGAAAGAAGAGGAAAGAGGAAAACACACAGGTGCCCTGGTGGCCACTCCATCCATAGTAATCACAGCTTAAATGCAAGATAGCGTCCATTAAGTGTGGATGCTATCTTTCGAAAAAGCAGATCACTTTTGTGTGTGGACACGCTCTTTAGGAAGAAGTTTTTTTCAGAAGATCTCTTCCGAAAAAAGGTTCTTCCGAAAGAAGAATGCAATCTAGACATAGCCTTTGAGTAAAGAAGAGAATCCTTGAGTTAGTGAGAAATAAGGTCAAAGCCAGAAGGTTCTAATCACAAGAGAGTCTCTCTTGTGCCCAAGCATTCTGCACCATTATAGCCACATGCTTTGACCTGATGAATTCAATCCACATCTCTTGTTCCAAAAGTACCTTTATCCAATTTCTCATGAAAATAAGGATCGGATTTTGCCTAGTTTTGTTTAATTACAAATACCTGATTGGAAGACAAAACACTAAGAATAACACAGACTAGCAGGTGAATATTATTAATGCCTTGCTCTATGCACACAGTAAATTTGTTCCACAGGAATTGAGAAACAGCTGTATCACATGTATTGATACTGGAACCTTATTCAGTTTTATACCAGGAGAGTACTGAACATAAGAATTTAAAAAATGTGTTTCTTTTATTGCTGGTACATCAGACCATCAATATAGTCCTTTGCTGCACTTCATGGTCATCCTATGAGATTTATGACAGCAAGGACTCATTTGTCAATGGGGGCACATCTACACTGTGGGATAAAGTCGAGTTAAGATACACAACTTCAGTTGTGTAGCTGAAGTCGAAATAGCTTAATTCGGCTTTTGATACTGTCTACACAGCAGGAAGTTGAAGGAAGAACCCTCTTCTTCTGACTTCCCTTACTCCTCATGAAATGAGGTTTACAGGAGTTGGAGTAAGAAGCTCATTATTTTGAAATTATTTTGAAATAATGGGCTTGCTGTGTAGACACGCACTCTGTTATTTTGAAATAACATGAGTTATTTCGAAATAAGGGTGCAGTGTAGACATAGCCTTGGAGGCCTAAGGGAAACTGCTCCTAAACTGTCTGTACTTTGACTCCATCTGTTCAATAACTGCCCAGTCAGCAAAAGTATTTCCAATTCCTCCTAGATATTTTTCTGAGGTTTATATTCTCATTTGCTAAACATAGGCTGAGCCATTACAAGTCCCTTGCACTTCTTTGACACTTAGTAAGTAGTAGCTAAACAAGTCAATAAATAACAATCCTGTGATGGACTTAGCACATCCTGGAATGTACTGCATTCACTCTGTGAGCAAATCCTGGGAGATACAGAAATGCCCTGTGATCTCCATTTGGCTTCTGCTGCACACCTACAATCTTCCCAGTGACAGCTGAGTGTTCTGTTTCTATTGACAAGGAGACACATGAGAGCTTTTCAAATGAGATTGGGGACGCCTATCTCATTGGATCCTGGGTGGGGGTTTGGCTCAGAGTTTTGGTTGGGCTTTGGCATGGGAGGGGAATTCTGCATTTTTATTCTAAAGGAAAAACTATGAGTAAACAGGGACGTAATAGCTGGTTCAAAAGGTTGTCTTTATTTTAAAAATAAAGTAATTAATATATTTTAAACATTAATACATAGAAATTTGGCATGACACTAAAACCTATAATTTCACAAAGTGGAAATTTCATAAGGTTAATGTATATATATTTAAATTTTAAACCTAAACTCACCCTGATGACTCAGACCTGCAATTTGATCCACATGGGCAGACCATTATTCACTCATGCTGCCCCACTGAAGTCCATGGGGAATCTTAACAGCCACAGGGGTCCAGCTCTGAGAATCGGATTTCAAGAGTGGGGTCTGTGCTTACACATTTTGGATCATTCCACCATCTGTCATCCATTTGAACTGTAAGTTTCTGGGAATACAGGGTGCTTGGGACCAGCCAATGTTGGTGGGCTAGCACAATGGGCACCTCATCCTGACTTTGAGCACTCCATCAGTCAGTAGAAATAAGTTTTAAAATGCTACATGGTACAGGTAACTCAAGACTGTGCCCTATATTAAGCCACAGAGTCTACAGCCCAGAGACCTTTGTGTCAGCTCCTTCCTTTGAAGAATTTCAGGAATGAATCTCAACATAAGAGGACAGAAATACATTTTACCAATAGAGGGAAATGGAGCTCTGAGTGACACTGCAGCATGCACCACAAACTGTGCTGCTGTGAGAGGTATTGATTATTTACTTGCTATGAAGTAAGAATGATTCCCTCACCTGATCTTTTCTTACCTGGACTAACAAGGCCTTTGTAACACTCTCAGAACCTCGGAGGGAAAATCAAGTCCGGCTCACAACGCTGACCATTTCAAGCGATGAGGCAGCAGGGTTAGAAAGGGCTCACATCCAGCCTCTCTCAGCTGGAAGGACGATAGGCATGGAAAAACAGGGTAAGGGTAAAGTAACTAAAACCGGGTTGATCCTCTGAACTTCATTAGGTAAACTGGAGTGACTTCATCTTAGTCCTTCTTTCATGAGTACAGTAGGGATAAAAGTATAACCCCTTGGCCAGATCTTGGCTTTATGCTACGCTGTTTTTCCCACTCCTGCATTTGCAGTGCTTTTAAATGATGGGAAAAGAACGACATGAGTGAAAATGTTGCAGAGCTTTTTGTTCTCTTCCTTTTTGTGCAGCCTGCTTCCAAGGCTAAGTTGGTTGCCTAGGAAACTGCAGTAGGAGAAATTTGATTGAATGTGTAGCCAGACTCAGCGTCAGAGTTGTGGGCAGAATTTTGACTGAGAGAGAGAGAGAGAGAGAGAGAGTGAGAGAGACTTGAAATCAATGGAGAGATTTTAATTCACTTCAATGGGTTTCGAATACAGACATTACATATAAGGTTATAACATCTAGTACTATAGTTAATTCCCTCCCAGTGATCCACGTTTATTCTTAATTGTTCATTTTTTGGAGCAAAACCTGGATGGGTTTTTTCCCTTCCAGTATGTACTGCTTTTTTTCTTGTATTAGCTCAAAATTTAGCTTCTGGCTCTTGGGGATAAACTCAAAGTGGGTATGAGTGATCTTAAAGGTCAGCGTTCCCTTTTGGATATTTTCTTGGATGTATATTTTATGAAAACCTATGCTCAAATTTGTGATTTGGTGGAGTTATGATCTGCTTGATTTAACACTGAAAACGTACGTATATGTCTATGCGTACACACAATTATGCATTCACAAATGTACATACTGTATACATTTTGCACATTCAAATGTTTATAGTTCTGCCTGTAGCTAGCCAATATGAAATTAATGGAACACAGCATCACTTTTGGCATTGGTAACACAAATACTGCCAACTCATTCCAATTATACAATTAAATTTGCACTAATTTCATTGCAAGCTGCAGTTGTTTTTTTTAAGTACAATATACATAGCTACAGTGCAGTGGTTACTGGGAATAATATATGTAACCATTATTCTGAATCATCACCTGAAGCATCTAGTGGCTTAGTGAAAATAGGCTTAATAAAATGGAAATTATTTTTAGGAATGTAATTATAGAATTAGATTTTGATTATATGATAAATGTGCCACAAAAATGTTCACTTGGCATTAAAACTACATACTAAGTGTAGTCAGCCATATAATTAAGTTGTTGCTGGTTTAGACCAGTAAAAGCAGATTTTACAGGGAATGTAAATGATCTAATTTGTCTTTTACATCACTTATTAAAAGTAAAACCCAATTCAGCAGCTTTCAAGCAGACTAGTTTGAACGTTGAATGGTTTTTAAAGGAAAATATGCCCAAAGAAACAAGTAGCCATCCTAACATGTAACTAACATGGATGGGACTGCTCTGAAGAACACCATAGAGATATCACAATATTCAATAGTTAAGCATACTGAAATGTATGAGAGAGGTTCGGAAGGATTAGTCATTGACTGATTGGAGAACAGAACAAAGAAAAGCAAAAAGCTGATGTAAATTCAGGACACAGTGCTGCATTTTGTTTATTCCCGTGGAATGTCTGGCAGCTTTATTAATATAAATATTTGCTAAAATCTGAGAAAATTGCTACTTCTTAATCCTAGAATATTAAAATAGTTTATGTGTTTGGGCTGTGGGTTCATTTTATCTCTAAAATGAAAATTCACAGCTAAATAACTTATACACCTGAAAGCAAACAAAATGCAAAGTGAAATAGACCATATTACTGGTATCCTACGTAATTTGCTGAGCACAGAAAAACATTCCTTGTGAAGCATAAAAAATACTGCTCCTACATGCTCTCTTAAATTCCATATCCCTGTCTTGCATTGTTACCATGTTCACTAATGAATTATTTCTAATGCCCTATCTGACATATTTGGACTTGTCGTAGTAATCAAAATATTGGAGTAGTGTGATAAAAAATAAAAGCAAGCAATCTGATACATTGTAGATCATACACATGCTCTGATAACAGTGTAAATCTGCCACAACATGAGGACAGGTTTGCTATAATATGATTCGTTTTGATTCAGAGTTCAGATAAAGCTATTTAACAAGAAAATTTAATCTATGTTTTGTGTATTAGAGTCAGTTGCAAATAGCCGCATGGCATGCGGACAGAGGTCAATGTTACATTGCTAGGGAGCAGCTACAAAAAATGAAATCCAGTCTCTAATCCTGGAATATGAAAAGCTGGCCTCATCACCTAGAAAACATCAGACATCATTACTCATGGAATATCTGGAAATAAGGCCAAGGTTTGCAAAGGAATTTTTTTTAAAAAGCCTTTAGCAATATAGCCCCTGTCTGCAGTGGAAAAAAAATCTTCTTTGTGTAAATGAACCAGTTTAAAACCTCACCGTTGATCCTATTTTTGCAGGTTGTTTTAAAGTGATCTGTCTCATTCCAGTAAGGAAGGTCTAAATGACAAAAAAAAGTATTGCAGTTAATATTTGTAAATTGGATTTTACGCTGATCAGGTTGTGAAGTTATTTGTTAAATTTCAAAAGAATCAGTACTGACAATGGTCTCTAATCTCTTTACAGATCGCTTAGCTCCTCCCTGAACACACCTATGGACAAACACTAATTGCATATATGGTGTATGTGTGTATTTGTGGGGACAGATATGTGGATAATTAGCAACGTTGCAGTATCCCTTTTAATTGTTCTTTTGTGTCTCGAAACTGACGAGCTTATTAAAGCTTCCTTAATCTCCTCCCCAGGGAAAATCAAATAATCAAATGACAGTAGAATTTACATGTAAACACCCATTGAAAAACAGGTTGCGTTTCTCACTACTGCATGCGGCCAACCTATCACGTCTCAGAAAGACCTAATTTTCCTGTATTGATCTCGGAGTGCTCCTTGTTTTACCTCTAGGGAAGAGGCTGGGTCCCTCAAGAAATCCGGATTTGTATTAAAAACCACTTGTAACCCTCTTGAAGGGTCAGTTTGGGGATCTGTGGGAATGAGGAGGAAAGGCAGGGGATCTGGCGTTTCTCAGCCATTATTCTGGAAATGAATTAGGCTCAGCCACGAAAGGGAGAGGCGAGAAAAGTGGGGGGGAGGCGCAGTAGAACGCGTCCCCGCCTCCCTCCCCCAGCACCTTGCAGTTTGATGCTGCAGCAAAGGGAGCAGAAACAAAAGGCGGATGCGGAGGGAGGGAGGGAGCTCTGTACGTAGCAGCAGGTTCGCGCCTTCCTGTCGCACGGCCGGACTTCGGTTCACCCCTCTGTGTAAACGCCGGCCGAGCGCTCGCGTTCCACAGGCTTCGCCGGCTGCAAGGGAGACGCGCGCCTGGCCCTCGAGCTCCGCTCATGCCGCTGCCGGCTGCTCTCAGGAATTGTTACTCGGGAGAGGCCGCGCTCGCTGCCATGGGGGGGGGAGGGGGAGGGAGAGCAGGGAGCTGCCTCTTATCCCGCTTGCTCTGCACGGGCGGGGCTGGGGGAGCAGGAGGCGCTCGATGCCCTCAAGCTGCTGAGGCTGCAACCCCCCCCTCCCCTCCTCCTCCCGGGATGGGGCTCGCGCAGCCCCCGCCCAGCAGACAATGCAGCCCCGCATTACCATGCCCCGCCCCGGCTCCCGCATTACGTCACCCGCCGGAGCGGGGCTGCGGGCAGCCCGGGAGTGAATGAGGGGGCGGGGCCCAGGCGCGAGGGGGCGGGGCCAGCGAACCCCGCTATAAAAGCGGGCGGCGGGGCGGCGGCTCGGGGTTCGCAGCTGCAGGTGCCGGAGCGAGGCAGGGCGCGGGCAGCCGGAGGCAGAGGGTGTTTGTTGCCGCGACTCGGGCGCCATGCGGGAGATCGTGCACATCCAGGCTGGCCAGTGCGGGAACCAGATCGGGGCCAAGGTAGAGAGCGGGGGCGGGGTCCCCCCCTTGTGCGGGGCTGGGGGGGGGGTGCGCAGCCGGGGGCTGGGGTTAATTAGTGCTGCGCTCGCCTTAATGCTCGGCTGCTTTGTAACGCGCCCGGGCTGGCTCATCTCGGGCTGTGTATTGTCCCTGGGACAAGAACGCCCCGGCCCGCTTCAGCGGCGCGTCGGGCGGTGTCCAAGCGGTGCCCAGGCGAAGCGCTGCCGGGGCAGGGTTGAAAGCCCCGTCTGGAGGCTGGGCTGGCAGGCAGGGGCCATCCCTCCGAACAGCCGGGCTGGGACCCGCCGGTGGGTTTGCAGCTGCCTCCCTGCAGTCTCCAGCGAGCCGCCTCGCCCTTGGCGCCAGGCGATGCAGTGTCAGGAATGGGTCTGATCTGCCGAATGCTCGGCACGCCCTCCCGCGCCGTGCCAGAGCGGGCGGGCACTCAGCAGAGCGAGAGGGCATGGCAGGCCACTCAGCCCTACCCCGCCTTGAAAAAAAATCCCGCAGTGGTGCTCTGCCCCTCCCAAGCCCGCAGCCCTCCTGCCCTGCCCTTGGTCCGGCTGCGTCTGAATAAATGGCACTCGCGCGTTGCTAGTGGCGCTGAACAAAATCAATTGCCGGGCTGCTGCGCTTCTTAGCAATCGCTTAATTGTAGCTCTGCACCTTCAGCTGCTTCTGGTGGGGAAACGCCTTGTCTGCTGCGTCAGTCCTGCTGCTGCAGCTACTCGTTAGGTTGCTGCTCCACTGGCCGAGTGTAGGAAAAGGGAAGGGCTGTAGAACATAGAAAAAGCTTTTTTGGGAGGGGAGGGGAGGGGTAGGAAAGAGGAGCACATTCCTGAAAGCCTAATACAATGAAATGCCCTTTCAACCCTGTTTCAGTTCTGGGAGGTCATCAGTGACGAGCATGGCATTGACCCCACTGGCAGCTACCATGGAGACAGTGATTTGCAGCTAGAAAGGATCAATGTTTACTACAATGAAGCCACTGGTAACTTTTTGTTTATAGCTCTGTGTCCTCCTGAAATCAAAACTAAATATTCTTAAAGCACATCTCTGTGTGTGTCTATTATAGAGGTATATGTAATGAAGTTCAGTACATTCTACACTTGGTAAAAGGCTCCCACTGAATTACTGTTAAATCCTTGGCAACGCTTTAATACCTACTTCAAATTCAAGTCCTCATCACACTCAAGTCTGTTCTTTTTAAATACCCCATTTCTTCACTTGTCTGGGCAGCAGCAGTCTGTTTCCAGTGAATTGTGATGAGCTCTGCTCTGAGCACAGTAGCCTGTTTGTTAAATAGCTGACTGCAAGTCTGTAATCTGGTTTTTGTTCCTCCCACAGGTAATAAGTATGTGCCCCGTGCAATTCTTGTGGATTTGGAGCCTGGCACAATGGACTCTGTCAGATCTGGACCCTTTGGTCAGATCTTCAGACCTGACAACTTTGTCTTTGGTATGTAATTGTCTGTATTTGCAGTTGACTATTGCCATAACATTAAACTGAATATCCACTCTATGCCCCATACTAACACAATTGACTTGGCTCCAAGAAATGAGAGACTTAGTTGGTAATTGGTGCCTTTATTTGCATAGTACTTAACAAACTGGGTCCTGACCCTTGCTAGGAGTTCCAAGTAGTGCTGTAATATAAATGTTCTGCACTAAAAAGACCATATGAAACTGCTCCATGTTCTAGTGACTAAATCAGCATCTTTCCACTCTGCCTTCTAGGTCAGAGTGGTGCTGGAAACAACTGGGCAAAAGGCCACTACACAGAGGGAGCTGAGCTAGTGGACTCTGTCCTGGATGTGGTAAGAAAGGAATCGGAAAGCTGTGACTGTCTACAGGGTTTCCAGCTGACCCATTCTCTAGGTGGTGGCACAGGGTCTGGGATGGGAACTCTCCTCATCAGCAAAATTAGAGAGGAGTACCCAGACAGAATCATGAACACCTTCAGTGTAATGCCATCTCCAAAGGTGTCAGACACAGTGGTTGAACCCTACAATGCCACCCTTTCTGTCCACCAGTTGGTGGAGAATACGGATGAAACCTACTGTATTGACAATGAAGCCTTGTATGACATTTGCTTCCGCACGCTGAAACTCACAACCCCTACCTACGGGGACCTCAACCACCTGGTCTCCGCCACCATGAGTGGCGTGACCACCTGTCTCCGGTTCCCCGGACAGCTGAATGCCGATCTCCGCAAGCTGGCAGTCAATATGGTGCCTTTCCCTCGACTGCACTTCTTCATGCCAGGGTTTGCCCCGCTAACTAGCCGGGGCAGCCAGCAGTACCGTGCCCTGACGGTGCCAGAGCTGACGCAGCAGATGTTCGATTCTAAAAACATGATGGCAGCCTGCGATCCCCGCCATGGCCGCTACCTGACTGTGGCGGCGATATTCCGTGGCCGAATGTCCATGAAGGAGGTGGACGAGCAGATGCTCAATGTCCAGAACAAAAACAGCAGCTACTTTGTGGAATGGATCCCCAACAATGTCAAGACGGCTGTCTGTGACATCCCCCCTCGTGGCCTCAAAATGTCCGCCACTTTCATTGGGAACAGCACAGCCATTCAGGAGCTGTTCAAGAGAATCTCTGAGCAGTTCACTGCCATGTTCCGGCGTAAGGCTTTCTTGCACTGGTACACTGGCGAGGGCATGGATGAGATGGAGTTCACTGAAGCAGAGAGCAACATGAATGACCTGGTCTCAGAATACCAGCAATACCAAGATGCCACTGCTGACGAGCAAGGAGAATTTGAAGAGGAAGGAGAGGAGGATGAGGCTTAAGATTAAAAAGGCTTAAGAAAATCTTTAGTAAAAAGGCAGGCAAGTGTGTTTGAATGAAGTCTGTTCAGTTGTGCTGAAGCATGCTTTATTATCTATGGTGCCCTTTACTGTTGCCTCTGTCAGCAGTTTTGTAGCCTTGACTGTCAATGTAACAGTAGTTGCAGAGAGAACCTGTAAAAATCTCTGTTTAAATGGCTAACTTGTCAAATATAAAAGCCCTCTGTGTTCTAAATGGTGTGTTAGATTTATTTCTCTCTTTTCCTACTAAGAAAAGTAGAGCTGGGACAAGCTTCCTAATTGCAATCTCACATTAAATTGTGCGTGGTTGGCAAATATAAAAACTTGTCAGGCTATCAATCAGTAAGCCATCACTTGCACTGATATTCTAGTGATTAAGATCTTTATTCGCATTTTTAGAGATCATGCCAATAAAAAATGCAATCTTCTGGTGCAGAAGCTGAACAACTAATCTATTGTTGGAAAAGCTGTTTTAATAAAAACAAGACACTTCCCTCAAGGATTTTGCAGTGTCTATTTATGGGACTATATATGGTAGTGAGATTGGTTAAACAGTATTAACTTGTCAAAACTGATCTCACCGTGTGGCTGCAGCCTTCCCTTGTCATTTAACAGCTCTTAATGCACTTGTTACAGGGCTTCCAGAATGTTGGGCAATCTCCCCTCCCCGTGACTGGAATGAACTTGAGCAGCACAGATCCCATTTGTGAAATGAGATGTGTGCGCGCACAGGGGCATGAGGTTAGACTTGCATTAGCAATACTGTAGTTATGGTTGATCGGTTGTGTTTATGCCTAAAGGCCCATTCAGGTACTTAATGCTTATTCTCAAAGGTGAATGCTTTTCACAATCGTGACTTGTTTCCCTTTTATAGCTTTCTAGAGGCAGTGACTCACCACCATGTTACTAGAATCAGCCAGTTTGGCCAGAAGAGTACTATCAGCCTCAGGGTTACATACAACATAATAAAACAAAACTTAACTACCTTCTTGGAGCAGGCTCGCAAAAAGAAAAACCCTACACTTGTCTGTCTCTTACCCTACATCTAGGCTTCTGCAGACTTCCTAGTGCCTGAAATGTTAATAGTCAATGCACAAAGAAATGCAGCATGACTCTTTGAGGAGCTGCCTTCTAAACCACTGTTTTGGTTTGCAAAGTGTTGGGGGGGGGGGGGCGAGAAGGGGGGAGGGAGAGAAGCCGTGGTAGAAACAGTTAAAATGTATTGGTAACACCACGTTACCTGAAGGTGAACATTTTACCTTTTTTAGAGGGATCAGTGACCCTATAATGTGCTAATGAGCTATAGATCTTAAAGGACCTGTGGTGGGGCTCTCAAACTAGAATAAATCCTACTCACCAATGTAGGATGGTTGAGAGTAATAGCCTCTGACCAGATTCTGACTCTGTCTATGATGTTATGGCTGATCTGCTATTAATGTAAGAACAGAGCTGCTTCCTAAAGTAAGTCCCAGAAACTTGCTTGATTTTTAATGTTTTGTTCTGTTTCTCTCTAGTCAAACAACTTGACCCAATGTTTTTTTCAGGGAGAGAGGCCAAATAAGAGGTATAAATAATGGTCAGTAATGGAAATGCTCCCTTAATTGTTCCTTAAGGGCCCTTAGATGTGGAGCTCAAATACAGCTGACCTTAGAACCTATACACATAGGCAAAGGCTGGCAATTAGGCAAAATGCTTGGTAAGTTACTCTAAATAAGCATGGTGGGTTCACTCATTCAAATGTTTTAGCTTAGTGTTTTACCATAGCGTGTGCATGCACAGTTCTAGCTGTGCTGTTTAGAGTTACAGTATCTCCTACAGAACCACAAAATTGCCTTTGGTTACCTTCTGAACAGTATCAAAAGAATGTATCTTTCCTACTCTGTCTTCAGCCTCTCCTAAACCACAGGGAAGGAGATGTATCTTTCAACAGGGGAGGTCCCTGTACAGCTGTGGATCATGCCTTCAAGGAAAGCCACTTATCTCTTAACCATGACATGGCTGTGGTAAAAAAAAATAGTTCTAGTAACTCATTACACTACACACCACCCTTGCAGTTTTTAAAATAAAGGTACTAATAACACAAGTAAGTTGCCTTGGTGGTTAAAGAAACCATCTTGCCTAATGAAGCTGTACTTGAAATCTTGTCTACTTTTATACATCTCCCAACAATGTGGCTACGTCTACACTGGCATGATTTTCCGAAAATGCTTTTAACAGAAAACTTTTCCATTAAAAGTATTTTTGGAAAAGCACGTCTAGATTGGCAGGATGTTTTGCTGCAAAAGCACTTTTTGCAGAAAAGCGTCTGTGGTCAATCTAGACACAGTTTTCCACAAAAGCCCCAATCGCCATTTTCGCGATCAGGGCTTTTGCGGGAAAACAGTACTGTGCTGTCTACACTGGTCCTTTTGCGCAAAAGTCTTTTGGAAAAAGACTTTTGCCCGAATGGGAGCAGCATAGTATTTCCGGAAAAGCACTGATGATCTTACATGAGATGGTCAGTGCTTTTGCGGAAATTTAAGCAGCCAGTGTAGACAGCGGGCAAGTTTTTCCGCAAAAACAGATGATTTTGTGGAAAAACTTGCCAGTTTGTATGCTCACAGGCTGTGTCTAATGCTGCCAGCTTTTTGGAAAGTGGGGGGTGTTGAAAGGGCTAGCAGTCTGCCTTTTAGGTATAGTTGGCTTGTGGCAATTACTGAGGTAGTAACTATGCAAAGGAGGCAAACTATTCCTCCAAACTCAAACATCTGTCATTCAAATTGTGCCACTAAACATTGGCAGTATCGTATTACAGTAATCATGCCTATTAACTTCCCCATTCACTCTCAGCATGTTAAGTCTTCCATTCTGTTTTAGCATCAATATGTCCATGAGAAGGCTAATAGGGAAATTCGATTACCCAGTACTGATGCTTTCAGTACTGCTCATTTTCTTCAAAGTGGGATACCTTTCTACCCCTTATGCTGTTTGCTATCCTATCAGGTTTTGCTAGACCTCTCTCAGAAGATATACAGTAGGATGTTTTGGGGTAGAGTGTCTTCTATAAAGATTAGTAACTTGCCATTTGCCCATCACCTCATATTTACATAGGAATATAAAAATTACATCTGGGCAAGAGGCTGGAGGAAAATTGGATTTGTGGGGAAAATAAGTTTTATGAGATATGGAGAAAGATGGGTCTGTCGGGCATAGGAAAATTCAATATCATTTTATGCCTAAAACACTAGAATCCAACTGAACCTTTAATACCCCGGAGACTGCTAATCAGAGAAATCTAAGGATGACATTTTTCCTGTATTTCAGATAAAAAGCAGATGTGTGCTTTACTTCCTTGCCATGGTTACATTTCTCTTTCGCAAAGAAAATGTGTGCACTTGAGCAGGATTTTAGAATAGAATCTAGCAACCTCTCCCTGCTGTAATTAGGCAGTTGACAGGTGTTGTAAATGTCCTGCTGGTATAATCTTGTCTATTATCTAATGAAATGAGGCATCTCTTTCAGGTGTGATTGTGATGAGCATAGAAGACTTAGTCTCTATTTAGGCAGTAGTCATGGATGGCAATAGAAAAGATTCTGGCAAAAATATACCATTGAGGCTTAGTACCAAACATAGGGTACTCACTCTTCATTAATAGAACCAATGCAAGAGAGTTGCTTTAGTAATGCTACAGGTTGGACCAGTCCTGGCTCAGATTTTGCTGAAGCAGAGGAGGTCTCTTCTAGACCCCTGCCAGTGGACTCCTCCCCCCTCCCCAGCCCACTGGATTCCTAGACAGCTCCCCATTTCCTGCTGGCTGTTGCTGTGTGCTGGGGCGCTCTGTGCCTCTGACCCACCGCCACATTTACTCAGCTCCCAGCCCTACCAGGCAGCCATGTGTCAGGTCTCCCAACCCTGCTAGACCGTTCCACTGCCCATGTGCTGGGAGGGCTCACTGGCAGCTTGCTGTGGGCAGCTGTCTGGGTCCTTGCTGCTGGCCCTCCACTAGAACTCTCTGGTCCTGCAACATCTGTGCAGAACCATGGATGTTGCTGGACCAGAAAATCGTGGTTAAGAGTTTCAGCCTGTAGTAGAAAAAATACATGCATGGAAACAAGCAGAATCTAGCAACCCAACACATGGGCACAAGTAAACAAAATATCTCATAGCCCACACACAAGAACCCCAATGAGTTCTGCATGCAGGTTGTCCATCACTGCTGTATAGGCAATGATTTGAGAAATCTGGTTGTGGTTTGGACATATTCTACAGCAATATCGAAAAACAATATTCCTAGCCAAGATCTTGAGGGGAAGATGACAAAGAGGAGGACAACATTGAGGAAGATATTTATGCAAACAGACTATAATAGAACAAGAAATGTCATTAGAGGTGGAAAGACTGAGCTGTCTTGCATCACAATGCAGGAGAGTATCTAATAAAATATCAGATCCTCATAGATATTTAGGAGCACTCTATGGCATCCCAATACCTCTGCCCTGTTCCCCCAAATCCCATGCCCTTGCCCCAGAGCATCTTCCCCCTTCCTACACACCAGTTCTGAGTCCCTCCCCAAACCTGGAGCCCCTCGTACATCCCAAACCTGTCATCCCCAGCTCCACCCCTGAGCCTGCATCCCCAGCCAGAGCCCTTGCACTCCAACCCTCAGTCCCAGGCCTGAGCCCCTCAAGTCTAGCCCCACGGTTAGAGCCCACACCCTCAGCTATGAATGTGATATGTTGCACATCAGCTCCACACTGATGTACATGAAAAAATTCATTACTCTTGGGTGGAAAAAATTAGAGGGTACACTGTTTTGGGATGTGGGTTCTGACTGGGCACTGTTTACCTCAGGTGGCTCCTGGGGGGTGGTGCAGTGGTGCTAACGAGGCTCACCCCTGGCCCTGCACCACTCCCAAAAGCAGCCAGCAAACTCCCTCCATCCCAAGTCCTTTTGTGCCCCCTCTCTGCTCTCTGGAGCTAGGATACAGGGTGGGAGAGGGGGCACCTTGACATTAGCACCCCTCTTCTCCCTTCCCTGCACAGCAAGCAGGAGGCTCCTGGGGGTGGAAGGACACAGCTCTAAGGCAAAGGGCAGGAGGTGTGCAGCCATGCGGGGAAGGGCAGCTGAAGTCCCAGCACTTGATAGTCTCTTGGCAAAACCAGTCAGGACCACCTGTCAGAGGCTCCAAGATCTACCGGTAGATCCTGATCTACTGGTTGGTGACCAGTGCCACTGACCTAATGGAATCCACACTTGAACACACTTGCTGCCTAGATTCCTTTTACAATGCATGGGGAGGCTCCTAAGAATGGGATTCAAAGAAGCCAGCAAGCTGAGTGGCTGCCTAAGCTAGCCAGACAGAAGATTTTAGGTGTCTAGCTCTGGCCCAAAGGGACTCCCAACTACCGTCAGATATACCAGCTCAGTCCTCTCTTGTGAAAAAGGGTGGAGTGGGGAAGGTGTCGGTGGAGATGCTGCTGCTGTTATTGTTGCTGCCAACCCCTTCCTTTTACTATCCAATAACCTGGTGGCTAGAGTACTCACCTAGGATATGGAAGACAAAGATTCAAATCTCTCTGCTTGATTTGGCTTACACTAAGGTCTCCCAGCTTCCAGATTAGTGCCCCAGCTGTTGGATCTATAAAGGGGCACTTCACTCCTCCTCCTTAGTTGCCTTTTATGTGGGTTCACTGTGCTCTGAGCACACCTATGACTGGACCCAACAGAGGCACCCAGGTGGGGAAATACCTCCTTTGCAAATCCCACTGGGGCTGAGATATGAGCTAGTCCAGTGTTTCTCAACCAGTGGTATGAGTATCCTTAGGGGTACTCAAGAGAAGCCTGGGAGTACATCAACAACTGAAATTTGGAAAAAACTGAATTTTGTTTTGTTTTACAGGGCTTTATTATTTTTGTACTTTTTACACCCAAAAATTTCATCACCTGCCCAGCTATGATTAAGTTGTTTAAACAAATGTGTTGCAATGGTAGAAAAAAATTGTGTGTCTGAAAATTGTAGGTACTGGGGTACTTATATATTTTTTTTAAAAAAAAGGTTGAGAAACACTGAGCTAGTCATCAAATGGCTCAGTGACATCAGAACCTTGGTGGCTGTGTGCATGCTCACAAGCAGAAATGTAGGGGAATTTACCAACTGAGACTTAGCTATCCAGGGATTTTAAGCATCCACAGAGTTAGATGGCAGCAGAGTAGGGGTTTTTTTTAAGCCCTTAGTGGTGCTTAAATGTTGGACTTACAAACTTAAGAAGGTAGTTAGGTGCCTCACAGGTAGTTTAGTAGCTCTCTAAAAAAGGAGGATACGAGTGAGAATCAATATATTAAAGAGTGTGGGATACTCAGATACTATGAGGCTATATAAGTACCTTAGAGAGACTACAGTGCTGGTGGCGTGTGAGTCGCCAGGACTCAAACAGTGTGGCCTATTTCAATGAAGTCTGTGTCAATCTTTCTAAAGGGTGTTAAACTAGGGTCTCAGAAAATGACAATTGTAATGTGGATTAGCAAGATGGAGAAGAAAAGGTTGGAAACCCATAATCTTTAACTCCTCGCTACAAGGGTTCTTAACTTTTTGTTCAAGTCAGGTCTGAAGCTAAATCTCAGTCTGCCAGATTATGTGTTGGGGGTGTGGTGTACAGAATGCAGGTAGCCTGCCTGTCTCTGTATCTGATTATTGTGTGCTTGAAAAAATTCAGAGCCAGCATAGAAAACTAAACAGCAAAGCACATGCTTAGTTTAATGGACAGAAACACTTTTCCCATTAGGTTATGTCTACACTGCAATGCTGTTTTGGGATACATCCCAAAATAGCGTTCCCGCATCTTCACAGCAAGCCCTTTATTTGGGGCTTGCTATTCTGACATCCCTGTAAACCTCATTCTATGGCTGTGTCTAGACTGCATCCCTTTTCCGTAAAAGGGATGCAAATTAGACACATCGCAATTGCAAATGAAGCAGGGATTTAAACCCCCTCTGCTTCATTTGCATAAACATGGCTGCCGCTTTTTTCCGGCTCAGAGCTTTGCCGGAAAAAAGCGCCAGTCTAGACGGGGATCTTTCGGAAAATAAAGCCTTTTCCGAAAGATCCCTTATTCCAAAGAATTCTCTAAGAATTCTCTAAGAATTCTTTGGAATAAGGGATCTTTCGGAAAAGGCTTTATTTTCCGAAAGATCCCCGTCTAGACTGGCACTTTTTTCCGGCAAAGCTCCGAGCCAGAAAAAAGCGGCAGCCATGTTTATGCAAATGAAGCGGGGGAATTTAAATCCCCGCTTCATTTGCAATTGCGATGTGTCTAATTTGCATCCCTTTTACGGAAAAGGAATGCAGTCTAGACACAGCCTATGAGTAAGGGATGTTTCGGAACAGCACTTTATTTCAAAACGTGGTGCCGTGTAGACAGCGCCAAATGACAAAATAAGCTATTTCGAGATAGCATCAAAATAAGATACACAATTTGTGTAGCTCAAATTGCGTATCTTATTTTGAGTTACAGTGCTGTGTAGATGCACTCTTACTGTTCAGCTCCCACTGCAGAGCACACAGCAGTGGTCATCTGGAGGCCTGTGGGAGATAATGTCAAGAGAGGCAGTCAAGTCTGAACTCAGAGAAGAAGAAATGGAGTGTTGGGGGTAGAGGGCTCTGGGGATGTATGATGCAAAGTAAATGGAGGAAACTGTTTCATTTTCCCTTCCCCACCCAAACCCCTAAAGCTTTAGGGGTGTGGACAAATCCCATTGCTATTTGCCTACATGGCACCCTTTTGGAATACTGTAAGGCAAAGTTTTCCAAACTTTTTCATCTGTAGAGCCCCTACTGGGTCCTGATCATTTGGTGGCGCCCTTAAAATATAATGATTTTTAATACAATAGGTACCCAAATAAATAGGAATTCTATTTTTAATTTCTTATAATTTTTCCAATAAAATGATCTGAAAATTAGTAACAAAATAACAGGACCATACAACTGTCATTATTATTTTCTTGCTGAGCACTGTCATTATTATTTTCTTGCTGAGCCCTTGGATCTATCGCATGGAGCCCCACGGCTCCGCTGAGCACACTTCGGGAATATCTGCTTTATGGAATTAACTTTCCTTTAGAGAATTATAGAATCTTAGAAGTGAAAGAAACCTCGAGAGGTCATCGAGTCCAGTCCCCTGCCCTCATGGCAGGACCAAGCACAGTCTATATCATCCTTGACAGGAGTCTGTTTAACCTGCTCTTAAATATCTCCTATGATGGATATTCCACAACCCCCCTAGGCAATATTTTCCAGTGTTTAACCACCCTGACAGTTAGGATTTTTTCCCTAATGTCCAACCTAAACCTCCCATTGCTTCCTGTCCTATCCTCAGAGACTAAGGATAATATTTTTTTCTCCCTCCTCCTTGTAACACCCTTTTAGATACTTGAAAAATGCTATCCTGTCCCCTCTCAGTCTTCTCTTTTCTAAATTAAACAAGCCCAATTCTTCCAGTCTTCCCTCATAGATTTTGATCACATTGTTAGAGTAAAATTAACTATGATTGATGTAAGTTGAAGAACTGAGGGTCAAATTATGCTCAATTACACTGGGGCAAATCCAGAGTAACTCAGTTCAAATCAAGGAATAGTTTTGTCTAATAATATTTGTAAATGGACTAAGTTCACAATTCTTTTTTCTGTTGACTGTTGAAAAAGTCAGTAAATAAAAAAAAATATTCATGACTATCCAGCTTTAGAGATCGTTGAACACTCTAGTTGCCACAAATCACCACCTTGTCCCACCCCCAATCTATTGGCAAGTAATTTAGACAAGAACCATTGTTCCACTGTAGGTTCCTACAAACATTTGCATTTCTAATGCTGCAGTAAACTATTCTACTCTCGGTTTAAACAACTGGTGTTGTCTCAATTGGGAAACAATTTTTTGTTTTAATGAGCCCTGAGTTTTTTGTTTGTCCCTATTGCCAGGAGATGAAACATTCCCTGGAGAGATCACAGGACTTTCACTTGTATTTGACTCAGATCCTTTCTCTTCAAGAGACTCCTTTTACTTTCCAATTCCACATGTATTTGTGGTTACACAGCTTGAGGGCCTGCTCATATTTTTCCAGCTTCGCTTGGAGCTGTGGGTTACACTGTCCCCCTCCCCCAGGGGACCCTGTATATGTGAGGCACTGTTTTCTTATTTAGAAACAAATCCCACAACACACCCTTTCTATGAAATATTCTCTGATTCTCTCTACTTACGTGCTTTGTTTTGTAGGAACCAATTATGACGCATTCTAGGTAGTACTAGTTGGTGTCAGTCTAGCCAATTAAGACTGTTTCCACCCCCTTATCCAATTCTGCAGCATTTACACAGTTAAAATATATCCTGTACTTTGTTATAGCAAAGGGTTATAATTACAGTAGGTCCCTGATATAAGACTCAATTACAATAAAGCATCCTGGCAATCCACCTGTCATTCCCAGTGCTAGGCATCCTCCTTGTAAAAGTAGGAGTGGCAGTACTGGGGCCAGCTGCTTCTGTGTGGAGGCTCAGACATCTCCAGTATGGATTCTTTCTAGCACAGTCCAAGTACACAGAATGTTTGACTGTTAACGTTCAAAAGTGAGGTCTCCCGGACACAGTATGGGGCTAGGAGGTACTAGAGTCCCCAGTCCATTTTGGAAAAGGAAGGAGACAAATTAGGTCTCCACCCTACTAGCCACTACTGCAACTGGAGCCCCTGGAATGCGGATTTCAGTACAAGCAGGGGAAGGGTCATGGGAGAGTTCTGAAAGGACTACCTCCCAGGGACTAAAGCAATCAAGAGAACTAGAGTAGGTGATAATCTTTCCAGTCCTCAAGCAGTTTTCCAAGGAAATTGGTTTCTCACCATTAATTTCAATCTGATGCAAATGATTTGCCTCTCAATAAAGCCATTCTAGAAAAAGAAGTGATAGCTATTAAAATACATGTCAAGAACTTAGCTGTTTACATTTTCCAAGCAAGCCAGACACAGTTTAAGGTTAGCTTATTTCTCTCTGCCCCCCTCCCTTTCCCACCCCCCAAAAAAGACCTTTAGATGTGTGGTTCTCATTTCAAGGAAAGGAGAAATCAATTGAGTTTACTCTACTAGTTTCTGTTTAATGTTTGACTTTTCTGCAGTAACTAGCCCTTTCCTAATTTACCTCAATTTATCAATATTACATCTTTTTGTAGTCAGACTATATTTTTGCACTTGACCTCCTGGATGAGACAAAGGCCGCATTTTTTTCTTTTGGCCATAATTAATCCATAGCTGAAGTGATGGGAGTGTTAATGATGCTCCATCCTAAATCAACTATGAATGCACATATTTTGAAAGCTGAGACAGCTGCTTTAACCACCAAACTATGCTATCTTTGCTGAGTGTTTGGACTCAGGCAAGTTCTCACATTTTTCTGTTTATGCATCAGCAATAGACTGCCTATCCTTAAAATTAATAATTAAAAGCTCTAAGTGGAGTTAACAAGGTCAAACTAAGACCTACATATGTGGAATGGAATTCTGTCTTATTGATCTGTTTTAACTTCTTTGCTAAAAGCATAACGTCTGTCGTCATATACTTCTTTCCTGTATTACAGTGACACAGCTGGCAGTGGATGTCGCCACTGTAGGGTTGCCAGAGGGTTTCAGAAAAAATACCAAACAAACAAATAAAAAGGACCTGCAGAGTTGTTAAGCAAAAACAAACAAACAAACAAAAAGCGTGACCCCTTTAAGAAATGCGTGGTGAGGCTTTTTGTCCCAACAAGCTGCAGGCTGCCAGCAGCTACCCGCTATCTTGCCTCCCTGTGTGGGGCCAGACAGCTCCCCTGCGTAACCCGGTAAGCACTAGGGTTGCCAGGCTGCCTCCATATTGAGCCAGACAGCCTGGGATTTTTGCCTCCTGGCTGGGAAAAATACCAGAAAGTACTGGACATTTTAGGTGTCCAGTATTTTCTGATTTTTTTTTTTTACCGGACAGGCAGGGTTGCCAGGTGTCCGATATTGACCCAAACAGTCCGGTATTTTCACCTCCTGTCTGATAAAAAAATTCAGAAAATACCGGACACCTAAAATGTCTGGTATTTTCTGATTTTTCCCCCTGCCAGGAGGCAAAACTACCAGACACCTGGCAACCCTACTCACACTCAGCAACTGGGCCCAGGCCCTCCCCGCTTACCTGGTTTTGCAGGGGAGCTGTCTTCTGGCTCAGAGCAGGAAAACAAGATGGCCACCGGCAAAAAGCCTCAAAGGCATTTCTTAAAGGAGCCATGCTGGATTTATTTATTTATTTATTGCTCAACTACTTTGGTTTCCCCCCTTTTTTTTTCTCAACAGAAATTTTTCCCCGGTGTTTTGTTTTGTTTTTTTGTGTGGGGGGGGAGGGAGCAGCGGGAGAGTTCAATATTTTTGGTTAAACCATCTGGCAACCCTACAGACCGGAGATGAAAATACCAAACTGTCTGGTTCAATACCAGACACCTCGCAACCCTAGTCGCCAGGCACTGGGCAATGTGTGTGTGGGGGCCAGTTCTGGGCCCCCAAAAGGGGCGTGACCTTCAGCAGAAGGGGTGGGGCTAGGGACAGCCAGCTTTCAGCACTGCCCAGAGAGCATGCCATGCTTCCCTAAGCCAGTTCTCAGCACTGTGCATGGCTCCAGCAGCAATTTAAAGAGCCTGGGGGCTCTGGCTGCCACTGCTGCTGCAAGCCTTTTAAATCACCAGCTCTGCAGCAGTTGTCCCCTTTGCCCACCTTGTCAGTGGCCCTGTGCAGTGGCACCTAGATGTCCCTTGTGCTAGGTACGCTACATACATGTAATAAAAGCCAATCGCTGCCCAAAGATCTACAAAGTAAACACACAAGACAGACAAGAAATAAGGCCATGAAAGGCAACATGAGTTGCTGGGCCATGCAGCAGGTTAATGATAGAGCTAAGAAAATCACCCATTTCTCCTGAGTCTCAGTCCAGTGTCCTATCACCAAACTACACATCCTCTAATCCAGTCTTAAGCAGGTGAGCAGAAGCTTTCAAGAAACTAACCATTATTATAGCAAAAAAAATCAGTAGAATAATTATGATGCTTAGGACAGTGAGACAAAAGGGAACTCATGTACAATTCTACTGAAGTGAACACAAACATTTTTTTATTTAAGAGACATACTATGATGAACACCAGAGAAATTTTGCCCCCAACAAATTACTTTGGTTCTGAACTCAGGGTGTAACTGTAATGTCTACTTGGAAACTCATTGTACTTAGTAATGTCTGAAAGTTTATTTGGAAAAAAGAAATTTGTCTCGCAGTTACAATGGCACTTTTATAGCTGAGTCTGATAAGAGAGGTTGAACCTCCCTAGTCCAGCACCCTCGGAACCTGATTGGTCCTGAACCAGGGAATTTGCCAGACCATGGAAGGTCAATGCCAGCTCCTCTGCTGCTGCCGGCTGTGGGGTTCCACTTTGGTGGCAGATGAGGAGCAAGCATTGATGGAATATTGGCTGCTGGGTAGCACGCCACAGCCCCAAGCCACTTCCCACAAGCTCCATCCATCCCCACTCCTCTCCCTCTTTTCCTGAGCTTATCACAAATAAGCTATTTGCTGCACTCTGTAAGCTCAGGGAAGGTGGAGGAGTAGTTGAGCACAGGGCCCCTGGCTTTTCCCTATGATGCCAGATCATGGATGTTGCCAAATGAAGGAAGGCGGATTATAGAGATTCAACCTGTACAAGTTAGAACCAGTGTTCCCCCTAAGGTGCATGCCTGCGCAGCCGTGCACAAAAAATTCTGAGCCTGCCCACCTCCTTCGTAGAGCTACGCAACTGCATTCACCTTCTTGCTGGACACAGAAGGTGAGTTGCATGACTTCTCCCACAGCCAGGGATGCGTGGTGGGCGGGGACGGGGATGGGACCACATTGTGAGGTGGCTGCTCTGGCTGCTGCTGGGGCTAAAGCCGTGTTGGGACCCAGCTGCCATCAGGGCTGAGGCCATGTGGATTAGAGCTGTGGGGCTGGCGGGTGGCTGTTGCTGCCGGGAATTAGGGCTGTGGGGCTGGTGGGTGGCGGTTGCTGCTGGGAATTGGGGCCTTGAGGCTGGTGGACAGCTAATGCTGCCAGGGATTTTTTTTTCAGCCTGGCTCGGGGTGGTTTATTAGCCTGGCCTCTGGCCAGAAAGACCCAAGCAGCAGACTAGTGGGAGTCTGTAGTGTCTGGAGGAGACTGTGGGTGAGGCAGGATGTTCAAACCCAAGGGTCCATATCAGTCAATATTGCAGGATAGGGCCCGCTGTCTCACACATCTTCCCCAGGCAGCACTCCTGCAGCACTGGCCAGGGGTTGTCACACCCCTCTCCATGTTGAAAATCAAAGAACTATCCCACACTACAGCGGATGGTGCAGTTCAAATTCCCCTCTCCAAATCCCCAGGCCATTTGGCTCCAGGCAGCTTCTCAGGATGGAATGCAAGGCACCAGGAGGAGCCGAGAGGCAGCTTTGCCACAGCCCATTGCATTAGACTGGGTGCTGGTTCTCCCTGGGCTCTAGCCCCAGCCACCCAAGAAGAGACAAAGGGCCCAGTGCGGTTGAGATGCTTGTTCTTATGGTCCAGCCCAATGGCTGTCAGAACTCCCGGAGGCCTGGCTGCAGGGTGAGAAGTGGCTATAATGGAATCTAAGGGAGCCAGAGCTGCTGCTGGGCTCCTCTCACTACTCGCATGAGAGTCTGGTGGGGACTTCTCAGTGTTCACAGGGGAGTTGGGGCAGCTGAAGGAAGAGAGGAGCAGTGAGGGTTGGAGGAGGAGATGGGGGGCTAGCTGTGTAACAGGGCAGAAGATGAAGCAGGAGCTAATGCACCTGTAGAGTAATATATATATGTATATGTTTAGTTTAGTTAGTTAGTAACTGGTGGGTGCCATGGTGACACACATCTAGACAAGAACACAATGTCAATATTGGTGCACAAGACAAAACTCTGCTCATGGATGGAAAATCTTAGAAGGAACACTGATTGCAACTAATATTTTAAGTCAGCAGATAAGGTTTTGGGTTTGCCCAGTGTATACTTAAATTGCAAATTACTGTCCGATTGCAAAGAACTGACACTAAGTAATAAGAGCAATTCTGACTGTCTGGTGAATGCCACAATTCATGCCTTGATCTTGCTGGTATACAGCACAGTTGTTCTGCTAGAAACAGCAATATCAGCACTTTATGGCTGTGTCTAGACTGGCCAGTTTTTCTGGAAAATCAGTCGCTTTTCCAGAAAAACTTGCCAGCTGTCTACACTGGCTGCTTGAATTTCTGCAAAAGCACCGACTTCCTACTGTAAGAAATCAGTGCTTTTTGCAGAAATACTATGCTGCTCCTGTTCGGGCAAAAGTCGCTTTTGTGCAAAACTTTTGTGCAAAAGGGCCAGTGCGAAAATGGCAATTGGGGCTTTTTGCGGAAAAGCACGTCTAGATTGGCCACAGGCACTTTTCCGCAAAAAGTGCTTTTGCGGAAAAGCATCCATGCCAATCTAGATGTTCTTTTCCAAAAATGCTTTTAACGGAAAACTTTTCCGTTAAAAGCATTTCCGGAAAATCATGCCAGTCTAGACGTAGCCCTAGTATACTGATAAAGGAGCCTTATTGATATTTATACCAAGAGCACTGCTGACAGGATTAATAAAGACATTAATCTATTTGATAACACCCCATCAGTATTGTTACTTGCTGGGTTTAATATTTATGGTAGAATGTATATTTATCATCAAGATCACCATTTGCTATGGTGTAGGAGGGTACTTGCTCCCTACAGCCTTCGGTTTGATCTCCTAGACTTTTAGGCAATTGTCTAAGGCAGCGTTTCCCAAACTATGGGCTATGGCCCAGTACCGGTTGTGGTGTAGTGGGGGTGCTCTCTGCTCTGTAACCCGGTGTCCCCCTCCACTGTGATGTGATTCCCTGACTCACCCAAATGTGTATTAACCCAGACACCTAGGCTCAGCCTCCCAGGGAAAGAGAGAAAGGGAGGAAGGCGGAGACCAACACCTGGCTGAGGGGCAGGACCTTGGGGGGAGACAGTTGCTGTCTGGGAAGCATGGAGAGAACAGGCTAAGCTGGGGGGTAGGGGTGATGGACCCTAACCCTAGGGGCCTGAGTCATCTTGGCCCTGCCCCCAGTAGCCACATCATGTATGTGCTGTGCTGTATTCTGGAAAATCAATAAACCCTCTCTATTCTACTGGCTGGTGGAGACTGTTCTGGCTGCTATGGGGGTGCAGGATCAGGGAAACCCCAACTCGCCATCACACCGGTCTGTGGGAAAAAAATACCAGGCCTCATCGTGGCTGCCGGGGTGTTCCGGGCTCCTGGAGTGCCCGTGCGGTGCCGGGTCCCCCAAGCCCTGGTTCGGCTGGGAAGAGGATGCAGCCGGATGTTCCAGGCTCCCGGCAGAGGTGTCATGAGGGGAGAACAAGGGGGGGCAGTTGCCCCCGGGCACCACGCTAAGGAGGCACCAGGCTGTGCTGCAGGAGTGTGGGGCACTGGGCTCACCTGGGCTGCAGGAGGAGGAAGGTGCCAGGAACCCAGCACTGGATTCAAAGGGAGGGGGGAAGGGGCAGGTAATCAGCATGGGGCTCAGCATGTCTGCATGGTTTGGGGGGAGGTGCAGGAAAATGGAGCTCAGCTGGGCTGCAAGCGTGAAGAGGTGCAGGGTGCTGGGCTGAGCTGGGCTGCGGGAGTGGGGAGTGCTGGGCTGCGGGGGAAGGGGAAGTGCGGAGCTCAAAGCTCAGTTTGGCTGCAGGAGAGAGGTGCCAGGAACCAGGGCTAGACTCAAGGGGAGAGAGGGAGGGGCAGGAAATCAGCAATGGGGCTCAGCAGTTCTGCAGGGCTTGGGGGGAGGTGCAGGGAAACAGGGCTCAGCTGTGCTGTGGGGGAGGCATGTAGGGAACCAGTGCAGGGCTCAACTGGGCTGAGGTGGATGGGGAAGGCACAGGGAACAGGGCAGCTCAGCTGGGCTGCGAGGGGTTGCAGGGAACTGGTGCTGCACTCCCTTGGATTGTGGGGGATGGTTTTTGGGGAGGTGCAGGGAACCAGTAGGGGTGGGCAGCTCAGTTGGGTTGCAGGGGAACAAGGTGCAAAGAAGCCTAGTGGGGAGGAGGGGAACCAGGAGCCCTGAAATGACCTCCCCTGGTCCAAAAAATCCTTCATCTGGGACCAGTCAGGTCCAGAGGGTGCCAGAGCAGGGAGGTCCAACTCCTACCCAAATCCCCTCCTTGCACCCTCCCTCCTAGCCAGATACCCTACCCCCAATCTGCTCCTGCTCCCCCCTCCCAGAGTGCCCGTGTGGCGCAAGGTCCCCCAAGCCCTAACCTGGGCTTGGTGGAGGATGCAGCCGGATGTTCTGGGCTCCTGGAGTGCCCATGCGGCAGCGGGTCCTGGCTGGGTGGAGGATGCAGCTGGATGAAACTGAAAATTTATTCATTTTTCATTCTTTTTTTTATTTGCATTTATATTTTGGGGCTGCAAAAAACAGTACTGAAAAAACCGGGTTCCAACTAAAGTAAAAAGTTTGGGAAACCCTGGTCTAGCCAGCTTTCTATCCATCTTACAGTCCATTCATCCAATCCATATTCCCTTAACTTGCTGGCAAGAATATTGTGGATGACCGTATCAAAAGCTTTGCTAAAGCTGGCGCTGGGGGGTTTGGAGGACCAGAAACAACTTATTTGCATATGCAGCATTTGCTTAATGCATATGCAAATGAATGTTACCCGTCCTCCAAAAGCTTGTGAATGGATTTACTGGTCCCCGTGTCAAAAAGTTTGGGAACCCCTGGTCTAAGGCAGTAGATTTCTGGGCAGCTGCCCAGTGTGGGACCAAACCTAGGCCTATGGGGCAGTGGGCAGCACAATAAAGTTTTGCCTATTGTGGCTCTTAAGCAGCCATTAGCACCATCCTCTTTTCCCTGCTGGCTAAACAGGTACCAGCAGCAGGGATGTGTCTAGACTGCATCCCTTTTTCGTAAAAGGGATGCAAATTAGACATATCGCAATTGCAAATGAAGCGGGGATTTAAATCCCCCCCCTTCATTAGTATAAAAATGGCTGCCGCCTTTTCCGAAAGATCCCTTATCCCTCTTAAAATGAGGAGGGGGAGGACAAAATTGTGTTTGCACAATTCCCTCTTAAAATGAGGGATAAGGGATCTTTCGGAAAAGGCTTTATTTTCCGAAAGATCCGCGTCTAGGCTGGCGCTTTTTTCCGGCAAAGCTCCGAGCCAGAAAAAAGCGGCAGCCATTTTTATGCTAATGAAGCGGGGGAGATTTAAATCCCCGCTTCATTTTCAATTGCGATATGTCTAATTTGCATCCCTTTTACGGAAAAGGGATGCAGTCTAGACACAGCCCAGTAGTCTGGATGAGAGATGAACAGAGAATGTGCTAGACCCTGATCCTCCCCCATGCCACCACATCCCTCATTCCCTAGGACAGGACTGGCACACCACCTCCTCACCTTCCTCTTGGATGGGACCCCTATGAGCAGTCATGGCCTCAGCAGGGAAATGAGTGTAGGGATGCAAACACAATTTTGTCCTCCCCCTCCCCCGCCCAGAATTTGAAACGATGCTCCTGCTTATTACAGTAGTGCTGAGAGGTCAGGCGAGAATGGAACTCTACTGTACTAGGCCCTGAACAACAGCAGAATAAGAGAGACTATTAGGGTACGTCTAGACTACAGGCTTTTGTCGACAGAAGTTTTGTCGACAGATACTGTCGACAAAGCTTCTGTCGACAAAGAGCATCTAGACTACATCCAGTTCTGTCGACAAAGCAAGCTGCTTTGTCGACAAAACCCTATAGTCTAGACACAACCCTAAATTCAATAACACCTTCTGTTGACAGAACTCTGTCGACAAAAGGCGTTATTCCTCATAAAATGAGGTTTACAGCCGTCGACAAAACTGCTGAGTTCTGTCGACGTTATGTTGACAGAACTCAGCGGTAGTGTAGACGCAGGTATAGTTTTGTCGACAAAAGTCCACTTTCGTCGACAAAACCCTGTAGTCTAGACACACCCTTAGATTAGATTTTACAATCTAATAGATAAGAGACACAATATCAGGGAACAGTTTGAGTCTCATTCAAAGACAGTTGTTCCCACTGAAGGAACGTTGATCTTTTTAGAAATTGTCCCATGTCCCCAAAATTGTTGGCTTGGCCAGGCCGCGGGAGGGGAATTTTGCCCCGGGGCAGGCGCCTGCGGAGGTTGGCCGCATTGTTGGGGGGGGGGGGGGGGAAGGGTTGGCCGCGCCGTGCTGTGGGAGAGGCAGTTTGGCCCCGGGGCAGGCACCTGCGGAGGTTTGGCTGCACTGCGGGAAGCACGTGCTGGCTTTCCTCAGAGAGGTGTGGGGGGGGGGGGGGGGAAGAATCCTGGGAGGGGGCTATAGCAGGTGACTCTCTGTCCCCACTCCTCCCTATGGCCTCCCCCCTCTCCCCAGCCCCCTGTTCCCTCTCCCCAGCTCCCTGTTCCCTCTCCCCACTCCCCAGCCTCAGAAACCTGTCCCCACTAGCACCCTGTCTCCTCTCTTGTCCCCAGCTGCAGAAACCTGTCCCCACTGGCACCCTGTCCAAACAGGTTCCCTGCCCTTTTCATAAATAAAAACAATGCAGAAACTTTTTGTGTTTGACATAGTATTTTATTTGAAAATGAAGCCTGGCCAACAAACCCCCAATTGGGGCCAAGCCCCCATCTGGCCACAGCATCATGACACTCCTGCACTCCCCTTTCCCCCAGACCCTACATCTCAGCCTATCATACACCAGAACCCCCTGCCCTGAACTCCTCACATACCCCAACCCAAATTCCTGAACCCTCACATCCAGAAGTCTGTGGCTTGCTTAGTACCCTAACCCTACATCTGACCCCAACACTGCCCGGCCTGGAACTCCCTCCTCAAGCCAGCGTTCCCTTATCCACTTCCTCCTGCATCCAGATTTCCTCCCAGAGCTTACACCTCTCACCTCTTCTCACACCCAAATCCCTCCTTCCCACCCCAGAGCCTACACATCCTGTTTCAACCCAGCGAGGGTATGGCTAGACTGCAGGGGCTCGTCTACACTGGCCCCTTTTCCGGAAGGGGCATGTTAATTTCACCTATCATAGTAGGAATAAGAGCCTCCGGAAAAGGGTGCTTTTTCCGGAGGATCGGGGCCAGTGTAGACGCTCTTTTCCGGCTTTTTTAAAAGCCGGAAAAAAGCGGCGGACATTTTTATTTAAATGCCGCGGGGGATATTTAAATCCCCCGCGGATTTCCCTACTACGATAGGTGAAATTAACATGCCCCTTCCGGAAAAGGGGCCAGTGTAGACGTAGCCCAGGAGTTTTTCAGGATTCCGGAGATACCCCAGAAAAACTCTTCTGTATCCAGGGATGCATTTGTTCTTACACTTCTTTTAGTGGAAGAGCAAACATGATCTTTCAGTCACCACTATATTCCTCTTTCCATGAGGAATAAGGGGGCTTCCAAAAGAAGGGTTTTTTCTGACATTTGGTCAAGTCTAGACAGGCCAAATGTTGGAAAAAACTTCTTCCTACAGAAGAATTGGGGGAGAAAAAGCAGCAGTATAAGGGTTGGGAATTGCAAGTGATGGAGAGGAGGTGAACAGAGAGGGCAGGGCTTCAAGGAAGGGGCAGGGCGGTAGATCTTGGCTTTTTGTGTCATTTAAAAAGTGATCTTGGGTGTAAAAAGGTTGGAGACCACTGGTCTACAAGATACAAGGTTTCTATGTAAAAAGGCTTAATACAAAGTTTCTATGTTCTGTAAAAGTACACAAAGTTTCTATAAAAGGACTTAATACAACAAACTAAAGACTTATTACAAAACTAAAAGGACTTGATACAAAGTTAAAATAAAAAAATTCAATGAGAAAATGATTAATACAGAGATTAATGAGATTTACCTACAGTTGCATTGGTATGGAGGGGGCTAAGGTGCTTGCTCTGGGGAAGGGGTGGTTACACTGGAATGGGGAGGGTGACTGGCTCTAGGGCAGGGGTGATGAGGGCACTGGGGTTACTTATTTTTTGTAAATAAAATATACTTTATAACAAAAGGAAAAACCTAAAAAACAATAGTCTGGTAGCACTTTAAAGACTAATAAACATGTAGATCAGGCATGTAAAACTTGAAGCTCTCTGAGGGCCACACTAATGAAAACTGATAGCTTTCAGGGACACCAAAATCATAGAATCATAGAATACTAGGACTGGAAGGGACCTCGAGAGGTCATCGAGTCCAGTCCCCTGCCCTCATGGCAGGACCCAGTACTGTCTAGACCATCCCTGATAGACATTTATCTAACCTGCTCTTAAATAGCTCCAGAGATGGAGATTCCACAACCTCCCTAGGCAATTTATTCCAGTGTTTAACCACCCTGACAGTTAGGAACTTTTTCCTAATGTCTAGGTACCCTGCTAGTGGGGCGCCAATTTAGTACCCCTCCACTCCCCGTCATCCCTCTGCTTGCCTACTCCTCTTCTGCCCACTGCTGCCAGCTGGAGACGCCTCCCTGCCCCTGGTACTGACCCTCCACCTCTGCTGAAGGGTTAGTGCATGCAGGGGCCTGGCCCCAAATTGGAGGGAGTGGGGTAGGATGCAGTACAAACTCCCCTTCTCCCCCATGATCTGGCTCAGTCATGCGCCAGATTTGCGGGGGTGTGTGTGCAAACTTTGCCTTTGCCCCCGGGCACATAACATCCTTGCTACACCTCTGATCCACAAATCAATGGGGCAGCCCTGTGGATGGCACCAAGTAGGTTTGAGGCATGTATCCCTTCATGCATCAGTGGCAAGTCTGAGAGCACAATGGGGTGTTTTTTGTCTACCCTGGTGACATGGCCAAAGAGATGCAACACAACTTTTGGATATAATGAGTAACTGAAGGAAAGCCAGATTACTCTGAGATGATGACATTTTGCACAGTGAAACCATTTTATGCTCAGGATTTGGTATTGACTGTACTCAAGTACAGTAATGCCTCCAGCTGCTCCAAGTCTGACTGTAAGATGGTCCAGGTTTCTGACTCTCGGACATTCAGGTAGTTTGTGGTTTGATAGACCCGAAACGCCATCTCTGCATAAATATGTTATGAACAAAGTAGTTTATTTAATCTATCTATACATTGCTCATCACTGCAGTGTCTGGTTACCTATGTAGGCATGTGTGGGCTGTAATTAGGAAGTAATTTATGCTGCAGCCATTTCCATACTTGTGTATCTGGATTTTTTTCAAACTATGGGGAATTATTGACAAGAATGAAAATGTTGCAAGGTTTTTTGTTTCCTTCTTTCTTGCGCAGACTCATTCTGAGGCTAGTTGGTTGCCTGGGAAACTGCTGAAGGAAGAATTTGAATATGGTGCCAGAATGAACATCAGCATTGTGGACAGAGAGAGAGCAAGAGAGTACACACCCACAAAATGTATATATTAGATGCTTTGGTCCAGATCCACAAAGGTATTTAGGTTCTTAACTTCCCCTGATTTCAAGGCTTTTGTGGACTTTTTTATTTGTAAGATCAAAAAAGACTGAATATTCATGATGTTATGTTAGAAAAATACTGTGGTTATCTAAATACAGTCAAGATTTTAAAAAGTGGGTACTTAAAATTAGGCTTCTATATTCATATTTAGAAACCTGAAGGGTTTTCAAAGGTGTTCCACTATGGATGCTGCTAGGTGCTGAGCACTTTCAAAAAACAGGCCATCTAAATATGCTTTTGAAATACCTGGCTACTATCCCTTGTTTATATATATATGAAGGAACAAGTGCAGAATGATAACCCTGCTCAGGATTACAAAAGCATGTGTCTGGCAGACTTGGGAATACAATATAGGTTCTTGACTCACAGACCTATGCTCTAACCATTGCTGCATCATAGCTCCTTAAAGAACTTTCTTTATAAACATCCAGACCTCACAGGACCAAGACCTTGGCAACGTACAGCAAACACTCTATAATCCAGCTGTTACCTTGAGCACACAATTTGAACACAGTGAATTCACAGGTATTAAATTAGCTATTGCAGAGATTGCTTGTTAAGCAATACTGTTAAGTACCATGGTATTATTAAGTACCAAAGAAATATACTATTATGAGAAAAAATTAATAATAGAAACTTGAATACATAAAGGCTTCAGCATTCAAAAACAGCACTCACAAAGTTTATTCTCAAGCTGATGCAAAAATCTTGGATCAAGCACAATCCCTTGATAATAACACCTGTTTTTGCTACAGCAAATGTTGTAATAAGAGTAATGTGGCAAAGGTGGCAGGGCAGATCCATGATAATTTTCACCAGCTGAGAATCTACCCAGGAGTCTCCTAGAACAGCGTTTCCCAAAGTGTGGTCCGCGGGCCAGTATCAGTCCTTAGAAAAAAAAATACTGGTCCTTAGAAAAATGATCATGCATGCTCCTATTAATTAGTGTGACAGGGTAACGGCAGCATGGCCCTCTTGGTAGATAGCCTGCTGCTGTGGCATCTCTGCTGGGCATGCTCCCAGCGGTGGGGCTAAATCCGGCGGATGCTAGAATCCAACGCAGAATGCCCAGCATAGCTGGGGGAGCTGGCGCCGGCCAATAAAGCGGTTGGGATTGGGGCCGGGGGGAGGGGTGGCAGAACAACCTGCTGGACAGGTAGGGCCAGTGACACAATTATTTGCATATTCATCATTTGCTTAATGAATATGCAAATATGAAAATATATGTTACCAGTCCTCCAAAAGCTTGTGAATGGGTTAACTGGTCCCAGTATCAAAAAGATTGGGAACCACTATCCTAGAAGATCCCCAACTTGCTAGGAGGAAACTTCACGGGAGCAAATTGAGAGACTCAAAATTAGTGGCCACTTTTTGAAAATGTGGGACCAGGTGATTTGCCCAAGGTCACAGCAAGCCAGTGTCAGAGACAAGGACAAAACTCTGAAGTCTTAACTCACTGTTTTATTCTCTAACCACTAGGCAGCAAACGTAAGCAACAAAACAAGACTTGAGGTGAAATCAGTTACTTTACAACACATTTCATGTTACTGTTTTAAACACAAACTAAACAAACTATTATTAATTATAGAGTCCTTTGCTTACCCTGGCTCCATATTACAGCTCTGTAATTACTACATTAGTAACTGACCACTTCTCCTGATATTGTGATTCTATGACCAACAAGCCATCAATCTGGTGATATAGTTAAAGGCATATATCCCCAGATTCCCACCTCTTCCCCCTTACACTTTCAATACTGTGCATCTGTAAAGCAGTGCAAATCTGTCATACATTTTATAAGTAAACACGATCATTTCTACACAATTCATTGTAGAATTTATCAAAGTGAAAATTATTCCATATTTTTTACATTATGAATAGAGCAGTTGGAGAAAATATTTGGTCAGTATTTCTGGGGTCGTTGACACAAATTTGAGGCTCCTTATCAAATCTTTAAATTTCCCCCCAATCTTCTGCCATGTCATCTGGTAGATTTACTTCCACCAGGAGAGTGGGGATGAGTAATGGAGGATTTGTGAAATGTTAAAACAGGAGCATATGCTTGGCTGAGTGGGGAGCTAACAATGGATAAGTCTATGTTGTGTTCCAACTAATGCTTACATACAAAAAAAAAAAAAAAAAAAAAAAAAAAGCTGATAACCTAGGGGGCTAAGCTATCATCATCACAGAGACCTCTCTGAGCCCAAATCAACTCTACACCTCTACATTACACAGCACAGGTATTAAATCTCACACTAGCATTTCTACTTTTCCTTGATGTGGTCAGTCTCCATGATGCAAGGGCCTCACGTCTAGAGGCTTGGGCAGCTATAGGTGCTGCCATTAACAAGACGCAGATACAGCCTGCTAATGGCTGAAAATAGGAAAAGCTGGCCTTTTCACCTAAGCAAGAATCAACCGTTAATCATGTCAAAACTGGAAAAAGACGTGGGTAGAATAAAAAAAAGGTAATACATCCTCTACTACTATGCTGCAGTTTTCAATGGCAGAATGACATAGTCCCATATAACACATTTGCCCCCAATTTGATCAATCCTCTGAAAAACAAAGATTTAAGGTTCTCTCTACATGTAGGTCACTTGATCCCTCCCATTCACCTGACTATGCAAAATGAGGTCATTTCTACACAAATGCATACTGACAAAATTGTAATTGAATGTGAACTATTCATATTATTTCTAGGTTAAACAAATTATCTGTTATTTCAACATCTTTGTAAATGAAAAAAGTCATGGAAGCTTTATGATTAATTTGCTAAAACAGAAAATAACTGAAAATCACAAATTAATAATTGGATTATATATTTTGCATAAACTATAATAACTTAATTCATTCAGGAAAGCAGCATATGCTCAAGACTGATCATGTTCTCAACCTACTGATCTCTGGCATCCTCTCTAGGATATGTGGTACGTTTCTGGTAAATCCACAAAATGTCTGAATTATCTCTTTAAAATGTGTGCATATGTAAAAAACAGTGATCAGTTGCAGCAAATCTAGCAAGCATATCATCCATTGTGGTTCACAATGCCAGGTTCAGATTATATACTGGCTGTGACATGGGAACCTGACTGCAGAATTCCAGATGACAATGGATCTATAAATTTAAATTGTGACAAAACTATTTGGCTATGAGTTTTGCCGCAAGAGCCTATGCAAATGAAGTACAGATTAGCATTTTCCTGTGATTCATTTGCATACTCTTTCGTTCCATTTTTGCACAAAAACAGGCAGTGTGGCCCTGGCTGTTTTGTGCAAAACTCCCTTATGCCTCTCTGGGACAATTAAGACCTGGGGGTGGGGGAGCGCCCGAAGCCTTCTCTGCTTTGCCCCCATTCAGTGAGCAGTGGGTGGGCAGAGTGGAGAAGGCTTCAGGAGCTTCCTAGCCCCCATACCCTAATTGGCTTTGGGGCGGGGGAGTAGCAGAGCCTCCACGGGCCAGATTCACCTGCTTGGCAGGCCGAATCTAGCCCACGGAGGCCCCTTTGCCCACCCCTGATCTAGACCATCTCTGACAGATGTCTATCCAACCTGCTCTTAAATATCTCCAGTGATGGAGATTCCACAGCCTCCCACAGCAAATGTGTCAATGTTTTGTCCTGGCTGATTTTTCTGGTCCAAAACCACACAAACAAATCCTATTCCCCAACCTCCTTTTACAGTCTCTTACTTAATAATAAAAAAAGCACAAACAAAAGAACAACTGAAAATAAAATTTAGGACAAAAATAGGTGATTGAAAAGCATTATCTTGTCTCTGGATTATAACACTGAGAAGAGCAGAGGAATCTGATGATACAAAGATTTTCTGGTCCTTCCTGCCCCCCTCTGCCCCCGCACCATCCTTCAGTGTTTACTGGTGATACAAGAGGAGAAACAAAGGGAACCAAGCATCCATTCTTATTTACCTAATAGCCCCCTCAGCCTTTAGCACGTTATACTTAAGAGCTTTGCGGGGCCTACGACTTGTTTCTTTCACCAACAGATGTCGGTGCAGTAAAAGATGCTGCCTCCCCACACTGCGGCTCTACCTGCATACGGGCACTCGGCTCCTCAGAGGCATGTCGCTGACACTGCTTTTTACACACAGGCAATCGGTCCTCGTCGTGCCAGTTCTCACGTTTCAATGTAGCTGGAGCTTTTTAGACGGTTATACCCCGGGCCTTGGGAAGGCTGCAGAGACCGTGCCGTGCTGCGCCGCTCGCTGCCATGGGGGGGGGGGGGGGGGGGAGAGCAGGGAGCTGCTTCTTACCCCGCTTGCTCTGCACGGGCGGGGCTGGGGGAGCAGGAGGCGCTCGATGCCCTCAAGCTGCGACAAGCCCCCTCCCTGCTGCTGAGGCTGCAACCCCCCCCCCCCTCCCGGGATGGGGCTCGCGCAGCCCCCGCCCAGCAGACAATGCAGCCCCGCATTACCATGCCCCGCCCCGGCTCCCGCATTACGTCACCCGCCGGAGCGGGGCTGCGGGCAGCCCGGGAGTGAATGAGGGGGCGGGGCCCAGGCGCGAGGGGGCGGGGCCAGCGAACCCCGCTATAAAAGCGGGCGGCGGGGCGGCGGCTCGGGGTTCGCAGCTGCAGGTGCCGGAGCGAGGCAGGGCGCGGGCAGCCGGAGGCAGAGGGTGTTTGTTGCCGCGACTCGGGCGCCATGCGGGAGATCGTGCACATCCAGGCTGGCCAGTGCGGGAACCAGATCGGGGCCAAGGTAGAGAGCGGGGGGCCGGCGCTGTGGCCCCTGTCACGGCGCAGAGGCGAGATCGCCACGGGGCGCTGCTGGAGGCTGGGCACACTGGACGCTGAAAACATCATGGGGGGGGGTGACTTTCTGTGGCTCAAACACCTGCTTCAGCTTCCCGTCCCGGCTGCGGCGCCTCGGCACAAACCTCATGGCGCTAGAGGGGAGATGGGCTGCTGTCGGGACGGGGGGGGGGGGTCATGCTGCGACAGCCCGATATCCGTGCTCTGAATTCACAATGGCTCTCCTCGCCTTGCTGATGCAGCTGCCGCGCCCCTGTGCGCAGGGATGCCACCCGGGCTTGCAGCAGAGATGCTTCCAGTGCGTCACAGCTCTTGTGGGCTCTTTCTGCCTCTAGCTACGTCCCCAACGGGGAAACAGCTGGGTTTCCTTTAGTATCTAGCAACCTACATCAATTTGAAGGCTACATCTGGTTAGAGAGACTGTAATTCTTGACCCCTGTGGGAACCTTTCAGGAAGCAGTACAATTTTGTTACTGTATCTGATCTATACCTTTGCTGTTGGACACTGCAGTTTGGTGGTGGTTTTCCTCAGTCCAGCTATACCAATTCTCACTTGCTTCTGTGATGTGTGTATAAATATCTGTTTGTCTCCCCAAGGTGCAGTTATTGGTTAGCGTACTCCATTGGCTGGGCAGGGGTAGGTTTGTGGAGCTAGAAAAGACATGTTGGATCCCTCCTGACACCATAATGCAATTACTCAGTGCTTTTTTCCTAAACCCCTATTTCAGTTCTGGGAAGTCATCAGTGATGAGCATGGCATTGACCCAACTGGCAGCTACCATGGAGACAGTGACTTGCAGTTAGAAAGGATCAATGTTTACTACAATGAAGCTGCTGGTAATTATACACCATTTGTTTCTTCAGCCCTTTGTAATTTTGCTAAGTAAACTAAAACAAAAAACAGGTGTAGAGGTGTACCACTCATTATAACTGGAACTGCTAGTGTAAAGGAATTTGCTATTGACCATGGAAGCTTTGTTAAAGGGCTGAGTCTTTCCAAGATGGCTCTACTGAAAATTCTTTCCCTTTTGTCAGTGCGCAGTCTCTCCTGGGAGCTGGGTTGCTTTGAGCAGCCTCAAAAGCAGCGAGTTGACTGTGTCTGTAACGCTGTTTTTCTTCCTCCTATAGGTAATAAATATGTGCCCCGGGCAATCCTTGTTGATTTGGAGCCTGGTACAATGGACTCTGTCAGATCTGGACCCTTTGGTCAGATCTTCAGACCTGACAACTTCGTTTTTGGTATGTAGCTTTACATACAGCTGCAGCTACTGCAGTCTGGCTTGCGATGACCCAATTAAATACCCCATAATGCTCTTTGTACTAATAACATTTTTTGTATATATTCGAGTGCACCCTTCCTGATTTTTTTTTGGGGGGGGGGGGCGGGGGGGTTTGCATGAAACTTGTATGGATTAATTCAGCTTGTTAACTTGCAGATTTGAAAAACACAAATTGAACCATGCTATAAACAATAGTCAGCTGATCATTGTAAATCTATTTTAGGTCTGTAAAATTATCCTCTGTCCACTATCTAGAATGTAATAGTTCTCATCACTTGGACTCCATATCATGTTCTAGTGACTAAATCAGCATCTTTCCACTCTGCCTTCTAGGTCAGAGTGGTGCTGGAAACAACTGGGCAAAAGGCCACTACACAGAGGGAGCTGAGCTAGTGGACTCTGTCCTGGATGTGGTAAGAAAGGAATCGGAAAGCTGTGACTGTCTACAGGGTTTCCAGCTGACCCATTCTCTAGGTGGTGGCACAGGGTCTGGGATGGGAACTCTCCTCATCAGCAAAATTAGAGAGGAGTACCCAGACAGAATCATGAACACCTTCAGTGTAATGCCATCTCCAAAGGTGTCAGACACAGTGGTTGAACCCTACAATGCCACCCTTTCTGTCCACCAGTTGGTGGAGAATACGGATGAAACCTACTGTATTGACAATGAAGCCTTGTATGACATTTGCTTCCGCACGCTGAAACTCACAACCCCTACCTACGGGGACCTCAACCACCTGGTCTCCGCCACCATGAGTGGCGTGACCACCTGTCTCCGGTTCCCCGGACAGCTGAATGCCGATCTCCGCAAGCTGGCAGTCAATATGGTGCCTTTCCCTCGACTGCACTTCTTCATGCCAGGGTTTGCCCCGCTAACTAGCCGGGGCAGCCAGCAGTACCGTGCCCTGACGGTGCCAGAGCTGACGCAGCAGATGTTCGATTCTAAAAACATGATGGCAGCCTGCGATCCCCGCCATGGCCGCTACCTGACTGTGGCGGCGATATTCCGTGGCCGAATGTCCATGAAGGAGGTGGACGAGCAGATGCTCAATGTCCAGAACAAAAACAGCAGCTACTTTGTGGAATGGATCCCCAACAATGTCAAGACGGCTGTCTGTGACATCCCCCCTCGTGGCCTCAAAATGTCCGCCACTTTCATTGGGAACAGCACAGCCATTCAGGAGCTGTTCAAGAGAATCTCTGAGCAGTTCACTGCCATGTTCCGGCGTAAGGCTTTCTTGCACTGGTACACTGGCGAGGGCATGGATGAGATGGAGTTCACTGAAGCAGAGAGCAACATGAATGACCTGGTCTCAGAATACCAGCAATACCAAGATGCCACTGCTGATGAGCAAGGAGAATTTGAAGAGGAAGGAGAGGAGGATGAGGCATAAGGCAGTTGGTACTAGAAAAACTCTTTTAAAGCAGGCATGTGGTCAGAATGAATTCTGACAGTGGTGATAAAGCATGTTCTTCATTGCAGTGTACTGGATTATCTGTTAAATTTTGTAACCTTAACAAAAATCTCTATGTAATAATTGTGAAGTCAAGTTTATTGATGACTTTGATTTAAGTTTTTAAAACGCATAAAGGCATGTGTTCCAAATATCTTCTGGTTTTTTCTTTAAAACAGGTCTCCTCTTCTCATATATAGCATTCCTTTTTTAATATATATACTTGTATTAACGTCATACTTCATGCTCCTTGATATGGAATTCAGGTACTTGCAACATAACAATCTTGATCAAGTAAAGCACAGATTTAATGCTACTTCACTATTACTCTTGTTAGACAAATTCAGCTCTGCCAGGAGCGTCTCAATTATCAAGCAAGACACAGTAGGTATCTTAATTTACCTCTAGCATAAATGAGATGTCCTTTTACATTTTCTAATAATGGAGAATCAAACTAAATAAAATCAGTATCATAACAGGAATACGGCCTGGACGGGGAATATAATTTAAATACACTAAGATAATCATACATAGACTGTTTAGTACATAATTGAGTTTAACAAATTAAGTCTGTCGTAGGAAATTTTCTACTACTTTGTTGAACTCTTCTGCAAATCGTAAATGTAGATTGTGCTTTCCTTCTGGCATCAGAAACAACCTAAAAAATAAGTAAGTTGTGCATTTAGAATTTTACTTTATGCATATACAACACATAGGGTAACTACGGGACTGTGGTAACCAAGTGCAAAATTTGAAGCAATGCCTGTTCTCTCCCCCCCTCCCCCCACACAAGTTAAAAATTAGTCAAGCTGACTTCTCAAGTTTAATAATTAGCTGAGTAGAAACTTTGATGGTAGACCACCTGTGCCTACAAATCTAAATTCCAGCTTTGGGGAAAACAATTTTGTTTCTGGAACAAAGGAAACCATGTTAGATGAGTGCTAAATGTAAATCTCTGGGAAACCTTGTCAGAAGTCAGATGGTTTTTTTTTTACCTGATGCAGAGGGTTAACCTTCCAGAAGTGGCAACACTGAAGTCCACAGCACTTGTCTTCAGGGAAAAGGGCAAGGTGATGGTCATGAGTCGAAGTGGGTTTTTTTTCCTGCGCAGAGGAGGGAGTAGCTGTGCTGGAGTGGGGGGGAGGAGACTCATGGTGACAGCTGAGAGACACTAAGGGTACAGCTAGACAAGTGTTTTGTCAGAAAAAGGTATGTAAAATGCACTACGCATTTTACATACCTTTTTCCGATTCTTTTGTCAGAAGCTTTTCCGACAGTTGGCCTGTCTAGAGTGGGCCAAATGTTGGACCAAAAAACCCTTTTGGAAGCCCCTTCTTCCTCATAGAACAGGGAATACATGGGCTTCCGAAAGTGTGTGCTCTTCCTCAAAAAAAAAAAAAAAAGGCAGAAGAGCAAATGTGTTCCCTAGATGTGGTGGAGGGTTTTTTTGGGTTACCTCTGGTAGCCCAAAAACCCCTTGCAGTCTAGCCATACCCTTAGGCTGCGTCTAGACTCGCATGATTTTGTGTAAAAGCAACTTATTTTGCACAATCTTGCTGCCTGTCTACACTGGCTGTGAGTATTTGCACAAGAACACTGACTTTGTAATGTACAAAATCAGTGGTTCTTGCGCAAACACTGATGCTCCCGCTCAGGGATAAGCCCTCTTGCACAAGTATTCTTTAGACAAACATTAATTTCTTGCGCAAGAAAGCGCTGATAGCCAAGACAGCATCTACACTGGCCTGGATGCTTTTGCACAAAAGCAAATCTTTTGCGCAAAGGCACATGCTAGTATAGATGCTCTCTTGCGCAAATACTTTAACGGAAAAACTTTTAAGAGTATTTGTGCAAAATCATGCCAGTCTTGATGCAGTCTTAGTGTAATAGCTAAGGGGCTTGGATTGGGTATTAAGTATTGCTAAAGAAGTAGATTAAAAACAATGCCTCCAATATTGAATTATTCTAAAGAGAATCTAGTGTGCATGAACCTGCAGTCAAGCTGTAATTTGACCTTATAAAAACAATGTTTCTGGAATGGCTTAAAGCTGTAGGCTTTTACAGTCCTGACTGCCAAGCCATGTTCAGAGGGGTACACTGAGAAGTGAAGGTGACTCAACTAGTGTTTTTTTTAAAAGGGGATGTCAGTTTGATAAAACATCATGAGCTTGGTTTTAATCAAATAAAAGTGCCTTAGTTTGCTGTAATGTGGAAATAAGTCACAGATATGTAAGGCTAAGTTAGTCCTGGGAGAATCCACATAAGATGATGGTAAACTCCTAACTTGTATGCATTGACTTCCCCTGTTTTAGGGTACATCTATGCTGCACTGCTATTTTGGGATATTTCAGTTATCCCAGAATATCTATGCTACATCTTTTTGAAATATAATTGCTCACTATTCTGACACTCAAGGTTTACAGGGATGTTTTGGGATAGTGGTTTATTTTGAATTTTTGCACCAAATTACAAAATAGCTTATTCCGAGCTAAGGCTGCAGAGCAGATGCACCGTTAGTTGTCACCTTCCCCTGTAAGCTTGGCTATAGTAGTGTGTAATGACCAAACTGCCATCTGGCATGAGTCCCATACCTGGAAGAACTTCTTCATGGTCATCCCCAGATAGAAAGTGGGGATATACCCTTCAAAACATAGATTGCCTATTCCTAAATCCAGCTTTGCTCATCTTATACACGAGACACCTCAAACTAATCTTGTATAGTATGCTAGCATGCTCCTCATTAAAAGACTGGGATCTCCACCTCCTTTCTCAAAGTACTAAACTATGTCAGGTAAGCAGTTTTGGAACTACAAGAACAGAAAACACTCACTAATTTCAGTGCTGTGCTACAAAAATTACTATATGTAAAACTAGCTCAGGTTCTGGAATAGAGACTCCAGTATTTGCTCAAGAAGCAGTTAGGGGAGGTGTTTAACAAAATTCTACTACAATATTGCCATGTTCCTTCTATCTCTAATTTCAATGGAAAGACTCTAAGCAGTGATGATAAAAGCACCACATGATGCCCATTATTTTGTCTTGGGGGAGGGGTGGAGAATGGTATTTTTTTTACCTCTTCTGTACTTTTTTACCTCCTTGTGGCTACTATATTTTCTCTGAGGAACACCCACCAATCTGTGTCTTCAAAGACAAAGCACATAACACTGGAAGTGCATTGGCTTTATTACTGATTAACACACAATTACTTTCAAGACATTTTTGCCATAAGCAAGGAAAGCTTACTATGTTGTACCAGTGAAGAAAAACCAGACTGCAAAGCAGAAAATCACCATTAAGAATGAGAGCCTGTCCTTAAGGTACTCCATTGTGATGAGGCAATAGTTCTCAACCTTATTCATACCACCCTTTCCAACAATGTGTGTGTGTAACCCTGACATGAGTTCATGGAGTCCAGGTTGTGAATTTGTGCTAAAGTACTCCCCTGCACATTGTGTAGAACATAGCAGCAGCCAATAGGAGCTGGGGGAAGAAGGGAAGGGAAGGGATGTGCCTGCCCAAAAATGGCTGCACACAACCACCTGTCCCACCCAGAGCTGTGCCTGATAGGTTTCCCCCCCCCCATCTTCTGGCCCCTCCTGCTGAGACCCTTATCCCACTTCCCACTAGCCCTCTCCCACATACTGAACCCCCCCTAATTGTTGGCCCACCTCAGAGCCTCAGGAGGCCCCCAAAAATCTACCTGCCCCCCAAAGAATTAATCCAGCCTGGGGGGGGGAAGCCCTTCCCCATAGGGCTGGAGTGCAAGCGTAACCTTGAGGCCCCAAGATGCATGAGTGAGGTGAGTGTGTCTCTTTTTTCCTGCCTATCAATGCTACCTAGCTGAGTTTTCTGAGGGTCATTGGCCCCTAACGCCAAAAAGGGTTCTCACCCCTAATCTAGATTGTTCCTGATAAAAACTTTATGTGAAAGACACTGGAGCAAAATAGTTGGCTGTCACTTAATGATTATTTAGAGGGCAGAGCCCAATAGTAAAATCCCAGTAAATGTATAGATAGAGCAGCTATGACTTTAGCATTCAGTACTACTTCATACAAGTAGGATTTCTGCTCCAGCCCTAGTATGTGTGTTTCATTAGCTCTGCTGAAAGGAGATATGACAAGAAGGAGCACAGTGGCAATAATTCAGATGGGTGGAAGTGGTCTTAATTTCTTGGTTTCACTTTAGAATTAATAGATTCCAAGGTGAGAGGGGACCGTGGTATATAAAAAAGGCCATAGACATTCCTCAAAACTAATTCCTAGAACAGCTTTCTATTAAAAATAAAAATTCAGTATAGATTTAAAAAGTCGCTAGTGATAGACAATCCACTGCAATCCCTGGTACACTGTTTAAAAGGTTACATGCCCATCACTGTTAAAAATTTACACTTCTATTTCCAGTCTAAATCTGTCTAGCTTCAACTTCCAGGCAGTGAGTCATGCCATACCTTTTTCTGCTAGACTTAGCAGCCCATTATTAAATAGTTGTTCCTCTGGTATGTATTTGTAATAAAGTAACCTTAATCTTCCCTTTGAGCTTCTTGAGTCGATTCAGCTTAAACAATCTCACTGTAAGGCATGTTTACTGATCATTTAATCATTCTTATGGCTCTTCTCTGAACTCTCTCTAATTTATCAATGTCCTTCGTGAATTGTGGGCTCTAGAACGGGATACAGCATTCCAGCAGTGATTACAACAGTGCTAAACAGAAGTAAAATAATCTCTCTATTCCCACCAAAGAGTTCCCTATTTATGCATTCAAGGATAGCGTTAGTCCTTTTGGCCTAATTAGTCCTTTTGTTATACTGTGAGCCCATCAACTGTTTATCCACTCCTCAAAACTCTCTTTCAAAGTGACTGCTTCCCAGGATGAAGTCTCCATCTTGTAAGTATGGCCTAATTTCTTTGTTCCTAGATGTATACGTTTTCCTTTAGCCACATTTAAATAAATGTTTTTTGCATGTGCCCAGTCATGTCAGTGACCTGTCCTCTTCTTTATTTACCCACTCTCCCAAACCTTGTATCCTCTGCAAACTCTGTCAATAGTGATTTTGTTTTCTTCCAGGTTACTGATAAGGTTTTTAATAGCAGAGGGCCAAGAATTAAACCCTGTGAGATGCACTAGAAACACACATGCTGGATGAGTCCCCATTCACAGCTATTTTGAAACCTAGCAGTTAGCCAGCTTTTAATCTGTTTAGCTCCTCACTCCTTTTAAAAAGAGCACTATGATGTAAAAAGGGTAGTCTACACTGCTCTCAATGTATTATTCTGGGGGCTTTGAACATCTCCATCAATGCCTGAGAAATGCTGTCCAAAGATGTCCCATATTGTGTGTTCACTTCTTCCCTTCTCCAAAAGGTGTTTCAAAACTGTGTAGCTGAAGGTATGACTCACCGGGACTCTTTGATGTGTTTGTGAAGATATTCTGCATGAAACTGTGGTACCAAAGGGTCTTTCCCACCATGTATTATAAATGTTGGACACTTTATATGAGGCAGTAAATGTTGACAAATGTTACCTGAAAAACACATGTAAAGTTTTTTATTTTAAAATATGAATGATTAAAACAGAAAAACTTGTTAGACAATAGTAACTTCTATTGTATCTCTTACAATTAGCACCTATTATCATGTTCACTGTAATCGCCCTACCACAGAGGGATAAGCAAGTACCAAACCTATGCTGTCTAGCTCCAGTGCAAAACTCCCCTGTCTGAAAGATTTACTGCTCTTATTTGTCCCTTTTCTGGATTCCCTTCATTGATATGTTGATGCATAACTGGCTCTCGGAGCTAACTGCCTTTCACAGATGACCTAGTGAAAACTGGATCAGATCCTCCAAAATGCTGATGGCTGAGTGCCGCCAACAAAAGGACTGACTACAACTCATTATGATGCTTCTCTGTTGGGAGAAATTATACCACTAGCTGGCTGACATCTCTCTTACAAGTTTGTTTCTGGATTTGAAAAAATAAAGTGTAAGGAAACATCTTACCTACAGTCAATTCAGAGCCACAGTCAGGGATTTAGAATTTTAGTTATAAGGACTAAATGAAAATGCACATAAGGAAGTCTTGGGCTCTTTCCCTTGTATGCACCCTATATACTGTATATATTGTTTGCATTCAGCAATTTAAAAGCAAATTTGCTATGAATTAAAACACAAAACTGCTGTTTAGTATTCAGGGTCCCTTCTTGCTTTTCAAAGTTCTCTTATAAGAGGAGAGTTATTCCCAAAGATTTTTAAGTGCCAAACTTAAAAATAACAGTTGTCATTGAATTGCAAATGACTAATCTTAGCTGACTAATCTTTGATTGCATTATATGCATTAAATATGCTTTGTTGAATCTGAACTACAAAACTTTGAAAACCAAACTTCCCATCCACTCCCTCACTTTCAACGCTTCCTGCTTATGTGTAGAAATTATAAACAAATGCTTTTTAGGCTACATCCTCGCTCTAGAGAGGAAAATATTCCCCTGCTGAGAAAGAAGAGGAAAATGAACCTGAAAAGAAACTTTCCAACTACATTTGTTTAAAAATGATATTTTAATAACCTAAACTTGTGGGAAAGCGAAGGCAGAGAAAATTGTCAATTAATCATTTCCAAAAGCTCTTTTCCTCCTGTGCATCACTTAGATTCTGTGAAGTGTCTGCTGTATTCATGAGAGTATTATAGGCCAGCTGACTCATGATGAGGTGTGTGCATGTAGTCCTTTCTTTGTCGGCTGCTAAGAGCAATGTTGAGAGATTTTTATCCATAACTTTTCTGCTGCTGCAATTGCAGGAATCTTACCATCTGCCTTGTCAGCAAACTGAGATATTCCATCCACCCAGGCCTCACATGTTTTTGCAAAGTATTCATGTCCATACATTTCTTCCATTGGTTTCCTGACCTTTTCACTCCATTTTGAAACATCTCGGATAGCTGTGTAAAATGGCATTGAATATATTAGGCCCTCTTCAATAAACAAATAGCATTCACATAAACACTTATGTGCATTTTAAGAGCCAATGACAAATACAAATTTCACATGCTAAATTCTGTTAACGGATTTAAAAAAAAGTTATGGAAGGGTGAAAAATACATTCATTGTACTGTCTATAGCAGAATCCTTTCTGAGTTCAAGACGCAAATACCCGTGTCACTACTGAATGCAAAGGGTGGACAAATCAAGAGATTCTGATCCTACAAGCTGTCTGCCTGCATAAGTTAGGCAAGACAGAGGGAGGACAGCTTGCAAGAAGAGGAAGTATGTACAGTCTCGGGGAGGGAAGGAAGAGTTTTTATCTGGAGTCAATGTTCAAATCATATATATTTTTATAGAAAAAAGGGGTAGGGTATAAATGCCCAGCTTTAGGACAGCTTTCTGGTTTGGCCTCTGAAGGGAAGCTGACACCTGGTTACTCATCACAGTTCAATGGCAGGAAGTCTTTACTAAGACATTCCAGCAGGCTGACATCATGGCACACTTGCCACATTCCTAGAGGAAAACCAGGATTGCCTCACTGCATGTTAGGCACAGCTGTACAAACACTCTGGAATTCTACTTTACTCACTTGTTTGCCAGGTTCAGAAATCTCGTAGCTTGCTCCACCTGTCAATAATGCAAATAAAGCAAATGTCCTCAAGAGTGGCACCTACCCTACTGTCTTGCACTAAAGATGCAGGGCCCCCATGCGGAGAGGGGGGGAAGGGTACATTTTACACTTCAGGGGGCCCAGCCCAAGCAGAAATCCCCATTACCATGAGCAAAAAATAGAGGCTAAATTGTAGATCATGCTTGAGGATGTTTATGGACATTTATTTCCCTGTATCTACTTTCCTGATCTTGTGAGATTTGCTAGAGCCAATCAGAAGCAATGTTAGAGCAGTCTCACCTAGCATTCTGAGCAGTGAGTTCCTGGGCCTGCTGGTCCAGCCCAGGCTCTTGTCTAGAATAGAGAGTGTGAGCATGTGCAGTAGAAATGTAAAAAATGATTAAAAAATGTAACCATGTAATTGTTAAAAAATCCTAGCAGTTACACTCATGGTGAGCTCTGCAGTATAAAGTTTTATACTGCAGAGTCTGCAGCTGAAGGTGACAGCCCTGGCTTCCCGAGAGCAGGGCCAGCAGCCCCTACTGGCCCTGCTCCTGGGAGCCAGTGCGCAACTGAAACAGAAACCAGTAAGTTAATGTTTGTTGGTTAACCATTTAAATGGTTATACGTTTACATGCCTAGTGTGCACTTAATTTAGGGCTAAGTCTATACTTAAAATATTAAAATGCTGCTGCAGTCATGCTTTAAAGAGAAAACGTGGCCATGGCACCAATGCTGAGAGGGTTGTCCCAATGCTTTTCTGTAAACCACCTAAATGAGAAGCACAGATCCCCGCGCTGGGAGCTAGTTTTCACTGGTGCTATAGTGCTGTAACTTACTGCACATGGGGGAGAAGGGTTTCATACCTCTGAGACAGAAAGTTGCACCGCAAAAATTGGCAGTGTAGACATGGCCTAGGACTTGTAATTTGAGACTGAAAAAAGAGAGAAATTTGTGCTCCGCTGTGACGTGGTCTGTCATATCAAGATCAAGAACTACCACTCCCACAGTTCCTTGAGTGTAAGCAGGAGGGAAATACAGCTGGTGTGAGCGGCAAGGTAAAGCACCATACGACAGTGAAAGGCAGTGGTGTTGCTACTTCTGGTAGGATTTGCAGGCCCAAAAATACATGCAAGTAAGTGTCTAATTCATTCACAGTCACCCACTCCCAGACCCCATACTACCATGTGTGATGGTGGTGATAAATACAAATCAAGCAGCCTGAAATGTAAGGAGATAAAAGAAAGGGAACTAAAAGAAGCTAACACACACCAATTTATCTTCCAGTTTTTCAAATCATACAAACCTTTCTGCAGTTAGGCAATATAACAACTAGGGAAGCAGATGAACAAAATCAAGATGAAAATAATTTCAATATAGAGACTGTGTCTGTGGCTCTGGCAATTGATGACAAAGAAAAGCTGCCAGAACATGCATTGTGTAACTCCAATCTAATGCTTCAAGATGGTTGGTTAGTATCACCATTAGCACCACCACATTCAGAAGGTTTACATGCAGCAGCAGATAGTAGTGCTACATTATCTGATTCTTGTCTTTTCAAGGATGCAGGCTTGAGACCTGACAGCATAACAGATTCTAGCCACCATAAAATTGTTCTGTCAGGTGTCCTGACATAGAAAAAATGCAGAAGCTAGCAAAGTCAATGCCAAAAAAAGTTCATGAACATAATTTTTCTGATTTTTTCTCAAAGGTAAGACTTGCAAAATGAAAGAAACGATACCAAGAGGCTGGCTTGCATGGAGTGCTACCAACCAAGCACTGTATTGTTTTCCATATCGGCTATTTCCTAAAAGGAAGAATAAACAACACAGTATGCTGGCAAAAAATGAAGCGTATTCACTAATCGTGAAAAAATGGCTTAAACTATATACTAAATTTCTAGAACACAAAGGGTGTATCTACTCTGCAGGGATTAACTCAAAATAAGCTATGCAAATTGAGCTACATCAATTGTGTATCTTATTTTGAAACAGCTTATTTCGAAATAGGGAGCGTCTACACAGCACTTATTTCGAAATAGACCACTCTTCCTCTGACTTCTCTTGTTCCTCGTGCAATGAGGGTTACAGGAGTCAGAGTGAAAAGTGCTCCAGCTTAACAGTTTTTGACACTATTTCGAAATAACTGCCTGCTGTGTAGATGCAGACTAAGTTATTTTGGAATAGTGCTAGTTATTTCAAAATAGTGTTGCAGTGTAGATTCTGCTTCAGTGTAGTGTCTGCTTCATAAGTATTCTACAGATCTTTCTGAGAATTTTCCTTGTGAATATTGCACCAAAAAACCCAAATCTTCAAGTCTACTTTTGGGAAAGAATATGAACTTATCTTATCGATTATCTTATTATATTACATTTATCACAAACAACTGCAACTAATTTTCTGTGAAGTTTGCATACCCCTTCAGATTTTTTGCACACTTCCAGTCCCTGCAGCAGAAACTGAAAGAAGTTTCAGCTAGGGATGTGAAGGACTAGTCAACTAGTCGCTCCCTCCCGCCCCCTTGCTGCCTCTATCAGGGAGGAGGGAGTACTTCAAAGTGGCAGCATCGTGTGGAGTCTGGGGCCAGACTCAGGGCTCAACATAGCGCTGCCGCTTTGAATCGCTGTGTGCAGCCCAGGGCCAGCTAGGGTGTCCCCAGGCTGCACGTGGCGTTTCAAAGCGGCAGCGCTGCATGAAGCCGGGTGTCGGTGGGGGAGTCCCCAGTTGACCCTGGGCTCCAAGCAGTACTTTTGCCTTTAAAGTGTAGCCACTTCAAAGGTGGAGGTGTCCTATCGACTAATCAAATAGTCGATGCAAAATGCATTGACTATTCGATTAGTCAATTACTTGCAATTTAACGTCCCTAGTTTCAGCAAGTTAGCACTCATCAAAAACTGTAGGTGTTCTACAGTGGGGCAAGAATGGTAAGTCACCTACCTATCTTGTCTATTCAGTCTGAACTTGCAAGAGAAATTGACTTTGGGAGGGTTTTGTAATTAAAATCATTTTACAATTAAAAAGTCCAGAAAAAATGAAGCTTTAAAGTGAACTGGCCTAATCATACAATGTTTGCAGTCACATTGGTGCCTTAGAATAGAATAATAATAAAAAAAATCAAGACATCTACAAGATATAATACCTTTATAATTACCAAAATGTGACAAAATAGCCAGACAACTTGTAGGACAGGCTGGGTGTTATGTTAAACAAAAAGAGCATAAAGGAGCATTTTTCAGAAACATAGAATATGTAACAGTAATTTCAGAATTAAAATAAACTTTTTCCATTGCTCATGAGATGGAATGGGATGGGTACATGTGTGAGGGGGCTCACATTGTAAGTTTGCTCTGGGCCGTATAAAATGATTTGGGCCCTGACTAAAGCAGCAAAGACTAATGCTGTTACAACAGAAAAGGAAAGCGAACTGAAAGCTTCTGAGTCACCAAATGGCAATGACAGTTGCTAATAGTGAGCTCTTAAAATGGCTTCTGATGGCATGGGAAAGATTAAAGTATTCAGTAGGTTAGATAAATAATATGAAATACAACCTGTTTAACCAATCAGAAAGCAGTAGTGACTAAAAGATGTTGTATAATGGCTGTTAACTGGCTTGTTCTTGATACTGAACAGGTACCTTCTTCACAAAAATATTATTTGATGCTATGGTTGGCAGTCTCATTAGAGACGCAAAAAACAGAGGGCATGGAGACCAGATAGCTCTCTCCCCCACTTCACTCTTCTGATATTATAACGACAAAGAAATAAAAGGGCATTTCTGAGCTCACCGGTGACATTAGCTCTTTTGCAGCAGAGTGCCAAATGGTCATATCCTGCACCTCTTAAATCCATAGTGAAACTACAATGAAAACAATGGTGTGGAATGGAGCCCACAGATTTGATATCAGTGATGGAAGAGCCCACAAAAAAAGACAGTGAAATAGTATTTATGCAGTTGTCAAAATGGCTAAATAATCAGAACTATGTTTCATACTGGAAGAACAAGTCTTCACATTTGTACATGAATGCTTTTGTTTTGATACACCAGGGGTCGTCAACCTTTTCAAACCTGAGAGCCAAACTACATCAAAATTCAGAACAAGTGGTCAATAAGGAGCCATATAAGAATGTCCATTTGCATGACTGAAAATATACAACTTAATATTATTGATAATTGATATGATGACTAATACTAGCATAAACGAAACATTGTATTCACAGACTTTATTTATTGGGACTTTTGCTACTGCAACTTTTCACACATTTCTTTGAAGTTTGCACCATAACTGGTCAAATCCAGCTTCATGCGCACATTCAGGCTGTCTTCTGTCAATTTTATGGCAGGAGGCTGGGAATTTGGGGGTGCAGGAGTCTGGGTTGGAGTGTGATAGGGGGCTCAGAGCAGGGGGTTAGGGTGTATGATGCATTCAGGAACACAAGGTTGGAGTGTGGGAGGGTGCAGGAGTGTTATGGCAGGGGCATGAGGATGTGGGGGTGCAGGAGTCTGGGTTGAAGTGCATGAGGGGCTCAGAGTTGGGGTGTGGGAGGTGCAGGAATGCTATGGCAGTGGGCTGGAGATGTGGGGGTATGAGGAGCTAAGGGCAGGGGTTTGGGTGTACGATGGGCTCAGGGCACAGGAGTATGTGGGGTGCAGAAGTGTTATGATGCTGTGGCAAAATAGGGACTGGGCCCCAATTGGGGGTTTGTTGGCCAGGTTTCAATTTTAAATAAAAGTAAAATATTATGTCCAACACACAAGGTTTCAACATTGTCTTTATTTATGGCAGAGGTTAGGAGCCTTTTTTAGGTCAGTGGCCACTGACCCACAGAAAAATCAGTTGGGGACCACACAAGCGAGAGGCAAAAAAAAGTCTAAAAACAAAACAACAAAAAAAACCTCCAAAACCCCTCAACCCTCGCTGATGTGGCCCCCAACTAAAACACTTCACTCCCCTGGTGCCTCAGCCCCGTGGTGGGGGGAGAGGCAGGGAGAATTGAGGTTCAAGGCCTCAGGCTAGATTTACTCTACTGGGGTTCCAGGGTTAGTGCATTTTGTGGCCCCCTCTAGGCTCTGGAGTGCGGCCAAAATGAGGGGTTAAATGTGTGGGACAGGGCTGCCAGTGAGTGGGATAAGGATGGGGGTGCAGGAACTGGGGGGGAAGGTGGGATGTAGGAGGGTGCGAGGTCTGGTTGGGAAGTAGGGTGCAGGAGCAGGCTGGGGGGAGGGTGTCTGGCCAGGGGGAAGGGTGCAGGAGCAGGCTGGGAGTGCAGGGTCTGGGCATGAGGGGCACTTACTTGTTTTCACAGCACATGCTGCTCCCAGGTGCCAGAGGTTTTCCCTGCTGCTCCAATGGGAGCAGCGGGGAAAGCTTCCAGAAAGTGCATCTGCACGCTGCTGTTTCCCCAGCCCAGGGAGGGAGAGAGGAGCAGCAATGTGCAGCTGTTTCTGGCTCCACTTCCCAGCAAGCTGGATCTGGTGTGGAGCCTCTGGCCTTTCCCCATCTCTCCCTCCGCAGGAAGCCAGCGCTGATGGTCTAATTTTGCAGGGGGGTGAGGGGGGGGGAGGCTTGTAATGCTGGAGTGCCAGCACAGGCTCCCTGCTGAGGAGGGAGAAAAGGAGCGGGCTGAGCTCTAGCTTCAAAAGGGCCATATCTGGCTCCATAGTGATTCATATTTGGATCGCAAGCCATAGGTTGCAGACACCTGTGATACACTCTCTTCACTAGATGGTCTCTTATTACCACTATCGCAAATGATGTTCCTATATACAAAATGGCAGTAGCTTCATTAACACTAATTGTAAATGGGTATTTGACTATCAAATGAAATGTAGAACATATATGACCATGTGACCATTTTGCGTAAGGCAAACAGAGTGTGTATAGCCTTCTCTTTTCAATGTTTTTTTGTCCACCCTAAATCTTTCAAAAAAGCATAGCTATGTTTAGTATGAACAGATTTTTCTATATACCTGGAGAAATGTGCCCTTTATTCTAAGTTAAGTTTATTCTAAAGCCCTATGGACTTTGGTAACCAGAACAGCATGAAATTTGGATACAAAGCAAATTATGAATAATTTTCAATATATAGCAATGTGCAATTTCTAAAAGAAAGTTTTTCTAGACATTTCTTGGGTTACTGAAATCGGCTATTTGTTCAACAAATTTTTTTTTAGAATTTTCAGCCTTAGTTTTGCTGGAAAAATTGCAGTTAGACAGAAATCAGAAATCCTTGGTGTCTTGTTAATTTGCAAAGCTTTTGTTTGTTTGTTAATAAGGCAAAGAATTTAAAGGGAATGAAAGTGGGAAAGGGAATGTGGGTAATTCATTTTTTCCTGACACAAATGAACTTTATTTATGTCATTATTTTCTGACTGTGTATTCTGACCTCAGTTGGGAAATGTTCTTGTTCATTATAGGCTAAAATATTAGATATTACACACTGTTTTAAAAGTATTGCTGTTCCTCAGGAAACGTTTTCCCTATTCTGTCTTATTGCACCTAAGGTGATTTGTGTGTGTGTTTGGGGGAAGGAGGGAGGAGTTGTCTCACAAAGATTTTGAATCTATTCCTGTATTTACCAAAATGGGGAATTTTGTGATCTGTGTTAATTGCTTTAATTGGTTATATGTCAGTAATTCTTTTAAAGGATCAATATCTTTTAAAGATAACTGAAGAGACCTTTAGTATGATATAAGAAAAGAGTAAGTTATTGGCCAATAGACATTTCTCTATTCATGCAATTAATACTCGCCATTGTAAAGCTTCAGATCCTCCTGAGTAACAACAGCATTTGCTCCCCAAACAACTAACTTGTAGATAAGGGCTGGATGTTTCGCAGCTGCTATGAGTGCTGTAATCCCACCGTCACTCCATCCCAGCAAAGAGAACTTCTTAAACTTCAGTGCCTTGATTGGTGTGAGAAAATTACAGTGAACATCACTGGCCTTCACTACTAACCAGTTGTATCTACCTGCAGTCAAATGTGTCTTAACAATTAATACCTTCAACCGGGGCCAGTCCGAGCCCTTTTGGCGCCCTGGGCCTGGGCGTGTGGCGCTGCCCCCGGGCGCATGCGCAGGCCCGCCCGTGGGGTGCGGGCCCGTCGCCCCCCGGGGTGTGCGGGCCCACCCCAGGGGCGCATGGTGCGTGCGCTGCCCAGCCCGGCCCGGCCAGCGCTGCTAGTGCACGCGCTGGGCCGTGCATGGCCCCGCAGCCGTAGGGGCAAGGGCGCTGCTGTCCAGCACCGCGGGGCCAGTGCTGCGGGAGCCGGGCACGCGGCTCCTGATGGCAGCTGTAAGGGACACAACGTGCCCCTTACAGCTGCCATCAGGCGCCCCCCGTGGGTTGGCGCCCTGGGCAGCTGCCCGGCTCGCCCATGCCTCCGTCCAGCCCTGCCTTCAACCAACATCTCCACAAGGTGATCCTGTCAGAACAGCTATACCACGGTATGGCAAAGGATTAGTTGTGTAGTCAGTAACAAAATCTGCAGAAAGCAAATAGTTCTGAGGGCTTGTTCACACAGAAAAGTTAAGTATAAGCTATGATGGGAATTTAAACTGATATATCATATAAAATCCCACTGTGGACACAATTATTCTGGAAATCCTACTCTTCATTACTAGGGCTGGTTCTTTAGCTACTATGGTAACATACTGTATTTATGAGACTGTATGAACAATTTAATTTATGCTCCATATGTAGGCTTGGCAACATTTTATTTTGTAATCATTTCTACCATTTTTAATGTTTATCAATTTCAATTTTCAATTGTAGGAAATTATGTGGAGGTCAGACAATTATTTAATTACTGTAAATGTTGAGATTCAGAAAAAATAAATAACCAATAAAATACAAATTGTCAACAGCTCATCTCAAAATATACGAAGCAAACAGTCTTAAATCAATTCTAATAAGTTCTCAAACAGCATTATTCTTTGCCTCTCTGTAAATTACTATTGATAGAAATGATTTTTTCATCAGTTTCTGTAAAATGAAATCAATGTTTATTGACCTCTACTGATGAAAAATCGAATCCTTCCAATCTTATTCATAAGTGAGATTTCAATAATCCTTTAATATATGCACTTATAAACATGCATATTTTCGAAAGCAGAATGTACATTATAGTTTTCTGTTCCCAAAAAATATCTAGTCAGTTATTCTCTTAACTTTAGCACTGATGAAATATGGATGGGATTTGGCCCTGCTTTCTACCAGGTTGACTACAAAGTATCTGATTATGTACTCCTTTTAAGGAGACCATCTTTTTCCTCTGAGAAGCAAGTAAAATGGGAGTTCCAAGCTTTCACACTTGGAAGCCTGTCACCTGCTGATGATTAGGGATGTAATAGTATAGTTGATTAACCGATAAGCAGAAGCTTATAGATTAATGCTATAGACTGCATGCATTTCCTCCCCACCCCCATCCCCACCCTCCACCCCTTGCAATTAATTTTTTAGCAGGCTGGCTAGCAGCCCAGCTCAGTCCCGTCTTGCACTGGGTCCTGGACTACCCCCACTGCGGCTCTGCATTAAAAGTGTATTAGGAGCCAGGTGGGCAGACAGCCCGGCCCAGTTTGGACCTGTGCCGGGTCTGAGAGCTCAGACCCCTCCCCCCTAGATGGGGGTTGACCGGGGACTATAGACTAGTTGACTAACCAATAAGAATTCATGAGGTTAATCGACTATTCAATTAACCAATATTTAACATCCCTATTTATGATAACATTTTTGTTCTGATTGGCCAGAGCAGTACTGGATTTTTATGTTAGTCTGCATATACGTTACAGCAAGGAACAGCTGGATTTCATGACTAGGGAAAAACATTTCTCATATGTTTCCTGTCAGACTAATTTTGGTTCAACTAAACTCCTCGTGCATCGTATTTTAGGAAGACTGCATTTTCAATTTCTCAGGGTTCTGCAAACTTGCTACCGTTAAAAGAAATAACTGGTTTCACTGTCCAAACCATGTCTGATATTTTTGGAACACGTTATATTGTCAGAATTCTTAACATGGCCAGAGATATTGTATGGTTTAACATAAAGAATTCCACTCACAATTTGCCACTATAGTAGTGAATATTTTATTGTGAGGGTTTCCTTTAACATTAATTTGGCACAGTCATTATAAAAACAGAACAAAACTGCATGACATATTGTTCCCTTTATGATTCTGTAAATCAGTTTTAAAAAATGGAGGAACAATGACAGACATGAATTCTTTGTAGGAGTGTAAATTATATTCATTGTGATTTTAGGAAAACTCTGACTCCCCATTCTAATTATTTCAGAAATAGACCTTACAATGGAAATGTTTCAGTTTAGTTTGCATGATCAGATGTTAAACCTTTTCACTATGACATTTTGTAAGACTCCATCACCACTAAAGAATTCATCAGCTACAATCATTAATGGTAGCTTGTTTTACCATCTATAGCAATGTGTCTCAACGTGGTCCGCAGACCCACTGTGATAAGGCTGTTACTGGGCTGCTCTGATTTGTTTATTTATTGGCTCTGTAGCCACAGAGCCTTGTGGCTCCCAATGGCTTCAGTTCGCCATTTGCAGCCAACGGGAGCTGCGGGAAGCAGCATGACCTGGGCTGCTGTTTCCTGTGGCTCCTCTTGGCTTCAAGCAGTGGACTGCAGCCAATGGGAGCCACAAGGCTCTGTGGCTGGAGAGCTGGTAAATAAACAAACTGGAACGGCCCAGTAGAAGCTCTCTCAGAGTGGGTCCGTGGACCACTTTGAGAAACACTGATATATAGTTTAGTTTTTCTGGGCTTTATGTAGTGATAAAGTCACAAACATCCTGGGGCAAAATATTTTGGAATAAGAACATACTGCTTACTTACATAGTTAATTCTCATGGCTAAATCTTCTGTGTGATAAAAGGGAAATGGAAGAAAAAACAAACTTCATAAGCAGAACATGTCTTCATCCATGTTAAGTGCTTTGCATAATTTAATTTAATATCAGCAATTACTGTTATAAAACACATAATCCTTGATTTTGGCCCTCCCCACCAACATTAAGAAAAACAGAGTTACCATTATCTCTAAACATTATCTCAAAAGAGTGTTACCTGCATCAGATCAACAGCATCTCTTGCATCCCTTTCAAAAAAATCAGGCGGAAAGTCTCGAACTGGAGGGATAGAATGTCCATAGCCTCGAGGATCCCAGGCTACTATTGTGAACAGCTGCTTGTTCATAGATTTGAGCTGTGGTCCAAAATCACTTTGACTGCTCCCTGAAAACATTATATCTTTATATTAGGACTGTCAATCAATGGGCGTTAACGCCTGCAATGAATGCAGGGAAGAATTAATACGTTAAAAAATGAACGCACGTTAATTGCAGAGGACAGCAAACCAGCATGAGCAGTAATGCAAACTGCCACCAGAGAGCGCACGGAAAAAAGAAGCAGTGAGAAAGGAAAAAAAATCTGAAAAAAATCCCAACTCCAAAGGAGAAGTAAACAAGAAGTAAAGAACCTCACACACATCCCTCTCCCCTCCTCAGGTGACCATATTTTTAAAAATAAAACAGCCTGGGGGGCTTGCCCAAGTTGTTGTCCCTCCTCCCCGGCAGGGGTGACCCAAGCCACCCTCTCTTTGCCTCCTGGGGCTGAGACTGATCCTCCCCCCACATCTGATTCTGGGGCTGAGTCCCCCTCCTGAACTCTGCATTGCCCATGGTGGGATCTACCCCCCAGCCTAAGGGCTGACCTCTCCCCTGAGCTTGGGGGCTGCCTCCCACCCTCTGGCTCTGTGCCGCCCGCAGCTGGGGCTGAGCTAAAAAAGGACTCTTTCGAATAGGACACAAATATATTGATTATATAGAAGAATTTATTGAATTATTCCATACATTGACACAGTTCTGCTGTGTTTTCATGATCTATAGGGATTAGGGCTGTCAATTGATGTGCGTTAATGCCTTTGAGGCAACGGGGCAGCGTTTCCAAGGGACAGCGAAACGTGGAGCTTGGTATCAGCTGCAGTCCTCAGCTGACCCTGGGCTCCACCTTGCACTGCCCCTTTGAAGTGCCGCTCCGGCGCCACAAAGGGGCAGCACTGCACAGAGCCTGGGGTCTGCTGGTGACTCCAGCTGACCCCAGGCTCCCATGGAGCTGTCTGTTGGAAAAGCTGGGGCAGTCTTTCCAAGGGGCAGCGCTGCACGGAGCCGGGGTCAGCTGAGGACTCCAGCAGCGATGGCCATTTGAAATGCCTCTGCAATTTGAAAGTTGAGATAAATCCACAAGAACCAAGTACCTTTCTCAAACTTACTATAACTAGGAATTGAAACTAACAGAGGATCAATTGTTCATTAAAAACCTTTAGTAGTATTCTAATACATTTGAAGGAAACTAATATAAAAAAGCATTCAATCTTGCCTACTGAGCAGGACTTCATCAATTAATTTAGTTGGGACACATTTCAACAAAGAAACTTAGCTAAATGGCCTGGACCATGACCACTGTTTAATCATGACAGTACAAATAAAAATGTTAATGAATGAAGATATTTTCTTCCATGGGTAAATAAGGTAATATACTCATTTTAAGAGTTTTCTGTTGCACCCATTACTGTAGGATGTAAGACCTTGATTTGGCAATATTTTTCAGACTTATATTTCCACACATTTTTAAATGAATAGGGTGCCAGGAAATCAGCTGGGCTGTAGAGTGCAGAGGATTCTGTTGGACTACAATCTCAATGAATGCAAGGGTTGAGATAGCAGTTTTGTGATCACACTTCGTAGCCCCAGTATTATACATCAAAAGAATGTAAATCCAAATTTCATCAAAAAATCGCTCTACACTTCTAGAATTTAAAAGAAGATGGTCAAATACTTTTAACACTCCTATCAGAATACTCAAATACCTGCTTTTACATTAGTACTGTAACTAGTAATTGGAGACATGACAGAACCAGTGGAAGTTTATGACAGCACATGGGCTCCAAAAAAGAATTCTATTACCTCCACAGTGTACAGCATGGTGCAATTAGCTGATGATATTAAGAGATGAGTTTTCTTCCCTTGCAACAACGTTTAATGCCACTATCGGAAGCAGAATACAGAGTAAATGGAAAAGCATTGGACTGACCTGGTATTATAAATCAGGTACTAATTTTATTGGTAGAAAGCACTATGATCCAAGTGCTTGAAACAACTAAAAAGTGGGCTGCTTTATTTTAAGGACACCTTAGGAATAGTTGAACCACTTATTAAAACAACTCCTAGGCTACGTCTACACTGGCATGATTTTCTGGAAATGCTTTTAACGGAAAAGGTTTTCCGTTAAAAGTATTTCTGGAAAAGCGCGTCTAGATTGGCACGACGTCATTTTCGCGATCAAGGCTTTTTTGCGGAAAACACTACTGTGCTGTTTACACTGGCCCTTTTCCGGAACAGTTTTCCGGAAAAAGACTTTTGCCCGAACGGAAGCAGCATAGTTTTTCCGGAAAAGCACTGATGATTTTACATTAGATCGTCAGTGCTTTTCCGGAAATTCAAGTGGCCAGTGTAGACAGCTGGCAAGTTTTTCCGGAAAAGTGGCTGACTTTCCAGAATAACTTGCCAGTGTAGACATAGCCCCAATCAATAGGCTCCTTCGGTCAATAGATTGCTTATAACTGCCTATAATAAGTTTCATGTCTCTAATATGCTATTGATCATTTAACATTTTATAAAATTGCATCAAAAAGAATTTGTCATTTTTTGCATAACATTAAAACATGCCTGTTCTAAGATATTATGTTCCAAGCTTCAGCCCAAAGAGATTTAAAACATGCAAAACAACAAAATCTGCAACTGGAGTTTTAGTGATAATAATTAAACTATACTGATGCACATTTCAAAATAAAACTATGTATACATTTGGGATGTGAAAGGTTAATTGGTTAACTGGTAAGCTTCACCCTTAATGGGTGAGGCTTTCCAGTTCCAGTTAACTGGTAGGGACAGGCCTGGCTCTGCTTCCGGGGAGGCTTGGCTGCAGCTTCTGCCATATAAAGCTTATTTAAGCTTTGTAATGCAGAGCCTGCAGTGTGTGTAACTGCTATGATTTTTAGCGGTTACGCCGTTACATTTTTAAATGCATTTTTACATTCCTACTATACATTGCAAAAATCAATTTTGAATTCATATGTGGGCCTTTCTAGACTCCTCTTAGAACAGGATCAATATCAATAATGAACAATTTAAGAATTATTATTTCTCATACACCATTAGCTCCTTTTCTTCCTATTTTTGCCACCATTTCTCCAGAAATATGTTCCAAATTTATGTATTTAAAAAAATATTTTGTTACAAAGTATGTCAACAAAAAAAACGGTACCCCACTTTGTATATTTCAATTATCTATGGCTGTGATCTAGCAACCTACTTAAGCATATGCATAATTTTAAGCACATGGGTAGATCCAATGATTTTCTGTCAAGTGACACTAAGCAAATGAGGAGCAGCATTGTGCATCAGCTTTATGCACTTTCTGGGTTGTTTTAAGGTACAGAGTGTTGCATCATAGTGACTCAGTCTAGAGATGACAAAGGTAGCAATTATTGTGGCAAGATCAGTATCCAAAAGTAGAGGTTGCAACTGCTAGCTAGATGTTCCTGGCTACTGACACATTATGAGTCTCTGAAAACAGCTGAGAATTGAAAATACAACCAAAAGGTGAACATATACTCTTGTTCAAAAACTCAATATAATCGCTGCTATTTTTCCCCTTCAGGAGAAAAGGTCTTGTTTAAACAAGATGTTAATGCTGCCATCAGTGTGCTCATTATTATAGCTGGAACTGGAAGACACCCATACTTTTTTTTAGAGATTATCATTCTTCAGTCTGTATATACTACAGTATAAAACACAATGGACCAGACTCTACTGTTTTGCACCTTGTGTGGTCATTTGCACCTGTGTAAAGTGAACATAAGAATGGCCATATTGGGTCAGATCAAAGGTCCATCTAGCCCAGTATCCTGTCTTCCAACAGTGGCCAATGCCAGATGCTCCAGAGGGAGTGAACAGAACAGGTGATTCCTGTTAAGTGATTCCTCTCCTGTCATCCATTTCCAGCCTGTGACAGAGGCTAGGGACACTATTCCTACCCATCCTGGCTAATAGACATGGATGGTCCTACCCTCTGTGAATTTATCTAATTCTTTTTTGAATGCTGTTAAAGTCCTGGTCTTCAGAACATCCTCTGGCAAGGAGTTCCACAGGTTGACTGTGTGCTGCATGAAGAAACTTATTTTTGTTTGTTTTAAACCTGCTACCTATTCATGTCATTTGGTGACCTTTAGTTCTTATGTTATAGGAACAAGTAAATAACTTCTCCTTTTTCACACCAGTCATGATTTTATAGACCTCTATCATATCCCCGCTTAGTCTCCTCTTTTCCAAACTGAAACGTCCCAGTCTGTTTAATCTCTCTTCATATGGGACCCGTTCCAAACCCCTAATAATTTTTGTTGCCCTTTTCTGAACATTTTCAGATGCAAAGTGGACGTACAACATCACTGAATCAGAATGTTAGCGGTTTACACCCACTTTGTGCTGGTGTGAGTGATTACAGAAGGTGCAAGGCCATGGAGATTCAGACCTAGAATATTTGCATCTATAAGGTTCTGGTGTTCTAAATAAGAATAACTTTGTAAATCTGCAACTGCTTAAAATTGAGTTATCTTAACTCTATTACATCTACAAAATTCTACTTTTTACAAAAGTAATGCATAAAAACTAAAATGTTGCTGAGAAAGAGCTACAAAAAATATGAAATAGCTTTAGAAAAAACAAGAAAAAAAGTACTGATATCAAGTCCTAATATGATAGAAATTACTTACCTAACATTCCAGGAAGCAGCAGAACTGCATGATCTCCTTGTCCTGTCTGCTGATAATGCAGGTGCACTCCATTCACTTTGATTTTAGCAGACGTTATTGAAGTACTAAATGAAAAGAAAATTATTCAATAAGATAATATCTCATTACGGTGCAGTTTTTCAATGACTATGCAGTAGTTATTAATGCTAGACACTGACAGCACAGTCATATTTAAAGGGTTCTATTTGCCTTTGTGTAGGAGGTAGGTTTGGGTGTGGATATGTGTAAGAGAAAGAATCAAACACAGATTGCTTACTACAGCGTTTCCCAAACAATGGGTCACGGCCTGGTACCCGGGCCGTGGGAAAAAAATACCGGGCCTCAGCATGGCTGCCAGGAGGGGAGCAGAGCAGGGCGGGCTGGGAGGAAGTGAGGGAGGGAGGGAGAAACAGGCCACCAGGTTGGGGGCAGCGGAGCTGTCCCTCGGAGATCCGGGCAGGCGGGTGGGCAGCTGGCGAAAGCAGAGCTGGGGGCAGCGGGGCTGTCCTACGGCGATCCGGGCAAGTGCGGGGCGGAAGAAGCAGGGTTGGGGGCAGCGGGGCTGTCCCGCGGAGATCAGGGTGGGCGGCTGGCGGAAGCAGGGTTGGAGGCAGCAGCTGTCCCACGGAGATTGGGGGATTGGAGTGGGCGGCGGAACCAGGGCTGGACAGGAGCCAGGGGAGATCAGGAGGAGGAGGAGGACAGGAGAACCAGCTGCCGGAAGCAGGGCTGGATGGAGGCAGCGGGGCTGGTTGGGGGGGTCGTCGAGGGAGCGGGGCTGACTGGGGGAGATTGGTGGGGGGTGGAGGGAACCGGCCACCAGAAGCAGGGCTGGACGGGGGCAGCAGGGCTGGACTGGGGAGATCAGGAGGAGAAGGGGGGGCACAGACCTGGGCACAGGCAGACCCTGGCAGACGAATCAGTCTGGCCAGGGATCCCATTTTGTCCCCCCACCCACATACCCTCTCTCGAGTAGTTGCAAACTGCCTGGCAGGTAGACACACACAAACAGCGTGAGCACATCTACCAGCCAGGCAGTTTGCAGCTAGGGATTGGTGCACCTAATTATAATAAAACTTACGTAATTAGAAAATACCAGGCATTTTATATGTCTGGTAATTTCTCAATTTCTTTCGCAGACAAAACCTTCAAATACCGGACTGTTGGGTACAAATCTGGACACCTGGCAACCCTACCCTTCCTTGCACCCTCCCTCCTAGCCAGATACCCTACCCACAATCTGCTCCTGCTCCCGCCTCCTGGAGTGCTCATGTGGCACTGGGTCCCCCAAGCCCTGGCCCAGACTGCGTAGAGGATGAAGCCGGGTGAAACACTGAAAATTTGTTCATTTTTCATTCTTTTTTTAAATATGTGTTTATATTTTGGGGCTGCAAAAAACAGTACTGAAAAAAAATGCGTTCCAACTATAGTAAAAAGTTTGGGAAACCCTGATCTAGCCAGCTTTCTATCCATCTTACAGTCCATTTATCCAATCCATATTCCCTTAACTTGCTGGCAAGAGTATTGTGGGTGACTGTATCAAAAGCTTTGCTAACACTGGCACTGGGGGCTTTGGGAGGACCAGAAACAACTTATTTGAATAGTCATCATTTGCTTAATGAATATGCAAATATGCAAATGAATGTTACTGGTCCTCCAAAAGCTCGTGAATGGATTTACTGGTCCCCGTGTCAAAAAGTTTGGGAACCCCTGGCTTACTGGAAAATAGAGGAAACTATATGGGAAGTCAGGCATGTGACATTTTTACTTCATATTATGCAGTTCTGCAAAATGTCTCTTAAAATAAGTTGTATTTTTTGGAATAAAAGGAAATTTTGCAAACCTGCATCACATTATAAAACAGGACACCTCTTTCTAAACACCTTCCTCCTTCCCAATATATAACCCTCAGAAATTACACTTGCTACCCTCCCAAGCATAGAGGATGACAGGACACATTGCTTGGCATAGGAGCCAGTACTCTGTGGGAAGACAGAACATTGGGAGCTCCAAAAAAGAAAAGAGGTAAGTGCTAAATTTTGAATGACCTTCTTAGCTTGGCTATTGGAGGTGTGCAGCATGTTACTAACTTACTAGAATTCTGTTAAAATCCTTGGTATATCACTTTTCAGCATTTTGTTCTGCACAGTACACAAATGAAGTGACAGAGTAAGAATAAAAGCAGAAAAATGGTTAGTTCTAGTTTATAAGATGGACTGCACATCCACAAAGGGAAGCAAATGGGGAATAAATCACTTCCCTTGCTGTCTTGAGCAGACTACTTGGCTGTGTCTACATTGGCAAGATTTTGCACAAAAGCAGTTGCTTTTGTGCAAAATCTTGTCCTGTCTACACTGGCCGCGAGAATTTGCACAAGAACACTGATGTTCTACTGTACGAAATCAGTGTTTCTTGCGCAAATACTCTGACACTCCTGCTCAGGGATAAGTCCTCTTGCACAAGAACACTTGTGCAAGAGGCCAGTGTAGACAGGTAACATCAATTTCTTGCGCAAGAAAGCCCGATGGCTAAAATCTTGCGCAAGAGAGCATCTACACTGGCACGGATGCTTTTGCACAAAAGATTTTAGGGATAGGAATATGCTGTCTCCCCTAAGTGCAAAGAGGTAACACTTCCTCTTGTATAGTTCCAATGTAGTCTTTGCTGCTGGCATTTTTTTAAATTACTTTGTTGTAAGCATGTTTAATGGTGGTAGCTTTGAAATGTTTACATTTTATACTGATGGTAGCGCAATAATAGGAGATTTTAAAAAAAAATCAGTGTAACTACAGCCTTAAGTGCCTACACAAGTAAAAATAAAACAAAAATGTTAAAAGGAAATGTCATGGTATTAAGGAGCTGCTTCCAACTGGCAGCTGCTGTTGAAACTCATTCTCTGCTGTTACATATCAGAATGTGGTTTATGGTTACATTATGTATGATCCACAAATTGTGTAATGAAAAAACCTGCAACTGGGAATGAAGGAGGAAAATCTCATCATACAATGCACTTTAATATAATCTCAGCAGAGGATATTGTTCATTTAGAAAATGCATTACTATGTAAAATGTTCCAACAGGAAGAAGTAGCACTACAAGATTATGAAAGTCAGTCACAAGCATAGGAAAATTAACAGTACAGACAAAGTCTAAAACATGAAAAGATGTGTATTTGCATAGTTTGGAATTCTGATACCATCATCAGTTAATTCTTAGAGAGAACATAGCTACATTTTAGAGACTGTTGGGTCTCTGCTAACCCATTACATATTTGTGGGAATATAAATTAATTTAAACCGTAATATATATATGTTACTATTTGGAATATTAGTTGGCTTTAGGCACTAAATGTTTCACAAGTGTAATCTGTGAACGAGAACATGGTGCACTGAAAGTGATTATTTTTTAGTATCTTTGAACTGACTTTTGAAGCCAGTCCGTTTCAAGTGGCCAAAGCACACAAAGGAGGTATTAGCACATTTTAAGTCATAACCTCTTTTTCTGCTCTGAATAGCAAAAACCTTGTTGAATATTGAGGGAATGGAGTACAAAACCATTTCCCATTGAAGAGTCAAGAAGATAACTAGATTACTTTTACTTTTGTGTAAACTTGTATTCTGGCAGCATAAGAACTCAAATATGCAAGTGTGGGAGCTTTCTTTTATTCTGCTCTCTGTAGGATCTCATCACTGTAGTACCTGAGCATCTTACAGTAGTGCATTAAGTGGCATGAGTTACATCAGGCTGTTTTCTTTCCATCTCCCACCCTCTTCTCAAGGTCAGAATTGTGTGTGCAGATGGTAGCTTTTCTTTTTCTTAGTATGCTCATTATATGTTGTGTTTGGAGAAAGCAAGATAAAAAAAAATGCATCTTGCACTTGGCATGTAAGATGATGATTGTTCCGGTGGTCCTTCCACAACATAAGACCAAGCACATATTAGCCTTACCTTTCCAAGTTATATCTTCACTGCAGAAAAAAGTGTGTTTTTACATTGAAAGAGCTAACTCAGATAAGCTATGTCAATGACAATTCTAGCAGAGACAAAGCAAAGAGGTAGTCTTTTATTATCTGAACTAGCTACATCAAGGTAACACCTACCTGTGCTGTGTGTCTACTAGGATTGTACATCCAGAAAGCTACTTCAAGTTAGCCAGTACAATGTCAAATTGTAGTGAAGACACAGCCCTACTCTTCACCCTACTACACTCAGTCCTGACCAGTCAAGGGAGCACCTGCCAGTGTCAAAAGTTCTGTTTTTAGAAAAGCATTCAAGCATGAGCGTAAGCCTATCCCTATTCAGGAAAGCACTTATAAGCCCCATTGAGTTTAAGGACTTAAATATTTGTTTAAGCACTTTTTTGAATAATGTGAGTGTCAACCAGAGCTTCTGAGCCCTCTTTCCTCCTATGGGTAATTTCCTGTTCCAGGACAAAGGAACAGTCACTTCAAACTATAAGGACAGCTTCCTCAGTGACATATCCTCCTCCTTGCTTTTTCTCCATGAGCTTCCTAGTGTTCCATAAGATTTACCTAATTTTACATCTATTAGTTAACATGTGTAAAGTTGGAATTCTATGTTATGGTATGACAGCACCAGCACATAGGAGTATTTGGATTCAAAGACAGACTGCCAACAATCCCACAAAAAGTTTGTGCTTTAACCTGGTATTAATACTGCGTACTGGAGGGTGAAGAGAGGGAACAAGCCATTTGCGAAGAGAGGGGGATGAGAGACTGAGATATTTATTCATTTTTTCATTTCAGCAAAAATGCTTTTTCTAAGCCATAATGAAAGAGGGAAATAACACCATTGAGCAAACAAACCTCTATTAGCATATTTGCACTTTGTTATTTAAATAGGATACTACGTATATTTACAACATAACATCGTTGTAAACTCTGAGGTGGACCTGAGGGTATCTTTCATCAGGAAACATTTTTTGCCATTTGGTGTAATTTGGGGGAAGATTCCAAAAGCCAATTCCCTTCAAATAATCTGTTTTTTCAGAGGTATTTTATGATCCTCAAAGATGTATTTGACAATGCTTCTAACAATTTCCATAAAATGATAAATACCATCAAAAAGCAAGAATATAATCTCAACCATTCCTTCAACTAGTTACATTTTAATAAAGGGCAATTTTAACACAGCCTTGAGGATAGTTAAGGAAGCACTTTAGAGACAGTGATATAGATAATAACCTAAGTAAGAATAGCTGACTGAAGTGAGAAAGTATTATAATTCCATATTCTATCAATTGTGAAATTGTCAATGGATAAAATTAAAATGGATTGGAAGAACAGTGATGGCAACTGGAAGTTTACATTTTAAAAGTCTTTGGTTTTTTTTGGCAGTAAGTCATATCTTGCACAAGAGGATAAAAGACCAATTCAGTTTAATATTCACCTTTTAACTGCACCAAATATGAAACACTGGTGAAAAAAATGTTTTTCTACACTTTGTTTTCATTGCAGAATGTTGTATTTTGATGTTGTTCGTGATCTTTAACTACAGTGCTATTCTAGGGCTGGAGTGGGCAAGAATTTTTAAAAGGGGCCTTGGGTGGAAGGGATGTGGCCAGGAGACTTCTTGTGCCCCCACCCTGATTGGCCTGGGATGGGGGAGCGTGAGAAGTCTTCTGCCTCCCTCCCCCGCCCCACCCCCTAGAGAGAAATGCCAGCTGTTTTAAAACAGCTGACATTCCCTCTAGGTGCCTAGCAGAAAGAGAACTCTAACGCTCTCTGTGCCCCCAGGCCAATTAGGGCCCGGAGGCAGGGGAGCACATGAAGTGTCCTCGCCCCTGCAAGAGTGTGTGGTGGCTAGAGACACACTCTGGCTGTTTTAAAACAGCCGGCATGTCTCTCTAGCCCACGGGTGGGCAAAGGGCCCTCTGCGGGTTGGATCCGTCCTGCCAAGCCGGTGAATCCAGCCCGTGGCTGCCCTGCCACTCCCCCAGCCCCAGGCCAATCAGGGCCCGGGGGTGAAAGAACGTGTGAAGTCTCCTTGCCCTCGCAAGAGTGTGCGGCGACTAGAGACAGTGCACTGTTTTAAAACAGCTGGAGTGTCTCTCTATCCGCTGCACACCCCTGGGAGAGTGGGAACAGGACGCGAGAGACTTCATGCGCTCTCCGCCCCCAGGCCCCGACTGGCCTGGGGGTGGGAAGCGCACAAAGCTCCCCTCCCCCAATAGTGCACAGCAGCTAGAGATAAACACGACTGTTTTAAAACATCCAGTGTGTTTCTCTAGCCACCACGCATTCTTGCGGGGACAGGGAGACTTGGTGCGCTCCCCCGCCCCCAGGCCCTGCTTGGCCTGCAGGTGGGGAAGCAGCAGGGTGGCCACAGGCCAAATCTTTGGTTTGGCAGGCCAAATCTGGCCCGCAGAGGGCCCTTTTCCCATCCTTGTTCTAGGGTTTCACTATATATTTCTTATCTTTTTGCACAGCTATGTATTAGGCACTTACATCATGCAAAAACACACACAGGCGTTCGTATTTTATCTTTAGGGTTGCCACATGGTTTCAACAAAAATAACGGACACACTTGATATTACATCACAATCTTCATTACATCTTATTTAGAAAATACCGGATATTTATATTTTCTCAATTTGTTTCCTGAACAGAAAGCTCAAATACTGGACTGTCCGGTTAAAAATTGGACACCTGGCAACCCTATTTATCTTCCAATTACTTTATATCCTAATAGTTGCAGTTGTCTTCTAACTTACCTCACTGTAAAAAACAAACAACACATATTGACTCCTTATTCTTTGGATACTTCATTGTATTACTTTACCTGTCTTAAATATGGTGGATGAAATATTTATCCAATTAAAGTCAATGGGAATTTTATTTGTTTTTTTGCAGGAATGCTACTTTAAAGCATTATGGTTGAGAGAACTTTTCTTTCTATACCATTCACAAAATATCTTCATGATTTAGTGAGATTTTTCAGCTGTTAAACTTGATATTATGCTTAACTCTGCTATACACAGAGGCTGGCATTGCCTCATAGTTTAATTCAGGACTGAATGACTTTTATTTTAAATCCTTTCTCATAAAACAAACCGTAATGAACAGACAATGGCTGTGCAGATGCCTATTCTTAATTCATGACAGTGGGAATAAAACTGCAGCCCTTCATTCACCAGAAGGCCCAGATTATAGGTAAACTAAGTGTTTATATACACACACAGTAGATCGGGGCGGACAAGATCGGGCCTGTGAGCCCGATCTGGCCCACCAAGCCATTTGATCTGGCCTATGGCCCGCCCTACCATGCCCCCCCCCCCCGGCTAATCAAGCCCTTGGGAACCACCAGCTGTTGAAAATGGCTTGTGGTTCCCTCTAGGTGTCACACGCCCTGGCAGGGCAGGAGCGGAAATCTTCATGCATTCCCTTGCCCCCAGGCCAATTGGCACCTGGGGGCGGGGGAGCACATGAAGTCTTCTCCTGCACCAGGGGCGCACAGTGCCAGAGGGCACCTTGTGCTCCTAGCAGGGGGAGGGGGAAGAGACCTCCCATGCTCCCCTGCTCCCAGGGGGAGTGCGCAAAGTCTTCCCTCCACATGAAGTGCCTAGACAGAACAGCCCCTTCCACCTGAGGCCCTGACCCTTCCGGGGCCAGCCCACAGGCACTACCAGCGTTGATGAAATACCTCCCCTCTACAAAAATTATTGCCTACCCCTGCAATGGTTGACAATGGCACATACCAAACTAAGGTCCTGATCCTGCAATTAGATGTATGTGATTCACCTACACAGTTCCTTTGAAGATTGGGATAGAAGTCCAGAAGTGGTCTTCAGGACTATGGCTTAGCCTGGAAGAGTCATTATGGCATTTATAACTTAAGGAACTTTGACTCCTGTTAAGGGCACATGTTTTAACATATTAATTTGACTACCGAAACTGATCAACCAAGTTTTCTGTTACCTACTGTAAATATTTATACATATAAACCAAGTTTCATAACTAACTGTGATGCAGCTAAATGTTTGAGCACAGGATAAGAAATGTAGCATGTTCTTAGCCCATTTTTGAACAAGATTAATTAATAGAAAATATAGCTCACTTGCCTTTTGACTTAAGAATTCCATTCCATACAGGTTATTTGACTATATCTTTCATCATGACAAATGAGGAACATTTAATATCCCATTACTTGAAATCATTTTAAAAATTAAACAAAAAGGAAAGAAGAAAAGAAAAACCTGCCTAACTTTACTACTGACAAAACATAATCACTATCCACCTGTTGCCTTTTTTTTAAATGGGCCCTGAAATGGTGTTTTTACAGACCTCTGGGGAAAAACTATACTGCTTTCCTTTTTCATGTTGCACTTACAAATTCTAAAGCCTTTCCCCTTGACCTATTTATTAATTTCATGTAAAGTGGCCTTTCGCTAAATGTGTGATGCTGCCTCACACTTGCTCTTGAGCCAAGTAAAAAGACTACAATCTTGGAATTTCATAACCAGTGTATACAGACCTTTTTATTTGGATAAAGACTAAACGAGGGACTGCAACACAATCTTAGGAAATCATCACATTACTGTGAAGTTAATATGTAACCATTTGGGGATTGCAGAATCAGTAAATCAGTCAGTAAATCAAAATGCTAATCTCAAAACATTAACCGCTCTATTTTTTTCAACAGGCCTGAAGTACTCCTACTTAGAACAGGTAATGTTCAGAATATTACTGGTTTATCAAAAAACATTAGGCATAATATAAAATTATTATTGAAGCATGAAAAATAAGAGCAATAGTATTGCCTCTGAGAAAAACAATCACCTTATGCATGTCTTTTATAACTGTTAAGATAAAATTTGCAGTTTTGTTTCTTCTTCCTAGGCCTCTTAGAGATTCTCTGCTCTTTACATTTTCGTCCTTGGTTTTGATAAGTACAAAGAGCTGACTGTATGAACAAGATCAGATAGGTCAGTGCCCCATATAGCCATGATGACATGGAAATTATTTGCCCCAGTAGAGATGTTTGGGGGGGGGGGGGCGGAAGAGAGGGAGGAAGATTGTTAAATGGGACAAAGATGTCACTAGGAAGGTTCCAGCTCATTGGACAAATAAATTGTGATCAGCAATGTAAGGTGAATGAAGTATGTTTTATGACTATACTATAAAGAGGTTAAGCTTATACAACAATTCCCAGAAAAATAAAATGTGCATGTTTGACAGAAATTGTGCTAGAATCATGCTAATTCAGATTTGATGCCCTTGACCCCATCCACCCTAACTTGCACAGATTGAGAATCCAGTTTTCTGCATGGTTATGTTGGCCAGCATAAACAAGGCATTGGATCTAGAGATGAACAGAGTCTGAAACCTTTTTTAAAGACGCTATGCCACATTTCACACTACCCAACATAGCCATGTATATAGGCAGAAAACTTGGTTTTTTTTTAAACAATGTTTAAAAACATTTCCTACCTGTAACATAGAGAGGGCCAAAGGCCCATAACTCTGAACTTCTAGGAATTACAGTCAGTAATGCCCAGTAGCCTGTGCTGGTGAATCTACTTCTAGCACAGTAGTTCTCTGTCCCCTAAAGTCACAGGGTGAAGCCACATTTTTATTGTGTCTACAAATCATGCTACAGCCTTGTATTATCCAGACATGGGTTGCACGTTGTGGATGACAGGGGAAGGACACTTAAGTTTCAGCCCCTTACTGGGGGGCTGGGGTGCAGGTTGGCTCCCCAATCAGGGGGGAACAGGGACTCAACCCAGAGGAGAAGCGGGAGTGGGTGTGTGGAGACTATAGTGACAGCGCCTTACACCAGAAGAAGGCAGGTAAAGAGACAGGCGCCCCACCCCAAATCCCTACAAAGCCTCCTGCCAACGCCCAGCCTCCATGTCCTCCGCCTTCCCCAAAGCACCGCCCCTTCCATACGCCTCTGCACACCCCCAGGCTCCCCAGCAGCAACAGGGGACTGCCACGCCCTGGGAGGCGGGAACTGCTCCGCGCTGGCAGCGCCGCAGCCTGGCCGGGCAGAGCCGGGCTCGCTTTACCCGTAGGAGGCGGCAGCAGGTCCTCGGAGCTGGAGCGGCGGCGGCCCCCGGGCGGCTGGGGGTCGCGGGGCGAGGAGACGCCGCAGCAGCGCCCCGCCAGCGGCCTGCCGAGCCATGCCTGCCCCGCGCAGCGCCCAGCCCCGCCGCGGTGCTGCAAAGACCCCGCCTCCTGGCTCCCGCCTCACCCCACTCGGGCCGCCCCCTCCCAGCTGCCTGGCCCGCAGCGCCGCCCCGGTGGTGGGCGAGAGCTGCGGGAGGCCTGGGGAGCGGCGCGAGACGGGGCAGGCCCGCGGGGAGCCCCTGGTGCAGGAGCGGGTCCCGAGAGCAGCCTTGTTTCCATCCTCCCGCCTCCCTCTGCCCCGCAGTGCCCCAGCGCTGAGCGAGCGGCACTGCGACCTGGCAGAATAGGAGGAGGAAGTGTCATGTCAGTGCAGCTGCAAGGGCTGCAGGGCCACCCCAGAGTGACACCCCCCTCCCCGCCCCTCGTTGTCCTCTGGAAGGCCCAGTGCTGGTGACTTGGCACCCTTGTGCTTTGGCTGACTGAGGGTATAGTCCTGTCGCCCTCCAGGGATGGCTTTGGGGCCCACTGCTCAGAGCTGTGCTCCTGCTGCTCACACCATGGCCCGTGCCACCAGACAGCTACAGCAAGGTACAGTGCTCAAATCGAAAGTGTGACAAATGGGAACAAGTAGTGGGAAGTAATAGGTGACTATATGAGAAAAATCCACAAATATCGGGACTGTTCCTATAAAATCAGAACATCTGGTCACCTCATACCAAGGTGGCGCTCCCCAAGGAGAGTGAGGCCCAGGTGGCACACACAGCTACATGTGAGTTACCTTAAGATGTGATTTTCCAATCAATTAATTACGGCTTTGTTTACACTACATAGTTTTATTGCCAAAAACTGCCTTTAGGCGACAAAACAGCAAGGATATGTCTACACTACAGCGCTAATTCGAACTAACTTAGTTCGAATTAGTTAATTCGAACTAAGCTAATTCGAATTAGCGCAGCTAAACTTAAAAACTAGTTCGAATTAGCGTTTTGCTAATTCGAACTAGCATGTCCACAGAGTGGACCCTGAACAGAGGTTAAGGATGGCCGGAAGCAGTGCCGGCAGGGCATCAGATGAGGACTTAGAGCGTGGAGCTGCTGTCTCAGGCTAGCCGAGGGCTGTGCTTAAAGGGACCCGACCCCCACCCCGGATAGACAGTTCTCAGGGTTCCCTGCTTGCAAAGCAGTCCTGGCTTGGAGTGCCCTGAGTGCCCACACGTGGAATATCACAGCACTTGGCCATCACCCCGGCTGCACTTGCCACAGGCTGCCATCCGGGGGGAGGGGACAATCGGGGGGCTGCAGGAGAGCTTCCACCCCGAGAAGCCCGCAGAGCCAGCCCAGTCCTCCCCATCGGGGGAACGTACCCCATTCCTTCCTCACCTCCTTCCACTTACCCTTCCCTAGCACCCCTTCCTGATGTACAAAATAAAGAAAACATGTGTTCAAAAATAGAATCTTTCTTTATTGAACAAAACTGGGGGAGACTGGGAAAAAGAGGTGGGAGAGGGGAAGAGAGAGGCTGGGAGAGGGGAGGGCAACTAAAATGATCAGGGGTTTGGAACAGGTCCCATATGAAGAGAGGCTAAAGAGACTGGGACTTTTCAGCTTAGAGAAGAGGAGACGGAGGGGGGATATGATAGAGGTCTATAAAAGCAAGAGTGGTGTGAAGAGGGTGCATAAAGAAAAGTTCTCCATTAGTTCCCATAATAGAAGGACTAGAGGACACCAAAGGAAAGGAATGGGTAGCAGGCTTCAAACTAGTAACAGAAAGTTGTTCTTCACAAAGCAGAGTCAACCTGTGGAACTCCTTGCTGCAGGAGGCTGTGAAGGCTAGAACTAGAACAGAGTTTAAAGAGAAGTTAGATCAAGTCATGGAGGTTGGGTCCATGGTGTGGTATTAGCCAGGGGGTAGAAATGGTGTCCCTGCCCAAAGTTTGTGGAAGGCTGGAGATGGATGGCACGAGACAAATGGCTTGGTCACTGGCTTTGGTCCATCCCCTCCAGGGTCCCTAGGGTTGGCTGCTGTCGGCAGACAGGCTGCTGGACTAGATGGACCTTTGGTCTGACCCAGTACGGCCATTCTAAGCTCAGGGTCGGGGGGTCTCAGTGGACCACCCTGATTTTCATGCAAACCTGCTCCTGGGTGGCCAGGCTGGCAGCTATCCTGCCCTAGACGGCCACTTTCCTGTGCCTAGTGCGGAGGTCGTGGACAAGGTCCACGATGTCTGCACTAGACCAGGCGGGTGCCCGCCTCTTGCGGTCCTGGCCAGGCTCCCGAGAGCCACCAGCCTGGTCCCGGGAAGAGGCAGAGGGCTGGAGGGCATCGGGTGGCTGGCTCATGGCGTGCCAGGTGCAGGGTCTGCTGGCTGGGTGCTGGCAGGCTTGCACCTGGCTCAGGCACCGTAGCCAGCCCGTGCCCCTTTAAGGGCTCCGGGGCCGGGAGGGGGGCATACGAGTTTCCCTGGTGGTGCCCAGAGTGGCCACCAGGGAAAGCTGGGGAGGGCTAGCCTCCCACTAGTTCGAATTAAGGGGCTACACAGCCCTTAATTCGAACTAGTAAGTTCGAACTAGGCTTAGTCCTCGTGAAATGAGGTTTACCTAGTTCGAACTAAGCGCTCCGCTAGTTCGAATTAAGTTCGAACTAGCGGAGCGCTAGTGTAGCGCCTGTGAAAGTTAATTCGAATTAACTTTGTAGTGTAGACATACCCCCAGAGCATACACTTCAACAGGAGTTTTGTTGGGGAAATATCCCCAGTTTCAGCAAGAAAAACTTCTACCCCTACCTGAGACTTTTTTCTTTTCCCCTCCTCTATTGTCAACAAAGAGCATAGACACTGGTGTTTGTTGTGTCAAAAGAACTGGCTTCCTCCATATCCCATGCTTGTCCTGCTCAGCGTTTTGTGCTCTGCTGCCCTGCAGGCATGTGCCCCTCTCCTGTCATAGCTCTGGGAAGTATCTGACAGCTGAGTGTGTTGCTCTGGGGATCAAACAAAGAGTTCATTGAACTGCTCCTGTTCTACGCTGCACTAGGAATACAGCTGCAGGACAGAGTGTTCTACTACTTTGACATTCCTCAGCATGGAGCGCTCACAGAGCTACTCATGATGCCAATTCTGGCAGCTGAGGAAGCTGTGAGAGAACTCAGAGGGAATCCCAAGATGTGCAGGGATCAGCTCTGCTTTTCCACAACACTGCACCTGGGATATATACGTGAGCATTTTCACAGTGTTGATGATGGTGCCACCCTAGCGTAGACGTGATCTGTCAACAGGGGAACTTCCTTTGCTGATTTTTGTTTTGTTGACTTTTGGGTGTCGACATAAGTTTTATTGACAAAAACTGGTAGTGTAGACCTAACCTTAGTGCAAACTTTTTAAACGTATGGGACAATAATGTTTACTTATAAATTCTGTACTTCAAGAAATTCTGTAATTTGTATACTCTATCTCCAGCATGACTAGAAAGTTCATGCCCCTGCTTCTGATTAATTAGCCTGAGATGAAATGCCCCACAGAGTCTTTGCTTTGGCTCTGGCTTTTGGTTTTCCTTTCCCTTTTCATAAGCATATAACACCAAATTTACTCCCATCATTGTAGGAAAACTACATAAATAATAAATATTATCATAATAAAGAAGTCAATTCTTTTAATGTCAATTTACAGTTTTTCCATACCTGATAATCACTATTTCTCTTACACCAGTACTTTGTATTATTTTTAAACTTCTGTATTTTCATTATAAAATTTATTTTTTTTAAAGTTATAAAAAGAACATTTAATAAAATAAGGCACTGTGAGCTATGATGATCTCCTGGGGATATTGGCTGTGCTTAGAAGAGCTGAGTTTGGTTTTGTTTTCAGTCCAAACCTTAAATGCGGTGTGAGAAAATTCATGATACATGTTCACCGATATGAGATTTACATAGCTGCCATACTTCTTTTAGGCAGTAATTAAGTCACTTTAAACACAGCTAGTGGTATGCTTTGAGGTAGTACTTCGAAGGTTCTTTAGATCCAAATTCTTCCCCCTTCCAATTGACAGTGCCGTCCCTTCCATGTTACTTCTCACGACATACACAATTCAGATTTTGTTTGCTTTTTTGTCCTTGCACAAAGTTTATTAGATAAAACTATTATCTTTATTGTAAAAGGAAGTGCTTTTTCTCCTTCTCTGAAGAGAGGATTTTCAACATGGTTATGTCTTTTCAAAAATTTAATATTTTGAGCTACAGGATATCTGTATATACTTCTTGACAGAAATATGTGCATGTTCTAGACATGTGTCTTTCATGCAGCATGTCTACAAAACTATTTCGTGTTCTTAGTAAGAGGATCTTCAAATAAAAATCTCAGTCATTTCCACCTAGTTTCCATACCCTCTACTCCTGGTTCATTTTTATCAAATCGTTAAGGAGATCTATTCTCTTACAGCCATGGAGGGCTTTGGCCAGCTTTCCTACGGTAGGCCCTTTGTAACCTTCACTCATAACCCATTTCTGCAGCATTTGGTAAACTTTTTCTTTGAGTCCATCTCTTTCGTAGTCATGGTCAATTTCATCAATCTGTGGTTCAGTGAATCCCAGTTTACGAGCACAATGTTTCCACTGTTTAGCCAAATTTTCTCTCACTAAATTCAGATTACTTTCAGAGAGGATAGAGGTGCTATCTGCAAAAAGAAAGACCAGTGTAAGAAGACTGCTTTGTTCAAACTCTCCCTTCCCTTTGAATGTCTCTCTCTAAAACATGGTCATAGTAATGACAGGACTATGGGTGGCTTTCATGTAAGCAGTTGGTTTAATGATTAAAGAAGAGTACTGAATGTCATAATGCTCCTGGATCTGCAACTGTTTTGCCTTTTTTGACCAAGGGCATGTCACAATTTCCTTGTGACTTTCTTTAATCATCTGTAAAATTAAGAGAATCTGTTTCACAATGGTGATCTTAGAGTTAATGTTTATAAAATGCTTGCAATTTCTTGGATGGAAGATACTATTTTAACTTGATTAAATAAATTAAATACATCCAGTAATGATTTAAGCCAGTATTGACAAATACAAATATTATTATTTTTAAAAATAGTTCTGCCCTTCCTGTACTGAAATATTTGAACTCTATGTTAGGGGGACCACTGATCCTAGTTTTGCTTCCATTGCTCTGTTTTTTTCTCTGTCTTGATGTACACATCCCCACCTGCTGACTCATGAGACAGTACACTGTGTTAACATGCGGTGCTCAGCTTAATGTCAGCTTCAGGTTTTATAGAGGCAGCTGGAGAATATCATCTATGACACAGGTGAGTAAACTTTTTGGCCTGAGGGCCATACCTCAGTATGGAAATTGTATGGTGAGCCATAAATGCTCATGAAATTGAGGGTTGGGGTGCGGGAGGGTATGAGGGCTCTGGCTGGGGGGTACAGATTCTGGGGTGGGGCCATGGATGAGGTGTTTAGGGTACAAAGGATGCTCCAGGTTGGGACCAAGTAGTTCAGAGGGCAGGAATGGGATCAGGGCTAGGGCAGGAGGTTGGAGTGTGCTGGTGGTGGGGGTTCTAGAGTGCAAGCTCCAGGTGGCCCTTTCCTCAAACAACTCCCAAAGGAAGAGGCACATCCCCCACTCCAGCTCCTACCCAACGGTTTGGCCAGAAGGCTCTGCATGCTGCCCTGTCCACAGGCATTACTCCTACAGCTTTCATTGGCCATGGTTTCCAGCCAATGAGAGCTGCAGAGCCAGCTCTTGGGTCAGGCACATGTGCAGAGCCCCTGCCTGCTCCTTTGCACGAGAGCCAGAGAGGAGACATGCTGCTGTTTCCAGGAGCCATGCAGAGCCAAGAAATGTGAGGAGCGGGACAAGCCCCCGATCCTGTTCTCCAGCAGGAGCTCAAGGGCTGGATTAAAAGGCCTGACAGGCCAGACAGGGTCTGTGGGTCATAGTTTGCCCACTATGTGTGGGAGGGGGGGTGGATGGTGTAATAATACAAAGCAATGTTAGTACAAACCACCACTCATGATGATTAACCTTAATTATTGCCAATTGTAATGCTATGTAATAAAAAAGGACCCAAAATGGCTAACGTCTGAATACACAAGGGAGCATGATGCACTGTATGTTCCCTAAAGATTCTTCTCTCAGTAAGAGACTAAAGTCACCCTTCAGATTGTGCCCAGAGAATGAGTAGTGCAGAGACTCAGTGGTGGAGTACACAGGGGACAGAGAGCTGATTATAGAGAGGAACATTATAAAAGAATGGAACGAAATTACTCTTACCAAATATACCCGTGCTGTCATAATATTCATAAGAGTTTTGCGTGTCGACCGGAACACTGCTTATGTATAAATTCTGTTTTTCAATTTCCATGTGGTTGTGGGCTCCAATTTGAATTCCGCTACTGTTATATATGGTGAATTTTGTATTCTCATCTGTGTAAAGGCAATTTAAGACTGAGATATAATCAAGTATGTACAATTTAGAATTCAAGAGATACAATGGCAAGGCAAAGAAGAAAGCTTTGATCCATGAGATTAATTATTTTGTATTTAAACCAAATACAGCCACAATGATTATTTTGTATTTACAATTGAAATGGCATTTCTTTGGCTATTGGAAGAACTTTTTCATTATTAATTTATGATACTTCTCTAGCAGGTGGCATTCCAGGAGTACTCTGGGTTGTACAAAGACGGAGGAAGACACTCACAATCCCTACCCCTAGGAACTAACATTCTAAACTGAACAGGTGATATAGTTCAGAGACGTAATTCACTAGGTGAAAGAAGAAAATCAACATTTCAAAGTAGTGCTGGTATTTCTTTAAAACAAAGTTTGTGCACAGGGGATGGGGAGGGAAGGAAGGTTAAGAAAGAGATGGGGAGTTCTGCATTCATGACTTCAATGGCACTACACTGATTGACATTAATTGAGGATCCAGCCCCAATCTTCTGTGAAATATTTACTGGATTTACTATTACATGTATGAGATTTATTGTATATAGAACGGTATCTTTATACACCTCTGCACCGGCCATTACAGCAAGACCAGCTCTACGGGAGAAGCATTCTGTGATCCATTAAGGGCTGTGAATTGCAGATGTACAACCCTTGCACACTAGAGGAATCCTTGGCAGGAAGCTTCTGGGTGCTCCCCTATGGTTAGTGTGTCTCTGTACTGTCGTCTCTGAGGGGCTGTACCTCGGAGGTACAATAGAGGACTAAATTATTGAATAGGCAAATTATTGAAGGCTAACATTCTAAGGGCATAAAGATCATGACATTCAAAATGGCACAGTCACTACTGTAATAAATATGCTTATGGTAATCAAGGGATGAGGAGGAGAAAAACAATTTCCCTGAGATATTTTACAGGCGTAAAAACTGAGCCACAATATTGAATTAGTATTTCTTTGCATTTAACTTATATATATAAAAAGGTACTATTTCAGAGTACAACCATATTAATATTAGTTCATTTTATACCATGACAATAGTTCTTGGAAGAAACTTAGCTAAATATATTATAAATTGCCTTATGAGCATTCCATAAGTGAGAAAATTGCAAAATACAGCTGTGCAATTTTCAGTTGTTCAGGATTGACAGAAAAATAGCACTCCTGCTTTAAAAAATGGCTGTGATTAAATGGCTCCTTCAAATCTGTCTCCTGTGTGTATCCAAAGTAACATTTGCATATTTTATTGAAAATAACATGGTAATATTCAGTTTATAAAGTGCCACATAAATTTATACTTCCATATACATGATTTTAATCAACACTAATAATGGCTAACAGTGATAAATATAAAATTAAAGAATAACATCCCTGCCATTGGTGAATATGTAGCAATAAACACATTTGTGGTTGGTTTACTTCATTTTAATTTAGCTATACTTTTAGTAAAAATGCTTTTTTGAAGAAAGCTTAAATGCAAAGCTTTTGAAGATTCATCTGGCTTGTAGTTTTAACTCTTTGAAGTGAATCCAGGTATGAAATCATGATTTCACAGTTCTGTAAAACTCTGGAAAATCATGCAGTTTGTGTCTCAGGCTATATCTAGACTTTGGTGTTCTTTTGGAAGGAGCTTTTCCAGAAGTGAACTTCCAGAAAAACTTCTTCCAAAAGAGAGCGTCTACATTGCTAAAGCACATCGAAAAAGTGATCTGCATTTTCGAAAGATAGTGTCCACACTGACAGGATGCTATATGATTACTATGGATGGAGTGGCCATCAGGGCACCTGTGCTTTTTCCTCTTTCCTCTTCTTTTGAAAGAACTTCCTCTTTCTGTCCACACACACCTTTTTCCAAAAGAGCTCTTTCGGAGAAAGGATTGTTCCTCGTAGAAAGAGGATTCCTGGAAAAACCCCTCTGTTATTTCAATTTACTTTTGGAAGGATGCGATTGCAGTGTGGACATAACTCAGGTTTTGTTGGAAAAAAAGCTGTTTTTCCGACAAAACTCTGTAGTGTAGACATACCCTCAGCTCATATTTTGTTACCATCTACATATTTTGTTAATCTTTAAAGTGCTACCAGACTATTTGTTGTTTTTAAAGTTTTTGCTCAGAGCCATGACACTTCATATATCTGCAGGGGAGCCAACAGACTTACCAGGCCCCTGGGCAAGGTAGGGGGGATGGCTCTGCAGTCCCAGAAGAGGCAGGCCTTGGGTGGAAGGGGTAAGGATTGGGGCAGCCAGCCCTCAGTGCTTCCTGGAGCACACTGTGCTGGGCCCCCTGCCCTCACAGCCAGCCCTCAAAGCTGCCCAGAACATGTTGGACAGTGTGGCACTGTGGTGGCAGGAGGGAGCCCTGAAACCTTTTGAATCTCTAGCCCCTGAGGCAATTGCCCGCTTTCTCCCTGCACTTTATAACACATCTACATGATGTCTTAAAGAAACCTCTTTGTTTTACAAGGTGTCTCACAGTTTTTAGAGGTTAGAGATTTCAGTTTCACTTTTTAGTAAAGCTGGTCAGAATTTTTTGAAATAAGGTTAGCATGCATATCACGTTAGCCGTTAGGAAATATCAATGCTACAGCATTTACCTGTGTTTATTCTGTGATGTACAGGTATAGTAGAACTGTATGCAAAATTCCCCTTCTTAAAAGGATTGGATTCCATTTTGCCTGAATAATTACAAAACACAGAAATGCCAAAACTATTTGGTAATCAAAAGCCCAAAGGCATAAGTACTTCAAAACAGCTGTAATATTTATAACAGTATCAAAACTTGGTTACTGCTCCTAATACACAGGGCAGGGAGGAGTGCTGTTAACCAAAAAGCTAAGAAGCTTTAAAAAAAAATCCAATATTTTAAACACATCATAGTTTAGTGAAGTGCCTAACAACCTGACTCAGTGTTAAGATCTTCTAGTGGAGATCTTGCATCTGTGCAGAGCCTTCAATGTGCTAGCGTGACCTATGGGATTCCTTGCTAGCAGATCCCAGTGCAGGATTAGAGTCTAGATATGGGTTTAAGTACCTAATTTTAGGTACACAAATTTGAAAACTCCAGCCTGAGATAGCACAAGTAAATGGAAGAGCTGGTAGGTGATTTGGTTGTCAGGGTTTGCCTATATGGAGCTTGAGTGCACGGCAAGCCAGTCTGTGAACGTATAGCCCGCTAGCATGGGGTCACCCTGTAGACCCCACTTCCATGCACTAACTTCTGTAGTGCCCTCTGATATACTGCTGTTTGAAACGCTAAGCATGGACTTTTTACCATATGGCAACAGTGTCCATAGGGTGCTTTAGGGCACAGCAGGCCATTGTGCTTACCACGCACCAAATCTCTGGGTGGCCATCCCCCAGAGTCGGGTACTTTCTCCACTATATTGCGTGGCTTCCCAATAATAGTTTCTTTTCTTTCTATCCAAATATTTAACACTGTTACAGAACAATTTCCACTTGTAGATGTGACAACACCAACCTTCACAAACTCCTTTCAATCAATATGCTGATGTAGATAGCAATTGTAGACTCCCCATACAATGTGACTTTGACAGAAAGAAATCTTATTGCATTCTCTGTCAGCTCTGGCACCCATGCTTTCTTTGTGTAAAGTGTTGAAAAGGAATGCCATGCTAGGAAAATCCAGCATCTAGGACAGGGATGGGCAATAATTTTTGATGGGGGATTTTGACATTTCAGGAATTTGGTAAGTGGTCAAGGGTGTACTCTTCGATGGTATTAATGGAGGAGGTGCAGTGTCTGGGATGGAGGTTGGGTGCAGAAGGGAGTCTGGGGTAAAGGATTGGGGTTGCAGGAGGGGATGTGAGATCTTTAATGAACTGAAATTATATAAAGATGTCAGGAAAAGAAAGAGCAGTGCACCATAATATATCATAGGCTTTGCTACCAGCACTATGTTCTGAGAGTAAGAAATCTGTTGCCTGTTGGTATGGGAGATGCAAAATGATCAGTGGCCATCTTATTTCTGGAAGACAACAAAAGCAGTACTGTTGGTGTTTTAGACAAAAAATAAGACAGATATTTCACCTACCTGGCTCTGTATTTAGGCTCTTTGGAAACCAAGATGTGAATGCTTCTGGCTGCTGGTGTAGGCCAGATTCAGGCACAGGAGGTTTATTCAGACTAAATGTATTGGCTGAACTTGATCCATACAGATCCTCTGTACATCCTGTTATCAGATCTGCAGACCTTGCCCCAAACACATTTGGATTGTATGGTTGTTGTTCCCATATTGGAGTTGCTGCACTGGATGGTGTTGGTGTTGGTAGTGGCGGTTGTTGTAAATGCTTGTAATTGGTCATGTTACTATAGGGACTGGCTTTTGAGCCTGTATTTGCAGCTTTCAGATATGATTCATTCGTCTGTGGAGCAGCAAATGGCTTTGCAAATGGATCAAAGGACACCCTTCGTCTTCTTTCCTCCTCTGTCTTTTCAGCACTGTATACCAGAGGCTGGCTTTCTGAATTATCCATCCGGCTGCCATAATTATGATAATTTAATTCATCCTGTAGTTTTCTTTCTAGGTTCAGAGAGGCCTCAAAGGCGATCTCACAGCTCTCAACAGGCTGGTTCTCCGGATAAGGAGCAAACAAGGCTTCATCCACATTGCCAGTCATGAGACTCGGTGAGCTATGTAGGGAATTGGGCTGATCTGCAGCATGGAAGGGAAATTAAATTCTTTAATTATCTCATAATGTAAAGGTACAATTATCATTTTCAATTACATCTCCACAACAGAACTGTAGCATCTAGCATCTTCAAATTAAAAGCAGGTAAATAATTCATAACATGCAACCAAAGGTAATCTCTTCGGGTATGCCTACACTAGCTCGTTAATTTGAGCTAGGTAGGCAAATCAGGGAACCAGGGTTGCAAATGAAGCCCGGGATTTAAATATCCCGAGCTTCATTAGTATGTTCCCATCCAGCCGCCATTTTTAAATCCCCCTTAGTCCGAACTAACTGCCCGCAGCTACATGTGGCAGTTTAAAGTTAATCCGAACTAAGTCCTTAGTTCGGATTAACTGTTACTCCGAGGACTTTAACTTTCAACTGCCGCGTGTAGCCGTGGGCAGTTCATTCGGACTAAGGGGGATTTAAAAATGGCGGCCGGACTGGAACATGCAAATAAAGCCCGGGATATTTAAATCCCGGGCTTCATTTGCAACCCCGGTGTCAGCCGACGGTCAGGGAAATGTGTGTGTGTGTGTGTGTGTGTGTGTGTGTGTACGCGCGGGCGCGGGGAAAAGGTTTAACGTCCGTGACTTTACTGCTAGGACTGGGGTCCTGTCGCAGAGGGCAGCCAACAGGCTGACAGATGCCCTGGGCCCATAGGAAGAGCCTATTACATCTCAGATTTTAGCTGCTAGAATACAAGATCCCTTCGCAGAGGGCAGCCTAGGAAAGACTGAGAGATTCCCCAACGGATCTGTCACCTGGGAGAGACACAAATCCAAACGCCCAAGCTCTTCCTATACCTGTCCCTTATGACCGGCTGAAGTTCTTTTAAATTGTGCTTGGTTCTGTTACAGCAACTGAAGGAGTCAGGTTAAAAAAACTTAAACAGTTACAGGTTTATTAAAAAGACTTATAAAAGCATATGGTTACAATGGCTATTGCTCTCTTTCTTAACTGCTAGCAAGTATAGATCTTAAAAATGGTTACAAAGAAAATAAAGATAGAAAATAGAAATAATGGTACCAAGTGACAGCTTAATCTTTAAAGAGCGCTAAATCTATGTGTACACTTAAGACAAAGGACCACATCCAGGTACAATTTTTACCCCTTTCTGTGCCTCTCGACTCCTGCATGTCAGGCCAGGGCCGGTCCCTCAATTCCTAGGAAAGATGAATACGAGGTGGGCGTCCCCATGGAACCTCGGGAGGTCAAACACCAAACCCGACCAGCAGATAGATGGTAGATTGACACTCAGAGTAAATGTGCTGCTGGACCTATCTTTATACCCCTGGGGGCCCGCATCCTCTTTCTTATCTAAGATTCCAAATTGTACTGGTCCGTTTGTGGCACCAGTTCTTACAAGCAAGTTTCAAGTTAATTTACACTTGCAAGAGAGAGAACTAAATTATGTGTACTAGATATTTTTTTACTGGGCGAGAGATTCCTCCCCCCGCGGACGGCTGTGTGTTCGTATCAATATGGGATTTGAGTCAAGGGCACTCCTCAGCAGGCTCTTGGTCAGCAATTGGCATATCTCTGTTTACAGCCATTCACGGTCACAGCAGCCTGCATATCCTGAGCCTCCTGTTCAAGGCTTTTACTGTTCTGTGTGCCCTGTATGCTCCAGGCAAGCAAAGATGGATGTTACAGGGGGGTTTCTGTCTGGCTACACCCGGTTCCCTGATTTGCCTACCTAGCTTGAATTAATGAGCTAGTGTAGACATACCCTTCTAGAAAAGATAATGCTGTATTGTACATTTTACCTTTATTTGGAATGATCACAAACCACTCTGTAAACTGTGTGTCTGACCATACTGAAATCAATGACAAAAGCTCAGTGACTTCATTGTTACAGGATTGACGCCTATAGGCCAATAGTCACTAATTGGCCAATTGCGATCAACTAATGAATCTTGGAGAGTCTCCCAGTCGATCACAATTGGCAGGCTCCCTGCTTGCCCTCTCCCCATGCCACCAGCCTATTCCTGGGAGTGGCCAACACAGCCCTGCAGCTCTGTATGTGTGAAGCAAGAGTCTTGATGTGTTGCTCCTGCCTGCAAGCACCACCTCCCGGAGGTCCCATTGGCCAAGAACAGGAAACTGTGTCCAATGGGAGCTGAGAGGCAGGACCAGTGGAGAAGGGTAGCGTGCAGAGCCATGTGCCCCTGCCCCATAGATGCGTTGGCTCCTTCTGGAAGTGGCGTGGGGCCAGGCAGCCAGGGAGCCTGCTTCAGCCTCTTTGTGCCACCAACAAGGGGCCACCTGCGGTAAGTGCTGCCGGTGGGAGGCCATACTTCAAATCCCAGCCCCCTCCTGTAGCCAGCACCCCATACCACCTCCTGTATCCCAAGCTCCGACCCTCCCACAGCTAGCATCCCATACCTCCTTCCTGCACCCCTCCCCCAACTCCTCTCCAAGGACCAACACCCCATAATGCCTCCTACACCCCAACCCTGTCTCCCCTCTCAGAGCAAGCACCCCATGCTTCTTGTACCCTGAACCACTTCCTGCAGTTCAAGCCCCAGCCCTAAGCCCCCTCTCAGAGCAGGCATCCCATACCTCCTCCTGCAACCCAACCCCCTGCCCCAGCCCAGTGAAAGTGAGAGAGGAGAGATGGGCATGGCTTGGGGAAAGAGTGGGACCCTGGGAAAGACAGACAGATGGACAGACAGATGGACACACAAATTCTCTCAGGGCATGTCTACACTACCACCCTAGTTCGAACTAGGGTGGTTAATGTAGGCAACCGGAGTTGCAAATGAATCCCGGGCTTCATTTGCAACTCTGGTTGCCTACATTAACCATCCTCGTTCGAACTAGGGTGGTGGTGTAGACATACCCTCAGTTATATAGTAGATGTACAAAACTTGCATTCAAAAATAAAACCATGTGAAACTTTAGAGCTTATAAGTCTACTCAGTCCTACTTGTAGTTCACCCAATCACTCAGACAAACAAGTCTGATTATAATTTGCAGGAGAATCTTGCCTGCTCCTTGTTTACAGTGTAATCAAAGAACAGTTGTTCATGTGGCACTGTTGTAGCTGGCGTCACAAGATATTTAGTACCAAATGCACTAAAGATTCATATGTCCCTTCATGCTTCAACCACCATTCCTGAGGATATGCTTCTATGCTGATGAGTTCTGCTTTGATAAAGATCCAAAGTAGTAAGGACTGAGCATGTTCATTTTCATCATCTGAGTCAGATGCTACCAGCAGAAAACTGATTTTCTTTTTATGGTGGTTTTGCATGAGAGCATTGCTCTTTTAAGACTTCTGAAAGCATGCACCACACCTCTCCCTCTTAGGTTTTGGATGGCAGTACAGATTCTTAAACCTTGGGTCGAGTGCTGTAGCTATCTTGAAAAATCTTACACCGGGACCTTCTTTGAATTTTGTCAAATCTGCTGTGAAAGCATTCTTAAAAAAAGCATGTGCTGAGTCATCATCCAGGACTGATATAACATGAAATATATGGCAGAAATGGGTAAAACAGAGCAGGATACATACAATTCTCCTTCAGGGAGTGCAATCACAAATGTAATTAACGCATTATTTTTTAAAAAGCATCATCAGCATGGAAGCATGTCCTATGGAAGTTGGCAGAAGCATGAAGGAGATATGAATGTTTAGCATATCTGGCAGTGAGTATCTTACAATGGCAGCTACAAAAGTGTCATGCAAATACCTGTTGTAACTTTCTGGTGACATTGTACATAAGAAGCAGGCAGCAGTATCTCCTGTTAATGTAAGCCAACTGTTTGTCATAGTGATTGGCAGAACAAGAAGTAGGACTGAGTAGACCTGTAGGCTCTAAATTTTACATTGTTTTGTTTTTGAGTGGAGTTATGTAACCCCCCAAAAACTCCACATTTGTTATACTTTCATGCTAAAGAGATTGCACTTCAATATTTATATGAGGTGAATTGAAAAATATTATTTTTTGTGTATCATATTACAGTCCATATATTTGTAATAAAAACAATAAAATAAAGGAAGTACTGTACTCTTTGTATTCTGTGTTATAATTGAAATCAGTATTGAAACTGTAGAAAATCATTCACAAATATTGAATGTGTTTCAACTGGTAGTCTATTGTTTAACAGTGCGATTAATCATAATTAACATTTTAATCACGATTAATTATTTTTAGTTAATTGCATTAGTTAACTGCCATTAATCGATGACCCTAAACTAAAGTCATGTTTCTTTTAATGTTCTTATCATGGTAAATTTCAAATTAGCCTTCATGAAGGTATCATTCTATACTTTTAATAAACTTTGATTTTCACTCTCTGGGAACGTCTAAACTACATTCCTCTTTCGAAAGAGGAATGTAAATGAAGCTGATCAAAAATGCAAATGAAGTGTGGATTTACAAATCTTGCGCTTCATTTGCATAACTGTGTGAGAGCACTTTTTTGAAAAAGAAACCGCAATCTAGATGGTGTTCTTTCGAAAAAAAACCCCCGTTTTTCAAAAGAACCTGTACTCCTGAAAAAATGAAAAAGTGTACGGGTTCTTTCGAAAAAGGGTGGGTTTTTTTTTTTTAAAAAAACCCCGTCTAGATTGTGGTTTCTTTTTTCGAAAATCCCTTTTTTGAAAAAGCACTCTCACGTGATTATGCAAATGAAGCGTGAGATTTGTAAATCTATACTTCATTTGCATTTTTGATCAGCTTCATTTACATTCCTCTTTCAAAAGAGGAATGTAGTTTAGACATAGCCTCTGCCTGGCTTGTTCTTGAATTCAGAGAATACATTTTAATATAGAACATTTCATGTCTATGAGCAAAAAGGGAAGAAAGCCCATGATTTTCACCTTAACCTTACAGACAAATTCTTTCCTTTGATGGGGGCACATAGCTTTTCTTAAAGACAACAAAAGTTTTTCTTGAGGCCTGAATTGGACTGTTTGAATTCTAATTTAGAACTCTTACTTGAGAGCATTCTGTAACATCACAGTACTGAACAAATATGTCAAAACTGTTTTTTTACCATGTTACTTGTTTGTAGTACAGGCAGTCCCCGGGTTACGTACAAGATAGGGACTATAGGTTTGTTCTTAAGTTGAATTTGTATGTAAGTCGGAACTGGCTCCAGATTCAGCTGCTGCCACTGAAACTGACCAGGGGCTGACTACAGGAAGCCGGAGGCAGAGTTGCTCTGCCCCCAGCTTCCTGGAATCAGCCTGATCAGTTTCAACAGCTGCTGACTCTGGAACCTGGGACAGAACAGCTGGGGCGCTGCCCGGTAGGTTCCCACAGGACCAACCCGGCAGCACCCCAGCTGCTCTACCCGAGGCGTCCCGCAACAAAATCCTGGTCTGCTCCCCCCCCCAGCACACCAGGGAGACCCGAGCAAAGCCGCACAGGCGGAGGGACCCCGCCGCCCGTGTGGCTTTGCTCCTTTGCCCCCGAGCAAAGCCGCACAGGCGGCGGGATGCTGCCTGTGCGGCTTTGCTCCTGTCTCCCTGGTCTGCTGGGGGGGTCCAGCAAAGCCGCTGGACCCCCCCAGCAGACCAGGGGGACAGGAGCAAAGCCGCCCAGGTGGCGGGGGTTCCGCTGCCTGGGTGGCTTTGCTCCCGGGCAAACGAGCAAAGCCGCCCAGGCGGCGGCTTTGCTCGGGTGTCCCTGGTCTTCTGGGGGGGGGGGTCCAGTGGCTTTGCTGGACCCCCCCAGCAGACCAGGGGGACCGGGAGAAGCTTTTCTCGCCCCAGAGGACACGGGTGGCGACCCGCCGCCCATGATCTCCGGGGCAAGAAAAGCCCTGTTCGTAAGTGCGGATCCGACATAAGTCGGATCCGCGTAAGTCGGGGACTGCCTGTATAAGGCTGGACAGGAAACCCTACTGAGATTTGAAGGAGTTTACAGCATCAACATGGAGCTTGCAAACTGTCTTGTTGATACTGGGCATCACTGAAAATAATGAGGCTCAAAAAGACCACTGAAGCATTAGCACAAAGCTTGTATGGGACTGGATAGTCAGGGTATCAATAATGATACATGGAATGTTGACCTATTTCTAGGACAGTGGTTCTCAAATTTTTTGGCCCATGGCCCACCTGGCTCAACACAAACCTTTCCATGGACCAGAAGTTGCTAATGGAAACTCTCTGTTAATTACATAACTACACCTGAGCCATTTTGCTAGTGCAGCAGTTAGGGAGAACAGTTTAATTTAACCAATAAGAAAGGAAATATTAAACAGATTAATTGCTTTAATTGGGAGAGCTCTCTCGCGGTAGCCTAGAGTGGGTACATGAGTGATCTTATAGCAGGTCAGCTCCATTGGTATAGCTGTGTCGCTGTAAGCTCGCTAATGTAGACATAGCTTCAGGGTATGTCTACACTGAGTTTTAAATCCTGGGCAATAAATCTGAGGTTCAGGATGGAGTCTGGGCACAGAAGCCTCGGGAGGCTGCAGAGTCTAAACTGTTCTTGCTATAGCATGAACTTGGGACTGTACACCTGTGGCCAGGAGCCTCAGAGCCTGGATTTTTAAAAACACAAGCATATACATGCCCTTATACTGCCACTGGCTGCCCTGTGTCTATTAAAGAGAGGTGCTTAATCTGCAAAGCTGTCAGTCTAGCACCTTTCACAAACACCACATTCACACCAAAGTTTTTAAAGGATGAGAGAATTTGTAACATGGTGCTGCCACATACTAATGCATTTCTTAAGAAAACGTACGTTACACATTAAAAGTGTAGCCCTGCTGCTGCCCTACTTTAAAATCCATTCCCTTTGCCAAAGAACGGCATGAGTTGGGCCTATCCTGTCTTTGGGGTGAGGGTTTGTCAGGGCAGATGACAAGACTGATCATGTATTCTAATTCAGATATGGTCTGAGCAGAAGAAAACATTCAAGGAGTTTTTACTAGATTTTCTAATATTGCGTTACATGTTTGTGTGTGAGGTGTACACCTGCTTACAATGGGATATGCATCTCACATTGGTCCTCTAAAAGCTGAATTAGGCCAAGTGGGCCCAATCAGCCAATTAGGCTACAGAGGACTTTTTGAGCTGGAAGAGGGGAAAGGGAACAGAGGGGGCTACTGGGAAAATCTGCAGTCACTCCCTGGAAAGAGGGAGGAGTGTGTGAAGGCAGCAGAGATGTGCAGTCTGTAGTTGCTCACGGGGAGGAGGGAGTGGTGAGACTGACAGACCCAGAGAAGGAAGGGAGAGTCAAAGGTTAGGACAGAGCTCAGAGAAATGCAGCAAGTTATAGGGTGGAACAGACCTTGACTGCTGACCAGAGGGTCCCTGAGCCACAACATGGGACACAGAATGGATCCATGTTCCCCAACCAGCCACATGGGAAGTGCATGGGAAGACTACCTGAGCCTGTTCAGAAGAAGAGACATCTTCCTTTCTCCTCTCTTCCTCCTCCCCCACTGGAAGGAGAAATCACAACAGTGATGGAGAAGCAAGGGTGAGTCACAAAGAGTGAGAGATCGGCTGCAGACAGACAGAGGGGGAGGGATGGCTTGCTGGGGAGAGGTGCTGACCTGGTGAACTATCTCCCACAATGGCTATGAGAAGGTGCCAGACATGGGATAAGTAGAGCACCCTCTCAGATTGCCACATCTGAAAAGGAATTAACTGAAGCCTGAGAGCTCGGCTAGTACCTCCTGAGAACACCTGCGAAAGAGAGGTCAGTTTGGAGGAGGTGGCCCAGGAAAGAAGTCTAACATGTGTAAGGGGACTGTTACCCCTTACTAAAACTCTGTGGGAGTTTTTTGGTTTACCAGCTTCAGAAGGGGAAGGGTTCATGAGACTGACAGACCCCAGAGACAATGGAAAGCAGTCAACACTCCAGCTCAGCCTGACTGACAGGTTGTAAGTGGGGATTGTTCTGGCTCTGTCTCTGAACAAACAAGCTGTGTGCAGAAGAGGTCCTGCAAAGACAGAGAGCTGAAAGAGGAGTACAAGAAGAAGTCCTGCAGCGACAGAACCAGACACAGACAGGCCAAGCAGTGCAGACCCTGTGTTGAGCAGCAGACTGGCAGTGCTCAGAAAGCCAAAAGGAACAGAGAAACAACACAAGGAGCTGGAACTGGCCAAGCAGCACAGCCTGCAGCTGGATGTGGTGAGCTACTGGGACCTGCAAAGTGTGGGGAAAGGCTCTGGACTGGGAGAGGGGTCTGGCCACTTAGAGACTGAGGCTGTGTGGTCACTGCCAGTGCAAGCGTGTCCAGCCTGCAGCCCCTTGCAGCACATCCAGGGCTTCTAAGGAAGAGACTGTGAACTGTCCTTACACTCTGCAGACTGCTGTGTTGATGTCCCTGTGCTACAGAGCAGGGCTGTGTGTTCCCATTTAACCATTCTCATTGTTTCTTATTCTATTCTCTTTAATCAGTTGATGTTTAATAAATTGTATTTGCTTTGAACCTTATGAAGTGGTCACTGGGCCAAGAAGGCCTGCAGTGTAAAGAGAGCACCTCGGAGTGGGGACACCCTAACTCCTGCCCCTAGTGACTACAAGGTCAGGGATTAAGCCCCAGGAAACCTGGGCCCAGCCTTGTTGGGGTTTCAAGGGCTCTGCTACTCAGGAGAGTGGAGGGGGAGCCCTCAGGATCAGGGAGCCGTGGGGTAAAGGAAGTGGGAGCGGGGACTCAGATCCTTTCGCTGGTTCATTTCACCGGGGTGTATAGAAGCCAGGAAAGTTCCCCACAAGAGCGGGACCATTCCCCCGCTTACACATGCTCTCTGAATGAGAAAGGATTAGCAAAAAGGAGCAAGAGAAGTAAACCTGGGAATGTGCGAGGGAAGATTAGCTCTGCTGGTCAGTATTCTGAGACCAGGATGAAGGATTGCAAGAACCAGAAAAAGACTGAAATCACAAGCCACGTAAGGGTGGGAGTGGTTTAATGGTATTCTTTTTGTTTGTCACTGCTTGGCAGAGAGACCCCAGGAGGAGCAGAAGACATATGAGTTGACTATATATGATGTACCTGTCATAGTGGTCATGATTTGGGATTTGAAGGATAGAGGTGACCATGGAAGGAGTGCAACACAAGGAGAACTTGGCCAGGTTCCCAACATGAGGAATCATCTGAAAAGACCATACCTGGAGGGGGCGTGAGGGGGGGCACTCCAGGATAGGGCCTGTTACACAACACTACAGATCTGACCTCCTGCTAACAGGGCACTTCGGAGAAAGAAGTACAGACATACATTTTCCTTACAGACATAGTGGTATGGCCACATACAATTTTATACAACTATATAGTTCCTTACAGCTGTGAAACACAATCCAGGATGACAGTATATGTGACACAGGAAGGAACAGATGAATGGAGTAATCCACTACCAGTCCCATGGTGTCCAAGGCAGAATCAATAGGAGAAAAATCTTAAATCAAGTGACACATTCTATTTTTTCACTTTAGTTTTTCTCAGGGCACTGACAAGGCTGGATTGAGAAAAGGAGATTACTACAAAATCGGATATTATGCAATTGAAGCCTACAAATCAAGCAAACATTAGTTTCTGTGACTAAACAGAGGGCAGGTTGAGGGATGTTATCAATGTGAACATGTAATTTATTTAATAATGTGACAATGGACAAATCAAGTATAAAACACATGAAATACAGATGGAAAGAGAATATACTTTCTGTGTCGTAAGACAAAATCACAGTAGCTTAAAAATAACCTTCTCCCCTCCCCCCAAAAAGATGAGTGTGGAAAGAACAATTAAAGGATAATGTTTTTGTGACTTGCATGTTTGAAGAGCAAATAAATTGGATGTTTTTATTCAGTGCTCGAGATTCTCTCCTGAGTTGTGAACCATTGGGTCTGTTTGTAACAGCTTTACTATAATAATAATAAAATTCATTCTATTTGTCCCCAATATTACCCCCAGCAGGCAATATGAAATAAGGTGTTAAAAAGTGACTGGTAATAGTCACCTGTTTGTGCATGTTCATCATTTGGAGGTTCTGCGACAGAGTCTATCTGAAGAGACTGCATCCTTTTCACAAGTTCAGATGGCCCAGGGTACACTTTCTGTACATAGGAAAAAAATCAAGCAGCAGGTGAAAGCTTAAGCAAAGGAAGCATCTTTACTGCACTGTAGAAACAAAATGCATTCTCACAACGAGTGGCCCAAGTGAACAGCTTGCACAGCTATCATGTTCTTTGTTGGGGGAATACTTATGCCATCACTTTGCAGGGATTGTTTACCAAGGAGGTTAAGTTTATAAACAAGCAATATCTGCTTTCCAGGAAGGCAGGAATTATTACTATATAAATATCAGGCATGATTCTCTGATCTGGCCCAATTGCACCCTTACTCACACTGGCTACTGCCTTAGGCTGTGTCCAGACTCAGGGGTTCTTTCGAAAAAAGTAGCCTTTTTTCGAAAGAACTTCCCCTGCGTCCAGACTCAAGCCGCGTTCTTTCGAAATTATTTCGAAAGAACGCGGCTTTTCTTTCGATGGCGGTAAACCTCGTTTCATGAGGAAGAACGCCTTCTTTCGAAAGTTCCTCTTTCGAAAGAAGGCGTTCTTGAATGTAAATAGGGCTTCCTCGAAAGAGAGCATCCAGACTCGCTGGGTGCTCTCTTTCGAAAAAGCGGATTGCTCTTTCGAAAGATCCACCTGCAGTCTAGACGCGATCTTTCGAAAGAGGCTCTTTCGAAAGATGCTTTCGAAAGAGCCTCTTTCGAAAGAAGCCTGCAGTCTAGACATAGCCTTAATGTATGAGTAATCCCACTAGACTAGACGGTGTGACTCACTGCACTGGTTCCAACTCTCAGCTTTACTTCCAGTTTTATCACACTGCAATCAGTAGGACTGTTTGCAGAGTAAGGTGCTGTTTAAGGTAAAGGTAGCAAAATCATGCCCTATTTTATGTGCTTACATGTGGAGCTTAACTGGAAAAAAACATCCATAGCTATGGCCTTGTTTGGACAACAGTTTATGTGTGGGATATCACGACAGGGAGTTTGGTGCAGCACCTCGGAAGGAATGTTTCATAGCGTTTCACTGCACTTTCATCTTTTCAAACCCTTGTCTTCATTTTGCAGGGCCCCAGGAATAATCATTTTTACCCTGGCACTTCGATGTTCTGGTCATTGATGCCTTTTTAATGTCCTTGCTAAAGTAAAACTTGAAGTCAAGTGCAGTTTTACCAGATTATGGACTTGACCTCTTGCTCTTATTTGCACTCAGGAAGTCATTAGTTACTTTCTTACCAGGAAGTCTTTCACAATCTAAAAACCAACAACAACCTCTTCCTGTAAATGCATCTTGATCTCAAATAGTCAAAGTTAAAAACTTCATTTCAGACTTCTCTTTGATGTAATTGTGTAGTATCTTGCTCCAGGAAAAGGCTCATTGGTAAGGAATGCAGCATATTCCACTCTTGTCTGATTTCAAAGGGAATATTTGCAGAGAGTGGTGCTACTCTAAAATCAAACAGTAAAAGGCTACAACACAAGTAACAAAGCTGTACCAATACATAACCATATTAATCTGCTTGCATGTCATATCCTTACTTCCTGTTTCTGTCTTTAGACCCTAAACCCTTCAGCGCAGGGATTGTCTCTTGTGTGTTTGTGCAGAACCCAGCACAGTCCTGACTGAGAGCACCTAAAAGCCCCATAATATAATTATAAAGCATTTACTACTCAGAATTAGTATGGGTGGTAGAATCATTTCCAGTAGAATACTTATTGTGTGTTTTGTCCACTTTATTTTGCAACGCTCTACTGTCTTGTCAAAGGGTACTGGACACATCTTCAAAGTCACTGTATGGATTTTCCAAAGCAGAAAATTTTAAATTATTCACCTTGTAATTTCAGGGTCAGGGAAAGTACTTCATAAAACATGGCTGTGTAGCAGAACAGCAGCAATATAGGGACACTTTCACATATTAATTTTAAATATCAGGGGATCCAGTCCCTGTTGCCTCTATATAATTTATACTTTCATTTTGCTGTTCACCCACACCATCAGGCCCCTGATGTCAGTAGTACTACGCCAATGAGTAAATGCTTTCCAGTTTGTAACTAAGGGTTCCATAATCTGGCCCAAAGCATGTGTCAGAAACTAAACTGGCTTTCATCATTATTTCAATTCAGGAAAGCCATCCTTCTGCACAACAGTTTGCAAGCTACATCCAGAGAGAGGAACAGGGAATCAAGTTATAGCTGAGGGAGGACTCAAAACTTTGCATTTCCTATTTTTTTTAAGATTACAGTAGTGCTTACAGATCTCAGCCAGGTTCAGTCCTGTCTGTGCTAGGTACTATATAAACATATAGTAACTTGTAAGTATTTAAAAAATTCAGCAGTAGCACCTCAAAGTATGGACTCAATTCAACTTGAGTCCCACAACTTGAACTTGAGTCTGACTTAAGTTGCATAGGTGACTCGACTTGAGACTCGACTCGGGTTAATTGTTTGTGACTTGAGACTCGACTTGAGACTTGCTCATTTTGTTAAATCGACTTGGTGAAAAAATTGTCTGAAAATGCCGATATCGATATTGATGGCTTGTACAAAAGTGACTTGACATTTTTTAAATTAAGACTTGAGACTTGAATAGAAAGTAACTTTAGGGACTCGAGACTTGACTTGAGACTTGAACTGTAGTGACTTGAGACTCGACTTGGACTTGACAATGACAACTTGAAGACAACACTGCAATTCTGTCACCTTAACTCATGTTGAATAGCTGGCTCAACAGTCTCTTTTGATTTTAATGTCAATGGAGTAACACTAGTATAAAATGAATGCAAATGTGATTTCAGCAGGACCTCTAACAGAGAAAAGTTCTATTGACTGGCAATCAGAATCTAGTTTACAGGGCTTTTATACAGTTAACATGGGCTGGACTCTACCCCCATATTCACACTGAGTAGAACTTTACTCCACGAGCAGACCTATTGGAATCACTGGGAGTACTTGTTGAATAAAGTATTACTCAGTGTGAGTAAGGGTGTTAGAATCTGGCCCCGGGCATATGCATTTGTTGTTGTTTTAAACTTACAAGTTATGCTAGGAAGCACATGGAATGCTACTTACTTTTATCTTTCTCACATCATCTTCAACAATTTTTTCCATTTGCTCATGGTAAAATGGCTTGTATGTCTGACTAATTTCTGCAAGAAAGCAAGATTTGGGGAAAGTAGTTTTAAAAGGCAAATATAAATGACTGTGCTGCTTAATTTGCTTCCACCAAAACATTAAGCAGTTAATTACATACGTTTATAAACAGGTGTGGGCTCATAAAAATGTAAGCAATATTAGCAGGGCTGGCTTAGTCTTAAAAGAACATAATAAGAACTGAATGTTTGTTCTCTTTAAAGCAGTGTTTCTCAAAATGGTCCATAGACCCACACTGAGAAAGCACCTAGTAGGCCACTCTGGTTTGTTTACTTACCGGCTTTGCAGCCACAAAGCCTTATGGCTCCTATTGGCTTTGGTTCACCATTTGCAGCCAAGGGGAGCCACCGGAAGCTGCAGCCCAGGTAATGCTACTTTCTGCAGCTCCCCGTCGCTACAAATGGCAAACTGCAGCTTATGGAAGCCACGAGGCACCGTGGCTGTGGAACCAGTAAATAAACAAACCAGATTGGCCCAGTAGCAGCTTTCTCAGGGTGGGTCCACAGACCCACTATTTAATTATACCTACCAGCTCAACTGTAAAGCCTGCACAGGCTATGACTTCAATAAGACAGAAGTCAACAAAGACAGCGAGTGATAGCCAGGTCCTCTAACACCATTAGGCTTTGCTTCCGATGTTGTACTCTATAGTGTCTTAGCAAGACAATGCTACAATTCTGTCTAGCTTCTAGAACCACAGAGCTCTGGATACCAGGTGGCTCCCAGGACACATACCCTTTCCACATAATCAGCTGTATGATGGACCCCTATTCTTTCGGATATCCCCTCTATGATGCATGGATGAGAGCAGGTTTCTGTGCCCTTCCAAGCACAAGGACTGCAGTTTGGGACTGGCTCTTTTTCAGGGCATGCAAAAAGAGGGAGAAGCGTTTCCCCTCATTCATCCCCCTTATCTCACCTGGGCCACAGGCAGACAAAATTTGCAAAGCACCTCATGTACAAACCATATCCCAAATGGAGTGCCTTGCTCCATGAACGGTCCTATTGACTGAGTCTCCTCATAACAGCTGTATAATAATACCTATCTGCTCTATGAAGTGTTTTATCATTGCCCCCATTTTACTGATGGGGAGAAATTGAAGCACAGTACTTGTACAGACCTGGGCTGTGTCTACATTGGCACCCCTTTCCGGAAAAGGGATGCTAATGAGACTCTTCGGAATTGCAAATGCTGCGGGGAATTTAAATATCCCCCGCGGCATTTGCATGAATATGGCTGCTGCTTTTTTCCAGCTCGGGGTTTTGCTGGAGAAAAGCGCCAGTCTAGATGGGATCTTGCGGAAAATAAGACCTACTTTCAAGTAGGAATAAGGGATCTTCTGGAAAAGGGCTTATTTTCCGCAAGATCCCGTCTAGACTGGCGCTTTTCTCCGGCAAAACCCCAAGCTGGAAAAAAGCGGCAGCCATGTTCATGCAAATGCCGCGGGGGATATTTAAATCCCCCACGGCATTTGCAATTCCGAAGTGTCTCATTAGCATCCCTTTTCCGGAAAGGGGTGCCAATGTAGACACAGCCCTGGTATATTAGCAGTAGAATATGCAGGTTGGAGAATGGGATATCAAGTATGCCCCTAACAGGGTACTTAAGAGCTAAATAAATAAATTCAGGGGTGCATGTTTGTGCAATGAACTTTTAAGCTTGCGCACACTGCAAATCAAACAGTTGCCTGAAGTATCAGTACTGCTGCCTAGGACTAATACTTTTAGATGCAGTAGCTTTTATGTTTTAGTCACCAGCGTACTGAGGATAAGGAAGAAAGGGCCAAGAAGAAAGAGCAGAAGCTGACAGTACAGCTACATGGCTGGGAGGAGCTGCTGGCGTTGTGTGGCAGCACCACATTCCTTTCCTTTCCTGGGAGTCGAGCCCTGAGGTTCAGTGGATACCAATATCTATGCATGGAAATGTGCATCCGCGGGTAGAAATTTGTATCCATACAGGGTTCTTGCTAGAAGCTTCATTCAAAACCCATTCAAGTCAATGGAAAAACCTCTCTATTGACTGACGCTACTAAAGGAGAATTAGGTAGCTAGCTCCAGGTTATGTCTACACTACAGGGCTTTATCAATAAAAAGGTATACAAATAGCATTCTGCAATTTGCATACCTTTTTCTGATAGTTTTTTTGGAAGAGGCTTTTCTGAAAGTTGGCCCTTCTACACTGGGCCAAATTTCGGTAAAGCCTCCTCTTTCGGAAGAGCCCTTCTTTCTCGTGGGAGGAGGAAGACAGGGTTTCTGAAATAGTGTGTCTGCTCTTCCACAAAAAAAAGCGGAAGAGCAGAGACGTTCCTTGGACCTGGCAGAGTTTTTCCGGGATACTGGTATCTTCTAATATCAAGCTTTTTGTGACTATAAACAGGAGTCACCCTATGGTGCAAACAGGGTGACGGCACCTCAGTTGAGGTAGGTCAACAAAGCTCCACTGAAGTCAATGAAGATGTGTCAATGTATTTCTACAGAGGATGTGATGTTGCCTGAAGTTTATTCTGAATTCAGGTCATGGACATAACTTCTGTGTATGATTTATTTTCAAAATAAAAATTAGTTAAGACACAAAAACCTGTTACAAACAAAAATTATTATTTTTCTCAAAGGAAGAATCAAGTTCATTTTGCCATATTTTATCAACACTGGCTACGTCCAAATAAAAGTAATTCTGAAGCAATGTTTTACCTGCAAAAGTTGGCCGATTCTTTGGCTCTTGCTGCCAACACTGCTGCATTAGGTCGATAATTTCCTTTGGACATGTGTTTTTAATTTCTTCTGTATTCGGCCTGTCCCCATTCATGATGCCAAAACAAATGTGTGTTTCATTTATAGCATCTGAAAAACAAAATCTCAGATCAGAAGCCTAATCACAAGGTTTTGCTACCATAAAAGGATCAACTCATAGGAAAATGGAGAATGGGAGATGGTTTCTTTGTGTCCGTAAAAACAGAAAATGCCCCCAGATACACAAATCTGCTGACACATGAAAATGCTTACTCTATGGCTCTGACATTGAAACTTTTACTCATGTGGAGTATTATTTACAACGAGTTCACTAGGGCTTACTTAGATGAGTGATTCCTATGCAATATGAGTTAGGGATGCACAATTGAATCCTCCAGGGCTTGATTCTCAGTTGTTTTGTTCTGGTGTTTGGAGGAAAAACAGAGATGTGTGGCTCCAAAGGCAGCTTACGCCATTTTACTGTTCCTGTATTCTGGGACTGTTCAGGGGTCTAGTCAGCCACCAATAAAAGCTGGAGCAGCTCTTAGTCTGCTCCAACATCTCTCTGGCTTCCCATGGCGTTCTGTGCTAAGGATGGGAGCAAGTCTGGCAAGGATCCCTTAAGCCAGCTCTCCAGAAGTCCAGGAGGTCCACTGCACTGGACGGATTCTCCTGGAGGTTTCTCTGGCCCCAACTGGAAGAACTTAGCATAACTGAGAAGTAGGTGTTCAGTGAGCAAACACAAGACTGTTGGACATAACACTCTAACGATATGCTTACACTATACAGACGATACCTGCTATAGCTAACCAGATATAACTGTGTAGCGTAAGTGCAACCTACCTTCACAGAAGTTTTTTCTGACCAAGAGTAGCTACATCAATTAAAGAATTCTTCTATCAACATAGCTGTGTTTACACTGGGAGTTAAGCTGGCATATGTCAATCAGGGGCTTAGAATTTTCACATAGCAATGTGATCTAACTTGTAAGAGCAGAGCAGGTCTAAGTGAAAATGTTGTAGGTAAAACTTGCGTCTTCCTTTTGTAAATATGGCCCAGTCAGTATTTAGTATCTGGTACAGGTTTCAGCACAAACAGGTTTGTAACAGGCAGTTAATGCAGTGTGTCATACAGTATAGTCAAGTTGAGTGTAGTATCAATATGGCAAAATGAGGTTATCACCCCCCTCCCCGCAGATAAAATGTGATTGATGCAACAGAAATATGTAGAAGGAGAGGAGTGAGAAAGAGAGTAATAAAAAGATAATGAACAAAATGTAAACAAAGGTGGCATTGGTGTGGGGAAGAGAGCTATACAGAATAGGGATGTAATCGTGTAATCAATTAACTGATTAACCAATAAGCAAAAGCTTATAGGTTAATGCTATAGACTACATGCAGTTTTCTCTCCTCCCGCCACCAGTACATTTTTTAGCAGGCTGACCAGCAACCCAGCTCAGTCCTAGCTTTTGTCAGGATAGGGACCTACCCCTGCTGTGGCTCTGCATTTAAAGTGTATTAGGAGCCAGGAAGCTCGGCTCCATTCTGGCTCGCACCAGGCCTTGGAGCTCAGATCCGACCCAGACAGGGACTGCTGCCACCTCGTACTGCTGCCTCTTTATCAGAGGCCACAGCACAGAGTGATAGGCAGCCGGTCTGCAAGGTCTGGCTCCCCTCACAGACTAGCTCCCACCTGGCACCTCATCCTGCTGCCTCTGATACAAAAGTAGTAGTGCGGAATGGCAATAGGCTCTTTGGGAGTGGGCCGGAGCGCACTGACTGCCAGACCCACTCTGGGGACTATAGGATAGTCAAGTAACCAATAAGAATTCATGAGGTTAATTGACAATTCAATTAACCGATATTTAACATTCCTAATACTGAATTAATAATAGTATTAATACTGAATTAGGAATTAATAGTTTAGTAGAATCTGTGACACATGGGGATCTAGCAGAAACCAGTCATTTTACTAGCAAGCGTTCCCATTTTATATATTCATGCAGATTCTAGGCTTTTACTAATCAAGCAAGGCCTCAGTGAAAGGGAACACAAGAGTTTAAAATGGACATGGTTCTTCAAATTTGAAATCAGTCTGGATTTCAGAATGACAGAGCATCATCACTAATGCCTGGGGATGAGGTATTTCAGAAATGAACACCAGCTTTATCATTCAGAGAAATGTGTGACCAGTTACGAGAAGGCGGTCTAACGAGAGGTACTGCTTTCAGCTCTCACCAAACCTCCAAGTAATAGGAGCTTAGTGGTTACTTGTCAACATCATGTAGAACCACCACACAGTATGGTAGATTTGTCAGTTTCTGCTCAGATGAGATCCAGATTTGCTATAGCAGGAATAATGTAGTTCAGGTATGAGTGTCACTGGATAAATAGGTGAGGAAGCTGATGGCCAATCCTAACCTACTTCAAAGCAATGCTCTGAATTTCCAATATTCACTAACATTCACAGAAAATTCTCAAAGGAAATACAGTATGGAAAAGTAAAAGGTGCTATATTATAATGGAACTGATCTTAGGTGTTTTATGGATGTTACAAATTCTACTACTGGTCCTCACAGTGACTCCTTCCATGAACTTGGGCAAGTCACTTAACCTATCTGCCTCCATTTCCCCTCTGTAAAACGAGGGTAACGACAATGTAGGTGCACTGTGAGGATTATTTAGGCCTTGCCTACACTTGGAAATAATCCTCATTTAGCACTCAGTGGCCAACAATTGTGTAGTTGCATCAATGGTAAACCTTTAAATATAGACAAAAGCAAGCCATTGTTTGCACTGACAGAGCTAATCTGGGTTATCACTACTTCAAGTAGGAATAAACTTCAATTAGTTCCATCAATTCAATCTACATACCCTTGTCCACCAGTGAAAGGGCAGTACTGGTGCAGTTGGACTAAGTACTGGTCACTGATTCCTGAATACACACTATTAGAAGTGAAGGGAAGGACTTATTTAACACTTATAGGGTGTTTTGCAAATGTTATGTCAGGGGTGGGGAACCTTTTCTGGGTCGGGGCCACTGGCTCACATAAAAATCAGCTGAGGACCACACAAAAAAAATCCCTAATTGACATGGTGACCAACTGAGAAACAGAAAGACACTCCCCACATTCCCCTTGCACACCAGAGTCTAGGGGACCCGGGCTATGAGATTTTGTGTGCACCAGCATCGCAGTGGGGGGAAGGAGGTCGGAGCACCAGCACAGGCTCCCCAAAGCAGGGGAGGAGGGGCTGAACCTCAGCGGCTGGATCCAGGCAAGCTGGGGGTCACATCTGGCCCCCAGGCCTGAGGTTCCCCACCCATGTTATATGATAATATTAGAAATCTAAATTGTATAGCTTCCTCAAAGCAAACTCATTTAGCAATACAGGCGTATTCCAAGTGACGTACTTTCATATGGCTCTTTGTTGGCAAAAATTGCCCAGAGAACTATGCCAAAACTGTAAACATCTGACTTCTCCACGGGTTTTGTGTTAACGGAGAGTAAGTGCTCCGGGGCCATATAGAAAAGAGTGCCAGCAGTGCCCCTGGATGTGCTCTTGGAAGTGCTTTTGATTTTCCTCTGCCGACTGGTCTCTTCTTTGGTCAGTCTACTCCAGCTTTTAAAGCAGGCAACTCCCAGATCTGCAATCTGCAAAACAAATCCAATCAGAGCTACTGAAAATGGAGAATGTATCTAATAAATTGTTTCACATATTATTCAAAGTTTGTAAAATACTGTATCATGGAATGCTTATGGAAATGACTTATCTGAAAATTCAAACTCTTCAATAAGTGTAACCAAAGAGAACAAATGAAATCATATTTTGAAAATCTATGTGAATTTGATGCCCGAATCAAGCACTGTTGCCAACTCAAGACACATTAAGCCCCACCCCCTATGAACATGTGGAGACATTATTATAATACAACTTTGTTAAAACACAACTTGGCTTTGCTTAGGTGGATGAGACCAAACGGGGTTATAATCACAAGAGAACTGAAGTTCAGCGTGAAATTCAATCCAGTGTGGGAGATCAACATAAGATCCTCTTCCTCAGAGAAAATGTTAGCCTCTTTAAAACCAGGGTTCAAATTCAGAAGCACGATGTAAGATTATGTAACATGGATCCCCTCTTTATATGCACATTCTTTTGCACTAGCTGGGACTCCCTTACACTTTCACATGTAAGGGAGAATAAGGGTATCTAAGCAAGTGTGACAGCTGCTGAGGAGCCACAAGAAAGCATAAAATTGAATGCGTTCAAGTAGGGATACTCAAGCACCACTGTCATGGTAAGTTCCAGAACAAAACCCTTCGACAAAGATGGGGTAGCCTACTTCAGTTTATGCCTTCTTACTTCCCCCCATTAGCTGCTTTTCTTGTAGCACTTCTCTTTTCTGGGCCCTAACCAATTTAGCGTCCCCTTGCAGGCATGCTGGCTTCTCCCATCGTGATTAGACTCTGAAAAATGGTGGTGATTCTGGCTTTAGGGCACACATCCCTCAGTTCAGAAGGGGTGAATCTCCAGGGATTCAGTTTTAGGGCTCAGTCTTTCACAACCAGACGTGTGCTATCAGCTGCCTGGATATCAAAGCCCAAAGGTTGGGGTAAGATTTGAGAGCTACCACAGAAAGCTACCTAAGAGAGCAGGTGCAGCCCGGAGAAGCCTCTTTTGAGGAGAACTGGGAGCCAGTGCATCTCTGGAGCAGCCAGTGCACGAAAGGCTAAGGGAGCTGGAGCTGATTTGTATTCAGTGACACACAGAGCCCTGGGGATCAAGTCAGAGACTGGAGCCAGCTGGGAAAGCACCTCCTACAGGCATCCTCCCGCTCCTTGCTTGGCTCCTTTTCCTCGACAACTCTGCCCCGGCTCTTCACACTAGATCCACTGATATCTTGGCTAGGTCAGTTTTAACCAGGACAGTGATTTGAAAGGACATCTGCACTCTCCTTGGAGATCTACTTAGAGACTTGCTCAGGCTCCCCCCCTCCCCTCTCCGCTCCTCCTTCATATACATACAGAATTTATTATAAACTTTTCTTCTGGTTCTTTACGTGACACTGCCCATCTGTTATCAATGTACAATGCTAGGAAAGCTTATTTGGACATCGGTGAAACCAAATAATCTTTCTTTGAGTACAAGGTCATGCTGGGTAGCCTTTGACAAGAGTTTAAAGACTAGAGAAAATTGTTTAAAATGTGCTATCAGTAGCTTCAAAGTGGAACAGTGGATTTTATCTCACTTTTGTACATAATCAGTGCAGCAGCTCTGAAGCTGGAGCTGTGGCTAATAGCATTGACATAGTTTTTCTCCCTGTAAATTAGCATAACGCTGCATCCCCACCCACCGTATCCTCTTCCAGGTATGTGGCCTATGAACCTTGCTAATGGCTCCCAACATTTCTAACCCAGATAAGATTAGCATAGGCCTAGAAGAGAAATTAACTAACTCCATCCCAATTACAAGGGGGTTTCAACAAGGCTGTCCTTCAGTCCCTTTTAGCATTAAAAGAGCATCAGTATCCCCTCCCCCAAATTATGAATCACTTTGTCTTATTCTATGTAGACAACAAGGTTCTGTCTCTAATACCATTGTGTTTGAAGCATTTATTAAACTCATTTGGTTTATATTGTCAATGAGAAAGCATCTTTGATAGATTATTCACAAACAGAAATATGGCGATGGAATGATCCCCACTACTTCTAAGTCTGAAAGGGATTCAGAACAAATTTATTAGGACGACGCTTGGTCTCCCAAATAATACCCCAGCTGTTCATAGTGATGAGACAGGTCTGAACTCTATTCTGTCCAAAGTGCAATACAGAGATATTAACTGTTGGCTTTGTATTCATAGCATGGGCTCACAGCACTTGTCAAGGTCAGACTTAGCAGACTAGCTCAGTAGGACTTTTTCACGTCAATTTGTATTCTGAAGGTTTAAGTTCAAAAATGTGAAATCCATAATCTGGTCAAGAATAAAAGATAGCAATAAGCAAATATATATGGCAGAGATTTCTATTTCAAATATGTCTCCTTGGTTCCTCCTTGTTAAAAAGACTCCTGGGTATACCAGATATTTAGACAGTTTGTGTAATAACTTGCTAAAGAGGGCCAGTAGGGTTCTCCATTTTTAATCAATGAATACATCTTACTTAGAAAGCTGTAACCATATCTGTCCATGAGATTTAGGGAATCATTTATTAAATTGTAATCTGTGTTGCCACGTGAGGTCAAAATGGCTTTCTGCATTTTTTGTCCTGGATGCCTTTTTTATGCCTTCTCAGAAAACAGAATATATGTTAGGAACTGACCACATACTGTGATCCGAGCAGTTGCTCTATTTGCACGAGCAGCTACTAAAATAAGGAAAAGGCAAGTGACATGATGGTCATATATGGTTTAATGGTGAATGTACTTTTTAATTTTAATTTATAAGTATTTTAACGTCTTACAATTTTAGATTGTTTTAAGTTTCATTGTAATACCTTTGGGTTTTCTTAGCCCTAAGGGAATAAATTCATCAGAGATACGTCACTATTAAAAACCTTCGTGTTCCTTAGGCCAAATTCAGAAGTATAATGTATATGTATAACATATATGGGTGAATATAAAGGTACATGTTGTAGAAGACTTATACCCAGCAGTGAAAGAAACTTAAAATTTCTTACAGGGACTGTCCTATTGCAACCCAGGTTCCTGCCAGCTCTTTAAATAGTTCTCTGCTGGCTTTTGCTGTAGCTCGGCCAGCTCTTCTTGCACCCGCTTACTTTCCCCTCTGCTTATACCAATCCAAACTCTATCTAAACTCCCTTAGGCCCATCTTCTTCAGAACACTGATTCATCCTTATAAATGTTAGCAGTGTTGGAGGACCTTGGTCAAACTGGTCACCAGCTGCTGCTTTAACACCACCATGTTTATCCAACCCGCTCAGAACAAGTCTGACTCATCTCTGTATTTGGCTTCAAGGCTTTAATGTGGCTCTGCGATATGTTTACATGCATGGAACCAAACTAAATGCTTGTAACTAAGATCAAAATGTAAGTCTAGTTACCCAATTACATTTGCAGTGTTGATGGGGGCTTAGTCATTTGGTCCCTTTGCAGTTAGCTTCTCTTATCCTCTCTTCATGTTGTGCAAAAGTTTTTGTTTGTTTGTTTGCTGTTATCTCAGTCTTGTCATGTCACATGAGCCAATGAAGTGACAAATATCAAACAGAGCTTTCCTTATGCAGGACTCATTAAATAATTGCAAGTAATGATAGGGGAGACTATTTTAGTAGTTCATCTTCAGAGGACATATGTCCACAGGATAAAAGACATTGGATGCCACAGATCCTACTCAGATTTTCTCAGCAGCAGGTACTGCACATAGGGAATTTGATTCAAAGCACCTGAAGTCAGTAAAAAAACTCCAGTTGACTTCAATGGACTTTGGATCAGGTCCACAAAACACATCTGTGAAGGTCTGTGTCATTGCTTTTCTTCTTTAGCTGCTGGCTGACATCTAAAAACAAGGAAGAGAGGGAAAGAGAAGCACAAAAATGAAAAAGGTTAAAAAAGGGAAAGTGCAGGAAGAGGGATAGGGCAAGAAGAGAAAACACAGGTGAGACAGAAGCAAATGTGTGAGCTTTGTCATAAAGCAGTTTGATGTGATATTCTGGTATTTCTGTTTTGTCTCAAGTTGTTTTTGTTGAAGTTTGTCTAAAATCAGTAAGTAAATTAAGGAATAAATAATCAAGTGAGAAAAGCCAGTATTTTCTCTCTACTTTCCATCCCATGTACTTTTGGCATAGACAGATAATGAATATTGAAGAATTAGCCTATTGGTGGGCCACTACATTTTAAAGATGGGTCACTAAAGTTTTGATTTTTTTTATCAGCGTACTGGACTACTAGTTTATTATTCCCTGGTGTAAACCCCCACCTACATGGGAGGAGCTTCACTCTATAGCCCAAATCACAAGAGTTCTGTAATTAAATTCTATCAGTACCTTAATGTGAAAGTCATCATCTACCAGGATGTTTTCTGGCTTCAGGTCTTTGTGTACCAATCCCTGCTCGTTTAAATAAAGCATTCCTTCAATGATCTCTAGGATAAACCGCCCTTTCACGGACAAGGGAATAGTGGACTACAATGAAGAAAAGAAAATACAAATTATTAAAACTACTGAATAATACATCATTAAATGAAACAAAGGGCCATTATAATATTCCTTCTCTCTGGTTCCCACAACACCTTTGCTAAAGCTACGAATTAAAAATCATTGAAATCCTTCCTGTAGCTAGATTCCACTCAGTTGTACCAGAGTAAATCTGGAATGATTCCACATTTACACGGGTGGAACTAAGATCAGACACAGGCTATCTATGATTACTCCTCAGCAGCTCTCCACACAACTCTCAGGGTATGTATACGCTACCACCCTAGTTCGAGTTGCAAATGAAGCCCGGGATTTGAATTTTCCGGGCTTCATTTGCATATTGCCGGGAGCCGCCATTTTTAAATGTCCGCTAGTTCGGACTCCGTGCCCCGCGGCTACACGCAGCACAAACTAGGTAGTTCGGATTAGGCTTCCTATTCCGAACTACCGTTACTCCTCGGTAACTTACTATGGGTTAAATACTGCCCTACTGGCTCATAGTATAAATTAAAGGAGATATACCGCAGGGTTTTTTTCCTCAACTTTCCCCCAACCTTTTTTTAAAATTTGTATTGGTTTTACTCAAAAAATTCTTGGTGCTCCTCATAAAAAAAAACTGTTTGGTGTTCCTTGGTCTTAAAAAGTTTAAGAAACACTGTCCTAACCAGACATAAATAACCTTTCAATGGCCTATCGCTTCCCCCACACCATGTGCAGTACCATAGCAGTTCTGCTGCTTTTAGAATCAGCTGTAACTATAGAGGGAGAGGTTCCATTTGTGCCTCAAGCAGGACAAAAGGGATTCTGCATATGCAGATAGGGTTGCCAAATGGTTTAACCAAAAATACCAACCCCTTTCCCCCCCCCCCAAAAAAAACACAGGGAAAAAAGTTTCTGATGAGAAAAAAAGAAGGGGGAGACCAAAGTTGATGAAAACCCTCCCCTCCTCCCCAGCAGTTTTTAAGAAAAAAAAATCAGCATGGCCACTTTAAGAAGAGGCTTTTTTGCCAGTGGCCATCTTGTTTTTCTGCTCCAGCCACAAGACAAGCCCTTTTGGAACCAAGTAAGTGGGGGGCTGGGAGGGTGTCCGGGGGGCCTGGCGGCGGGTCCGGGGGCTGGGCCCAGTTGCTGAGTGTGTTGTAGGGTTGCCAGGTGTCCGGCATTTTCTGAATTTTTTTACCAGACAGGAGGTGAAAATACCTGACTGTCCGGGTCAATACCGGACACCTGGCAACACTATATGCAGATATTTCCTTGTCCCTTTTCAAACTTCTTACCAACCCTGATTGGAACGTTTGCTTTCACTTCCCCTTATGAATAATGTATAAACAACATTTCACCCATAGACAGTTGGTGAACATAGGGCTGGGGGAGGTAAGCCCTCAGTCACGCCTCTTCTGCCGAGGCCCATCCCCATCGGAGTCAAGCTGTATGTACACACACACCCCACTACCATGGGGAGGGAAGGAAGGCGGGTGGGAGGGCGTGCAGGAGCATCCAGGTCTCCCTGGCAGAGCATGGGGAGGTCAAGGAGCAGGTCGCTCCAGCCTCCCCAGCTCCAGAGCACAGGGAGGGGGGAAGGCTCATGGTTCCAGCCTCCCCAGCCCCGGAGCATTGGGACAGGCATTGGGGGCAGCAACACTCTGTCCCCAGAACACCTACAGCAAGCGTTCTGGGGTTGGAGTGTGGGCAGGGGTAGGCTGGCGGTTTGGAAAGACTGTGCCTTCCCCCACCTATCATATCGGCCACCCATGATTTCACCCATAACCCTCCTAAGCCAAAGTTTACTGATTATTTTCTGCCAAATAAAAGCAGAGTAAAAGCTCTAAAAAGCCCTGAAAAACCACTATATCTTTTAAGTGATTTTTAAAGATACTCAGAAATATTAACTTCCTGCAATAATAGCTGATGAGTCCATGCGTGAGAGATTATTCAGTTCACTACTCACTGTTTTTAGTACTTTCATCAAGTTTCCCTTGTGCACATACTCCATCACCAGAGAGTAGTTCCCATCTTCCAGAATGATGCCTAGTAATTTCACCACACGATCGTGACTTAGTTTGCGCATAATCCTGCCTTCTTCAAGAAGGGAAGCATTATATCTGTGAAATGGATACTACAGAATTACACTGTGTGCAAATATCCAACTGGTAAGAGCACAGTAAGGCATCAATATCCTTCTAATTCATAGTGAAATTGATGGCCAAAAAAGTAATCTGACCTCTGTAAAGTGGGCCAAATTTTCAATTGGTTTAAAACCACTGAATTCTGTTTACACCATCTGAGCCTCTGGCTTGGTAACTTTTATACAGGCAGTCCCCGAGTTACGCGGATCTGACTTATGTCGGATCCGCACTTACGAACGGGGTTTTCTCGCCCCGGAGCTCGCAGGCAGCGGGACCGCCCAGAGCGCAGTGGTCCCGCCACCTCGACCTCCGAGGCGAGAAAAGCTGCTCCGGATGCCCCTGGTCTGCTGGGGACCGTCTCCAGCAGACCAGGGACACCTGGAGCAAAGCCAGGGAGGCGGAGGGGTCCCGCGCCTCTGAGGCTTTGCTCTGTCAAAGCCAGGGAGGCGCGGGATTCCACCGCCGTTGCGGCTTTGCTCCCGGTGTCCCTGGTCTGCTGGGGGGGGGGGGGAGGGCACAGCTAGTGCGCCCCCCCCCCCAAGCAGACCAGGCTTTTGTTGTGGACCCTGGGGTAGAGCAGCTGGGTTGCTGCTGGGTTGGTCCTGCAGGGACCTACCTGGCAGCCCAGCTGTTCTGTCCCAGGCTCGAGATTCAGCCGCTGTTGAAACTGATCAGTGGCTGATTCCAGGAAGCTGGGGGCAGAGCAATTCTGCCTCCAGCTTCCTGTAGTCAGCCCCTGGTCAGTTTCAGCAGCAGTGGCTGAATCTGGAGCCAGTTCCGACTTACATACAAATTCAACTTAAGAACAAACCTATAGTCCCTATCTTGTACGTAACCCGGGGACTGCCTGTACCTGTTCCCTGTGTAACTAGTCTACATACTCTTAATTTTCAAGACGTGTGTAGGTATATAATAGGAATGTTAAATATCGGTTAATTGAATAGTCGATTAACCACATGAATTCTTATTGGTTACTTGACTATTCTATAGTCCCCAGGGGTGGGGCTGGCAGCCAGTGCACTCCGGTCCCTCTCCCGAGGAGCTCCCTGCCACTCCGCACTGCTGCCTTTGTATCAGAGGCAGCAGGATGGGGTGCCAGGTGGGAGCTGGTCTGCGAGGGGAGCCAGTTTAAAAAACAACTCCCCTTGCAAACCAGCTGCATGTTGCCCTGGCTGTTGCCTCTGATTCAGAGGCAGCAGCGTGGAATGGCAGCAGTCCCTGTCTAGGTGGGATCTGAGCTCCTGGACTTGGCACAAGCCAGAATGGAGACGGGCTGCCTGGCTTCTAATACACTTTAAATGCAGAGCCACAGCAGGCGTAGGTCCTGGACCCACCACAAGCTGGGACTGAGCTGGGCTGCTGGCTAGCTTGCTAAAAAATTTACTGGTGGGGAAGGGAGGAATGAAAATGCATGTAGTTTGTATATGCTTTTGCTTATCGGTTAATCGAGTACAATATTACAGCCTTAGTATATAATGCAGGGGTGGCCAACCTATTCAACAAAGAGAGCCAAAGCAGCGGTGGAAAAAATGTGAAGAGCCGCTCCAGAACTGTCAAGAAAAAAAAAAGCCCGCCCCCAGAACAGAATTGACGAGCAAAAAAAAAAAAAAAAAAAAAATTTAAAGGAGGCTGCCCCTTTAAGACAGCCACCATCTTGGGCACCATTTTTAAAAGCCTGCAGCTCCAACCCAGAAAGCACAGGGAAGGACCCGGTAAACACAGGGAAGCTGGGGGAGGGACCGCGAGGGACATTTGGGGGGAGCACTGGAGTGGCTTCGCAAGCCACACTTTTGGGGGGTAAGGGCTGCATGTGGCTCAAGAGCCACTGATTGGCCACAGCTGATATAATGCTTTGTGTATGTCATGCTAAATGTGTGAATACAGATCCCTGAGTTGCATGTATCTAGTTTATTTACAAATGTGCTAAAAATTAGGCCTCATAACTTTTTTTTAAACTTTGGAAAATAGTTACAATTAATCTTTGAGAGCATGTCTATTAATTAGCTTAATTTACTACAAAACACATAAAGTAAGGCACTAAACACGGATTACTTTAGATTTGTCACTACCTTTCTCCCTATTTAAAATTATAATAATATAGTTAGAATTTCAAAGCAAATTAATCCAGGGGGGATGAAGAATTAGCCAGGGGAAAGGGACATACAGACAGATGTTGTAACTGTCCTATAGAACCTTTCTTAATTTTTTTTTAAAGTTAGCCTCCAGCTGTTATGGGTTTAAAGGAAATTTTCAAATCATGACCCAAGTGTAACCAATGTGGTTGTATCTGACTGAGTTTCCATACAGTCTGAAACAATGGATCTGAAAAGTATGAACATCTCAGTGGCGACTAACTCTGATGTCAATGAATATACTTTATAAGTCAGTGATTAATATACAAATTAAGGACACATTTGAAAATATAATCTAATTTCATTCAAATTATAAAAGAGGAGTAGGCATTTAGCAATAGCTAACAGAGGGCACAATTAGTTTTGTATTCCCACAGAGGGCTGTTTTCCAATGTTTGTGTGAAACACTGTCCTTTTGGTTAAGGATCCTTAAGTGAGATGCCTAAAATACACAGAGAAAGAGGGAGAATGGGGAGACAGATAGAAATAAAAAGGCAGTTACTTAGTGCAGAGACTCAAATGGATTATGTAGGGCATGGTCACCAACTTGCGTCAAATGTTGCTATGCACCCCAAGGGTTGCAGTCCTACAGACCTTAATATGATGTAGACAGTGCTATGTCAATGGGAAGGCTTCTCCTGTCAATCTAGCTATAGCACCTCAGGGAGGTGAAGTACTTATGCTGTTGCGAGAAGCTCTCCCAGCGGAGTAGATAATGGCTTCAGTGAGCCCCCCAGTGACGCATCTCTACCAGTGCAGCTGAACTGCTGCAGTGCTGTAAGCGCAGACAAGCCCTAGGACGCTTTAGTAAAGCACTAGTTTTCCAAGACTGTCTTAAAAGTTAATTTCAGACAGGATTACAGAGGGATCATCCATGCATGACTGTGGGTAATGCTTCATTTATAATGAAAGAGGTGCACAAATTAAGCTCTAGTGGGGTAGCCAGTGACTGGTGGCTGGCCACATGGTTATGAAATCAGTGCATCGGCACAGAAGTAAGAATGGCATAGTATGGGGTAATGCAACCCTTACTTTCGCACTGCTGTGGGCAACAATGTAGCTTTCACAGCTGGGTGGCCAGAGAGCAGTGACTGCTGGCTGGGAGGCCATAGGTGCCAGGGCTATGAACTGCCAAGCCTAGAGGCACAAATTAAGCACTGTCTATGGATACTGGGTGTTTATAACCCTTATTATTATGGAATAATGGTTTGGAACACTGATTGTTCCAAGCCACATTCTGCTGTGTCAGCTGGGCCTCTTGCTGTTCACACCACCACTCAAGAGTGCACATGTTGAAAAAAAAATCCCTGTGAGCATTGTGTTAAATGGGGCAGAGTCAAGTTAGCAAGAAGAAAAAACATTGTGGCCAGACCGCAAGAGGAAGTAGTAGCTTCCTTGTAGTACAATTGTGTGCTAGCACTCTCCCAGGCTGTGATTCAAAGGGAAACTGCCCCTTCTCAGCCTTGAGTGTAATTCTACAGCAATGCAGAAGAGGCTGATCTGCTTTCAGCTAGAGGCTTGTTTAAGGCATCTGACCAACATTTTAAAGCAAAAATAAACTTAAGGATTTGAGGTAGTGGAGGAGAGAAAAAACAATAAAAGCAGCCAGTGGGGGTAAGGGACAAGAGTTGTCAACTTTCCCGACTCGAAGGTTCGGACACTAGGCAATGGCATCTGGTCAGGAAAATTGGCAACCCTGTAAGGGGGGAAAGTGCTGCAACAGTCTGTAGACCATCACAATCTCTTCAGTCACTTTCTGCTCTTAAAACTAAATTGGGAACCATTCCACAGTCTGGCTATGTCTACACTCGCGGCTTTTTGCGCAAGTAATATGCAAATGAGGCTAAGTGTGGAATATTGCCGATCCTCATTTGCATGCCTGTCAAGTAATAGGTGTAACGGCATTGCGCAAGAGGGTTTTTCTTGCGCAAGAAGGGGCAGTGTAGACGCTCCTTCTTGCGCATGAGCCAATTCTGAAAAAAACGATGGCTCATTAGGTATGCAAATGAGGCTCGGCGATATTCCACGGTTAGCTTCATTTGCATATTACTCGCGCAAGAAGCCGCGAGTGTAGACATAGCCTCTGAGTTTTATACCATGCTGGAAGAATGTGGGTATTTGTAAAGTAGCTGGTCCACATAAGAGGTTTACAATATTACTACCACTTGCAGCTTACTGGACTGATGGCCTGACCCCCAAATCCACTAAAATCAATGGGATTTTTTGCATTAAATGCAGTGGACTTGACCTCAAATACTTAGTTCTTCAGTTCAAGGAACAGAGACTCACCTTCTTCATGGTGTAACTCTGGGGTTTAAACCCAGCTGATGACCAGAACAGTATTATTTAAAATAATACATTGTTTTCTTGCTACTCCTAACTGGACATTTCCTGGTAAGTGCCTGATTATGTTTTTCATTTGCATGCTTTAAAAAAATGTGCCACCCAGTTGAATTCTTGCTCTCATTTAAGCACACAAAGGTTTATTTGCTTTTAAGGAACTCATATGGAAATTATTGAAATTCCCAGGAAATGGAGAACTGCATTATAAAACTGATGCAATGCTTTATAAAGATTAACTTTTGAGGAAAAATAAAAACCTTACCTGAAAGTCCAACTGGTGCCCGCACTGTCTAAACAGAAAACTTTTCTTCCAAAAATGTTAAACATTACATAGTCTATCTTTTCATCTGTTGATCTCAAAATTGCTTCACAAAGGAGATCAGTATCATCATACCCATTTTACAAATTGGGCATTGAGTAAGGAAATGACTAACCCAAAGTCACACATGATATCTGGCAAACTGGGGACTTGAATTTGAGTCCAAATCCAGTGTTTTTTCTACTAGGCAACACTGCCTCCCTTTAAAAAAATAGAAGTTCTTTACAACTACCAAAGAGGCAGAGAAGTATAATGTAGAGATCACAACAATGCAACCCAGCAATGCTTCACATAGATATAGCATATAATAATAATAATAGTTCAAGATAGGTAGCAAAGATGAATTCCCTATACAGACCATGCAATATTTCACTAATGCAAGTTGCTAATAACAGATTTAACTTCCTTAATAACCATCATTTACTCTTAGCCCTAATGTAGAAGACATTCTCCATAATCATTTGGTGAGTTCACTACTGCACACTTTATATTCATCCTGAAAATATTCTCTGCACCAAAGCGCCATTTACTCAAAGATTTTTTTATACTACTCTGGCAATGTAAAAAAGGCCTCAAAAGGTGTGCAGATGTAAGGCCCATTTACAATGCCAGTGATGTAAAGGGACCTTTTATTGTAAATGAGAATCAAGCCCCCTTCGCTTTCCAACTTACTCCATGCGCTGGGGTCCCGTGTACACTGTTTTTAATACCACAAGCCCATATTTCTTGTGATAACATAAAGAAACCATTCCAAATCCTCCAGCATCTAGTTCTTCCTTTTGCAGCAAGTCCTGTGTGTTCATATGAATATCTTCCAGTGACATGTTTGTAGCCTCCAAGAGTTTAGGGTTTACAAAAATATAATCCTCCTGGATCTATAACATGAAGAGAGAATAAAAATGAAGTGTCATCATCCAACATTCATCTGTCACAATAAATGATGATCAAATTATGCAGGTAGGCCCAGATCCTCAAAGGTACAACATTTTGATGCCTAACTCTCACTGAAATCAATGAGAGTTAAGTGCCTAAGTATCTTTGAGGATCCAGGCTCCATGGCACTCTGTACCTCAAATCAACACCCTGGAATCCTTGTATTCACCACTGTCATATAATTATTGTGATGGCGTGTGGTCACAGAAGACCCCTTGGAATTGTTCCCCAGTGTGCTGATCATGCCATTGACACCCTTGCTCTCTGGGGCTCCCCACGATCCTGTTCTGATGTGTCAGAGCCTCTGGTCTCCCAGAGACAACGTACAGAGTTGGTGTTACTCCCCTTCCTCCTCCTCCCCCTCCCCCCGAATAGTAACGCAGACTCTGAACTACTTCAGTTCTGGGAGAATGCACTTCTAGGTCACAGAATCCAGGAAACTAACCTCCTAAAGGGATGAAAATCTCAAATAAATCTGTCTCTCTCTGTGTAAATGTTTTACACAAGGAAAACTCAGGAGGGTGTTCGCCTCTTTAGCAATGAGAGATATGCACACTCGTCATTCCCCCAGATAACAATTATTTACACTGGGCTTGATAGTAAATAAAAGTGTTTTTATTAAGAACAAATAGTAGTATTTAAGTGATTACAAGTGATAATCAAATCAAAGTAAGTTACTAAGTTAAAATGAAAAGAAAATGCACAGTGCTAATTCACTAAAAAAAAAATATTGCAAGCAGATCCTTACCCTAAAAAGCTGTTCTTATTTCTGCCACTATCTTCAGGTCAGAGACAACCTCTTTTATCCTGATGTGGGTCCCCAGTCTTTTACATCCTTTCAGAGTTTTCCAGACCAGCTGAAGACAAAGGGCTGATAGTTTCCCGTTGCCTAAATAGCCTTTCCTCTATTGTTCTACATCCCCTTTCCATGGAAAACTACCAGGGTCAACATAGAATCCCAGTACCAGGTGGCATGGTCACATGTCTTACTTGTCCAGTCACCTTTGGATTTACTGGATAAACAAGGCTGTTTACACATTGTTAAGTTGATCACCAACTTGTTAAGGCTGGGAGGAGAGGCACCAGTAAAGGCTCTCATTGCACATTTAAAAACTATAAACAGTCTCATACTTCATCTTTCTAACTTTACATACAAGAATGATACATGCACCAAAATAGGATATACAATTCCAGAAAGCTGTAACACAAAATTCACAAGTTACTTGAGGTATTTTGTTTAAAGCATCTTTGAGTTATGAATATTTATATTCATAAGCCAAACTTCATAAAGCATGGGAGAAGGGGACCATCAGAATTACAATATGTTTTGTATAGAGTATGCTGCCTGGCAAGGTATAATTTAAAGATCTTGATCTACTGAACATTAATATCCTATTGGATTGCATGTGCTATCATTGTATGTGAAGTTATGAAGTTCTGCTATGTGTGTGATACTCAAATATGTCAAAAGGCCAAGTACACCCACAACCAGCCTTTCAGGTACTCCATCAAAGGGAATCTACTATTCCAATAACTGTACACAATAGAGATTTCTGAGAGAGAGCATGTAGAGAATGTAAAATGCTTGGCCAGCTCTCCCCATTCCCCCCCAGCACATCCTCCCTCATTTCCACCTCCTCCCTCCCAGCGCCTCCTACCCATGCAGTCAGCTGTTTTGTAATGTGCAGAAAGTTCTGGGAGAAAGCAGGGAGGTGCTAGGATGGTGTATGCTTAGGAGAGGGTAGGAAGAGGCTGGTTGGCATGAGAATGTAGGGGAAGAAGGGGAGAGGGCAGGACCTGGGACAGAGTGGGTGGTTGAGCATTCGCCCAAGGAAACCATTACTTATGAAAAAACTATGAAGAAGGGAAGTAACATCATAACTCAATCACAAAAGTGAAAAACACAGAGACCTGGGAGTTGGGCAGGAATGGAAGAAGGAAAAACAGCAAAATGGAGACAATGGATTTCAGGAAGGCAGATTTTGGTAAACGCAGAGAGCTGGTAGGTAAGGTCCCATGGGAAGCAAGACTAAGAGGAAAAACAACTGAAGAGAGTTGGCTGTTTTTCAAAGGAACATTATTAAGGGCTCAAAAGCAACCTATTCTGCTGCGTAGGAAAGATAGAAAGTATAGCAAAAGACTGCCTTGGCTTAACCAGGAGATCTTGTATGATCGTAAAATAAAAAAGAAGTCATATAAAAAGTGGAAAACTAGGACAAATTACAAAGGATGAATATAGGCAAACAATACAGGTATGCAGGGGCAAGATTAGAAAGGCAAAGGCACAAAATGAGCTCAAACTAGCTACAGACATAAAGGGTAACAAGAAGACATTCTATAAATACATTAGAAGCAAGAGGAAGACCAAGGACAGGGTAGGCCCATTGCTCACTGAGGAGGGAGGGAAAAGTAACAGGAAACTTGGAAATGGCAGAGGTGCTTAATGACTTCTTTGTTTCGGTCTTCACCAAGAAGTCTGATGAAGGAATGTCTAACATAGTGAATGCTAGTGGGAATGGGGTAGGTTTAGAAGATAAAATAAAAAAAGAACAAGATAAAAATTACTTTGAAAAATTAGATGTCTGCAAGTCACCAGGGCCTGATGAAATGCATCCTAGTTTACACTCAAGGAGCTGATAGAGGAGATTTCTTTAGCTATCATCTTTGAAAAATCATGGAAGTCGGGAGAGATACCAGAAGACTGGAAAAGGGAAAATACAGTGCCCATCTATAAAAAGCGAAATAAGAACAACTCAGAAAACTACAGACCAGTCAAAACAAAAAACAGGACTGTGTAGTACTTTAAAGACTAACAAGATGGTTTAATAGGTGATGAGTTTTCGTGGGCCAGACCCACTTCCTCAGATCTCACACACAGAGAATGGGAAGCGACTGTCTAAGAAGGAGTACTGCAGAAAGGGATCTAGGGGTGATAGAGGACCACAAGCTAAATATGAGTCAACAGTATGATGCTATAGCAAAAAAAGAGAATAAGGAAAAGTTATTTAATTGTTGCCCTAATATAAGATCTAGGGGTTACCAAATGAAATTAATATATAGCAGGTTTAAAAAAAACAAAAGGAAGCATTTTTTCAAACACCGTACAACCAACCTGTGGAACTCCTTGCTAGAAGATGCTGTGAAAACCAGGACTTTAATAGGGTTCCAAAATGAACTAGATAAATTCATGGTAGACAGGTTCATCAATGGCTATTAGCCAAGATGGGTAGGACTGATGTTCCTAGCTTCTGTTTGCCAGAGGCTGGGAATCGGTGATAAGAGAGGGACCACTTGATGAATACCTGTTCTATTTATTCCCTCTGGGGCACCTGGTATTAGTCACAGTTCAAAGACAGGATACTGGGCTAGATGGACCCTTGGTCTGACTCAGTATGGCTGTTCTTATGTTCATCGAACCCCTGGATTTTGTTTGGTAGAAAAGAGTAAATAACCCTTTCTTCATTTTCTCCACATCATCTAGATTTGTAAAATCATGAATTATAACCTTCTCTCTTTAGTTGTCCCTTTTGCTAAGATAAACAGCCCTAATCCTTTTCGGGGTCTCCTCATATGGAAGCCATGCCATGTCCTTGATCATCTTTGTTGTCTGCCTCTGAACTTTTTCCAATTCCACAATATCCTTTTGAGATGGGGCAACCAGAACTGGACACAGTGGATCACACCATAGATTTCCTGTTTCTAACAGTTCCTAACATTGATAGCTTTTTTTACTGCTGCTGAGTATGAAGCTGCAGTTTTCCGAGAACTATTTTCAAGCTTTGAGGTTAGTTCTAGTTTAACCTCGGCACTAGGGAAGTTAGATAGTGGGTATTTGAATAATCACATGAAATCTTTGCAGTGACACGGCTATTGTCCCTGGAAACGGAGCTGGCAGTGTACTCCTGGGAGCCCCCTGTCCATCTCATGCTGCTGCCTCTGATACAAAGAGCTCCCCTTGTGGACCAGCTGCCCGCTGCCACATGCTGCAGTGCAGAGTGGCAACAGCCCCTGTCCATTGGGGGGTTCAAGCAGCAGCCGTGACAGAGGCAGCAGTGCGGTGGGGTGGCAGCACTGGCTCCTGCTGCCTCTTGTACATAGTAGTCGACAAGATTAACTGAAAAGTTGAGGCTTATTGGTTAATTGTCTAGTCGACTACTTGCTAACATCCCTACTGGGCACTACCATTATTTATATCCGAAAAGGACTACTGTAAATTACTCTGGATTAACGCTTTGTCCTTTTCATATTTGTTCATTTTTTTTAATTGTATCCTTTGGTATATATGGTTGTGACTACTTTCTTCCACTATTTGATCTGAGGAAGTGGGTCTGGCCCACGAAAGCTCATCATCTAATAAACCATCTTGTTAGTCTTTAAAGTGCTACATTGTCCTGCATTTTGCTCCAGTACTACAGACTCCTCAGTATAAACTAGGAGAAGTATACTAGTATAACTAGACAAGTATAAACTACCCAAATAAAAACTAGACAATATGTAGTCCATTGACTTCAGTGTGAGTAAAGGCGTCAGAATCTGATGCTCTACTGATTGGACTTTTTTTTCTGATATGTAACTTTGTTAAAGTACATATTGCAACAATCCTGAATGAAACTGTAAAAGTGAAATACAAGTAGGGGCCAACACCAACTATAGACAAATTCTGCCAAATGCTAAGAACTTCTTACAATGGTAGTCAAGGGCACTCTGTCTCATGAAAGATACTTAACACCTTTGGGGATTACATATGCTCAGATCCTAAAAGGCATGTTGAAACTTATTTTCAATTTATTTAAATAGGAGTTAGACACCTAAATACCTGTTTTAACAATGTGGATTTAAATTAAACTTTTGCCAGCATTTAAATGGGAATATGAATTTTAACCCTAGGAAGCAAAGTCCCATGAGAAATAAATGAGTTACATAACCCCTCCCAACTACCAAATCCTATAATACTTCCTAAGGTTGACACACACATTTAAGGTTACTCCTGAGGGGATTCTGTATGGCTGCATGCCTGCAGAAAATGCATCCCCCAATTCATGTGCTTTCCTTCAAAAAATGTCAGGCAGCTGCTTGGAAGAGGGGGCACGAAGGACAAGGGAGCAAAATTAGAAGTGCCAAGCCACAAAATGACATCACACAGGCTAGAGACATGAAGGATAACAATAAAACATTCTACAACTACATTAGAAGCAAGAGAAAGACCAAGAAGGACAGGGTAGGATCATTATTCAATCAATGAAGAGGGCAAAATAATAACAGAAAATGTGGAAATAGCAGAAGTGCTTCATGATTTCTTTATTTTGGTTTTCACCAAAAAGGTTGGTGGTATTTGAACACTAGAGAATATAAAGCTTATACAGGTTCAACCTTCCTAGTTCAGCACCCTCAGGACCTGATCAGTTCTCAACCAGTGAACTTTCCAGACCATAGGAAGTCAATGCTGTCTAGAAGCATTACCAGCACTTCCACTGCTTACTGGGCTGGTAGAGGACATTTAGGGGGTAAATTAGAGCTAAATAATAACACAGATCTAGGATTTGTGGCTCTAAATAAAATTTATAGGACCGTGGAAAACACCCATGAAAAGTGGACATCCAGCTAACTAAAATCATTCCAGAGCATGGATGTTTCCAGACTAGAGAGGGTCAACCTGTACTGCAAAGCCTGCAGTGCAGCTAGCTTAGCTCCTGGAGAGCCAGCTACTCCTTGAGCCAGCTGACCCCACTCCCAAGTAGCCCCCTGCCTCTCTGCACTGCTGACTCTGTATCAGAGGCAGCATCGTGGGGTCCCAGGAAGGAGCTGCTCTGCAAGGGGAGCCTGTTTAAAAACCAGCTCCCCTCATGGACCTGCTGACTGTTGCCCTGTGCTGCTGCCTGTGTGTCAGAGGCAGCAGTCTCTGTCCAGGGCGGGGAGAGAGGGGCTGAGTACTCAGACTGGACACAAGCCAGATCTGAGCCAGGCTGCCTGCCCCCCGGTTCCTAATACACTTTAAATGCAAAGCCGCAGGGGTAGTAGATCCTGGACCCAGGGCGAGCGAGGACTGAGCCAAGTTGCTAGCCAGCCTGCTAAAAATTTACTGGCAAAGAGGGGGAGGTGAAATGCGTGTAGTCTATAGCATTAACCTATAAACTTTTGCTTATTGGTTGATCGACTACATTATTACATCCTTAGGACAGATGTAGACAAATTGAAAAATGTGCAAAGAGCAACAACAAGTATTAAAAGTCAAGAAAACGTGGCCTATGAGGGCAGATTGAAATAAATGTGTTTGTTTAGTCAGGAAAAGACTGAGAGGAGACATACGTTTTCAAGTACAGTACCTAAAAGTTACAAGGAAGAGGGAGAAAAATTATTCTTCTTAACCTCTAATGATAGGACAAGAAGCAAGGGGCTTGAATTGCAGGAAGGGAGATTTAGGCGAGATGTTAGGGAAAAGTTTCTGGCGCTAGGAAAAAATGTAAACCCTAGGGATGTAAGAATTTAACCAGTTAAACTCCCAGCCAATTGATTACACAATTAGTGGGTTTGATTTTTTTTTAATTTTTACATCCCAATTAAGCACTGGAATAAATTGCCTAGGGAGGGTGTGGAATCTCCATCATTGGAGACTTTTAAGAGCAGGTCAGATAAACACCTGTCAGATGGTGCTTGGAGATGCCATAAATTCAAGAGACTTGACTTGATGACCTCTTGAGGTCCCTTCCAGTCCTATGATTATGTGACCATGGGTGCAGTTTTTATGGGGGGGTCACCCCTCCCCCAACAGAGGTGGCACAAAGGGTTACCTGCCACTGCCACCCTATTTCTGCAAATGGGGAGCTAGGACCCAGCTGAAGGAGACAGCATCTGGCCTCTGCTGAGTGTCTGCAGCAAAACACCATATTTTGGGTCCTAGTACCACACATGCTCCCCTTCTCTGTGTCAAGAGCTTTCCTGTTTCTGTGCAACAGGGAGTGCCCATGGAGGGGCTGGGTTTGGAAGCGTGGAAGAAATGAGAAAAGGCGGGATTAGACAGGGTGGGAAGAGGCAGTGGGTAAGGAAGGGGGTAGAATAGGGCAGGGGGAGGGAAATGTGGGAACAAAGGGCAGAAGATGAATAAGTAAAGGGAATAGGGAATTATGGGGGGAAGTACGAGCCTGGTATGCAGTGTCCCCCTCAGCAGCTGTTGTCCTCCTCCCATTAAGCAGGCACATTGAACCTTCATCCTGTCACACCCTTACCACAAGAAGTAATGTTGCGTAACTAAGATTATTTTCTCATTAGCCTTGTTCCTTGTTTTACCATTCAGAAGTTGTCCCCCTCTCACAGTCTGAACTCTACTGAACTCCCCCCTCCCCCCCCCCCACGCCCTCAGATGACACCTACAAAGTCCTCAGAGAGACTCTGACTGGTGCTATGGTCAGTTTTCTATTAGGATGAAGTTGGGATGTAAAATCCCATTTAATAGGTTAAACAATGAAAGGGGGAGGAGGGAGGCTCCACAGCACTGTCACTGCGTTCTGCCCCTGTCCTTCAGGAGAGTAACCATCTTTTTAGGCTTTGGATGTCACTACATCATTAGCACCTTGCACCCATTTCGATGAACGCGGGCCCCCTCTTTTTTTTTATTATCAAAACTGAGGTGGGTGTGCACATAACAAGTACCACAAGAGTGGAGGGCAGGAGGTGAAAATTCTCACTACTCCCCCTTTGGGCATGGGAACGGGGTATGGAAATCCCCCCCCCCCTGCTCTCCCGACCCCTGAGGATGAGCAGCAGTGGGGGCTCCCCACCTCGGGCTGCGGGTGGGACAGTGGGAGGAGAGGAGATAAAAGCCCCTCTCCCGCCTTGTGGAGCCACAGGGATCGTCCCGCAAGGAAGCAGAGGAGGAGGCAGCCCAATGGAGGAAATCCACGCGTCACTGCCCGCTGTAAGGACAGGTAGCAAAGGTAGCAAGTCCTGAGCAGTAGCACCGCATTTCATGTATGCATGACAGAAACCGCAACGATCGCAACAACGGAGAGTTTCAGAGTTGCACTTTCTGTCGTCGCCCCGGCAACTCCCAAATCGCATTGCACCGTCACTAGCGCAGAACGCCCCTGCCCTGTCCCGGGACATGGGGACTCACCACGCGCACACGCCTTTCCCTGCACAGCAGCCCAGGGCGGAGCCCTTCCCGGGCCAGGTAACTGTCTTAAAGAGACCGGGTCCTCGCCTACAACCCCGCTTCCCACGGATCGCATCCAGCCCGGGAAAGTCCGGTGTTAAAGCGTGAGACACAGCGCGCAGGAGGGGAGCGGCGGGGTGTGTGTGTGTGTGTGTGTGTGTGGGGGGGGTGTTCTACCTTAGTCCTTCAGCTGGGAGTTGCTGGGTCGGTGTGTTAAAGCCCGCAGCACACCACACCAAAGAAAGCGCATGAATCAAGGGCTCAGGATACAACAGTGTCTGACACATACAGGAGCCCGCTGTGTGTTTGCAAGAGCGAAAGTTTATGTGACCATTAGGAAAGCTAGTTACCGTATGCTAGGGGGGCAGAAATGCACCGGGAACTGGAGCAGGAAGAGGAAACACGGAAGGCTCGTTCCACCATTAGAATTTGCTAAGAGATTGCAAAAAATCCGGCCTTTACAACATGGTGCTGAAACTGAAACTAACTCTCACCCTCCGGCAATAATAAGGGAAGTTTTAGTGGAAAACGACAATCGAAGAGTCCTACGTTCCCCCTTCTCTCCAACGTCAGGTCCCCAAAAGGCCTTGATCTTAATATAATGAAATATTGCACAGCGTGTCTATTCAAACGCGAAGGAAAAATAAAAGGACCCGAGTTCCAGGCAGGCCTACGTGCAGCTCCTGTGAACTTTTTTAAAAGAAAACTAAAGCAAACAAGCGGAAACATCGCTAGTCTCTTCTTAAAGGCGCAAAGAATGGAAGTGCCCTTACCTGTCACTTCACAAAGCTCCGGCCCCGGCCCCAGGAAGCTCCAGCCACTATAGTCTGGCTTCAGTTCTTTTACTAACTCTAAAGTTGGGTTGGTTCTTCTCTCGGGCCCGCCTCCACCTTGCTGTGGGAGGAGTCATGAAAAACTAGCTCCTGTACAAACTCATGGAAAGCAGTACTACTTTTAGCTTCAAAGCTAGCTTCACAAGTTTGGCCCTGGTTTACAAACTGAGTAGCCACATTGAAGTCAGTGTGTGACGCTGTATGGAATTTGGGGGACAGGAGGATATTATGAAATCTGTAGAACAGTGTTTCCCAATTTTATTTGGCCACGGAACCCTTTTAAACGCCAAAGAATTTAGCGGAACCCTTAATAACAGCAACTTGTTTGACAGCTGAAGTTTCGATTTTGTCCAACGCAGCGCTAGTATATTCGTATTCAGTCACCCACGTGATCCATGCTCCCTGAGAGTGAGTACGGGGATTTACGGTGGTATATAACAGGCGAGTGCACCACTGACTGGCAGCACAGCGCTGAGTAGTGATATCATCGTCCCCACTCTCCGGCTAAGCTGGCATTATACAGAGACACTTATCATGGCAAACACAAATGAAAATTGTTTTAAATGAAATTCATAAATGCTTAAATATATATTTTTTTAAAAAAAAATCATAAAATGTTATTGTAATGGAATTGTCTTGCGGAACCCTTGTTTTCACTTCGCGGAACCCCAGGGTTCTGTGGAGCACCATTTGGAAATACTGCTGTAGAATGATAATCAAATATGCCACCCATGCCATGTAAAGTATCTGCAAAATTGTTACAATCTACCAAAGCTGATAATCTCAGTTATATGTTTGTATCACCTATGTTTTTTGGGTTATAGATATGTGTGTGTCTGTATTACAAACTTGTGCTAATCTGCTGGGGGATGCTCATAGGTGGGTATGCACTGCTTAGCCTGCTTGATTTCCCACCAAAGAACACCAGCTATTCAACTGACCCATTGAGAGAAGGCAGGAGATACACCTGATGCCTCAGCAAGGCATGTCAGGGCATGTCTATGGACAGAACTCTAAAGGGTATGTCTACACTACCAAGTTGTGTCAACAAAACTGATGTCGATAGCCAAAGGTAGACAAAACAAAAATCTCCAGAGGGTGTTCACACTTGCTCTCATGTCTGCACTGGGGGCACCATCATTGACAGTATGAGCAGTGCAGTGTGGGTACAAAACATATCCCACAGTTGTGTGAAGGCAGAGCTGATTCCTGTGCATTTTGGGATTCCCCCTAAGTTCTCCCGCAGCCTCTTCAGCTGCCAAAGAACAACATCATGAGCAGCTTTTTGAGCTCTCCAAGCTAAGGAACGTCAAAGCAGCACAGCAGCCTGTCCCCCCTCACACCTGCAGTAGTAGTCTGTCTACCATTATTAACTGTGGTTCATAACCTAACCTTTAAATTAGCTTCCGTACCTAATGACTGGACTATAGCTAATGTGACACCAGTATTTAAAAAGGGCTCTAGAGGTGATCCTGGCAATTACAGATTGGTAATTCTAATGTCTATACCGTGCAAATAAATTGAAACTATAGTAAAGAATAAAATTGTCAAACACATAGATGAACATAATTTGTTGGGGGAAATGTCAACATGGTTTCTGTAAAGAGAAATAATGTCTTACTAATCTACTAGAGTACTCTGAGGGGGTCAACAGAAATGTGGACAAGGGGGATCCAATGACTATAGTTTACTTAGATTTCCAGAAAGCTTTTGATAAGGTCCCTCACCAAAGGTTCTTAAATACAGGTGGCCCCCGATTTGCAATGCGCTTGGTTCCCGGAGAAGCGTAGCAAGTCAGGGGCATCGTAACTTGAACCCTCATTTATGATAGGCACCGTGCGCCATCATAAATGTGGGACGAGGACGTAAGTTGGGGGTTTTCGACCCCTTCCTCACTTACAAAAATGGTTGTAAGTGTGGGAGACCGTAACTCAGGCAGTTGGAAGTCGGGGGTTTCCTGTAAAGTTAGTTGTCATGGGAGAAGAGAGACAGTCCTCTCATGGATTGATAACTGGTTAAAAGACAAGAAACAAAGAGTAGGAATAAATGGTAAGTTTTCCTAATGGAGAGAGGTAACTAGTGATGTTCCCCCAAGGGTCTGTATGGGGACCAATCCCATTCAATCTATTTATAAATGATCTGGAGAAAGGGGTAAACAGTGTGGTGGCAAAATTTGCAAACAATACTAAACTGCTCAAAATAGTTAAGACCAGAGCAGACTGTGAAGAGCTTCAAAAAGATCTCCCCAAACTAAGTTATAGGGTAACAAAATGGCAAATTAAATTTAATGTTGATAAGTGTAAAGTAATGCACATTGGAAAAAATAATCACAACTATACATACAATATGATGGGGACTAATTTAGCTATCACTACTCAAGAGATATCTTGGAATCATTGTGGCTAGTTCTCTAAAAACATCCACTCAATATGCAGCGGCAGTCAAGAAAGGAAACAGAATGTTAGGAATAGTTTAAAAAGGAATAGAGAAGAAGACCGAGAAGATTTTATTGCCTCTGTTTAAATCCATGATACGCCCACATCTTGAATACTGTGTACAGATGTGGTCGTCTCATCTCAAAAAAGATATATTGGCATTGAAAAAGGTTCAGAAAAGGACAACAAAAGAAAAAAGAGGTTTGGAGTGGGTACTATATGAAGAGAGATTAAAAAAGACTGGGACTTTTCAGCTTAGAAAAGAGGAGACTAAGGGGAGATATGATAGAGGTGTATAAAATCGTGATTGATGCGGAAGAAGTTAATAGGGAAAAATTATTTACTTGTTCCCATAATATAAGAACTAGAGGTCACCAAATGAAATGAATAGGTATCAGGTTTAAAACAAACAAAAGGAAGTTCTTCTTCATGCAGTGAACAGTCAACCTGTGGAAATCTCTGCCAGAGGATGTTCTGAATCATAGAATCATAGGACTGGAAGGGACCTCGAGAGGTCATCGAGTCCAGCTCCCCGCCTTCAAGGCAGGACCAAGCTCTGTCTACACCATCCCTGACAGATGTCTATCTAACCTGTTCTTAAATATCTCCAGAGAGGGAGATTCCACCACCTACCTTGGCAATTTATTCCAATATTTGACCACCCTGACAGTTAGGAATTTTTTCCTAATGTCCAATCTAAACCTCCCTTGCTGCACTTTAAGCCCATTACTCCTTGTCCTGTTCTCAGAAACCAAGAGGAACAAATTTTCTCCTTCCTCCTTGTGACACCCTTTTAGATATTTGAAAACCGCTATCATGTCCCCCTTAATCTTCTTTTTTCCAAACTAAACAAGCCCAGTTCATGAAGCCTGGCTTCGTAGGTCATGTTCTCTAGACCTTTAATCATTCTTGTCACTCTTCTCTGTACCCTTTCCAATTTCTCCACATCTTTCTTGAAATGTGGCGCCCAGAACTGGACACAGTACTCCAGCTGAGGCCTAACTAGTGTAGAGTAGAGCGGCAGAATGACTTCACGAGCTTTGCTTACAACACACCTGTTGATACAACCTAGAATCATATTTGCTTTTTTTGCAGCAGCATCACACTGTTGACTCATATTCAACTTGTGGTCCACTATGACCCCTAGATCCCTTTCCGCCATGCTCCTTCCTAGACAGTTGCTTCCCATCTTGTATGTATGGAACTGATTGTTCCTTCCTAAGTGGAGCACTTTGCATTTCTCTTTATTAAACTCTATCCTGTTTACCTCTGACCATTTCTCTAACTTGCTAAGGTCATTTTGAATTATGTCCCTATCCTCCAAAGAAGTTGCAACCCCACCCAGTTTGGTATCATATGCAAACTTAATAAGCGTACTCTCTATCCCAATATCTACATCATTGATGAAGATATTGAACAGTACGGGTCCCAAAACAGACCCTTGCGGAACTCCACTTGTTATCACTTTCCAGCAGAATTTAGCACCGTTAACAACAACTCTCTGACTACGGTTATCCAGCCAATTATGCACCCACCTTATCGTGGCCCTATCTAAGTTATATTTGCCTAGTTTATCAATAAGAATATCATGCGAGACCGTATCAAATGCCTTACTAAAGTCTAGGTATATGACATCCACCACTTCTCCCTTATCCACAAGGCTCGTTATCCTATCAAAGAAAGCTATCAGATTAGTTTGGCATGACTTGTTCTTCACAAACCCATGCTGGCTATTCCCTATCACTTTATTACCTTCCAAGTGTTTGCATATGATTTCCTTAATTACCTGCTCCATTATCTTCCCTGGGACAGACATTAAACTGACCGGTCTGTAGTTTCCTGGGTTGTTCTTATTCCCCTTTTTATAGATGGGCACAATATTTGCCCTTTTCCAGTCTTCTGGAATCTCCCCCGTCTTCCATGATTTTTCAAAGATCATAGCTAAAGGCTCAGATACCTCCTCTATCAGCTCTTTGAGTATTCTAGGTTGCATTTCATCAGGCCCTGGTGACTTGCAGGCATCTAACTTTTCTAAGTGATTTTTAACTTGTTCTTTGTGTATCCTATCTTCTAAACTTACCCTCTCTCTGCTTGTATTCACTATGTTAGGCACACCTCCAGACTTCTCGGTGAAGACCGAAACAAAGAAGTCATTGAGCATCTCCGCCATTTCCAAGTTTCCTGTTACTGCTTCTCCCTCCTCACTAAGCAGTGGGCCTACCCTGTCCTTGGTCTTCCTCTTGCTTCTAATGTATTTATAAAAGGTCTTCTTGTTTCCCTTTATGCCTGTAGCTAGTTTGATCTCATTTTGTGCCTTTGCCTTTCTAATCTTGCCCCTGCATTCCCGTGTTGCTTGCCTATATTCATCCTTTGTTATTTGTCCTAGTTTCCATTTTTTATAGGACTCCTTTTTTATTTTGAGATCATGCAAGATCTCCTTGTTAAGCCAAGCTGGTCTTTTGCCGTATTTTCTATCTTTCCTACACAGCGGAATTGTTTGCTTTTGGGCCCTTAACAACGTCCCTTTGAAATACTTCCAACTCTCTTCAGTTGTTTTTCCCTTCAGTCTTGCTTCCCATGGGACCTTACCTACAAGTTCTCTGACCTTATCAAAATCTGCCTTCCTGAAATCCATTACCTCAATTGTGCTGGTCTCCCTTCTACCTTTCCTTAAGATCATGAACTCTATTATTTCATGATCACTGTCCCCCATACTGTCTTCCACTTTCAAGTTCTCAACTAGTTCCTCCCTATTTGTTAAAATCAAATCCAGAACAGCTTCTCCTCTGGTAGCTTTTTCAACCTTCTGAAACAGAAAGTTGTCTCCAGGACTTTAACAGGGTTCAAAAAAGAACTAGATAACTTCATGGAGGTTAGGTCCATCAATAGCAATTAGCCAGGATGGGTAGAAATGGTGTCCGCAGCTTCTGTTTGAGAGAGGCTGTTCTTAGGTTCACTGTGTTCCTAGTGCAGGGCGGAACAGGGGCACTCCAATTATTTGCTCTTTGTTCCCCAAATGGAGCAGCTCACTCAGCTGTCAGGCATTTCTGGGAGCTTTGAAGGAAAGGGGCTGCATGCCTGCAGAGCAGTTGAATCAAACCTAAGTAGGGCCATCAGGGCAGGCATTATGGGATACTGATGGAAGACAGATCTGTTGACAAAACAAACAGCAGTGTCTACACTGAGTCTTTGTCGACAATAAACAGAGGGGAAAAGAAAGAAGTCTCTCATAGTTGTGGAAGTTTTTTGTCGCCCAAACTGGGTGTTTTTCCCAAGAAAAGTCTCATTTCAGTGTCTATGCTTTCACTGTTTTGTCGCCAAAAGGCAGGTTTCACCAGTAAAACTTTGTGGTGTAGCCGTAGCCTTCCAGGTCATGTGCTGGGCAGCTTGTGTTTGGGACAAAGGAAATAGAAGCCATATGGCAAAAAAAATATAAAAGGCAACCGCATCTTCTCCCTTTTGTCTCCATTCCTGCTGCCTACCTCTGGAGTAACCAGTCTACAAAAAAAGCTATGAGCAAAGTATTGAATGACCCATCCAAACTGTGGATGTGTTCCAGAGGGACTTTCAAGCCAGCAAATTCACCAGTACAACTGGGAACCTGAAGTTGTATGTACGTGACTGTCTGACCATTTCACACCTCTCTTCGGTCTTTCTTTTTTCTTTAATAAACTTTTCGTTTTAGATGCTAAAGGATTGGCTGGCAGCATGGTATTTTGGGTAAGATGCAAACCAATAGTGAGCTGGTAATATGGTTGGCCCTTTGGGTCCAGAAGAATATTTTGTATGTGTGAGCAGAGTTTTAAAATAACTTCTCACTGTACTGGGTCTAGGTTCTAACTGGGAGCCAGAGAACTAGAGGGCAATAAAGGGGGTTATGTTTTTTTGTTTCTTTATAACCAGTGTGTGTATTGGGATAGGGCGAACAGATCAAAAGCACAGTTTGTGACTGGTTAGGAAGGTTAACTCCAGTGCAGCCTGCCCTGACTGTGGCATTTCAAGTAAGGACTGTCCCCGGCACACCTGCCTGATTACACAGTGTGTAATATAGCAATGATAGCCTCAAAAATGATAAGACTGCCTTTCCCAAACTTGAAGAAGAACTTGGGGTAGCTTAAAAGCCTGTGTCTCTCATTACAAGAAGTTGGTCCACCCACCTTGTCTCCCCAAAATGAGTTGGATTTTTTTAAGGGTTTGTTAGGACTGTTTCACTTTGGCCCTAGTTTGCATTGCTAGCCTTTTGTTAGCAATACACAAAGTAAACTAACTAGGGTTTTATCATGTAATACCAGGCTGATGGCTGCCTCACTGTGCAGCAGGAATAGAGTGCATTGATGTGTGAACACAGAACATGTTAAGGTGAGAACTCATGGGTAAACATGGATTAAAATTCCACTGGAAAAAAAAGACTTCGTTGTGCACATTTTACTTCCTCCCGTAGAAAGGTACCTGCTGTAGTGAGATACCTACTGCAACTAATTTGTGTTGACCTTGGGCAAGTCAGTTAATCTCTGTGGCTCAATCTCCAGGTACAATATGGACAGGATACTTTCCTACCTCTCACAGACTGTGAAGCATTCCAACGATATGGCATGTGGAACCAGGAAAGTATGGTGGGGGTCAAGGAGATGAGGTCTGAAAATCTAGCATAGTTGTGCTTCCAGAAGCTTCAAAGTTTTGCAGGTGAATCTGATAGAGCTTATCAGTTCCTTGGTCACAAATACAAACATACAGTTTTCATGATGGAAAGCAGAAATGCTAAATTCCAAGAACTAAGTTGTTCCTGTTCAAAGAAGTTTACAGTTCACCCAGTACTTGTAAAATAGCTCTTTATGCATCAGAACCTCTAAAGAATGCTTTGACACAGAAATTCTGTAGAGAGCAGTTGTTTCTCCAAAGAACCAAAATATTAAGTACCAAAGAATAGGCACTGAAGCAACTGAATTTCCATTTTTAGGTTCCACTAAAATACAGTATGGACTAGATCCATTTTCATGACTTAAACAAAAACTGGTCTGGTAGCACTTCATAGACTAACAAAACATGTAGATGGTATCTCAAGCTTTCGTGGGCACAGCCCACTTCTTCCGAGTGAGCTGTGCCCATGAAAGCTCATAATACCATCTACAGGCAGTCCCGGGTTACGCGGATCCGACTTATGTCGGATCCGTACTTACGAACGGGGCTTTTCTCGCCCCGGAGAACACGGGCGGCAGGACCGCCCAGACGTGCGGCAGGACCGCCGCCCGCGTCCTCCGGGGTGAGAAAAGCTGCTCCGGGTCTTCCTGGTCTGCTGGAAGGGGCCCGGGTGAAGGAGCAGACCAGGGAGATGCGGAGCAAAGCCGCGGAGGACCCGGGCGGCGGGACCGCGGTGCGTCTGGACGGTCGCCCTGTCCGGGTCCTCCGCGGCTTTGCTCCGCGTCTCCCTGGTCTGCTGGGGGCCCCCCAGCAGACCAGGGAGACGCGGAGCAAAGCCACGGAGGACCCGGGCAGGGAGACCGCGGCGCGTCTTGGTGGTTCCCCCGCCCGGGTCCTCCGCAGCTTTGCTCCACGTCTCCCTGGTCTGCTGGGGGCCCCCCCCCCAGCAGACTAGCGAGACGCGGAGGACCCGGGCGGTGGGACTGCGGCGCGTCTCGGTCCTGCTGCCCGCGTCTCCCTGTTCTGCTGGGGGGGGGGAGGCACAGCTAGTGCGCTCCCCCCCAGCAGATCAGGCTTTTCTCGGGACGCCTGTGGTAGAGCAGCTGGGGCGCTGCCGGTTGGTCCCGCAGCGCCGCTCTTGGCGCTACTGGACCAACTGGGCAGCACCCCAGCTACTCTGCCCCAGGCGTCCCCAAGTCAGCCGCTGCTGAAACTGACCAGCGGCTGACTACAGGAAGCCCGAGGCAGAGTTGCTCTGCCCCGGGCTTCCTGGAATCAGCCACTGATCAGTTTCAGCAGCAGCTGACTTGGGGTCCTTAAGTTGAATCTGTATGTAAGTCGGAACTGGCGTCCAGATTCAGCCGCTGTTGAAACTGATCAGCGGCTGATTCCAGGAAGCCCGGGACAGAGCAAATCTGCCTCGGGCTTCCTGTAGTCAGCCGCTGGTCAGTTTCAGCAGCGGCTGAATCTGGACGCCAGTTCTGACTTACATACAGATTCAACTTAAGGACAAACCTACAGTCGCTATCTTGTACGTAACCCGGGGACTGCCTGTACATGTTTTGTTAGTCTATAAAGTGCTACCAGGCCAGTTTTTTTTTTAAGTTTATCCTGTACAGACTAACTCAGCTACCCCCTGAAGCTGTCTTAAAGAGGACATTCCCAGACATGGGAATGACAAGCCTGCATGGATGCCCTGGGTTTTATCTAGGATGAATACAAAGGTTCTGGGCTCAGATGGCGAGGGGACCTGGCACTACCCAGGGGCGGGGGTCAGGCTTGGATGGTGGAGGAGACTCAGCCCCAGCAGCTTCTCCCCAGCATGAAGCAGGAGCTGGAGCTGGAGCTGGAGCAGCCCATGCCCGGAGGGGATGACGCTGAGGCTGGTCACATCAAGCAGCTGAGGTGGAGGCAGGCAGCAGCATGAGGATGCAGATGACATGATGACGTCATTCTGTCATCCTGCAGGAAAATGTTTTTTATAGAGAGAGAAGACTAGTACTCAATATTTAAGAGAATTGCACTATCAAACTGAAATGATTATTTTTCTCGAGTCAATAGAAGTCTTGTTTTCATGGATTCCTAGATTCCAAAGACAGAAAGGACCATTGTGATCATGTAGCCTGATCTCCTGTGTAAAACAGGCCAAACATCCCCAACATAATTTCAAGAGTAGTCTTTTGCAGCTCAACTGATTGATGAGTCTAGGCATCCTCAGATGGAAAAGACCATTATTAATACAAGCTAATTACTGGCCATTGTAACAAAATGTGAGACATCATTGATATAGTTACCAAATTCTGATTCAGAGCATAATCACTTGGTTTAAAATGTTTTTAAAAAGGTTGGATGAAATCCTGGCTCTGGTGATTTCAGGGGCAAAAATTCTAGGCTTCAGTAGGCTAGGTGCTCATCCATATTTACAACTTACACAGCAATGTGAAAGGGAAAGGCTGCCATCATGTGGGGGAAGAGAGAATGTCAATCTCCTAACTAATAATTTCTTTTCTATCAATCTAATCTGTATATCACAAGGAAAAGGTTCCATCTGGAAATCTCCCTCTGAGCAAACAACTCCCAAAACAATGCAAGGCAATAATGTATTGGTGCATTTATTGTAATGTTTATATACACAAATGGATAATGTAGCTATAATAATAATAAATAATAATAATAATAATAATGCAAAGGCCTATGTCCAAAATACCTAATTGACTATGATCAGCTGTTCAAAGATTTTTATGATTGAATTGCAAGTGTAGTCAAGTAATGACTAAATCTAAGTTAAACTGCAAAAGGGTATAGAATTAGATGAGCTTATTAGTCAAAGGCAAAGCAATACAACAAAAAGATGTACATAACCACCCTTTCAGAGAAGCAATCTCATTGCATTCATCTTACATTCATCTGCTTCCAAGACTGGCTTTTATCTCATGCAGTAGAGCGGGGGTGGCAAAGCCATTTAACACAGATGGCAGAAACAGTGGCAGGAAAAATGCAAAGAGCTGCACCAGAATTGTCAAGCAAAAAAAAAAAGGAAGCTGCCCCTTTTTGGCCATATCGGGCTCCCATTTATGGCCGCCATCTTGGGCACCATTTTGAATTGCCAACCCGGTGAGCACAGGGTAGCTGGGGACCATTGGTGGAGGAGAGGGCGTGCAGGAGTGGCTTTGCGTGCCACACTTTTCGGGGGGGGGGGGAGGAAGAGAGAGGGAGAAGAGCAAGCCGCGGCTCAGGAGCTGCATGTGGGCCACCGCTGCAGTAGAAGCTCATGTTCTGAGCTTTGGAGAGGTTCCAGGTTCAATTATGTCTGTAGACCACAGGGGCATGTCAGCATTACCTATAGTTTGACATTTGTATTTATATTGTGGTTGTTTACAAGCTAAAACACTCCATCTCTAACCCAATATTTAACCTTCTGGTCTCTACCAGTTTGTTGATTTTCTGCATTTTTCTGGACTTTTTGTATCTTTGTTTTAGATACTTTATTCCAGGCTTCCATGGAGACATCACCTAATTATACCAAAACTTACTAGTTACACATCTTGTTTCTATCAGGTTATGTATTTGTATGAGCCAAGAACAGAGTTCAGATGTGCAAAGTGATATGGAATATACCTTAGCATGAGTGAACAAGTGTGAATGGCATTCTGGTAAAAGCATAATACAGAGTACAGTTGTGTGACTTAGCATAACTACCCCACAGTCATGCATAAGAATGGCCATAGTGGGTCAGACCAAAGGTATCCTGTATTTGACAATGGCTAATGTCAGGTACTTCAGAGTGAATGAACAAAAGATCTAGTCATCAAGTGATCCATCTCCTGTTACCCATTCCCAGGTTCAGGCTTATAGCAGCTAGGGAGTTGGAACACCGTACCTAACCATCCTAGCTAATAGCCATTGATGGACCTGTTCTCCATGAATCCATCTAGTTCTTTTTCTGAATCCGGTTATAGTCTCGTCCTTCACAACATCCACTGGCAGAGTTCCATAGGTTGACTGTGCATTGTGTGAAGAAACTTACTTGTAAGCCTATTAATATCATTTGGTGACTCCTACGCCTTGTGTTACAAGGAAATAAATAACACTTTTCTTGGTCCACGGCTGTGGACATATTTTTGAGGCATTTTCCCTTAGTCATCTCTTTCTGAAGCTGGATAGTCCCAGTCTTACTAATCTCTCCTCATATGGACGCTGTTCCATACTCACATTTTGTGGTCCCTTGGAGAACCTTTTTCAATTCCAATATCTTTTCTGAGATGGGGTGACCTTATCTGCACAAAGTATTCATGATGTGGGCTTGCCATTGATGTATACCTGAAACTATCTGGGAGCCCTATACTTAGATTTCAGCCACTCATCAACAGGTGTAAACTCCTTAGATACTAAGGGCTTGCCTATACTCACCTGAAGATTGATGCTCCAGAGATTGATCTTCCAGGGTTTGATTTAGCGGATCTAGGAAGGACCCACTAAAATAGAACGCTGATGATACCTCTGTCACCCCTGGTACTCCACAGGATTATGAGGAGTAAGGGAAGTCAACAGGAGAAATTCTCCTGTTGATTTCCCAGTGTAGGGACACCACAGAATTTCGGCTTAAGATACGTTGACTCCAGCTACACAATTTTTGTAGCTAGAGTTAGGTAATGTAAGTCAATTTTATCCCCAAGTATAGACCTGGCCTTAACATGGAATCACAGACAGTGCTCTTGGATACTCTGCTCTGACTCAGCACCCAAGTAAGCTTGCCTTTGTGATCGATGGTCTGTAGCCAGACACAAAAACCCCATCTTGTTTTTCCACGAGCCCCATCTTGTTTTTTCCCCCCCCAGAGAGCAAGAGAAAGGCAGTCAGCCTTTGATGCCCTGGGAACGCAGGTGTGGTGCCTGTCCCTGACTCTACCATAAACAGAAACCAGACAGTAAATGGACTAGCTGACGACTGGGAGGCCTCCCGTCGCCGTGATGGCTAGTATCAGTAATTGACACGCCTGCACTGTCTCGGGAGAGGAATCTTCGCCCATCACATACCAGAGGTGCCCATTGTCTGCATCTTCCCAGGTGTGAATTATGCTTTGCACCCTTCGTGGGAAACTTGGCATTCAAAGCCATTTTTCCTGATTGGCCACTTGAGACCAGGAAGAAGCCCATGTGACCCAAGGGGTATAAAGAGGGTTGAGTTGCCCACCCAATTTGAGCTCCAATCACCTACACCTGCTGGCAGGTATTGATTGTCTCCCGAGGTCCGTGGGATGCCCAACCTCGCCCTACTTCTTCCCGAGGGATTGAGAGAAAGACGCTGGCCACGCCAAGTCTGGAACGCAGGGGTGAGAATTGTACCTGCAATGTGTTTTCTTTATGTGTACACTCTAATTGTCTCTGTTATAAGTTAGTTACTTTATTATAGTTTTCTTAAAGTCAAACTGCTTCATTTCTATTGTAAATCACCTTTGGTAAGGTGATTTAGCTATAAACTTTGGGATCAAGTGGGGTGCCCTCATTCACTTATAAAATATATATATCTATATACACTGAACCAAGTTTCTTTATTTCTTTTCTCTTTCTTTCTCCTATAAATAAGCCAGTGCGTGTCAAGCTTCTGACTTGAACCCGTGCTGCTGTACCCGAACCGAACACAAACAAAAGAACTTCAGCCGGTCATAAAGGGACAGATATAGGGAGAGCTTGGGCGTTTGGATTTGTGTCACACCCAGGTGGCAAAATTCAGTTGTGGCGCTTCTCAGTCTCCCCGAGGCTGCCCGCTGCGAAGGAATTATGAAATTCTAGCAGCTAAAATCTGAAGCGTAATAAGCTCTTCCTGTACACACTAGGGCGTCTGTTAGCCTGTTTGGCTACCCTCTGCGACGGGACCTCGGTCCTAGCAGTAAAGTCACGGACGTTAAACTACTTTTCAGGGTGCCCTCCAGCCTCCTAGGCTGCCCGCTGCAACGAGACTTTGTGTCTCAGCAGTTGAAGACTTGGGTGTAACACACACGCACACACTGCCCTGACCGTTGGCTGACATGGTCCCTTGCACCAAGTATCACAGCAATACTCAAGTTGCCCTTAGTTCCAATGAGCCAGTCACTTATCCCAGACGAATTGCACCTTAGATATCACACCAGAAACAAGGCTTGTAGCCAATCCTACAGTAAGCTATATAAAGATTTATTATTAGGAAAAAGGAAACAGTTATTTGCAAGGTATAAGATTCTAGGGATGTAAGCAACTAGCCCAGTAGTCGACTACCCAATAAGCCTAGACGCAGCAAGGGGGAAGCAAGAGCTGGTGCTGCGAGGGCTGGCTTAAAAGCCGGCTCCCCTAAGGACTCTCTCCATGGTGCGGGAAGTAGTGGAGGCACAGATGTAGTGGTCTGGAGCCCAGTGTGAGCCAGGACTGTTGAGTCCCAGCTTGCGCCACATCTCAGGCCTACTCCTGCTGTGGCCCTGCAATTTAAATGCAGTAGGAGTCAGCCTCAACAGGGCCCCTTTTTGACTAATCGAGTACTCGATACAAATTGTATTGAATATATGATAAGTCAATTACCCGCTTCTTAACCCTTAGAAAATGCACAGATATGGCAATTCATATCTGTAACAGAAGTTTCTATAACATACAAGCTCTGTATCTCTTGGACATATGGAGAAAGGGGTAAACAGTGAGGTGGCAAAATTTGCAGACAATACAAGACTGCTCATGCTAGTTAAGTCCACAGCCAACTGTGAAGAGTTTCAAAGGGAGCTCACAAAAGTAGGTGAGTGGACAACAAAATGGTCAATGAAATTCAGTGTTGATAAATGCAAAGTAACGCATATTGATAAACACAATCCCAACTATATGTATACAATGATGGGGACTAAATTAGTTATTACCACTCAAGAGACAGATGTTGGCATCACTGTGGACAGTTCCCTGAAAATATTCACTCAGTGTGCAGCAGGAGTCAAAAAGCAAACAGAACGTTGGGAATCATTAAGAAAGGGATAGATCATAAAACATGGAGAATCTTATTTCTTTTATCTACATCCATGGTGCACCCGCATTTTGATAACTATGTGCGGATGTGATTGCCTTATCTCAAAAAAGATATTGAAATTGGAAAAGGTTCAGAAAAGTGCAACAAAAATGGTTAGGACTTTGGAACAGCTCCCCTATAAGGAGAAATTAATAAGACCTGGACTTTCCAGCTTGTAAAACATGACAAATGACGACTATTACAGAGGTCTATAAAATCATGACTTGCATGGAGAAAATAAATAAGGAAAAGCTGTTCCCATAACAAAAGAATTAGGCATCACCAAATGAAATTAATAGACAGCAGGTTTAAAAACAAACAAGAAAAAGTATTTCTTCACACAATGCATAGTCAACCTGCGGAACTCTGCCAGAGGATGTTGTGAAGGCCAGGATTTTAATAGGGTTTTAAAAAGAGCTAGATATATTAATGGAAAATAGGTCTTTCAATGGTTATTAGCCAGTAGGGGCAAGGATGGTGTCCTTAGCCTATGTTTGTCAGGGCTGGGAAGGGGTAACAAGGGATGGATCACTTGATGATTACATGTTTTGTTCATTCCTTCTGGGGCACCTGACATTGGTCACTGTCAGAAGATGGCGTACTGGGCTAGATGGACTTTTGATCTGACCCAGTATGGCTGATCTATGTTCTCATGTCTCTTTGGGCTAACCCAGGCAGAGGACATCTTGTCTAGGCCAAGAAAACCTTGTCTTCCAGAGTCCAAATAGTCTAGAGATCAACTTTTCTAAGAGATCTGCCTAATTTTACCCTGACTGCAGTCTATCAATTCCTGTTGACTTCAATGACCACAAGAGCAAGACCCTTCTGTATAAATCCTCTTTTGGAGGGAGGGGGGACAGAATACTCATTTGTCTTCTGAATAACATATTCAATTAGTCTGGAAACCAACAATGGTGACTTTTATTTTGAAAAGTAAATTAATATGCATGAACACAACTGCATTTGTGTCTTACTAGGTTAGCTTTTTTCAGTCTAAAAAAGATGTCTGGAAACATTTTACTCTGGTATCTACATTTTGCACACAAAAAATAGGTAAACATTCACATTCCAGCATAATAGTATGTTAAGGATGATCAGTCACTGTCACAAAGGCACACACCCTACACCAAAAAAATTTAATCAGTTGCTTCCCAAAGCCAAATTATCCTATTGAAGTACATGGCACAATCCCAAACATTAAGAGCTAACTCACACCTACAAGTATTTCTTATTCGGCATTGACCCACACTTGGACAGTTGCCTTCTACACTCGCCAGTGGCCATGTGCCACACCAAGCCACAGACCCAGGAAAGCACAATTGCAGCTGCAATATTTGGTACTGAATGCCTGATGTACCACCCCCTAAGGCTGAATAGCTCTGCTGATTGTGTGAGGGGCCAGAGCAATCGCCCTTGATTCCTCCCTCCTTCTATTGGTGTGGGTAGTGGTAGTGTAGGTACAGACCAGTCTGGGAACTCTGAAAAATGTATGCATTACAATGAGAGCCAGCTCCTGTAGAAGAGGCACAAATGACAGGTACCTTCATATACTCTTCCTTTTGTACACACAGGACAATGCAATGGTGAATTGACTTCCTTTATTGGCATTTGACACAGTCTTAAAGCTGCTTTATTATAGTTCAGTTGTAAAGAATCTTAGGCATTTAAGGCAATTAGGAACAACTGACTCATAGATCTGTTTTGGCATTGAAGTCTAAGACTGGCTATAGGCTGCCTTTTCCAAACACCCAACAAGTTTTCATGTAATCTAAATTACTGCATATCACATATACTCAACCTGTACAATAATTCAAATGCAGACAAAACTTGCTTAAGAAAACAGAGTTGACTAATAACTGCCTGTGACATACCTTTATCACAGGATATTTCCTGCTCAATTAAATAAAAACAGCAGCTGGTATGCCAAAAAATAAATACATAAATAAAAAAAATGTTGAAGCAAATCTGGCAGCATCTTTCAGTGTTCGCCTGCATTTTAGGGCAATAGCGATTCTGCAATTCCATACTATCCTTGTATGAACAGGCACTACTCTAAAAACAAACAAAATCCTGGTTGTAGACTAGCAAGTAAGGTTTACTAGTTAGGAGATCAAGTGGCTGCACCACTCATCATTAGACATACTCATAAGGAAACAGGAAGACACCAATAGCTCAGTTAGCAATATGGTATCTGTCTCTGGTGTAATACAATTCTGAAAGTTATGAGATGGATATTATGCACTGACTTGTTCAGTCTATATAAGATACAGCATGAGGAAAAGAGAAAAGATACAATGGAGACATAATTTCTGCCTCTATTCTCCACCTTACCCCCTGCCACAATATCTTTGTAGTGTTGTGTGCCTGAACATTACTTAAAATACCACTCAGGAGTGCAGTTTATAGGCTTTTCCTCCCAAATAGTCTTCAGTCGCTGTGCCCAGGAGGCCAACATCTCCTCTCTCTTCTCTTCTGTCACATACTCTGCTGCAAAGCAGATCTGAGGAGCAAGGACTTTGAAACCACAGAAGTGCATTATACCATGCTAGACTCAAAAAGACAGGAGACAGGTCAGAAAAGGGTTCAATTACATTTTTGCTAAGGTTAAAGAATTCAGATTTTAAAACATTTCTCTTACTCCACGTGACGCATGCTTTCTTTGATGAAACAGCATTGCTTTTAACTATCCATTTGGAAAGAGAAGAGAATGCGGCAATATCTTTGCAACCATGCTTATGGACAAGTGCTGAAGGCTAACCTATGATGTGCAATCTGCTGGGAGATTAGACCAATTTTACATGCTTCTGAGTTTGATTAATGTTCCTGGTGCCATAGCTCATGGAACATAACCATTTTGAAATGCTATTTAAGCTATATAATTATCCCCTTCAGCCATCAAGCTTGGAAGTGTATGGCAGTTGACCATTTAGTATTCTACTGACTCTTCTTAGATTAATTTCATTCAGTAACAATGTTTCATCCCTGTACCTCTAGATTTGTTGTAGGCCCTTCAGAATCTAGCTTGGTCATGCAATTCTGATTCATGTAGTTCTGAATGAGTTACAATGCTCTCTGCATCAGCTAAAGTCACTAACATGCCTCCACTCACTTTGGAACTTCTGGATGGCTGTGTCTACACTGCACCCCTTTTCCGGAAAAGGGATGCAGATTAGACACATCGGAATAGCAAAATCCGCGGGGGATTTAAAAATCCCCCGCGGCATTTGCATTTACATGGCTGCTGCTTTTTTCCGGCTTGGGAATAAGCTGGAGAAAAGCGCCAGTCTAGACGTGATTCTCCGGAAAATAAGCCCTTTTCCAGAAGATCTCTTATTCCTACTTTCAAGTAGAATAAGAGATCCTCCGGAAAAGGGCTTATTTTCCGGAGAATCATGTCTAGACTAGCGCTTTTCTCCGTCTTATCCCCAAACCGGAAAAAAGCGGCAGCCATGTAAATGCAAATGCCGTGGGGGATTTTTAAATCCCCCGTGGATTTTGCTATTCCGATGTGTCTAATCTTCATCCCTTTTCCGGAAAAGGGGTGCAGTGTAGACACAGCCGATATGTTTAGAGCGAACACTCTTCCATTAGTCACCTTTTGAATGATTCAGCCAAATGATGCAACCCACTCAGGGCTTCTCTGGGGACACGGAGGAAACCATGGTGTCTGGACGTGCTAGTCTTGCTTGATTATAGGGTACAGAGCAAAAGTGGATGGCTGACGCAGGAGCCACAAATAATGCCAATAGCTAGAAATGGCAAAAGAGTTTGTTAAAAGATGGGAGTGTTTCTGGAAGAGCGAGATCAAGTGACTTAACTAGTTTCTGTCAGCAGGTAGAGGTCACAGCACACCATGCCAGCCACAGATTTCTCCCAACAAGCTGGCTCTTCCCATTAAAACTACAGGAGAAGCAATATTGCTAACTCTCACAACATCATCATGAGCATCAAGATATTTGGTGTGTCATAAAGACCCAGCTACCTACATCATGCTTTTAAATGCAAGTCTCTTCAAATTTTTTCCCTCACAGTTTTCTAGTTTCTCTACCACATGAACACTACAGTCTCAAATCAGATGACAAATAAGTACCTAACATTTCTCTTTCAAAAGCAGATGGTTTTTTTTAAAGTAATCATGATTTAAAGTGAAAATAATGTCTTAGCTATTATATGCTATGAGTTGGCAGTACTGTGAAGGTACACCATTAGTGAACAAATATTCATATATTGTACCTGCATGGGCCACAAGAGATAGCGAATGTCACCACTGACCCCTCCCTTTGAAAACATCTCTTCATCTCCTCCAGTGGTAAATGAAAGAAGGGCTAGTTTATCCTGGATTGAAGAAATAAAAAGGATGTAGGCACATTTTCCTGAAGAACAAGTAGCCCATTAGCAAAAAAGGACACTTCAGCAACACTACGTGAACTTGGCAGTACAGAGATGGATGTGGGTTCTGACCCCCCATTGTGTCCTACTATCTTGGCCTTTCCAGAGTACCACTTACTACATCTTTGGTACACAACATGTTGATATATGAAGTGTGTGAAGACCAATCTGTGGGAAAGTGTGTATAAAAATGCAAGTAACTTCGGCCTTAGCTTTTCCCACCTGTAAAATAGGGAAGATACTTGCCCTCCCTTATAAAGTGCTTTGAGATCTATGGTTGGAAAACACTGAGTGCTAAGTATGTTTATGCTCCTCCCTTTCCCCCAGATGGTAATTGGTAGTTTCCCTTTAAAGCTTCCTAGTTGTCTGAGAATCACTTAATTGGGGATCTGCTGTGTTCTTTAGGTATATTCCTTTCACTGAATATTTGATCAGGCCCATGTTTCTTCTGATTTCACAAACATGGGATCTGACTCGGATGTGTATCCCAGCATCTAACTCTTACTTATGGCAGCCAAGAGAATATTTCACATGTGAACTGAACATAATGGCTGCAGCTGCCTCATTGTCCCAAGTTTGCTAACAGGAAAAAAAAGATCGCTTTCAAAGAGTCTGAATTTCCGGCATTCGTCTCAATGGGCTATTTCAGAAATCTAATAATGAAAACGTACGTTAGTATTATTAAAATGACCAGCAACATAAATAGCTAAGTAATCTACAGAACCATAATTGTTGAATATTGGATGTGAGCAGTAAAGCAGTGAGTGTCAAATCTTCGGTTAACAACTAGCTGTGCTATTCACCATGCCAAGAATAGCTCCAAAGTTATGAATTGGTGTGTGAACATGCCAGTCTTGCTTGATTATAGAGTAGAGGAAAAAGGCAGAAGTGGATGGCTGGGACAGGAGGTCACAAAAATCTACACACATAAACCACAAATAATACTGAGCACTCCATTTATATGACTCCTAATGAAGTTTTGTGCCGAGTCCAAAATCTGATATTAATCATAGAGCAGAAACCTTTCTACCCAATACACTGCCATCATTTGTTATAGAGCAGTGGTGGGCAACCTGGTGGGTGGCAAGCTGGCTAAGCTCTTGCTGAAGTGATTATAAAATGCTGCTGAAATATGAATTTTTTTCTTAATGTGTATGGCATCTAAAACCTAGCACAGGAGGATTTCTAGTTATTTTAAAATAATACAAATCTGTTGCACACCTCAGAAAACAAATGTATCAAACAAATCTTTCCCTGCAGAGTCTGTAATCCACTTGCAGAAAAAAACGTCCAAGGCAGGATGAAGACAAGGGTGAAAATAGCATATGGTTACTTAAAGAAGCTGGCGTACATCTTGATGTCCTCTTTCTATAACCGTTCTCCAATGCATGTTCTCATAGGCAAGGTAGATCTGCCACAGGATATTGTGTGAGAGTAGATAAGAAATGGTTCAAAGTGTTCCTCTTTGACAAAGCCTGTAGTTATACAGACACTCCTTTCCTTTTCCAAACCAATCCCAACTTCCCAGTCCTACGCAAAATTAAACAAAACCTCTATCCTACACAGAGTTTTGATGCTGAAAAGGTAGAAATGCACAAGACTCCACAAAGTCCTCTATGAATTTTGCTGTTGGTTTTAAAACGATGCTCAGATACTACAGGACTGTATAAAATGCTAAGGGACAGAGATGAAATAAGTTTTAAGGCAGGATTTTGAATGATCACTGAGTACCACTAAAAAGCCTAAATTTGTGAACCCTCATTTATCCACTTGGGTTAAAAATGGAGAGTAAAAGCATGGGAACAGACAGGGATTATACAAAAACATTGTTTGGCCTCATGTAACAGCCTGGGGAACTCACCTTGAGCAAGCCATTATCGTAATACTGTGGGAAGTTGTAAGCAAATCCTTGGACCAAGACTCTGTCCACCCAGCCCTTCATGATTGCAGGCATGCTGAACCAATACAAGGGAAACTGAAAAGCAAAGGGTGCTGTTATTAATAATGAAACATAACTGGCAGAGGTACACCATTTCTTTTGGCCTTGTTTCTATGAGAAAAAAAAATCGTATCACCTTAATCTGTCAAGCCATTCACAGTAAATAAATCCTATAATTCAGAGGATGCAGGAACTATATTTACTTAAGATTACAGGCTTTTCCCCCTTTGGCTGTCTCTGTGGTGGAATATACAATTTTCTGTAACATCCTGATTTTCTCTTTTTCTGCTATTGACTAGGCCGTACCACTTTCCATGCGAGCTCACAGGCTAGGCCTTATGTGCACTGTCAGAACAGGCAACGCATTAGGTGACAAAACTTTCTGGCTTTTTATAAGAAGTTCCTGACTATTGTATTTGTAGTAACACTGTACAGTTAGACTATGAAATTATTAATAAGAAAAATCATGACCTGAAAAATCAACAATTCAGCCTCTTGAACCTTCCTCTGTTCCTCGGTCAAATCACTGGCCAAGCATCTTCTCTTGTAAGCTTCCCACGATTCCACTCCATAATTAAAGTGCTCTGAGTTGTGGAGGAAACCTGTGGAAAATGCATGTTACAGGGCCTCCAATGCTTTATGAAAATTGGCTGGATATATATGACTTATGAATATGCATGAAGATGACTTATGCTAAATGCATCATGTAACTCGGCGGTTCCCACCCGCTGGTCCGAGGACCAGTGCTGGTCTGCGGACCAGTGCTGGTCTGCAAATTGTTAGCTGCTGGATCACAGTGGCTGCCGGAGCCGAAGCTGGCTGTTCGTGGTGGCTCAGCTCTGACAGCCATGGTGGTTGATTTTTCTTGGCAGCGGTGCTGGGGCTAAGGCAGTGGCAGGAGGTGGCAGAACAGGAAGTGCCTTCCTTTCTCCTCCCACCTAGATATGATGGCAGCCCGGCTCTTCCCCCCACCTCTACCCTTGGGGATGCGAGACACGCTTGGTTAGGGAGAAGGTGTGAAGGAGGAGGGAGCACACGCATCACCAACGGCCACGGCCCCTGCCCGTGTGGCAGTAACGGCCACGCTCCCTAAAGAGGGCAGCCTCACTCTGGGGAGTGTGGGGCTGGGGTCAAAGAGCAAAGGAGTGTTGGGTGAGGGTGTGGTAGGGTCATGGGTCAAGAGGGTGCTGGTATACGCTCTATGGGTATGTCTACACTACCCCGCTAGTTCGAACTAGCGGGGTAATGTAGGCATACCGCACTTGCAAATGAAGCCCGGGATTTGAATTTCCCGGGCTTCATTTGCATAAAGCCGGCCGGCGCCATTTTTAAATGCCAGCTAGTTCGGACTGCATGCCGCGCGGCTACACGCGGCACAAACTAGCTAGTTCGGATTAGGAAGCCTAATCCGAACTAGCTAGTTCGTGCCGCGTGTAGCCGCGCCGCACGCAGTCCGAATTAGCCGGCATTTAAAAATGGCGCCGGCCGGCTTTATGCAAATGAAGCCCGGGAAATTCAAATCCCGGGCTTTATTTGCAACTCCGTATGACTACATTACCCCCCCTAGTTCGAAGTAGGGGGGTAGTGTAGACATACCCATAGAGACTGTTTATCCTACTCCTAGCACTAAATCCACATAAAATAAATATAAATCACAATTTGCTGTCCAAGATGGGAATATTTCATCCCAATGATTTGTCCTGAGTCATTCCATATTGTAAGGACTGATAAACAGTGGTATTCATTTTTTTTAAAGTATAGATGAATCTAGTACCTGTACTCATTTCCATTAATGCTCCTTTTACACCACTCTGGCAGCATAAAGGGTTGACAAAGATGTAAATGACCTTAATGTAAATGAAAATCAGGCCATTAGAGTTTCAGGCCTAATCCAGAGCCTCTGCTAAGGAGCTTCACTTCTTCCTGAAATCCATGTGACCAGAAAGGGTTACCATTAGGACTTTAAGACCTGACTTCTAGCTTGCATTTGCATGAGACAGTCTGCAACCTTCCTCACCCACTTCTGCCAGTGCTCTTGCAACTTCCTCTTTCAGTACCGGGTTTTGCTTTAACAGACACTGTCACCTCTGTCAGACCGTGTTACAGTTTTGTGCTTTCACTTCCTAATTTAGACAGTATCAGGATTTTTTAAAAAGACCTACTTGGAGAATGGTTTTCTTAATTATGAGAAACACTTGGAAATCAGTTTTAAGTTTAATATGATCGCCACTGGGTTTCTCAAGTTTTTACTAAGCAAATAAATGAATGATGGCATTACCATATTCCATCAAGGAGAGTAATACTTAAGACACCCAACCAAATTCATTTATATGAATGAACACTTGGGGATTATTTCCTGAAAACATCGGTAAGCAGACTGGTTCTTGAGAAAAAGTGATTTACAATGATGCTTTTTAACAAGGCACACAAACACTTGTAAGTTATAAAATACAAACATTTGGGCACAAAGGTAACTTTAAAACTTACAGGATACCTCTACACTGGCATGATTTTGCGCAATAACACAAGAGTTTTTGCGTTAAAGTATTTGTGCAAGAGAGCATCTACACTGGCATGTGCCTTTGCGCAAGAGATGTGCTTTTGCGCAAAAGCATCTGTGCCAGTGTAGATGCTCTCTTGCGCAAGAAAGCTCCGATGGCCATTTTAGCCATCGGGTTTTCTTGCGCAAGAAATTAATGTTGCCTGTCTACACTGGCCCCTTGCGCAAGAACAGTTGCACAAGAGGGCTTATCCCTGAGCGGGAGCGTCAGAGTATTTGCGCAAGAAGCACTGATTTCCTACATTAGAACGTTGGTGTTCTTGCGCAAGTACTCACGGCCAGTGTAGACAGGTGGCAAGATTTTGCACAAAAGCACCTGCTTTTGCACAAAATCTTGCCAATGTAGACACAGCCACAGTCTTATTAGTGACGGCCCAATCCTACTACTGTTGTGGTCAATGGCAAAACTGCCAGACTCAAGAGCGTAGCATCAATTTTTAAAGTGATAGCCTCTAGTACAGTGGTTTTCAACCTGTGGTCTGTGGCCACTTGGGCTGATGCAGAATAGGGGCAGATATACACTATTGTTTAAATTAATCTAATTTATGTTGCTCAGGGGTATGAAAAACCCAGCCCAACCCCATGTGATGCAAGTTTCACACTGTCCACACTGGTGATGTGTTAGCAGGAGACACCCTCTCACCAACATAGCTTTTGCTTCTTGCCCAAGTGGAGTAATTATGCCAACGGGAGAGTGTGTCTTCACCAAATGCACGCCAGTGGCACAACTGTATCCGTGCAACTGCTCCGATGTAGCACTATAGTGCAGACTTGCCCTATGACTAAGATCTGCAAAAGGTAACCATGAAAATAAAGTTTCAGAGCCCAGATGAAGTAGTCTACAGTAACTCCTCACTTAATGTTGTAGTTATACTCTTGAAAAATGCGACCTTAAGCAAAATGATATTAAGTGAATCCAATTTCCCCATGATAATTAATGCAAATGGGGGGGGGGGTTAGGTTCCAGGGAAATTTTTCTCAGCAGACAAAAGGCAGAATAACATATACAGTATACGTTTTAAACAATTTAATACCATACACAGCAGTGATGATTGTGAAGCTTGGTTGAGGAGTCAGACTTTGCGGCATTTTCCAGGAATGTCTTGCTGCTAAATGATGAACTAGCATTGGCTGAGCCCTCAAAGGTAACACTTTGTTAATGTAGCCATTAGGACAGAATCCAGTTTAATTAGTTAACCGGTTGGTTAGACATTAAGTTTAACCAGTTAACTGATTAAACAGGGATGAGGGAGGGGGATAAGAGGAGACACTCCCTCCATCCCTGGTTAATATTCCTAGTAGCCTCACGCTCTAGTCTAGAAGCAACAGAGAGGAAACAACAGACACACAGCTGTGGCTGCAAACACTTCCCTGCAGAAACGGAACATCATGATGATGTGGGGTGCACTACTTTCTCTTCCAGGTGGCACATATATAGCTGTACAGTGCCAAGGAGTGTGTGTGAGACACACACTGAGTGTGAGACAGACATACACACAAGTATATGTGTTTGAGAGAGGCAGACAGATGTGCATTCCCCTTTAAGTATGCTGACCTCACTTCAAATACACTGCTCTTTTAGGTATAATACTGTAGATCATGGAGTTCAGACTCAAGAATCTGTAGCTGTTTGTAACCTGCTTTGTGGAGATGTAGTACAGAGTGGGGGGCTTAATCAGGGAAAGTCAGGGGCATCCCATCTCCCCTCAGCACCGCAAGCAGGAGGCTCCTGGGAGCAGCTTTGCAGTGGGCGGGGGGGGGGGGGGGAAGAGGAGAGGTAGCTAAATGGCAGCTGTCCAGCCGCATACCCTACAGAGAAACTTAGGGGAGCTGATGGGGAGCTGCTGGCCCACCCTGATTCCAGCCCCCCACAAATATAGGTTGCTCTTCCAGAAAATCTTGCAAGTAATGGACAAAGCAGGATGCCAAATGACATTATAAGGGGCATTAGGCAACTTTAAATGAGCAAGTGCTCTAACAGAGCAATATAACAATGAAATAATGTTAACTAGGACAACGTTAAGTGAAAAGTTACTGTATTTTTCTGCTCAAAACAAAGTGTGAATACCCCCACCTACAGGTCAAAACTTGGAAATGTCATTACAATAGAGGCCCAGACTGCATCAAATACCATGCTGTGCACATGCAACATTTATGGATGAATTCTGTTCAGTCAGTTTTCACCCTAAAACTTCTATGGTGGGAGCCCATGGGTCGTGGGATGGTTTTCCAAAGGGATCTGCACCTTCATTTGAAATTTTTTAGGGGTCCATAAAGGAAAAAAGTTTGAAAACCACTGCTTTAGTAAATGTCCACGGAAACAAAAATTGCTCTTGCTAAATAGAATTTTTTTACACCAAAAGTCTCCCCTTTTTTTCCCTCCAGAGAGCACCTGATGCTTGTATCAAACAATGCAGCTTTGGTGTATTGAGTAGGTAAGATTGACTGTAGTTACAATACCAAAGAGACTATTTTAATATGTATTTCAACTAGTCTCACCAGTGATGTCATTTCTCGTTGCTCTTGGTTCAAATTGCATTGCGTACAGATCAGACACGGTGACGCTGCAGCCCTGTTTGCTCAATTCTTCCATGGCAAGATTCTTTAAGGATCCATTCAGAGACTTGGGCTCTTGATGTGCATAAATTATCAGTACTTTTTTCCCTGGTGTTAAAAAGAAAATCTCGAGATACCATGGGGATGAATACATCTGAAATAGCATGCAGAGATGGGGCTTTGTTCTCCATTGTTTAGTACTCTGTTGTCTCAGACCAATGCAGAGAGAGAAACATTACTTGGTCATAATGGTAGTATTTTATAGCCATTTATTTGTGGTACAAGACTTGGTGAAGGGTTGGGCAATGGTGAATCTGGCCCAGTTGAATTCAGTTGTGCTGAAATGGGCTTTCCTAATTGGAACTCAGTGGACAGAGGGGAAAACCCAAAACCTGTTATGTGTTTGTAACACTAGTGCCTGGAGTGACAAGTTAAAATCTTCTGCTTATTTTGTATGCAGCACCACTTTCTCCTGGCAGCACACTCAAGGAACTAAACAAATAGTTAACATTCATAATGTAACAATTTAAAAAAATGGAAGTATAGCAGTATTTCCTGATTCACTGAGCACAACGAACAGAGAGAGGACTATGTATGTTCCTATATATATATATATATATATATATATATATATATATATGAAGACAGTGGTTTGTAGACACACAGACACAGACACAGACACAGACACAGACACAGACACAGACACTTAAATCTGAGGTGAGAAAGACCTGCAGGGAGGAAAAGCTGCATCTCTGAGGAGCCAACAAAAAAGGCTTAGTTATCTGAAGAACTAAATTTGGGTGGTGGAAGCAAGGGATGGATATGCCAGGTTTCCATCAGCCTGGTGATTAAGTTGGAGGTTTCAACTATAGCCAGGAGTATTTTAATTAAGGGCTTGAAAAACTACTCTGCTTCTTTACCATTAGTGAATATAAGGAATAATGTGAAGAGCAGATGTTGATCTACTAAAAGTAGGTTACAGATACCAGCACCAGATAAAAAGTTAAAGCAGCCCTGCCAAGAGGGCATCACGAACACCAAGAATTGATTTAATAAGAATATAAATACACTTGAAACAATTGTGATCTCATTCAGAAACTTATTCATGAATGTATACGGAGGACAGGCTCCCATTTGCTGTTGAAGAGCCTGTTTTTGCAAACCTTACTTGCTGAGTAGTCTACAAGGTACTAAATAGCATCAAGTTCCATGGAGCTGAAGGGCCACTTAGCACTGTAGACTTGGGGTAAAATTTTCAAAGGCACCCAAGTCCGATGGGACTTGAAGTGCCCTAGTTGCTTTAGAAAATGTTACCTTACAGCCCCATTCAAGCACCGATGGAGCTAGGACATTTCTGATCCTAATGTGCATAGCTCCAAAATGACTCATTCTCTCAATACCAAAGAAAATGATCTCTTTTTACCTGCCATTTTACACAAAGCCTTTAACAGTCTTCCTCTTTAGAACATCCAATATTTCCTGTAGCAGACTCCCAAAAGAGATGTGCTCATTGGAGACACGCCATAACCGCGAAAAAGGCAGGCTTTTCCTATCGGCACCACCTTGCTGAAAGTACTCTCTGAATCTGAAACAAAAGGATGCAGGATGCAAAAGAATAATTAAGAAACAAGTGTGGATGTATAGATTGTACTGTAAGTACAAGGAGCTATATGATGGTGTAGAGTGTGAAGATTTTATCAATGTAATTTTTGGATGGCTGCTTTAGTCACTGGTGGTGAAGTGACAGGTAAGTTATATACATCATATTCACATATAGATACATATTGGGGCAGAAGGATTGGTATGCTCTGGCTACTTACAATGCTCCAGCAAAACATCTATAAACCAGTGTTTCTCAACCTTTTTTTAAATAAAATACCTCTTTAAAAAAATGGTAAGTACACCCAGTACATAGTTTTCAGACAAATATTTTCTCTACCATTGCAACACATTTGTTTAAACAACTTAATTGTAGCCAGGTGGGCAATGCATGTTTTGGATGTAAAAAGTACAAAAATAATAAGACACTGAAACTTAAACCAAAAATTCAGTTCTCCAAATTTCAGTTGTGGTGACGTACCCCCCAGACTTCTCTCAAGTACCCCTAAGGGTTGAGAAACACTGCTATAAACCCACTTTAACTGTCTGGTTAAGCTAGATTTATAGCTGCTTTCATGAGTGTCTACACAACAATGAATTTTACTACTTTGGAAGGCGCTAATTCTTCTAATAGCTTCTAACAACATTTCAACATAATTTCTCTCAAACTCTCCATGCCTGAGCATATAGTATATTTATATTAAGTACTCATTGAATTGTTTAATCACAGGTACATATTGAAACCTGCATTTCAGTTTCAAACATCCGCCTTTAAAACACTAGAATCCAGCCTGAAGGCACTTTGCAACCAAATCACTGACTTGTGGGGTCAGAGTATAACCACTTCCTCACCCTGGTGAACATTCTCACGCAGATACATGTAGCTATAACTGCTCATCAAGATGTGTTAAAAGTGTTACCAAATGCCCCTTTGTGTTTTCCTGTAATTAAAATTATAGACTAAATGGATGCTATATATTGTGAAAAGAAGCCTTATCCTGTGAATAGCTTCACTCAAATCCATGGGACTACTTACAGAGTAAGATACTTTTCATTATGAGTAAGAATCACAGACTGGCCCAGAAAGTCCTAATTTGTATATGTTACTTGTATTGTCATAGCCTGTAATAAAACATTTTAAACTGATCTCCATGAAAGCAGATGGGGTTCTGACTTCTGCTCACCCTGTTTTTCTTCCCAGTTAAAATACCACAATAGGGCAAGCATGTGTGTGTGTGCAAGGTTGTCACTTAGTGTAAGCCCAGTACATCTGTTTTATAGATCTGCAGAGACTTTCCTAAGTTTTTCCAACCATCCTCTTGGCACCCTGGACACTTCTGTTGTGCAACGTTTGCATGTCACCTGCTGCCTGGCTCCTTTTGTGTGTAAAGTTCAAACCCACCAGCACCATTTCCAACCCAACCTACTGCACTGTTATAAAGATTCTTCATCTTCGCTGCAAAAAAATGTGTTGTGTTTTTTTACATGAAGGTACAAGTGACAATCGAGTTTGCCAGTTTTACTTAGACTCATTCCCGGAGGTTTCAGCACATGACCATCTTTAATTAAAGATCAATATTAAATTCCTGGAGACCCCAGGCCAGCCTTAGAGACTCTCAGTTTCAATATCACAACATTTTGCTGTGAAGACACAGCCCCAAGCTGTCTGTACAGTGTGTAGCACATCACATGAAAGCTGCATGCATCTCAGGCTTGGTCTACACTACAGAATTAGCTAGGCAGTTTATGTTGACATAATTATGTCAGTGTCTACACTACAGCCTTGCTCCAGCTGTTGTAAGTGACCATCTACCCCCACATAATATTGCCACCTCCAGGAGAGGCAGGGGCTTATGTCAGTAAAGTTAGGGAACACAGTGTCCATGTAGACACTGCATTACTTCATCAGCAGTTGAGTGTCACTCTTGTCAATTTCATGGCTCCATGCATGGATGGTGGGTAGAATAAGCCAGGGGAGGCTAAGCCACCCCAAACAAGATGTGGCACACCTCCCTTTGGAAGCATGCCACAGGCCTGCTGCCTCTAGTGTGCTGCCCACACTCTGCCCTAGGCCTCGCTCCTGCGTCGCACTCTTCTCCCATGGCTCTGCCCACGCTGCTCCTCTTCTTGCTCCCTGTCTGTCTCTCCCCTCTTCCAAGGCCCCATCCTCACTCTTCCCTCACAGACATCTCCCCTCTCCACTCCTCACACCTCTCCAGCACTTCCCCTGTAGTTCCCCCATCTTTGCTCCTCCCTCACAGCCCCTCCACCCACTACTCATGCCTCTTCACCCCGAGAGGGAGAGAGGAGTGGGTGGCAGGTGGGGAGGCCTCTTAGAGGTGCAGGTGGAGAGAGGCATGATGGACAGGTTGTGTGGGGACCTTGGGGGATGTGGCCCACCAGGGCTTGGGGCAGAGTGGGGGTTGGCAGTGGAGCAGGGGGCAGGACCATGCTCTGAGCATGGGTGCCTCCCCTTCTAGGGAGCTTCTAGCACTCAGGGCCCACCTCCCCAAATATGGAGGTCATGCACCACCCACGCTCCATGCCTGGGCCGGTAGTGGGCTCCTGCTACAGGCCAGCAGCACTCCATTCCAGCTGCCTGATCCCAGCTGGGCTACTGCTTGTGCTCCCTGCTGGAAGCTCTGCTGCCCCCAGGATACCCGATCCCAGCCAGGCTGCTGCTCAGGCTCCCCATGCCCAGCTCCCCACTCCTAGAGGCAAGAGGCCCTGGCTTCCAGCTACCCTGCCCCACCACTGCTGCTCTTCAGGTGGAAGCCCTCCTGGTAAGGGCACACCACTGACAGAAGAAGGGTGTTGTAGAGACCAGCTACCACAATAATTACTACAATGGCTGCAAAGTCGGCCTAACACGTCAGCTGCAGCATAGAGATGCCCCCAGTGTTTGCAGACTGGGCCTTTCTTACCTGTATCTGGGTCACAAGGAAAGAAGCTTGTTCCTGGATGAAAGTGAAGCTGCAGCTCTTTGGAAAGGACTGTGAGAGAGAGAGAGGCATGCAGCCAGTCCTGCCTGCAAATGAAACTCCCCCCTGTTGGGAGCCCTCTCCCTCTCCCTCTCCCTCCTTTCAGTGTTACAGCTGCAGAATTAGACCAATAGGAGGGTGTTAGGCACACACTCCCCACCTCCACGAGTGCCAGCAGGGACCCACATGATTGGCTCCCTATTGATTCTGCTGATTCTGTCTAGCTCCTGTCTCTCTGCCCCCTGGCAGGTCACCAGAGGCTCTCCCCACCCCCTGGTTACTGGGCCCACACTCAAGGCTCTTGGAGCTCTGCTGATTCACTCTGCAGGCAGCCTCCTCCAAGGGATGCATGATCTTCAGCAGCTGTGACACAACTTTAAAGGCAAGGATGTGAATTTCCATATTGCCCTCTGATCCCAGACCCCCTGGAAGGCTCCCTAACATACCGGCTCCCGACACACAACTCTTCATTAGGGGTAGATCAATCCATGTTCCCAGCTTCACAGACGAATGTGGGTTAGTGGTCCTCAACCCAAAAAAGGTTGCTCACCCGTGATTTAAATGTTAAATTCTCCTTTTGATCTCTGAATTAACAGAATACAGCATAGACTGGGACTGTGTGATTACATCGTTAACCTCTAACAATACATAGATAAACACACACAAAAAACCCCACAAATATTATTTACTGATATGTCTCTAACCATTGAATCTGGGTCATTTACCCTGGAATGTACTTAACTTTTTCTTGCTACGTGTCACTGCTGAAATATTAAGTAAGAGGCTGGATGCTAAGGTCCTTGCTTATTGACATAACGGGAGGTTGTGTGGCCTACTGGATAATGCCCTCGACTGGTACGCTAAAGACTTGGATTCTATTCACAATGCTGTCACTGGTATGCTGGGTTAACTTTGACAAGTCACTTCTCACCTCAGTTTCCTCATCTGTAAAATGGTGATAATGATACCTCCCTTTGTAAAGTGATTTTGAGATCTGTTGATGAAAGGCACTACATAAGTGTTATTTATATTAGTGTACTGAAGGCAATTGGAGTTCCTTTGAGGCACACTGAATAAAATAATGGATCTGGCTTAAAGTCCTTAAAAATCGTATCTATTTTGTTTTTAGCTTATGCAAACTAGCAAGCTGAAAAGTATATTTTTTTCTTTGTGGTGTGTATACACTCTAGATCAGAGGTCAGCAGCCTTTTCAAACCAAAGAGCCAAACTACATCAACATTCAGAACAAGTGGTCAACAAAGAGCCGTACAAGAATACCCATTTACATGACTTAAAATATACAACTTAATATTATTGATGACTGACATGATGATTAATAGCATAAAGTAAACATTTTACTCAGACTTCATTTTATGGGACTTCCGCTGCTGCTGGGTATGCAGGAGTCCAGGTGCAGGAGTCTGCAGGTTGCAGGAGTCTGTGGCGGTGGATGTGGGGGTTCAGAAGTCCAGGTTGGGTTGTATGAGGGTCTCAGAGCAAGGCATTGGGGCGTGTGGGAAGTGCCAGAGGCAGGACGGGGCACTGTGGGTGGGAAATAAAGTAAGTGGAAGGGTCTTGGGCCGGATTACTTTAGCTGGCTGGGGCTAGGCTGCTGCACCCAGGCAGCAGTGGCTGGACAAGGGGCTGGGCCAGGAAGGCCACCGCAGGATCGTGGCCTCCCCTCCTACCCATGTCACAGCAGAAGGAGAACCGCCACCAGCACTTCCTGCAGCCAGATGGGGGCTGGACCGCGGGGCCTGCTCCAGGTTTGGGGCTAGGGACAGGACGCTATGGCCGGATGGGGTCTGGCATTGTTGGCCAGAATTTATTTTAAATAAAGTAAAATATTATGTCCAACGCTAAAGGTTTCAACATTGTCTTTATTTATGGCAGGGGTGGGGAAACTTTTTTGTGTCAGGGTTCACTGACCTACAGAAAAATCAGTCAGGGACCACACAAGTGAGAAGCAAAAAAAACCCTCCAAAACCCCCCAAACCTCACTGATGTGTCCCCCAACTGAAACACCTCACTCCCTGGTGCTCCATCCCCATCGTTGAGTGAGGGCAGGGAGAACTGAGGTTCAAGGCCTCTTCAGGCCAGATTAACTCTGCTGGGGTTCCAGGGTTAGAGGATTTTGTGGGCCCCCCTAGGTCCTGGATGCGGACAAAAATGAGGGGTTCAGTGTGCAAGACAGGGCTGTCGGTGAGTGGGATAAGGAAGGGGTGCAAGAAGCGGGGAGAGGGTGTGAGGTAGAGTGCAGGAGCAAGCTGGGAGTAGGGTGCATAGCCAGGAGAAGGAGGCAGGAGCAAGGGAGAGTGCAGGAGCAGGCTGGGGGGCAGAGTGTCTGGCCATGAGGGAGGGTGCAGGAGCAGGGGAGTATGGAGGAACAGGCTGGTGGTAGGGTGTGTGGCCAAGGGCAGGGAGGTGAAGGAGCATACTGCGGGGCAAGGTGTCTGGCCAGGAGGGAGGTCCAGGAGCAAGGGAGGGTGCAGGAGTGGGCTGGGGATATGAGGTCTTAGTGGAGGGTGTGTGTGAGTGGGCTGGGGGTGCAGGGTCTCAGCAGGGTGGTGAGTGAGGGGGCAGAGGGTGCAGGGTCTGATTTGGGAGAAGAGAGGGGCACTTACTTGCTTTTGCACCGCTGCCAGCACCATTTCCCAGGCATGGCCTTCTGCTACTCCCATTGGCAGGATTCTCCAGGAAGCACATCCATGCGCTGCTGTCCCCCAGCTCGGGGAAGGAAAAGGAAGCAGCAGCATGTGGAGCCGCTTCTAGCTCTGCTTCTTCCCTGCAATCTGGATCTGACAGGGAGGCACAGGGCTTCCCCCCCACCTCCCACAGGAAGCCAGTCCTGGTGCTCCAATTTTTCAGGGGGGTCGCAAGGCTGGAGTGCCAGCACAGGCTCCCTGTTGAAGGGGGGGTTGAGCTCGAGCTGCAAGGAGCCATATCTGGCTCCCTAATGAGCCATATTTGACTTGAGAGCCATAGGTTGCTGACCCTTGCTCTGGCTGATGTAAAGGTAGGGAAACTAAAGGAAAGCTGCCAGTATGGTATATCCTGTACCAGGGGAGGGGAGCAATAATATATTAGAAATGCATCTTTCCTCTTTCCATACATAATAATATTTCAAAAAGATCATGTCTCCTTCGTTTCCCTCCCTTCATTCCTTGCCCTGAATAATAGGGATGGGTTAAAAAAATTTCCTATTTGCCCCTAGCAAAAAATGTTCTAAACGCATGCTATGGCTCTGTCAGGGCATTCATGGAGAATGCTGCTTTATCATTCTGCCTGGGGCTGCTTCCCTTCTGCCCTTCATCTATGCTTTGTGCCTTGATCCTGTAACTGACTCTGCACAGGCTGACTCCTCTGGCCACTTATATAACCCCTCTGACTTCCGTGACGTAACATGCAGGTGCACCTGGGCAGAACCAGTGAGCGGATCTAGCCCTTAAATCAGTCAGGGAGTCAGGGGCTGCACACAAGTGAGGGGCCTGGGTGGGGCCCAGGCTAGTAGATTGTGTGCTACAGCCAGCTGGGGAACAGCTGGGGGGCTGGAGCACTAGTGTGGGCTCCCCAGTGCTGGGGGGGGGGCAAGTGAGCCTTGGGGGCCAGATTCAGGCAAGCTGGGAGCTGCATCTGGCCACCTCTGCCTTAAATGGTAAGGTATTTGATACAGGGGCTGGCCCAGACCCTCAGCATCTAGCTGACGTTTTAGGCTTATAAGTCCTCCTGATAGGTGCCATGATAGTTTTAAAGATATCATTCAGCTGCTGCCTAACCCCTTGGGTGTGTAAGTCCTCTAGGCATGTAAGCTTCTGTTAGTCAGCATTTGCTAAGCCACCCTACACCCAACAGGCAGCTTGGAGTCCGCAGCCCTGAAATGGGTTTCCCAAGCTAGACGGGAAAGCTTATCTCACCAGCATGACCCAGTTCAGTAAATGTGCCCTGTGCACGTCTCAGACCTGACACCTGTCCTACCCCACAATGGTAGGAAGCTGAACCTCACCATACAAAGACAGCTGGGGGCACAGGGAAACGCAGGGCAAGTGTGAGAGAGGTGTTGGGCATGAGCAGGAGACAGAGGGGGTTTCAGTTGCTATTCCTAGGCCTACTTCAGTGGCTTAACTGCTCCTGAGTGATGAGAGGTGCATGTCTATCTCTGCTCCAACAGCCAGGCCCATTAGGTCACCTGTGTAGGTGCCTCTCCTCTCCCTTCCCTCCTGCTTGGCATTACACTCCTGGCTAACTTTGGCTGCTCCCCATGCAGCTTGCTGATTTCTGAGGATCCCTGTTCATTCTAGCATTGTTGTCGTCGTCATCAGCTCTTCGGTCTAGCAGCGAAAGCTATAACATGAACCAATGGCTGGATGATGAATCTAGACAAATTCCAACTGGAGCTAAGATGTAAATATTTACCAGTGAGAGTTGGACCAATTTACCAACCTCATGCTGAATTCTCCTTTACTGACAATTTTAAAATTTAAGATCAGCTCTAGGAATTCTCTTGGGGCAGTTTTCTGGACTGTATTACACAGCAGACCAGACCATATGGTCACAATCTACGAACCTCTGGGAGGCCTGGGTACAGGGGCGGATATAGGGCAGGGCGAACGGGACGGCCGCCCCGGGCCCCGCGCTTCAGAAAGCCCCGCGCATGCGCTGTGGCAAAGGGGGGGCCCCACGGAATTATGCTGCCCGGGGCCCCGCAAAACGGTCATCTGCCCCTGCCTGGGTAGCTAACTTGGGGCTGAGGATTCCACTAGCATTAGGGAGACAAAGTGGAGGGAGGTCATGTCTTTTATTAGACCAGCCTCTGTTGGGGAGTGAAACAAGCTTTCGAGCCACACGGCGCTCATCTTCACCAACGGAAGTAAAAGATGGAACCTCACCCAGCTTTTGTCTCTCATATCCTGGAACTAACAAAGCTACTGCAAACAATGCCACTAGGTGTCAGGCCAGTAGGGTATGTCTACAATGCAAAGAAATAACAATAAAAAACCCAGCAGCAGTGATTCTCAGTGAGTCTGGCTTGCTCTATGGTGGGAGGAAAATAGTAGTGCAGATGTTCTGGCTTAGGTCAGAGCTTAGTCTCAGAGATTTCCCCTCGTATCTCCCTTGCTGGGTTTCAGAGCTCAAGCTTCTGCCTGAGCGGAAACATCTACACTGCTATTTTTAGCTCTATAGCACAAGCCCGAATCTACACACCCGCATGGTGAGACTCGCTGCTTCAGATTTTTAGTTTACATATTGTTTTGTAGTATAAACGTACTCATGCAGATTAGATGTTGGTACACTGGGGGGAGCATGCCCTAAATGCCTTTGAAGATCTCGGCCTTTGTCTTTACATTTGCCCCTAGTGCATGTAGCACAGTTAGAATTATGTTAATCATACCCAAGAATAAACATTTCTATTACTTGATCTTTATAAAAACATTACAAGCATTTCATAATTAACCATCAGAAGGGAGGCAAGGTGAGACAGCTAACTATTTACTAATTTTTCATTCTTTGCAGTGCTTGCTTCTCAAGACTGCAAGCAGAGAGATCAAAACAAGAGCTGTAAAGCCCCAATCCTGCAAATACATGTGTGCATTTAACTGTCCAGATGAGGGTATTCCCATTGAATGCCTTGAAAGTAGTCACAGGTATAAAATTAAGTGTATGCATAAATATTTGCACGACTGGGACCTTAGAGATTATTTTAACTGTCCCCATTCAGCTCTCTGAACTATTAACTGAGAAGAGTTAAATGGCAGCATTAAGCATTTCACCATTTCACTTTTTTAAAGCAGAAACATCCGTGTAATCTGGGTAGAGCTATCAGCACTTCAGCAGAATTCTCTGTGGTATCCAAATGTGACAGAGTGGCCTCGGGGCCGGACCGAGCCATTCTGGCGCCCCGGGCAGACAGTTTAATTGCACCCCGGGTTGGGAGAGGGCACATGTGCGGCCCTGCACTGGCGCGAGGGAGAGGGCACATGCGCAGCCCTGTCCCCGCCCGGCACGTGGGGGAGGGCACGCGGAGCTGGCGGTGGCAGGACGCACTTGCCCGGCCTGGCCCAGCCTGGCTACTGCCGCTGTCACACAGCCTGACGCCATCCGGGGCAGGCCGAGCCTGGCTGTGCAGGGCCAGCGGCCACGGGGGGAAGGGCGCTGCTGGCCGGCCCTGTGGGGGTTAACGCGGTCCCCACCCTTGGCGGCCGCTGCAAGGTGGCCGCTTGGAGCTGCTGCAGCCCACGATCCAGGAGCTGGACACGCAGTGCCTGATGGCAGTATAAGGGGCGCTGCATGCCCCTTACAGCTGCCATCAGGCACCCCCCCATAGATTGGCGCCCCGGGCAGCTGCCCGGCTAGCCCATGCCTTAATCTGGCCCTGAGTGGCCTAGGCCCAGTCAGTTTTAGGTTCTGACTGCCCCCCCTTTGGGAGAGACTAGAGTTGCTTGCTCTCCTTGTTTTTTATGTTAATGAATCCCTGAATATCCCATGTCTTGAATGGGTTCCCCCCCTTCCTGCACTGAGAATTTGTGTATCTATGGGTAATTAGCTGTCCGTCTTCCTCATCTTACCTCTAAATCATTGCAACATTAATCTCCTCAGCCTTCCTTCAGAGCAGAAAGGACATTTTCTTTCCATTATTTATTGCTCTGCCTAAGGAATTAGTGATGCAGAAATAGTTGCAGCCCAGCTAGAGCTGGGAAGGGATTCTCCTCTAATCCCACTGTAAATCAGAAGGCTGAACCCAGTGGGTCCATACTTGTGTAATAGGAGGATTTTCTGTTTAGGGTTTCTCCTGCTTCCAGTGCCAGTAGCAGCTGTTTTTCCCCCACTTAGGACACAGACTGACTCCATTAGCTATTTCCTCTCAGTTACCCCTGAGAACCCAGCCGTCCTGCTTTAAGGACTCAAAGCAAATCAGCGTGAGTGGGAGGAGTATGTGTAATTCTGCTGGGATATTTTGAGGAGGGGCTCTCTCACTATCTCTTGTTAAAGCTGTTTCACTGTAGATAAATAATTAAAGAGTCACTGAGCCAGAGTCAGAGAGAGAATAAGAATGACTGGATTCTGGCAGTCAGAGTATGCACATGGAAGACCTTTAAATTAAGATTTGGTCCAGGACTGGGTAAAATGGGGCATTTATGGATGGACAAAAGAGAGGGATATTTCAGGCAAAATATCCTGAAGCTCGCTGAAATCCTTCAGTAGGCTGCATGGGCAAAGGGAGAATGCTGGAAGCGTTACTGTTGTTCTGTTGGTCCCAGACTTCTGAAGAAGTAGCAAAGTATAATCCATCCTGCCAAGAATGTCTCATCTGATACAGAAAAGTAAAGACAAAAGGATTCCAGTCCCTAAACAACTCTGTCTCTTGAGAGGAATAGTTGGGGGCACAGTGTGACCATGAGCGAGAAACTTGCTGAGTCTTACAGGGCAAGACTGGGCAGGGTGGGTCTAAGGGGGTTTGGCTCCCATTACCATTGGGATAATGCCAGCTCCCAAGGGTATTATGTCCATTCCTGAAAATGATACAAAATAAGTTCAAGCTGTTTGAGACTGTGTCCCTCAGGGTGCAGCCTGGGACTGTAGGACTGCTGTGGTCCCTTAACTCGTTCCAGCCTGGGCTGTCTCTCACAATGTCTTGCTATTGACCAGCAGCAACCCTGTCAGGCCCTGATATCCCTTTGCACAACTGCATGTGGCGTCCCCCACCCAGTCAGATTGCATGAATGCTCCCAGAGCCACTTGAGTCTCTCAGAGAAAGGCACCTGAGCCAAATCCCTCCCTTTCCCAGCACTGTACCGCAAACATAATGCTATCTAATGAATTAATTGGTTCATCACTTCATCAGTGGAAAGTGGACACACACCAGCTTTTGTAAAACCCTGAACAGATTTGCCACACACTTCACAGGAAGTCACTGGTAAAGATAAGCAGTAAAAGTTGATTGAGTACAAAGATAGAATTTAAGTGGCTATAAGTGTGAGGCAAAAAGTCAGAGTAGTTACTGAAAGAAAAGAAAATACAAACAAACACACAGTCTAAACTCACAGCCCTGTTAGACTGGACAACAACTAGATTAAGTTTTTCTCACCCCACTGGGGTATGTCTACACTACCACCCTAGTTCGAAGTAGGGTGGTTAATGTAGTCATACGAACTTGCAAATGAAGCCCGGGATTTGAATTTCCCGGGCTTCATTTGCATGTTGCCGGGTGCCGCCATTTTTAAATGTCTGCTAGTGCGGACTCCGTGCCCGCGGCTACATGCAGCATGAACTAGATAGTTCGGACTAGGCTTCCTATTCCGAACTATCTGTACGCTATCTAGTTCGTGCCGCGTGTAGCCGCGGGCACAGAGTCCGCACTAGCGGACATTTAAAAATGGTGGTGCCCGGCAACATGCAAATGAAGCCCGGGAAATTCAAATCCCGGGCTTCATTTGCAAGTTCGTATGACTACATTAACCACCCTAGATCGAACTAGAGTGGTAGTGTAGACATACCCCTGGATACTGCAATCCATAGTACACAGATTTCACTCTTGAAATCTGAGCCAGTTTTCTCTGCTGGAGTCTTCAGAGGGTCTTTATTGCTTGCAGCACGGTGGGGCAGGAAAAAGTCCAAGCATGGGTTCTGTGTTTGGTTTTCATATCCTCAGTCCATGTGCTTGGGCAGCACAAATCTAGGCATGCCTAGGGTATTGCTGAGTTTCCAGGCAAAGTTGCAAAGTTGAACAATTCCCTAGCTCCTCGGCAGGACAATGGCCATTCACGCCCTATCTGAGCATTGGCTACTCTCCTTGCTGTTGTCTCTGGAAAGATAATATTTGGCTGATTTGCCCATTTACAGCATGTTTTAGAATAATACAATACAATCACGTAATTTCATATGCACTGCTGAGCTATATAGATAGATAGAGAAATTACTTTCAGCAGATCATAACTTTCCCTTGCTACCTTACAAGTTCCTGTAGAATGTGTGACTGCATGGCTGTGCAGTTTCTTATTAAGCCCTGTGCATTGGCTAGCAAGCCCCATGCAGGGGCTCAAGTGTGCAGCAAGGACAGATGCTGCTCCCCAAGCCCTAAAGCTGCAGTGGCTGGGGAAGAAAGGCCTCCCACACCTGGGGCAGTTCAGTGCTGGGTCCAGCTGGGAAACAGCCAGTGGGAGATCCAGCTCCAAGGCTGAGGGATCATGGCCTTTGCGTGCTGCCCCATCCTGTGCACCAGCTCTCCACTCCAGCCAATGGGTGCTGGGGGTGATGGTTGCAGGTGAGAGCAGTGACCCTGCACCCCACCTTGCGCCCCGAAACCTGGAGCCATCTTCTAATCCCAAACCTGTCATCCTCAGCCTTGCCCCAAAACCCATATCCCCAGAGTGGGAAATTACCTATTGTAATGTGAGAACCATTCCATGTTTCTATTTACACCTTATTTCATAATGTCATAGAGTGGTTCTCACATTATATTAGCTAATTTCCCATTCAGGTACTCTCACCTCTGTTGGATACGAGCCCCATCCACTCTGATTTTATTAGCACTGATGTCACAGTCCCATCTCTGTATCCTTTTTTTTCCTCTTTCTTTTCTCTTCAGCATCTGAGGAAGTGAGCTGTAGCTCACAAAAGCTTATGCCCTAATGAATTTGTCAGTCTTTAAAGTGCCACCGGACTCCTTGTTGTTTTTGCTGAAACAGACTACCCCTATTCAGTTTTGACATGGTGCCACTTCATGGCTAATGAGAGGAATTGTCCTGCAAATGTAAGCTGCAAAGTTCTACTTGACAGGAGTGTGGTGTTTACATTTTCGCCAGAATTACAGAACCATAGCGTTGGAAGAGATCGCAGGAGGTCATCAAGTCCAACCCCTTGCTAAAAGCAGGACCAATCCCAACTAAATCATCCTAGCCAGGGATGATTGTAGGACCCATGCTAATTAAGTGGGCTGGATGTGTCCCCTTCATAACTGTTGATGTGAAAATGCGGATGTTAAAGGCAGAGGAAATTGGCTTTGTAGTGCGATTACCAATTAATGTCTTTAGTCAAGCTCAGGATAATAGTGTCAGATTTGTAGATGAAAGTCAATTCCACACTCTCTCGCTATAATTGGCTGGTGACATTCCTTTGTAGAAGAATGGCTCCTTTTAAATCGATGACTGAGTGACCAGGCAGTTTAAAATGTATACCTATAGGTTTATGTGTGTTACCATTTCTGATGTCTGATTTGTGTTCATTCATCCTTTGTCACAGTACATGTCAAGTTTGGCCCATATACATGGCAGAAGGGCACTGTTGGCACTTGATGGCATAGACTACATTAGTGGATGTACAGTTATATGAGCCTCTGATGTTGTGGCTTATGTTGTTAGGCTCTGTGATGTGGTTGTTTGTATAGATGTGTGGACAGAGTTGGCAACGGGGTTTGTTGCAGAGGTAGGTTCCTGGATGAGTATATCTGAGGTGTGATTTGTCAGCATAGCAATGGCACCATAACTATGCCACTGTTCTCCCTACCCAGTAGACATGTTTTTGGCTTCTGGATAGAGTAACCAGATGTCCTGATAATATCAGGACTATCCTGATATTAGGGGCTTTGTCTTACATAAGCACCACCCTATCAGTAAAACTTACTATCTGGTCACCTTTCTTCTGAATGACAGCACCCACACTTGGGTTCAGTGCACTTAAATTCACCCCTTTATTGCATCTGGTTTAACTTCCCAGGTAAACACACCCTACACTAAAGTGAATCCTATACTCCTGTCTGGAGTTTACTTCAACTAGCTATACCAAGGGAAAAACGACAGTGCCTTGTCTCCATAAGGATTGTACATCGAGGTAGGTATTTCATGTAACCCCCCCCCCCTTTTTTTGCTTTTGTTTGTTTGTTTTGTTTTTGTAATGAAGACATAGCCAGATCCTTAAGTTAATCTGGTTCCCTACTCCCAATTAGCAATTCTTATACAATAGGAACTCATGCAAAGTCACCAGATGAACCCATTGCCACCTACTTACCACAGGTGTCTTCCATGGAAAAACTGTGATCATGACTGCAAAATGACTTTAATGGCAGCCACTTCATATGAGTTTTAAATCCCAGAATACAAGAAAAACTTTAAAAACAACAAATAGACCATAGCACTTTAAAGACTAACAAAACATGTAGATGGCATCAAGTTTGCCTTTCAACATGTGGAAAAAAATCCATATTCATTTGACATTGCAGGTGCTTTCTGAATGATTTTTTTCACCTGTATAATGTTGAAGGCTATACCAATTTGGTATTAACCTTTGTCCACTGATGGATTTTAGCATTAAGGATTTTGTGTCTTTTTTTTACACTTTTTGAGCAAAATAAAGGGGTTTGGGGAGGGCTATGTTTAATTTCAGTTACTCGCATCCTAGATGTCAGCTTCTCATCTGTCTGGTAAGAGGTAAAAATTGTGGGTTAAGTTGGGACTTTGATTTTCTAGGTGATTAAATACACATATGAAGGGGGAAATAAAACTTTAAGAGGGAGCTCTAGTAAACTATAAGGCTGAGGGAACAATAATTTCATCATCTAACATAATGAACTCTAAGTAAACCTCAGCAGGTGCATAAGGTGCTGCCCCAGCTGAGTCAATCATGTGTGACAAAAAGAACTTAAGAAACAACTAATTTTAGTTATTCTTTCCAGATTGCTTGTCACAGGTTCCTCTTGCATGGTACTTTATGGGGGGGGTTCTGATTCTCAACTGTGTTTTAGTGAGTTTTGTGTTTAAAGGGCTTAGGGGGACTGAAAGGTTTACTGCTAGTTGGTGAGCAACACCTGCTCATACATACTTCCATCCAGCTGCAAGCCAGATGAGGAGGAACCAAAAACCAAGAGAGCCCTTGCTTGAATAGTGCTCCATGATTTCACCTTTGCAAATTGCATTATGGAAACCTGGTTATGACATTGTGCTTCTAAAGCAGGCCATGTTGAAGTGCCCATTGGTGTCAGTAATGTAGGATCATACCCCATGCCTTACACACCGATCACCTGAATGTGAATCTGTCTAGAATGTTACAAGCGGAGCTGGCCTTATGGACAATGATGCCTTGGGTGAACTTGTCGTGTGGTGCCCTTTGCTGAGAGAGCAAGGACCAGTTCCTTGCCCCAGATCCTGGTCAGATTGCAAACGGAGGAGTTTCTAAGTCCAGGAGCTCCTCTGGCCATATACCCCCTGACTACCTAGCAGTAGAGAGCAGGTGTATGGCCACTGCCAGTGGGAAGAGGGTACCCAGAGGCTGGCCTGCTGGCTCCACAGGGGCGAGTCCCACTGCCTGCACCTTCCCTTCAGACTGGCAGCTCTGGGTGGCATTTCCCACCCCTTACTGGCTGGCTGTGGGCTGAAGCTCTGGGCTTGCCAGCATTCACCTCCACTCCACCAGCCAAAGCCTGCCATCTAGGGACACTTGTATGGCACCCCCTAACCTCTGTGCCCTGGGTGGTCGTCCGCATCACCCACCTATGAGGCTGGCTCTGGTTAAAACAGACTTGGAGCATAATCTTTTCCCTATACCGTACAGTTTAAAACCTGGCATTTGGGACAGCAAGCAGCTATGAAGCTCTAATAGTTCTAAGTTAGTCTAAGAAATAAATGGTAGCAGGGCTAGTTTCATTTCAGAGAAGTCTCTGAATTGCAGCAGTAACGATTCTTCAAGAATTCTGTAGGGACAAACAAACCATTATGTTTTCAACAATCAAACCATAGCACTTGCTCCCACTGTGACGGACTGAAAGTACTCCTCTTTTCGTGAGAACGGTGCTCTGCTATTTGAGGCAAAATCCACTAGAGGGAAGAAGAGGGCTAAGAAAAATGACAAGGAGACCGGTGGTGCTTAAAAGACTAAATGTATTTGGGCATAAGCTTTCGTGAAATACAACTCACTTTGGGTCCACATACTAACAAATTCCCAGGCTTATTTTCTCATCTTGCAGTAACTGGATAAATAAGAAATTATCCAAAGCTTTTCTTGTATTTGCCTGACACCTTTATATAGATATACAACCACCATTACCCTAGTATCTGATTACTTTCCTTTTATCTATTGAGTTATCCTCAAAGATAAGGCAGTATGATTATCTCCATTTTATAAGGGGGAGAAGTGAGGCACAGAGATTTAGGCCTTGATCCTGCCAAAGTTAAACACATTTATTGTTCACCCTGAGTAGTCTCATTTGAGTAGTGCCTAATCTTAAGCATGGGTTGCAGGATTGGGGCTTTAGCTTGATCTGCCATATCCCCACCAGCACCCTATAAAGGAGCAGTTGGGGCCTTCTCAAGAGTAGATTTAACAGAAATACTCCAACTCCCTGCCCCCCAGGAAGCACTTCTACAAAGGTATGTTTTCTTCTTAATAGGTATAACTTACTACTATAGTCTAAGTGCACAGCCTGGGGTGAGTACCGGTGAAACTGAATTTGAGTATTACAACCTTCTAAATCCAGGACTGTAGTTAGATTTTGGCACGTGCCTGAATGTGGCCAAACAGTGTTGACTTATAATCAGATAGGGCATGGATGCAGGTCATTGTAGGCTGAATTATTGTGTGAGCATAGAGTTTATGCATCTCTTGCAAGTTCTGGTTTTAAGAAATGTATCCCTCATCGGATAAAGCCTCGTCAGTGTAAAATGAATTGAAACTGTGTCTGGCCAATGTTACTTGTTACTTAAGAGTGAGTATCTTGCCACATGTCTGTGCGGATTCATTGGCAAAAGCGTAAGTGAGGCAGTCAAAGAAGCATTGCCCATGTGGTAAGTTGTGTGCAGCGCAGTTGTAGCTGTGTTGGTCTCAGGATATTAGCGAGACAAAATGGGTGAGGAGGTAATATCTTTTATTGGACCAGCTTCTATGGGTGAGACACAAACTTTTGAGCCACACAGCACTCATCTTCAGGTACTCCCAGCAAAATGCAAGATGGAACAGACTGTGCTTATCACATATTACACATATTTTCATGTTAGTGCTACACCAGTGTGGGGATATCTCCCCACCCCCACCCCCCACATCCTTCCCACATAAGAGACCAACTTCCCTGAAACACTCTAACAAGTCTCCCAGATCCACCACCGCATTACACAGAACTCACACATTTTAGAATTACTTCCTTAATGTACATCTGTGTGGTTCTTCTCCCCTCCCCACATTTCCTTTGTGCTGCCTGCAGCACTCACACCCCCAGGACATGCGAGCTGAGAAATCCCCTGAGCCCCTTTTCATCTACGTCATGATCCAGCACACCTCAGTCAGCACTCACCCTGCGGAAGGCTTTCCCCCCTACTTGTCTCTTTTGACATTTTCAGTGACCTATCCCCCCGTGGCTTCTTGTCTCACTCACTCATGCAAGCTACAGTAATTTGTTCTGTGATTAATTGCTGTGGTTTATCAATCTCAACCTGAACTGCTGGGTATCAGGTTAAGAGACGTCCTAGTGTGCAACAGTCAAGGATGATGAACAAAACCTAGGATGGAAAAGTGAAAAAAAAATGGCTTCCACCCCCAGCCCCCGACCTTCTACATAAATTGCATATCTGAGGGGAAGAAAATCCTGGCTGCACTTCTGATTTCAGAAAGATGATCTACAGTCCCCTGTTGTGGTAGTAAAGGCTGTGAACCTGAACCTTTTCATTACATAATGTAAATCTCTCAGCAGTATTGTCTCCTTCACAGCTGGAGGGAAACTGAGGCAGGAAATCAGGTTTCAGTTTTTGTGGCTGTCCCTCTAGGTCAGTTTTATTTGTCCACGGAACCCTTTTAAACTTGAAAGAATTTTGCAGCATCCCTAATAACAGTCTTATATATGGTATATAACAGGCGAACACACCATTGACTGTGTGTGCAGCGCTGAGTAGTAACATCATTGTCCCTACTCTCTGGCTGATCTGGCATTACACAGGGACACTTATCATGGCAAACACAAATGAAAATTGTTTTCAATAAAATTCATAAATTCTTAAATATTATTTTTTTTAAATCATAAAATGTTATTGTAATGGAATTTTCTCGCGGAACCCTTATTTTTACTTCACAGAACCCTGGGGTTCCGCGGAACACCATTTGGGAAACACTGCTCTATGGGACTGTTGTCATAGAAACAAGAATTTGACATGACCAATAACAATTTATGTTAGTGTTAAAGAAAATGGATAGTTAGTCCAGCCCGTTATGTGTTGCTGATTTCCTCCTCTTGTCCTGTCTAAGCATTAGCAAACTTTATTGCACTTGCAGTATGAAAATGTGTCTTCACTAGTGTTTGTATGCAGTATGAAATGCTTGAAATGCAGTATCATGGGCCTGTGATTAGGGGGAGGAATTCATGGATATGGCTGTTGACTGTCAAAGTAGCTTTATTTATTTTAATTACTGCTTATAATTAAAATAATTACCGGTAGTAATTATTACTTAGTCCCTGTAACCCTCAGCGAGGATAAGGGCCTTCGTGTGAAAAGTGTGACTTAAGCACATATAGTAAAAGGAAGCCTCTGCCCCAAAGATCTTACAATCTAAGATGAGATCCAATAAACAGATGGAACAAATATCACTGGAAGGATGAGAGAAATGACACTAAAACCAGGTATTTGTGTAGGCCAGCAACATGTACAGCAAGATGGAATGAGACAGATGTTAGAAGTTAGTTCATTATAAGATAATGGAAGCCCATACTAGCCATCTACTTTGTCTGATAGGATTTTTTTTCCTTGGGAACATAAGCAGAGCTGAGTAGTTTCCTTTGGCCTGAGAATGATAGTAACCAACATTTATTTCTTTTGCTCTATCAAAAAATATTGGACAAAGTACCTCTCCTCTGCTCATCCTTTTTCCTCTCAGAGATCCTGCTTAGGATAAGGATGAGTGAACTCCACCAGGGAGACTTTACAATGGAGCATGTTCTTGCTACCAAGGCCGGTCCTAACCAACTGGCGGCCCCGGGCAACCACCCGGGTTGCCCGTGGGGTTGCCAGATAGCTTTAAAAAAAATACTAGACAAAAATTTGTCATAAAAAAAAAGGGGGGGGGGGGGGTCGGGGAGTAACCAGGGAAACCTGTGGGGAGGATTTGGGAAGTTGGACCTAAATGCAGTCGTGGCCCGACTGGCTCTGTCGGCGGCCCCTTGAAAAGGGCAGCCCTGGGCGACCGCCTAGCTCGCCTGCCACTAAGACCAGCTCTGCTTGCTATAAACAAGTTTATATCTAGAAATGAAATGATCCACAGTCTGCACTGTTAACTGCCCCCTGTTGGGACAGAAACATATTTATGTTTACAGGAACACCCTGTTATTTAAAGGAATTCACTCAGCAGCATGTGAAATCCCCTGCAGGACAGGCAGATTTGTAAGGCTATGCACGTCTACTGTCATGAATTGACAAAGTGCTTCTCCCATTCAGATCACTGTAACTAGCACACAGACACGGTAAACAACTGAACTACTTCTTTTGCTAACCTGTCATTTTCTACACTTTCAGTCAGACTCAACTGACATGACTGAGAATGAAATTGAAAAGTCTCTCACTCTTACCGTCCCAGCATATTAGTTAATAAGATTTCAAACCATACATTTGTGCATTAGTTATGATTGTAGTAATGACCTTGTGCAAAGTTGTGCCTTTCAGTCAGTTGAATCTAATGCTCTAATCAATTTTTTTTTCTGTTCTTCCTGCCTGTATCTGGGCAGTATTTATTCCTGGAACACTGGGTGAGATGCAAAAGAAATGCCAGCTTTATAGGTAGCTCACAATTTGCACAATTTGGGAAATTTGAAAAAAAGGCAATGTCTACAAACACCCTCTGCTGTACCTCTCTTTTATTCAGTTTATTGCAGATGGAATAAAAGGAACTAAGAAAAGACTAACAAGTATCAGGTAGTGTAAGGAGAGGATATATCACAAAAGATTAGAGCTAAATATATATGATTTGGCTAAGAAGGAGCTATTAAAAAGGGCTCAGAAGAACAAGGAGAGAACAGCGTCCTGGAAGCAAGAGAGGAATGAAAAACTTTGTACAAGTATTTGACAGGTGTAACCACTAAAGGATTGAGAGGAGTAACTGAGAATGATATGAGGAGGTACAGATGAAAGTATAAAGGGATTATATTATCAAACGAAAGATTTAGGCTCAGTATCAGAAAAAAATTCTCGTTTGTGGACTTCTTATAGAACATGGAAATCTCCACAGGGAATGGTAAAGCTCCGTTGTTTAACACACATTTTTCTGGGTCAGTCTTTAGTGGCTTCTACTGTGGGAAGCAATTCTACATTGCCAGGGGATGCTGGAGATGACAATGGGAGACTATTAGCTCCAGCTACTAGGAATGGTCGTATCTAAGGTGGCTTACGTTCTTCCAGAAATCTTGTGCAGAATAAGATAAAAGAGCTTCTCCACCAATTTCTGTTTTCTAATCAAGCCCACATGATGTGAGTCTAGTGCCCTTGGTCGAGTTACCAGTGGGCATTCACCTCACAAAAAAACCCACATGAAAACAGCCTCTCCTGGTGGTTAGGCTGAGTCGTCTGTAATGAGGAGATCATCCTTTTATCTCTGGCACAGAGACGGGGCCATTTTTTGGAAAAAAAACCTTTTGTGCAAGATTCCTTATTCCTCAAAAAATGAGGTTTACAGGATCTTGCACAGAAGGTTTTTTTTTCCAAAAAATGGCCCCGTCTACACTGTGGGTTTTTTTCTGCAAAAATCTCTTCCGCAAAAAGGATCAGAAGAGAATATGCAAATGAGAGTGCAAGATTTGCAAATGAGCACTTCATTTGCATTTCCTCTTCCACACAAAACAAACAGTGTAGACGTAGCCTTAGATTGAAGTATTTTAGCAGGGGAGTTTGGGAAAGACTTGCTGTTGTTTATGCCAGAACTGTGGCTTCCTAATTTTGTAATCAGGACCTTTCAGGACCACAAATTCCATTAAACATACCACACAGATGATAATTCCAATACTGTATGAGTGAGCACAAACAAGGAAGGTACAATAAATGACTTTCTGTTGTCACTGCTAGAAATGTCATAGCTATGCTAGTGTAGGGATCCCCCTTTGACATCTATCTTTTTTCCATTGCCTCCCCACTCGTTATTTCCTTAACAGCACTGCACTGTTCCCCACCATGAAAACACACAGGGTTCTGTCTTTGGGAATAGCTTGAATCGGACAAAATACAGTTCATAGAAGTTTATTAAGTTCCATTGTTTTCAGGATCAAATGCTACCAATGATTCAAATAACAGAAAGAGACTAATCATTTGAAGAGGACCAAGAGTTGCCATTTGATCTCCCATGGTCAATAGCAAGCAGGTCTTGGCTTGATTCTTTCTTCCTAGGGTATAATCACCTGTCATTACGGCTACATTTCTATCACTGTCATTAGGAGTCGTTCAAACCCTGAAGTAGGAAAAGAGCACACTAGAGATGAATTTGGTCCAATCATTCTAGTAATAAGTACAAGCCACAGAGAAGCATTAGTTCTACTATTGCTGTAAACTTTCTCATCCCTCACCATTGTGTTCACTGCTTTCTGCTTCCTATGCACTTTGTTCTCTCTGCTGGTATCCTGAGAATGTAGATGTAAGCGGCAGTTTTCACCCTGAAGCCACATATTGATTACTGGATCTGTGTCAAAGGGGGTGGGGGCACAGTGGAGTTATTGGCTTTGGAATGCTGTTCAGTTAAGTTTTGTGAAGAATGTGTATCTTAACACACTAAAGCTAGGTGATTAAATCCTTCAACCCTTGTTAGAAAAAAAAACCCCTCAGTGGTAAAACCAGTGCTCACTCACTAAGGGTATGTCTACACTACCCTCCTATTTCGAAATAGGAGGGTAATGTAGGCATACCGCAATTGCAAATGAAGCCCGGGATTTGAATTTCCCGGGCTTCATTTGCATAAGCGGGGGGCCGCCATTTTTAAATCCCCGCTCGTTCGAACCCCGTGCCGCGCGGCTACACGCGGCACGAACTAGGTAGTTCGAACTAGGCTTCCTAGTTTGAACTACCGTTACTCCTCATTCCACGAGGAGTAACGGTAGTTCGAACTAGGAAGCCTAGTTCGAACTACCTAGTTCGTGCCGCGTGTAGCCGCGCGGCACGGGGTTCGAACGAGCGGGGATTTAAAAATGGCGGCGCCCCGCTTATGCAAATGAAGCCCAGGAAATTCAAATCCCGGGCTTCATTTGCAATTGTGGTATGCCTACATTACCCCGCTAGTTCGAACTAGCGGGGTAGTGTAGACATACCCTAAGTCTGTAATGGGCTGTGGACACCCTCTTCAAATTCACAACCTGGACTTCAGGAACTGAAGAGGCAGCTAACCTCTTTCCCAGTTCTTACACAGAGGTCATTGCCTGCTGGGGAGGGACTTCTGAAGGTTAGTCGGTGCTATGTGAATAACTTGTGCAATTCCTCATGTGCCGATATCTCACGATATGATGACTCAACGCTTTGAATACATGCATTTGTGTCATAATCAGGAGGGCTGACCAGCACCCTGGTGGCAAAGGGGTTAACCTAGCCAGGTATTTTGTCAGCCAATAACAATGCAGGTAGGGATTTCAAACTGGGACAAAGGAGTTTTTATCTTTCCCCTCTTTTGTCAGAGTGGTTTCTTCCAGGTAACAGGGAGATTGGAGGCCGTTTCTCAGGTGATCTCTTCCCTAGTTTTCTTGGAATTACTTGAGTGGTGGGCAGTGGATATTCCCCAAAAATCTGGGAATTAGGACTTTGGGGGGAATTTTTTGTACTAAAGTCTGTAGAGACAAAGTTTTGGGGTGCTTTTGTGTGCCCCCAATTCTGATTTTGTCATGACAGAGTGGGGGACAGCCATGACAACTCAGCTTCCACAAATACCAGGAAAGCAGAAGCCCTAACGTTGCTTCTTGGCATTTCTGCTATGAGACACTATTGCTATTTGGCCTGCTAGCACCAGCTTCTTATTTTCACAGCATTGGTTTTGGGAAGTAGTTATTCTCAATGAAAATGTATCACATTTATTATCACAGGATGTATGTGCCCAGACTCTCTGTTTCTTAGGGACATCAGTGTCCATCTTCATGGCCCTGCTGGCCCTCAGTTCCCCTCACGCACCCTCTTATTCGACTGCCTCTCCTGGATTAGCTCAGGGTCACTTATTTAACCTTGGGTTAGCCTTCAAGATGTGTACACGCACACAACTAGGATGTTGATGCATCTCATTTAATTCTTATTCTCCCAAACATTCATTTGTTAGCACTTGCTGTGATATGTCTCACTGCCTTTGGAGCAAGGACCATGCCTTTGTATGTCTTTGCACAGCACCCAGAACAATGGAGTCATGACCTGATGATGCCCCAGGGTGAATTACGTCTCTGCCCTGTTCTCTCTGGGATATTGCAGGGGGAGGGCAAGATGTTGCATGGTTGTCATTTGGCTGGACCACTGCCAGTCCCCTCGCATCACACAGATATCACAGACCTAAGACCAACTCTCTCTGGTCTCCAGAGCAAGGATGTTTCTATGGCAACTAAGACTTTTCCCACATGGAAGAGAGTTGTGTGCAAAGGGGTCTTGACATGTCTTGGGGACACAGTCAAGCCAGCAGTTCCCTTTTCATTTCTGAGAAGTGATTTCAATGGCATTGTTATCATTGGTTTATATGGAATGTATAGTTCCTTAGCAACTTTTCAAAATGCAGAAGACACAGGGCTTGGCTACATGATCAGCTAGATAGAGCATGGCAAGCAGGAGTGTAAATCTCCAGCATGCTAGCTTGCCAGATACTAATTGGCTGTATGACATACTGTGCCTACCCTTCTACAATGGGATTCCCCTTGAAGGGGATGGGGGTCCCCCCAAGCCAGCTGCTGCTTATAGAAATCTTGACAGCACATCTGTGCTACTGCACGTGAGGATGTTGCCTTGCTGAGCATGACCCAGGCCTCCCTTTCATTTCCTGGACCCATGTAGCACCAAGGGGCACTGGAGGGTTTGTGGATGGGTTCGTTAGCCTGTGCCATGCCTGGTTTGCTCCCACAGCTGAACACACTCAATACATAAAGGCTACATCTAGACTGGCATGATTTTCTGCAAATGCTTTCAATGGAAAAGTTTTTCCGTTAAAAGCATTTGCGGAAAAGAGCATCTAGATTGGCACGGACGCTTTTACGCAAAAGCACTTTTTGCGGAAAAGCGTCCGTGCCAATATAGATGCGGTTTTGCACAAGAAAGCCCCGATTGCCATTTTCGCTATTGGGGCTTTTTTGCACAAAACAGCTTTTAGCTATCTACACTGGCCCTCTTGCGCAAAAACATTTCTGGAAAAGGGCTTTTGCCCGAACGGGAACGACAAAACATTTGCGCAAGAAGCATTGATTTCGGACAGTAGAACGTCAGTGCTTTTGCGCAAAATCAAGCGGCCAGTGTAGACAGCTGTCAAGTTTTTGCGCAAAAGCAGCTGCTTTTGTGGAAAAACTTGCCAGTCTAGACACAGCCAAATAGTTTTAAAATCAGGAGTGGGGGAGAGAGGAAGAAGAATGGTTGTGTTTGAGAGAGGTCACGGGTCTGACAAAGAAGAAGGAAACTGTTTCCTCTCCCTTATGTTTTTGTTGACTAAAGCAATCCCAGGCTCTCCCATCAACAGTAATAAAAGAACCTTACCACAGGGAAACAGCTGGAATCACCAAACTTGAGGAAGGACCTTCAGAAAAACCCAAACCCAAATAGTAGGAAGGAAACCAGACAGCAGGTTGTAGTTGTAATTCATAGCTATTCACATACAGGTTGAGCCCCTGGGAGGCCAACCAAGGGATTGATCCTGCAGGGGCCTGGGTGCTTCCTGGGAGGTACCTTCAGTGGTGTTGATGCCAATGGGAGTGAAGGGCACAGGCATCTTACAAGAAGTAGGCCCCAAGTGACAGAGCTAATGGAATATTACTCTTTATTACACAGTGATCTATGTTTATGAAGACAATATGGGTGACACAGATACCCACATAATCATGAATTGTGTTGCTAAACCATTGGTTTCAGGTAAACGCCTGTTTGATATGGAAAGTCATCCAATGAAATCCTAGATTTCCATTACCTCAAGTAGCCATGGGACAGTATGGGTAATCAGTGTTTGGGACAACATAAGATGCAATAGAGAGCCCCTCACAAGTATAAGCGAAAACATGGATAGGTACTTTCCTTAAATTAGACACAGTCCAGACCAAAAGATTTTAGCTCAGAGTAATTTCTGTTAAAGTTGCAGCCCCCTTTTTTGGAAGCTAAGATCTCATTCAAAAGACTCTGGCTTATGTATTTATTGGAGTAATACTCAATACTCCTAATCTGGAAGGATGGAGGGCCAAGTTGATTGTGTCAGGATTTGAACATGTGGCTTCAGGGTCTTTAACATGAATCCTTTGGCAGGGGCCATCTTTTTTATCTGTGTAGTAGTTCACCTAGCACAATTGAATTCTTGTCCATGCCTGGGGCTCCTAGTCACCACCACAATGCAAATGATTAAAAAAAAAACTAGCATTTGGCTGACAGGTAAAGGTAAGCTCCATTACAAAAACTGTGACCTTTCCCTGTCTCCGTCAGGACTGTGTGTGTGTGTGTGTGTGGCTGTCTGTCTGATGGGAGTGCTGCAGAAGCACTTTGCTCATAGTGAGTAGTACACTAGCTATGTAATGTTAGAACAAAATAAAAGCACATTCAAACCAGCTCTGTTCAAATTCCCCCAAACTGACGTTAAATATTGTGAGTGTGAGCGACTCACACTTTGCAAAGGCATCACATCACGCAACAATTTACCAAGGCTTGTTGTGGATTCTCCATCACTGACAATTTTAAAATCATGACTGGATGTCTTCCTAAGAGATCTGCTCTAGGAATTGTTAGGGAAGCTCTACGGCCTGTGCTAGGCCCAGACTAGATGATCCCAGTGGTCCTTTCTGACCTTAAAAAAAAAAAAAAAAAAAAAACCTATGAATCCATGTATCAGATTGTACCCTGAGGGTGCCATCAGCCTAAAAAGCCCTCATACTGAAAATCTGGGAGGGTACGTCTACACTACAGCGCTAGTTCGAACTAACTTAGTTCGAATTAGTTAATTCGAACTAAGCTAGTTCGAACTAACGCATCTAGAACTAAAAACTAGTTCGAACTAGCGTTTTGCTAGTTCGAACTAGTAAGTCCACATTGAGTGGACTCTGAACAGGGCTTAATGATGGCCGGAAGCAGTGCCGGCAGGGCATCAGAGGAGGACTTAGAGCGTGGAGATACTGTCTCAGGCTAGCCGAGGGCTGCGCTTAAAGGGTCCCGACCCCCACCCCGGACACACAGTTCTAAGGGGTGCCCCGCTTGCAAAGAAGTTCTGGCTTGGAGTGCCCTGAGTGCCCACACTGGGCACATCACACCACTCGGCCATCAGCCCGGCTGCACTTGCCGCAGGCTGCCATCTGGGGAGAGGGAGTAATTGGGGGGCTGCAGGAGAGCTTCCACCCCCAGAAGCCCGCAGAGCCAGCCCAGTCCTCCCCATCGGGGGCTCGTGCCCCATTCCTCCCTCACCTTCTTCCACTTGCCCTTCCCTAGCCCCCCTTCTTATTGATGTACAAAATAAAGCTAATGTTTCTTCCAACATTGACTCTGTCTTTATTGAACAAAACTGGGGGAGACTGGGAAAAGGAGGTGGGAGAGGGGAAGAGAAAGGCTGGGAGAGGGGAGGGCAACTAACATGATCAGGGGTTGGGAACAGGTCCCAGATGAAGAGAGGCTACAGAGACTGGGACTGTTCAGCTTAGAAAAGAGGAGACGGAGGGGGGACAGGATAGAGGTCTCTAAAAGCAGGGGTTGGGTGGAGAGGGTGCATTCAGAAAAGTTCTTCATGAGTTCCCATAAAGAAGGACTAGAGGACACCAAAGGAAAGGAATGGGTAGCAGGCTTGAAACTAGTAAGAGAAAGTTGTTCTTCTTCCCAAAGCAAATAGTTAACCTGTGGAACTCCTTGCTGCAGGAGGCTGTGAAGGCTAGAACTAGAACAGAGTTTAAAGGGAAGTGAGATAAAGTGATGGAGGTTGGGTCCATGGAGTCCTATTAGCCAGAGGGTAGGAGTGGTGTCCCTGCCCAAAGTTTGTGGAAGGCTGGAGAGGGATGGCACGAGACAAATGGCTTGGTCATTGTCTTCGGTCCATCCCCTCCAGGGTCCCTAGGGTTGGCCGCTGTTGGCAGAGAGGCTACTGGGCTAGATGGACCTTTGGTCTGACCCAGGACGGCCATTGTAAGCTCAGGGCTCAGGGTCGGGGGTCTCAGTGGACCCCCTTGATTTTCATGCACACCTGCTCCTGGGTGGCCAGGCTGGCAGCTCTCCTGCCCTAGACGGCCACTTTCCTGTGCCTAGTGCGGAGATCGTGGACGAGGTCCACGATGTCCGCACTAGCCCAGGAAGGTGCCCGCCTCTTGCGGTCCAGGGCAAGCTCCCGGGAGCCGCCAGCCTGGTCCCGGCAAGAGGGGGTGGGCTGGGAGGCATCGGGTGGGTGGCTCTGTGCCGTGCCAGGTGCAGGGTCTGCTAGCTGGGTGCTGGCAGGCTTGCACCTGGCACGGGCACCGTAGCCAGCCCGTGCCCCTTTAAGGGGTCCGGGGCCGGGAGGGGGGCATAGAGTTTCCCTGGTGTTGGCCAGAGTGGCCACCAGGGAAACCTGGGGAGGGCTAGCCTCCCACTAGTTCGAACTAAAGGGCTACACAGCCCTTAGTTCGAACTAGCTAGTTCGAACTAGGCGTTAGTCCTCGTAAAATGAGGTTTTCCTAGTTCGAACTAAGCGCTCCGCTAGTTCGATTCAAATTCGAACTAGCGGAGCGCTAGTGTAGCGCATAGGAAAGTTAGTTCGAACTAACGTCCGTTAGTTCGAACTAACTTTCTAGTGTAGACATACCCGGAGAGAGGATAAACTGCTTAAATTTCCTGTCACCTGCACTGAAACATTGGCTTTGCTGGGCTGGCCTCTCAGTATCTATCTCACCTGCTCTGATTTGGGTTTGCTCAGCCTTATAGCTAAGCCCTCCCCTTTACGTTTATCCAACACTGCTCAACAGTGACTCTGTCAATCAGAGCAGGGTTGGGCAATAAAATGGCAGCAGCTCGCCAGGGTTAGCCACCACTATATTTACCTCCGCAGGTACCAGCAATGACAGCTTCCACTGGCTGCAGATCACCGTTCGTGGCCAATGGAAGCTGAAGCAGCGTGGACCAGGACTCCACTTCCCGCAGCTACCATTGGCCAGGAATTGGCGATCCACAGTCAACAGGAGCTGCAATTTCCTGTACCTGCAGAGGTGCAGGTAAATATAGCAGTGGTGGCCTGCCAAGGGCTAACCCTGATGGACTGGATCTGGCCTGCAGGCCAGTCTTTGCCCACCCCTGAGTTAGAGAGTGGTGTTGAGAAACATAGAGAGAAAATTCCTTCATCTACAAAGTGTGTGGGTGAAATCCAGTGGTGGCAGTGGGAAAACAGGACATTCTTAGGGGTTTGGTAGTGATGTGGAGGATGCCTCTGAGCAATAGCAACACGATGTCTCAGTCCTATGTAGTCACCCATCTTGAAAAGGAAGCATTTCAGTGATGAGAGAAAGCGAAGGGGACCACATGCATAATGAAACCATGCTATGAATAATGAAAGTACCATCTATGGGGCAGGTATCCCTTTCTGTGTGAATTCTGAGTATTTGATTTTTAGTTTATTTTTAATAAACAAATTGAAGAGCATATCATCTATATGCATCCTCTTGTTGGAGCCTGGAGTAATTTTCCTAACTGTTCAGAAAACACCTCCCAGAGGCTAAAAATAATGCACACAAGAGCAACAATGCCACGGTTATAATGTTGTGTTACTGAGGCATTACTTTAGTTGTCCGATTAAACTCCCAAATCCCTAACTAATATCCCTGAATTCTCATGAGGTAGGCAGAGCAGTTTTGTCCTGATGTAATGCCATTTCTTATGTAGGTCACAGTTATGTATGTCTGCACTGAATAAGTTACACAAAGTTTACAACTGAACCTTCATGAGCAGACAAAGCATAAATAATACAAGTTGCTAGAGTGTGCTGCATTTGGCCAAACCTCAGTCCCTCAGCACAGCTGAAGTATATAGGCAACCGACAGGAATGTTAAAGGCAGCTCACAGCTGATCCATAAAGGAAGTGAAGGCAGTAGAGTTTGTCACACATCTGCTGGCTGTGCCTGTGCACTATTGTGGATATGGCCCTGTAGAGTCCACCTTTATTATGCAGGGAGGAGGCAGACTTCTGTTGCATGTCCTCCCAGCATGCTGCCATCTTCCATGCACAGTGGAACTGCCACTATTGCTTTTGTCTCAGTGTTCAGTGTTCTTAGAGGGTGCGTTCTTAAAGGGTGCATTCAGAAAAAAAAGATATAGGGGTTTGCCTTTTAAGGGACTGGTTAAAGGGCACATTAGAACTATATAGGAGAACAGTGTTTTGGGTGAACATAAAACTATGATCAAAGAAGACTTGGGCCTCCTGATATTGGGGGCAGCCTGCTTAAGCAGTGTCACTGGTTATGCTCATTCCATGTAATCAGGGAGTGAGCCAAAGAGTAAATCTGGGGCAGGAGGGGGATGGGGACACATGTGAAGCTGCATTCTCCCACCCCCAATGTATCGCCTCTGCCTAGGATATATAATTCCAGTAATGTGAACTGAGTCACAATTGGTTTACTTGTTCCACTGAATAACCTTAGAAAATTCCATAGTGAGAAACCATTCTTTATATCACTTTTCTTATTATCCTTAGAGATACAGGCCATCTGCCAGCTTCTCCCCAGAGCCAGCCAAGGGTGGCAGGGGCCACACAGGCCACCCGCTGGTTTCTCTCCAGTGCACGCTCAGAGCAGTGGGGACCACACAGGCCACATGCCAGCAGCTGCTCCCCAGATCAAGCCAGGGAATGGGAACCATACTGCCAGCCAGGGGCTAATCACTGGAGTGCTCACTGCCCCCCTGTGGTCATTTGTGAGTACAACTGTCCCTGCTATCACACCCTTCCCTTTCCATTTGATGCAAAACAATAGAATTCTACACATCTTATTGTCCTGGCACAACCAAAACCTGACCATGTTTTAAGTAATGATAAGAGGAAGCTACATACCAAATTTGGTGGTCCTAGCTCTTACCATTTAGGAGGAGTTCGTAACAAATGGGCTCACAGATGGACAGACAGACAGATGTGCATTTCTCAAATATATGGTCAGATCACTGACTGATAAATAATTCGTCTGCCAAACAACACCTACCCCACCATAAGTAATAGAGTTTGGGCCTTCACAATCACATTATAAATTGATCAAAGAATGTTCTGATGGCCATTTGTTTTAAGTGTAGCTTTGTTACTAGGGTTGGCAGGCGTCCGGTTTTCAACCAGACAGTCCAGTATTTGAGCTTTCTGTTTGGGAAACCAATTGAGAAAATATAAATGAGAAAATATAAATGTCCGGTATTTTCTAAATAACATGTAATGTCAATTGTGATGTAATGTCAAGTGTGTCCAGTGTTTTTGTTGAAATCATCTGGCAATCCTATTTGTTACATGTAATGTGTTATGCGTGGGAACTTTTCATTATTTTTCAGTGCACATCACTTTATATAACTGTACATTTTCAGTATGCAAAATGTCAAGTGCCAAACTGTCAGCCCTGCTTCGGCCCCTTTCTTTCCAGGCTGTAAAGTGGGAGATATGGGGAATCCCCCATCAAGGGGAATCCCCACTTGGTACTGAGCCAACTCTAAGCTACCCCCTTCAAGAGCCCACACTGGTGAAGGGTGCATGGCAGGGCTTGCTGCTTTCTGGCATAATGGCCCTTAGAGAATTGTTATACACAGGCACAAGCCACTCAATGTTTATCTCCATGAATACAGGAACAATGGTGGCAGAAAACCTTTGCTCCCTTGCCTACATGAGTGTCATGCTGAGCATAACTTGACTACAGCCATGAATCTGGTGCCCTAAAATCCAAACCCACAACCATTAGATTGTTTAAGTTGGAGAGGACCCAAATCTAAGGTTTACTCAAGCAAAGATTCCAAATTCTGCCTTAATAGGTACTGAAGGATTTGGTCCTAAATGTTTACATAAATGATAACTACAGGTTGTATCTCCCTTAACCAGGACTCTCTGGTTTGGCAACGTCTGTGGTCCAACAGGACCCAGGATGTTCCTGGACCACAGAGCCCAGGTATAGGGAGGTCGGGCAGTGGGGCAGGGGTACGACGAGGGGGCCAGTGACTCACCTGGGAGTCCTATGTGGGGGGAAGACATAGAGGGGCGGGTGGCACAGCGGAGACTTCCTCTCCCTGTGGCCAGGAGGTAACAGGGACCAGCAGCAGCTGTGGAGCTTCAGCCCTGGCCGTGGAGCTTGGGATCCAGCAGCAGCAGCTAGGGAGCTCCAACCTGGGGAGCCATGGCCAGGCAGGCAGCAGCCGCGCTGGGCTGGAGCCCTAACCGGGGACAGCAGAACAGCACCGGCCATGTTGGGAGGGATCTCCCTTGGACTGGCAAATCCCCTAGTTTGGGACTGGTCAGTTCCCAGAGGTGCCGGACGAGGGAGGTCCAACCTGTATTTTATTCTAAAACATTCTTATAATAAAGATCTCCTCTACCCTCCACTAAGAAACAATAGAAAAAAGTTATTGTTAAATACCAATAGCGTGCTCAAAGCTTTCAAAGACAATGCACAGTATCAGATTCTGCTCTCAGTTACACCAGTATACAGCTGAAGAAACTTCACTGAAATCAGTTGTAACTCAGATTGGAATGTCTTATTCAGAAAACTGTAAACCTCATTCTGCAAATAATAATGTTTCTTCCGAAATAGTTATTTCAAAATAGGGGCTGTGTAGACAGGGCAGCAGCAGTTATTTCAAAGTAAGAGGCCTCCAGCCCTTCCCAGAGTGCCCTGCTGGCCACTCTGTCTACACTCAGCCAAATTCTATATCCACCCCCCTTCCCCTGGAGCCCTTAAAGCTGCAGCCTCAGCAGAAAGGGCTTTTGGCACGCAGGAGGCCACGACAGCCATGAGCCACCCTGAAACTGCCACTGCCACTGAAGTAACCGCTGCCATGATGCCCTGCCTGAAGTGGTTCCAGGTGGCCTTAAATGCAAGTTAGCATCCAATCAGCGTGGATGCTCTCTTTCGAAATAACTAAGTACTATTTCAATGCGCATTTGGTGTGTAGATGCGCTATTTTGAAATATGCTATTTCGGAAGATATATTCTGGAATAGCTTATTCTGAAATAAATGTGCTGTGTAGACGTAGCCTTAGAATCCTATTTTTGAGGAATTCAGAATTTAAAAATCTGGATAAGGAAGACAGAATTAGTATCTTGAATGCTAATCTTGCTGTTTTTAAAATTGACCATTGAACAATATGGGTTCAGAGATCTTTCCCCCCAATTAGAAATGTATTGAAATTAGATCTGTTATAGAAAATACTATGGGAAACGCAATCAAATTCCCAGTGACCTCAAAGGATATTACAGTGCCCAGCCCCACTGAAAAATTAGGGAGTTTATTGAGATGGGTAAATTTTGGATTTACCTCCCAAAGTTGAAAAATGGGGTCACCTCTGCTACTGTTGCCCTACATTGTGTCTTTTATCTCTAGGGGCTCAAAAATATACAGTAAACTTCCGATAATTCGGCACCTTTAGGACCCAGAGGGTGCTTGATTATCAGATATGCTGGCGTACCGGAAGGGGGCTATTAAGGGCCTGGGTTGGGGGGAAGGTCGGCGGGGAACTGCGCAGCTTGGGAGAGGGCGGCGCTGCGGGACCAACCCAGCAGCACCCCAGCTGCTCTGCCCCTGGCTTCCCCAAGTCCGCCGCTGGTCATTTTCAGCAGCGGCTGACTTGGGGAAGCCAGGGGCAGAGCAGCTGGGGTGCTGCTGGGTTGGTCCCATAGTGCCGCCCTTCACCTGAGCGGCGCTGCGGGAGCAACCCGGCAGCACTCCAGCTGCTCTCCCCCAGCTTCCCCAAGTCAGCCGCTGGTCAGTTTCAGCAGCAGCGGACTTGGGGAAGCCAGGGGTGGAGCAGCTGGGGTGCTCTGTCCCAGGGCTTCCCCCAGTCCACGGCTGCTGAAACTGATCGGCAGCGGACTTGGGGAAGCCGGGGGTGTGCAGCTTCAATTGTCTGGCTGGCTGAAGCACTTCCGTGTTCCAGTTGGTGCCAGATTATCAGAAGTGCCGGACCACTGGATGCCGGACAATTGGAGTTTTACTGTATTTAATAATACATAGCATTGGTATGCCACAATTTAGGGCAGACAGTTTAAAAAAACCTGTTTTATCAAGTGAAACTGCAAGGGAGATGTATTTAAAGTGGCAAGTTAGAATTTGACCATGATATGGAGGTTAATGACCTGTACTTTCCAAAAGTGTCAAGAGATCCTTAATATCTGGGACCTTTAATATCCTTGAACCAAAAGAAAACAGCAGGGTGTTTCCAGGGCACTGTCTCAGTGCAAAGAACGCCACCTAGTCAATCCTCATTGCCATATCCTGTCAGCATCTTGGCTTTTTTTCTGGAGATTTGCCATCCAAATACTGGTGAGCCTCAAAACTCTCGTATGGATCACTTAGTGAATAATTAGTGCACGTCTACACAGCAGTATTATTTTGGAATAACGGACATTATTCTGAAATAACATAGTCCGAGTCTATGCTACAAGCTGTTATTTCAACATAATGTCAAAATTCTGGCAAGCTGGATGACTTCTTACTCTGACACTTGGAACCCTCATTTTATGAAGAGAAAGGGAACTCGGAGGGAGAGAGCTTTTTCTCAGACTTCCTGCTGCTGTGTAGACAGCGCCAAAAGCTGAAATAAGCTATTTCGACTTCAGCTACGCATTTGACGTAGCTCAAGGTACGTAGCTCATTTTGGTTTTAGCCCTGCTGTGTAGATGTGCTCTTAGTTTAGTTGAACACATTGTACCATTTCCTTAAGTAAAGAGGAAGCATTTTCTGTCAGCTTGTCTCAGCTGTATCCTTTGCAGTGTGTGTTAGTGAGTGGTGAGAAGAGATGGTGTTGATAAAGGTAGCTCGGCCCACTCTGGGGATCTTAACAGATCAAAGATAGAGTAAATAGCAGTTGAAAGGCCACTGAGTGCTACCAGTTTATCTCCAGCCAAGGGAAACCACCTTGCCCAGCAACAAATATAGGCTTAGAGAACAAGATGCTGTCTCTATCCATGGTACTTATATGATCCCTATTGTCTTTAATACTTTTAGCTCCATAGCTCTCCTGTAAGAAAGAGAAGTGTTATTATCCCCATTTTACAGACAGGGAACTGAGGTACCAAAAGATATACACTTGGTCGCATAGGAAGTCAGTATCAGAACAGGGAACTGAATCTGTATCTTCTGAATCTCTGCCACCCCTTCCACAGGAGCACTTCTGCTGTGACTGCGTTATGCCCTGGGATTCTGTGTGGGGCCAAAGGAAGCACAGACAAATACAAAGTTGTAGGTGGGGGAATGGCATTTTTTCCAAAAGCAGGAACAAAGAGGATAGTGTGGGGAGAGGGAAGAATGATGCCACCCACCACCAAATAAAATGGAAATGGCTCTGCCTTGGTATCCTCCTTTTTTGTCTCATCAATCGGTAAAACTATGCAAAATATGTCTGTTCCTGTTTGTACAATGGAGGGTATAAGAAGTGGATAGTTTGAACCTTTTAGTAGTGTCACTGATTTGTATGTTTTAAAAGCTAGTAGATCCGGGCCAGCGCAACACTGTCTGTATGTAGCTAAGTCCTGCATGTTGTATATAGCTAATACACAGGGTTATTTGGACCTCTTTGTACCAAGTTATTTCTCCCAGATTACATTAGTTGCATAAAGGTTTTGGCAAAATGCAGCCCATGGATTAGCATCACATGGGGCTGTTACCCTGATGCTCCACTGTCTGGATTGGATTCATGTACAAATGACAATTCACTGAAATCTGACGCATTGCCAGCAAACCTGGGAAAGGTTTGTCAGTTTCACTGTGAAATGAAACTTGCCTAAATCAACTTCTTCATGGACTCTCCTCCCACCAATGAGTGCTGGGGCTTCCCCTTCTTGGAAAGTTTTCTTCTCTGGCTCGTGATGTTATGATTGCCTCTGCTCTGATTCCCACCCAGCTATTCTGAGGAGCAAGTCAGCAAGCAAGCCTATTGCATCTCCTCAGTCTGGTGAAGGGTTTTCAGAGTGACCAGAGTTGAAAGAATAATTTAATTCACCCTAACATTCATGGGCTTGCCATTGTTTTAACCACCCCTGTGACTCTGTGGGTGCATAGGAGAGTGGAGAGAGTGCATGCCTCAATGGGGGCCAGACTGTGGGACATGGGCTGCTCTTCAGTGCCCCCTTCAAGACCACATGTGGGACTGCAGGTAATCCCTGCCTTAGTCTGCAAGATTTGGTCACCTGCATGGCATAGGGAATCCTGTGCTGTAAACTCGGTTCCAGTCTCAAACAATCAAGTAACAAAATAGCAACTCAGGATTCAGCTGTCTGCACTTTTAAACAGAGAAAAAAATCCTTAAAATTCAAATGCGTTAGGCACTTAGCATTAGGCACTGGCCTTGGTTCATCTGGGGGAGCTCCTCCTCTGTCCCAGTCTCACACAGCTCTTCACCTGAGCAAAAGAAGACAAGCCTTCTTAAATGGCCTATTAGTTCCTGATTGGTCTGTATTTCCTCCTGACCTTTTTAGGCCTCTGGAAGACTGTCTTGTTGGTCACCTGAGCAGGGAGCATCAGGGCACAGATGCCTCCAGCAGGAGAAGAGAAGGCCTCAGAGACTCTATCACACAGCTATAAACTCCAAAGAGCATGGATGTATGGTTTTGGCTCTGGTCCATCCCTAACTTTCACACTCCCTGTTAAAATGCTGGAAATATTGAGTGACCCCTTACAATTGCCGTGATTGACATTTCTTTCCTGGGCTAAAAACTGGAGCTAGAGCAAGATTGTCTAATGTCGAAGAAAATCCTTGTTGTGCCTAATGGTTCTCTGATACCTGCCAATGATCATTTTCTGAAGCCAAAGGGATTATGGCCTCAATCTCCTCCTCTAAGTTTCATTGCTATTTTTGTTTTTCGGGCCTGGTCAGTTCCTTTTTTTTTTCTGCTATTGCGGGGGGTGAGGAGGCATGAGGGTTTCTCAAAAATCAAAAAGGGGGTTTGATGCCAAAAAGTTTGGGAACCACTGGATTAGGGCATGCTGTGTGAGGTGAATGGGCACGAAGAGTGAAAGGGTACAGGGAAGAATCAAAACTCAGTTTTTTGTTGCTGTTGCTGTAATGGTCTCAGACATAAAGCACCTGTAGGTTTCACTGGTGTTTCACCCACAGCTCTTGTCTGACTGTTGTCCACTTTTGTAGAAATTATTGTGAAGTCATGATATGATGGTGGATAGCCGCTTCACCTGCCAGCTACAAAGGAGAACTAGCTGCAATGTTTTCACTTACTATTGCATCTTCTATGCTGGGATGTTGCCCAGCATTTTGCAACGTTAATCCGCTCAACGATGGTAAACGGAGAGTGGACTAGAGCTGTGTTAAACTTGAGTTACAAACCTGGGCCCTGGATTCTCAAAAGATTCATTGTGGCTTGTAATTTTTGGGGGGAACTGGTGGAGGGTTATACTTTGTTGTGAGATCTGCACAGAATGTGGTCATTTCCCTGAGTTTCAGCCAAGAGTTGGGTGGATGTTGAGGGTTTTAGTAGAGACATTTTCACTGAAGTTTTGGGTTCATTAAAATCTGAAGTGGAGTAAAACTCCAGGGAAATGAATAGATGGTAACTGAAATGGTTTGGCATCTGTCCCTGTTCATGGAAATTGCCATATGTTGATTGCATGAAAGAAAGTTATCTGCCATTTCACCACAGAACACCCGCTCCAACAACTAGAATACCTTATTTTGTTTGATTGTCTACTCCTGGGTTTTATTCAATGGAGGGAGAGATGGGAATAAGCTGAAAAAACTCAGATCTGAAGCCCAGATTTCCTAAAATACATATGTGTTTGGCCCTGGGAGTTTGGTTTAGGTCCGTATCCAAGGCCAGGTCTACACTACAAACTTATTTTGGTATATCTATATCTCTCACTGTTTGAAAAAGCCACCCCCCTAGAGTGACGCAGATGTAAGCCATGTGTAGAGTGCTATGTTGGTGGAAGAGTTTTTCCCATTGATTTAGTTACTGTCTCCTGGGGAGAGTGATTAAATATGCCAATGGAAACAGCTCTCCTGAGACTTATTTTATTGCTTTCTTTTGGGCTATTCCCCTTAGAATAAGAAGGCATCTAAATTTTGCTTCATCAGGCTGAAATATTTATTGTTCTGCTGAGCAACAGGCTAGTTTACAATGTAAAGAAATGAAACTGGTTAGTCCCGAACAGTACCTAAGGCCGATACCTTTTCCTATTCTGTTTTCTGTGTCCCTGGCTGCTCTCCACTCCCTGGCTGTGTCTACACTGGGCCACTTATTCTGGAAAATCAGCCGCTTTTTCAGAATAAGCTGCGAGCTGTCTATACTGGCCCTTGAATTTCCGGAAAAGCAACGATGCTCTACTGTACAAAATCAGCCGCTATTCCGGAAAAACTATTCTGCTCCCGCTCGGGCATAAGTCCTTATTCCGGACGGAACACTGTTCCGGAAAAGGGCCAGTGTAGACAGCCCAGTAGTCTTTTCCGGAAAAGCGCGTCTACATTGGCCACAGACGCTTTTCCGGAAAAAAGGCTTTTCCGGAAAAGCAGCCTGCCAATGTAGACTCTCCTTTTCCGGAAAAACTGAAAACGGAATAGTATTCCGTTTTAAGCATTTCTGGAAATTCATGCCAGTGTAGACACAGCCCCTATGTTAATAGATCTGAGTGAAGGAAAAGAATAGCATTGAGATATGCCATTTGTATTATTGGTGAATACTGCTGATGTAAATAAAGGCTGCCCCAGGATGTACCAAGTGAAGAGAATGCTATTAACTTAGACTTTTTTTTTCCTCTGACAGTTTCATACTCTTTTCTCCTTAAAGAGTGGAGTGCACGTTTGATCAGCTTGGCTTAATGCAAGGGTGGGAAACCTTTTTTGGGTTGGGGGCCGCTGACCACAGAAAAATCAGTCGGGGGCTGCCCACAAGTGAGAAACAAATAAAAACAACACTCCCCCACACCAAATCCTCACTGATGTGACTCCTGACTGAAAAGGAGAAAGACACTCCCAACATTCCCCTTACTCACCAAAGCCACGTGGGGCCCAGGCTAGTAGATTTCATGTGCTCCAGCCCCGTCTGCTCCTCAATGCTGGGGGAAGCTCTGAGCCTCGGGGGCCAGATTCAGGTAAGTTGGGGGCTGCATCCAGCCCCCAGGCTTTAGATTCTTCACCCTTGTTTTAGTGTTTGTGACCCTGTGGATCTAAGAGAAAAATTTTGCCCCCAGATGTAATAAAGAGACGAGGCAGACGGATGGGCTCCATGCCACAAAGTTCAGAACCTGATCCATTAACAGGTATATGAGTGACAGACTTTGGTGGCAGTGAGTTTGGGTCTGAAGTTTTGGTTTAGGCTCATCTCTAGTAAAGAACAAAAGAGAGTTCCAGCAGGAATTATGAGGTGAACACATTTAGAGGTATGGTAAACCGCACCCATCAAATTCTAGCAGCAGTAGACCCCATCTTAGAACTATCAAGATAAAACCATGAATTGCACTAATTCAGTGTAAACAAAAGATGTCAGTCAGACACAGAAAAAAAGACAGACTGATTTAATAACCCATCACCCCGAAAGTGTTCACACTCATCTGTCATCATGATACATTAATGATTATTTTTACTTTCTTTGTTTATACAATGGGAAATCACTGAAGATGCTCATGTGCAAAAAACCCTAAATCTCACTTTTGTGAAGCTCCTTTGTTTCTTTCAAGTGTTCTAGAAATGCTTCCAAGTTCCTGTAAATGCCCCCACACTTCACACTCAGTCTGGAATGTGAAACTACTCTTGACCCTAGAGAAGCTGCAGAGTGAATCACTACATAGACATGAAAGAAGAAGAATGCGGAGAACAGAAAGTATGTGAATTGTGAAGACAGAGCACAGGGGAGGTGGCAAGACAACAGGGGAAGTTTACAAGGGTACATGGTGCTAGGCCAGTGGTTCCCATACTTTTTGGCATCATGCTCCCCTTTTTGATTTTTGAAAAACCCTAACCTCCCCCCCCCCCCCAAAATAGCAGCAAAACTCCTGAGCGGGGCAGGAACTTGATGGGGGAGGGGGAGGGAGATGGGTCACCTCGCGCCCCCCCTGGAATTTCTGCACACACCCCAGTTTGGGAATCCATGTGCTAGACATTGGAGGGAAAGGAAGAAATAATTGAAAAACCTACTTCCATCGGGTTATACCAACGTAGAAGAACGACCTATGGCACAATATGGGGCCTAATCCTCATGTTCTCTTTGACATCACTCACAACTCTCGCTGACTCTTATGGGAGCAGGATCAGATCTGTATTTTGTGTTCAGGATCAGCACTTTCCTCTGAAATCCGTGAGCACCTTTAACAAGCTGTATCTCTAGCCAATGCTTAATGCCATTTCGTCATTTCAAATGTCACACACTTCCCTGCAGTGCTGAGTCACCTTATCACAACATATCATGGTCCAATTCTTGAAGCCCTCGGACTAAATTCTGCCCTTTCAGCTCCCCAGGAGTAACTCTGCCATTGCATAAGATTGTAAACTTCCCCTGCGCTTGTACCATCGCCCCTGCATTCAGTCTTCACAAATCGTGTACTTTCTGTTCTCCCCATTCTTCTTCTTTGGTGGAGTGCCTATGGATTTACAGCTGTGTAGCGAAGCAGAATTTGGTTCTCATATTTTACTCAGATAAGCTGATTGATAGGGACCATCTCTCCAAGAGAAGTATTTGAATGTGACCCTCTCTTTGCACCCCTCCCCCCACTTTTTCCTTGGCATTTGCAGATATGACAATAACCCCTGTCCATGCAGTTTTTGAAGGGTGCAGGGACTGTGTAGGAACCAGGTACAGTGAGGGGGTAGATTTTGGGAGGAAACTCATAGCCCCTTCACCAGCCCCTGGGGGAATCTGCTGAAAGGTTAACATAGCCGGAGACTGCATTTATTCTCTATGAGTCCCTTTTGTTATGGGGAACTCCCCCTTAAGGGGGAAATCCAGGTTCAGCCAGAGATGGGGGAATCCCTGATAGTGGGAGCTGGGGGCAAAAGAGGGAAAAGGAGGACCCACAAACTAGTGCAGATCTGCATGGACTTCAGGGGACAGGAGATTTGGGGGTTTGAACCTGTTGTTAGTTCTGAAGCAGAACAAACTGTCCCCAATGGGAAAACTCAGGTTTTTTTTTTCTCTCTCTCAGGCCCTTCCACAGGAAAAGCAATCTGTTTGGCTGAAACCAATGGGAATTTTGCCTGAGTAAGCAGTCTCAGGATCTTTTTGAGGGGATTTTTATCCATGTTTCTGTATTACCCATGGGTACAAGAGATTTATTAGAACATGAACATATTGGCCAGCAACCAATATTTTCATTTTCTAATAATCTTAGAACATTTGGTCCCAGGGCTGCTTCCATTGACTAGACCGTAAACTACCATCTCTCTCTCACATATCCCATTGGAGAGGTTGCTGGCAGTCTGGCTCAATATTTAGAACCAGGATGAGTGCTCCTGGGTTCAGAGCCAAGGTCATATCAGAAACCAAGAGCCAGGGTCAGGAAGGCTATGCTGGCCTGAAGCAAGAGCCACTGGAACTGCAAGAAGAAACATGGAACACTGAGGCTCCAGGGATGAGTTGCTGTTGCTTAGCTTAAAAGCAGCTTTGCTGGCCCTTCAGTCACTGGGATGGGCTAGCTCCAACCTCAACCCATCTGATCAGCCTGGAGACTAGCCTGGTTAGCTGCAGATGCTCAATCCAGGCACCTCCGAAATGGCTAAAGAAATAGTCACACAAACTTTTTCAGTGAGCCGCCAACACAGCTGTCCCACCTTGAAGTAATAGAATATTGCAATGGGGTACATGGAGCTCTGACCCTTCTGTGTCCTGCATATTTAAATGTAAGGTGTTTCCATCTGCTAAGGAGCACAGGCATCAGGGCCCTCAGCACAGACAGGATCTTACAGAGTGAGTTGCACGCTCTGCCTCCTGTCATGGGAATTCGGTATTTGCTCTTTGTTCGCCTACTGTCCTCCTCACTCTAAAATAAATCATCCAGACTGAAAGACTACGATTTACTCTTTGCTCATGGAAAATATAATGGGCCTAGTTCTCATTTGCACCAAGGCCTTTTACAAAGCTTTGCCAGCGAAAGGAGCCTTGAAATGGATGTACATGTGCACCCATTTTATGGACACTTTGGGTGTGTCTAGACTACTGAGCTTTTTTCGAAAACAGTGGCCTTTTTTCTGAAAAAACTTCACCTGCATCTAGACTGCCGTCGCGTTCTTTAGAAATTAAATCGAAAGAACGCGGCAGTTTTTTTCGAAATTGGTAAACCTACTTTTACCAGGAAGAACATCTTTTTTCGAAAGAGCTCTTTCAAAAAAAGGCGTTCTTGACCGCAAACAAGGATTTTTCAAAAGAGAGCATCCAGATTGCCTGGGTGCTCTCTTTCGAAAAAGCAGCTTGCTTTTTTGAAATCTTTGAGGCTGTCTAGACGATCTCTTTCAAAAGAGGCTTGTAGTCTAGACGTACCCTTTCTGTTGCTAGAGTTGTGTCAAGGGGCGCTACCATGAGTGAGACTAAGGCCCAACACATATGATGCAGTGGTGGTAGTGTTTGTACTGTGGTCGTACTTAGACTAATATGGATACCTTCATACTTTCCAAATATTACTAGTCTAATGCGTGAACATTTCATGCTGTGTGAGAAAACCATTTTCATTTTTTCTAAATGCGTGATTCTTCTGAATATCAGCCCATGTCTACACTACAGCTGCTTCAGCACTGACACTGCTTACATGGGGACGGGTTTTTCACTCACTGTAGATAATCCACCTCTCCGAGAGGAGGTCAATAGGTTGAAGGAAGAATTGTTCTGTTGACTTAGCCACATCTACACTAAGGCTTCAGGCTGTGAAAAACCTGAGCAAAGTAGCTTTTTGATCTAATTTTGAAGTGCAGATCACATCTCTCAGAAAGTTACTAGCACTGCCTGCTATGCCATATATCAGTGTTTCTTAAACTTTTTAAGATGGAGGAACACCAAACAATAATTTTTTTTTTTTTTGTGAGGAACACCAAGGACTTTTTGTTGAGCAAAAACAAAAAAAGAGGCAGGGGAAAAGTTATTGAGCGAAAAAAAAAGAAAAGGAAAAATAGGGTCGGGGGAAAAAAAGTCGCTCCTCTTTAAGGGTGGCTAGTTTGAACTCTGTTATTTTCCGCGGCACACCGGTGTGCCATGGAACACAGTTTAAAAAACACTGCCCTATATAATTCTGCTAGCTGGAGTTACCCGGCATTGCTCGGGAAACTGGAGGAACAAAAATGTAGAAAAACAGTAGTCCATTATCTTTTTTGAATGGTAGAAAAGTTGAACTGATTTCTATAGGGATTAAAATATAGGTCCGCGTCAACCCCTGGGAATGGGTGTGATCCCAGGTGGAGTGGAGTTTACACACACAAGGGGCACCCCAGCTCGTGCCCAGGGCTGCAGGTGCTGCGGGGGGCAGGGTGGGTGCCCAAGCTGTTGTGTGCGTGGGGGTTGGGGCACTGCATGCTAGCATGGGGGAAAGGGGAAAGATAGTCGCTTACGTAACCTCGCGAGTGGGAGGGGGCAAGTCCCGGATGGTGCTGGGGGCTGCAGGCGGCAGGCACGGGACCTAGGGTGGGTGGGGCGACCCCTGCAGCGCAGCGTGGTGGGTTACTTTTTTATTTTTACAGATTGAGCTTGGCCCGAACGGGTCCAAAAGTACCTTAAAACCTTCTCCTGGATGAAAGGTTATCCCATGCAAAGTTTGGTTGTGGTAGCTCTTATAGTGTCCAAGTTACTAGCGCACAAACTTACACACATTCTCCTTTATATATTAGATTAGTGCTATTAATAATTAGTTGTATTAATGTTCCACTTAGGGGCACCAGTCAAGAATCCAGGATCCCATTGTGCTTGGTGCTGTACAATTACAGAGCAAAAAGACAGCTGCTGCCCAACTGACCTTACAATGGAAGTATAAGGGAAAGACAAACTAACACAGACAGATGGGGAAGCACAAAGAAACACTGAGAGGCTGTGTCTAGACTGCATCCCTTTTCCGAAAAAGGGATGCAAATTAGACACATCGCAATTGCAAATGAAGCGGGGCTTTAAATCCCCCCCACTTCATTTGCATAAACATGGCTGCCGCTTTTTTCCGACTCGGAGCTTTGCCGGAAAAAAGCGCCAGTCTAGATGGGGATCTTTCAGAAAATAAAGCCTTTTCTGAAAGATCTCTTATTCCAAGGAATTCCTTATCCAAGGAACAAGGGATCTTTCGGAAAAGGCTTTATTTTCCGAAAGATCCCCGTCTAGACTGGCGCTTTTTTCCGGCAAAGCTCCGAGCCGGAAAAAAGCGGCAGCTATGTTTATGCAAATGAAGTGGGGGGGATTTAAAGCCCCGCTTCATTTGCAATTGCGATGTGTCTAATTTGCATCCCTTTTACGGAAAAGGGATGCAGTCTTGACACAGCCAGACAATATTGGTCAGCATGATAGGCTGTGATTTCAGCACACTGAGAGCCTCATCCTTGCCAAGCATGACAAAGGAGAGTTTTAAGGAGGGATCTGAAGGAGGCTCATGCTTCTGTTTTGCAGATATTTATGAGGTGCTCCTCAGGAGAAACAAAAATGCTTGTCTGAAAATTTAACAAGGGGGAGATGGAAGCTGGCATCATGAATGATTGGCCAGGTGGGGGGAGGGGGTGCTGGGGCTGATATTTCAATAGTGAATGAGAGATGATAAATTAAGGTGGGGGGCAGGGAAAGGGGTCAGCCAGAGAAGAACCTTGGAAGTGCAGAGAAATCGTTTATTTTTCATGTGACTGCGAAGAGAGAGCCAGTGGAGGGAACTAAACAAGAGGTGACCTGGGAAAAGCAGAAGACTAGAAAATTGTCTTTGCAGCAGCATTCTGAATAGATATGGTTGCAGAAATAAGGCTGTTGCCATAGCTGAAACATGAGATGGTGAAAGCCCCAGTGAGAATTCATCTGTGTGGATGCATAGGTAAAGCCACATTGCAGAGGTGTTCTATTGAAAGAGTGCAAAATATAGATGCAACCTAGATATGAAGACCTAGAGAAAAATGTGAGTCAAAGATAACACCCAAGTCGAGAAATTTAGTGACAGGCAGGGTGGTGGTGTTGTCTACGGTGACTGAGAAAGAAATTTGGAGGGCAGGGAATAATTTAAAGTAGTGTTTTAGCCATGTTGAGCATAAACTGATGGAAAAACATCTCTGAGGAGACATTAGACTGACAGGCGAGAACTGGGTAGGAACCAGATATTCCTTTTGATGAGAGAATCTATTATACTGATTCTCCCCACCCCACATGCAGAAATAGAACAGAAAAAATATGAAAAATTTCCCAAAATCACACTTTGACAAAATTACTAGGTTTGGGCCAATTTCAATGTTTTGTTTAGATAAAAATCAAAGCATTCCATTTTGATTTTAAGCTTCAAAAATGTGTTTTATATAAAAACAATGAATTTTCCTTTGAATAGCTATTTAAAAAATCCAAATATTTTGTTCTGAAAATGGTGACCATGGCCATTTTAATATTAGTGAAATACTTCAGTTTTTCTAACTCTTTTGCACCATTTCATTTAAATTAATCCATTTTTCTAAATGTCCTGATCAGGCCCACTGATAGGGTCGGAAAGGGACAATTGCCCAGGCCCCTTGGCCACTGTTGCCGGCGGTAGCAGAGCAGAGCTAAGGCATGCTTCCTGCCTGCATTCACTCCGTGCTGCTCCTGGAAGTGACTGGCACATCCCTGTGGCCCCTGATTGTGGGCAGAGGGTTTCCATGCACTGCCTCTATCCCAAGCACCAATTTTGCAGATCCCATTGGCCAGGAATTATGGCCAATGGGAGCTGCAGAGACAGTACCTGCAGGTAGCAGCATGAGACACTCCACATACACACACACGACCCACTGCTGAGGAGCTCCTGCCGGAGGTGTGTGCCAATCACTTTTGGGAGTTGCCCGAGGTAAGCGCCAACCCTCTGTCGCCATCCTGCACCCCAGCCCTTGCCTCATCCCAGAGCCAGCATCTTGCACCCAAACTACCTCCCAGAGTCTGCACCCCACCGCCTATGAGGATATGGGTGAGCAAGGGAGAGAGGGGGGATTGAGTGAGCATGGGCATGGCCTCAGGGAAGGGGCAAAATAGGGCAAGGGTCTTTAGGTTTGCCTAATTAGACAGTTGGAAACCCTACCAGGTGTGCATGTGGGGGTTGTGCCTGAAGAACCCATTCAGCAGTGCAACCGGCAGCTCGCTGGACACCAGCCAGAGCAGGTGCGGCAGTGCTCTCATGGGTGCAGCTTGTGAATGTATGTGGGGACCCATTGACTCTTTTGCCCTGGGGCCCAGAATTGCTGTCAATGGGGCCTGGTTCTGATTTTAAAACTGGCATTTTTTGTCAACAAACAAAAAGAAATTTCCAACAGCTTTAATACAGGTGAAACTGTAGTTTGAACAGGAGACAGACCGATCTCCTAGTCGCCCGCATGGAGATGGCAGCTGACTGTGTTTGGGTGAGAGTACCCAAAGGTAAGGTCTAAGGAAGGGGACAAAGGACAGAGCCCTGTGGAAGCTCCATAGAAAATTGAAGGAAGAATGAAGGAGCAATTAGAGAGGTAAGAGCAAAGGTGAAAGTGGCTCATTGTGGTCTGGTGCAGCGCTCTGGTAAGAACCAGCCAACAGATTGGCCTGCACCCGGCTGACTTTTTGCTCCTCTCTATCAGTGGCCCTGCTGGTAGCATCTGGCAAAACTGCTGTGTTGCTCCTTTTGCTTCAGGTAAGTGCTTGATTCCAACCCCAGCTTCAGTCCTGAGCCCTCCCCTGTAGCCTAAATCCCTCCTAGACACCAAACCCCCAGTTCTGAGCCCCTTCTGCCCCTTAAATCCTTCTCAACTTCTGCACCCCAAGCCCACCCCAAACCTTAACTCCCACCTACACCCCATATCCTCACCTCAACCTCCTGTCCTAAGCCCTGGACCCACACTCCAAACCCCAGGGCCCCAGCCTGGAGCCCTCTCTTGCACTCAAACACCTCATCCCCAGCCTCACCCTGGAGCCGTCACTCCACCTTGCACCATAACCCCCTGCCTCTACTCATAGTCCTTTCCTGCACTCTGAACCCCTCATTTTTGGCCCCTAGGGGCCCCACAAAATCTAATAGCCCCAGGTCTCCAAAACATTTAATCCAGCCCTGGTTCCAGTGTCTCCTTTCACCCCTGGATAAGAGAACAGTCACGGAAGCCAAGGAAGGACAAGATTTGAAGAAGACCGTGGTCAGCTGTGTTAAGTGGATGGGCTGGAGGAGGAAAGCAGATGAGAAATTCTTACAGCTGTGAAAGAGGATGAGGAGAGAGTTCTAGGGGGGGAAGGGGAAGAGAAGGCAAGCTGAGGGGAAGCCCATGGTATATTTCATTAGTTTTCTCTCATGAGAAATTGTCAAGATCTATTCTTATTTGTCACTCATTATGAGACAGTGTCTAGAAGGCTCGGCCACATCTCTAGGTTGATTAATGAGCTCAGCTGGGTTTAGGGTGGCCAGACATCCTGATAGTAAGGGCTTGTCTTGTATCGGCAACTATTGTCCTGCCCTTCCCTCCTCCAAAAAATGGATTTTCCACATTTGCTATCCGATCACTCTAGCTGGGCTGTGGTAGGAGTGGCTGAAGGCCGTCAAACAGGCTTGATTTTAAGCTCAGCAGCAGATAGTTGCTGGCTGCTCAACATTTCTGCTCTTTCCCTGTCTTGTTGCTAGGGATGTAATAGTGTAGTCAATTAACTGATCAACCAATAAACAAAAGCTTATAGGTTAATGCTATAGGCTACACACATTTCATCCCCCTCCCTTGCCAGTACATTTTTTAACATGTTGGCCAGCAGCCCGGCTCAGTCTTGGCTTGTGCCAAGTCCGGGACCTGTCCCTGCTGCAGCTCTGCATTTAAAGTGTATTAGGAGCTGGATAGGCAGGCAGCCTGGCTTATTCCTGGCTTGTGCTGGATCTGGGATCTATCCCTGTCGCAACTCTGCATTTAAAGTGTATTGGGAACAAGGTGGGCAGGAAGCCTGCCTCAGTTCCAACTCCCACTGGGTTTGGGAGCTCAGACCCCACCCTGGACAGGGGCTGCTCTTCTGCCCTGAGGAGCTCCCTGACATTGTGCGCTGCTGCCTCTGCATCAGAGGCAGAAGTGCAGGGCAACAGGCAGCCGGTCCATGAAGGGAGCTGTTTTTTAAACTGGCTCCCCTCATGGACCAGCTCCCACCTGGCACCTCACGCTGCTGCCTCCCTCTTTAACATCCCTATTTGTTCCTGTCCTTCTCTAGTCCATGTTCCTTCCTGGTTCCTGCTCCAGCTCTTAACTCCTGGCTCTGGTTCCTGACTCTAGTCCTGACCCCTGGCTCTTGTTTCTGATTTCCAAACTCAGCTCCATCCCTTGGTTCCCAGCTCCACTTCCTGGCCCCCTGAGCCCAGTTCTAACCATTGAACTGAACTGTCGGCCACCATTCTGACAGGTTGGATCCCCATTGCACTAGGAACTGTATAAACATAAAGTAAACAATAATCTCTGTGCCAAAGAACTTACAAATCTAGCTCAACATTAGGTTGTATTTGTTGTTATGAGTGCAGTCATGCCATCTTTTGATGTGTTCGCATTCAGTAAGATTATTCATTTCCATAGATAGTGCTCCTCAAAATGCACCAAAAGTAATGAAAACAATATGTTGACAGAAAATGAACTTGAACCTGCTCCTAGTGATGTCAAAGGCAAAAAGCCCTACTGATTTCAGAAGGTGAACGATTGGACCCTATCTATCAACAGCCTGTGTTGTTGTGCTGACTGAAAATGAGAGGTGGAGAGAGAAAGAGTAAGCAAACAAGAAGCCCAATGACATCGTAACATGGAAAAGAAACTACCCTGTTACATAAAAAGCTCTTATGCAGACTAGTTGGAATGAATACTCCTCTTACATAGAAATATTGAAAGTTATCTTTCATTTTATCTTGTTGATACAAAATCAGGAAGTTGCTCTTCCTCTGCATAATTCCCTTCAGTCTGGTCAATTTCAGCTCCATTGCTGAGTGTGGACAGTTGAGGTCCTTATCCTACATTCCTTATATAGGTAAATAAGGTCAACGAGGACTTTGCCTGCATAAGGACTGTTACATCCAACAATATAAAACTAGAAATGTAAATAGAGGGATCAGATTTAGAAAACTAAATTTCTAATATTACAAGCATAAATGACCTAAAACAAAGTATTTCAAGTTGAAAATGAAAATCACACAAAAATCAGTAAAATCTTTCATAATGGACCAGAGGGTGAGAAAGGGTCTGGGAAGTTCCACCAAAACCATTTTTTTCTGAGGTTTGATTAAACCCAAACTTGAATTTTCCCCACCCACTCATTTAACACCTGATATTCAAAAGTACTCAGAGCAGAGAGAAAGTCTAAGGAAGACTTTAGTTTCAGCTGCATTTCTTATTTTTGCATGGCAGGATCAAAAGTGAATCACAAAATCTAATCTCAGTCATTTTCTCAGGAATTGGGAATCTCATCTGGAGGCTGCAACATAACAGGAAATGCATATCACACAAAATCACACTGAGAATCTCTTTAAAAGGTCCATTAATAAAAACTGTTGGTACATTTGTTAAATTGCACACAAGGCTTGCACTTATTTAGCTTGTTATTAAAAAATGGATGAGGTGCAAAATAATGCTTTCAGTTACACCACTATATATTCCAAGTAATTTCTCAAGCACCATGGAGGGAGAAAAGTACTACATATAGCTTTAGTGTTCACTAGTTTGTTTGTATTTTATTGTTATTTGAATTACAATGATGCAATCTTCCACCATCAGCAACAGAGCTGAAATTAACCAGATTTAAAACGCATAGCACAAGCAGCTTCTTTATTTTGTATTAACAAAATAAAGGCATTTTTCATGTTACAATATTTCTGGGTAAGTAGGTTGCTCATTCCAGTTACTCTGCAGAAGTGCTTTTTTATGTAACAGAGCAGTTTCTTTTCCACATTGTGATGTCACTGGGCTCCATGTTGTGCTGACTGAAAGTGAGAGGTGGGGGCATGCCCACAGTTCAACCCTAAGTCACCCGAGGGCAGGCCAACTTATAGCCATTGCAGTAATTACTGCAGTGGCTGATGTCCATACTACCATCCTTATGTTGGTGGTGTGCATTCTCACCAGGAGCTGTGTTGTGGGATGAGAACCAGAGCTTCTCCCTCCCCACTGGAACCCAGCTGTTCCCCAGGGCTCTTGGCTCTCCACTTTCAACTGGGAGTAAGACAGCAGCTGCCTAGGCTTCTCGCCAATCCGCTCCTAGCTGGAGAGGGCGAGGAGGAGAGAAGAGAGGGAAGGGGCCAGCTGCTCAGGCTTCTCAATTCCCTGAGCAAGAAGCCTCTGGGCAGCAGCCGAGCTGGGAGTGTGGATAAGGTTGCCAGCTCTGAAGCTATTCTGGGAGATTTTTTCGCGATCGGGGCTTTTTTGCGGAAAACAGTCCCGTGCTGTTTACACTGGCCCTCTTGCGCAAATGATTTGTGCAAGAGGGCTTTTGCCCGAACGGGAGCAGCACAGTATTTCCGCAAGAACACTGACGATCTTACATGAGATTGTCAGTGTTCTTGCGGAAATTCAAACGGCCAGTGTAGACAGCTGATTTTGTGGAAAAACTTGCCAGTCTAGTCACAGCCTACATGTTTTGTTAGTCTTTAAGGTGCTGCTAGACTATTAGATGTTTTTTAAGTATGGTCAGTAGTATCAGTCATCCAACAAGTAGAGGAGAAGTTTGTGTAGGCTTTGAAATTTGGCATAGAAAATGTTAAGACTTTGAAAAAAGCAACATCTGCGTATTCTAGGAAAACAGAGAAAACAAATGAGCCCTATTTAGGTTTTATGCTGTTTATTTAAATAGCTACTTCTTGTTTATTGGTGCTCTCTCATAGATATCACCTACTCCCCTTTCTCTTACCTGGATTCCTGTCTCTGCACGTGTGAAATGTTCGGGATCAGATCCGCGTCAGGACGACTGAAACTTGCTGGTAAAGTACAAACAGAAATGAGGACTTTATTTAAGAGTGAAACTTCAGACTTCTCTAACTTTGCCCTGAATATTATTTGAGAGAGGCCTTCCCCAACATTCTGTTTCGGGGATGTTCTCAGGTTTTAAAAATTCAGGGTAGAATTTTCAGAAGTGCTCATCATTGGCCTTTCTTCTGCTGAAGTTAACGGTAACATGCCAACTGACCTTAATGCAAGCAGAATTAGGCCAACACAAAGTGATTTTGAAAATCCCACTCATAGATGATCCCACACTGTTCAGAAAATTAGCTGTCTGGAAAAAAAATTATTATTTAAAATTAGCATAACCTAAGATTAGGGGTTACAGTTTACAAACTAGAAATATATTCCCAGAATAGGTGCCAGGCCAGCTCTACTTTTTTTTTTAAGCACACATACCTCTCCTGCAATGACTTCAATACAACAGATCAGCAATCAACCTTTAGCAATCTAAGCATGGGTCTAGACAGAGGTGCTATTTTGGGATACTTTAGGTATCCCAAAATAGCGTTTTCCTTGTCTTGACAGCATGCTCGTTATTGCAAAATAGCTTTCAAAATAATGGGCATGCTATTCTGATGTCCCTGTAAACCTTGTTCCACAAGGATCAAGGGACATTTCAGAATAGTGCTCTATTTCATGCCAAATTTCAAAATAAGCTATTTCGAAATGAACTCGAAATAAGCTACACAATTTGCTTAGCTCAAATTGCGTAGCTTACTTCGAGCTAAGGGTGCAGTGTACACCCACCCTATGAGTCCCCACATCATTGAATGAAATTTTGGAAAGCCACAAACAATTGAACAATATTCACAATACCACCACCACCAAAAAAAAGTATCCAACAAGTTTATTGCCAAGTAACACCTGAAATATTCATGAAACTGCTAATAATGGCTACAGTATCAGGATGGCCTCATTTCCCAGAAGTCTGAGTCTGTTGACTTTGCTGACAACCATATATCTGTCTCCATTTGTGTTTTTATTTGAAGCCACAATTTTCTCTCTGCCCAACCATCAAATTAATACCATATTAGGTCATCGCCCGATGCATCACTCCACCCCAAGCAGAGAATCAGGCTAAGGAGAACCATGGGCTGGTTACACTAGGCTCTATTCTGAAAAGCCATGATGGAAGAACGGTACCCTCTGACTCTACAGAAGCTGTCTCTCCATGCAGTCAGATGCTTACTGAGGTTCCCACAGCAAGTTTTTCCTCATTTTTATGCTGTGAATCCTCTGGTGTAACATACAGCTAAGGGGAAATGAACTGGATTCCATTCCATCAGATGTACCAGCAGCAGAACTGTTGGCTAAATTCCTGTCAGTTTTACATGTTCAAATACATTGAAGACTACGCTTGAGTCTCAACAAAGACTCTGGCTAGCTCACCCATTACAAAGATAGCTTCCCCAATTATCACCTCTAATACCATTAACTCACAGACATTTACCTTTCCCACCTCTAATACCATTAGCTCACAGACATCTACCTCCCCCCCCCCCGCATTCCCCTTCTGTTCTGAAATTTGATTTGTTCTTGTCATATGTGTTCATCATTTTTTTTTAACTATAACCTTTGGTATATATGGTTGTGACAATTTTTTTCCACTATTTGATCTGAGGAAGTGGGTCTGGCCCACGAAAGCTCATCATCTAATAAACCATCTTGTTAGTCTTTAAAGTGCTACATAGTCCTGTATTTTATTGAAGACTATCGTACTATGTAAGCCCCAGATTGCATCTGAATCCTTCTTGTGTGTTAGACATCACTTTGGGCACAAACATCCCCGTCTACCATGCTGTTTCCTGGAATGGCTACCTTGATCTGTTTCTAGCATTTTTTTAAAAAGGCTAGTTTGTTGGCCTGTTCCTTTCTCTCAACCTGGAGGCCCAGTATACTGTTTTTGTCTGGTCCCTATGCTTGGACCAGTCTGTCTTGTGTGACCATATTAGGACCACTGGCATACCTCTGAGTCCACGAAGCACACAAACCTTCCCACCACATCAAGGTACCCAAGGAAGGTGAGGAATCAGCAGAGGTCATAATTTAGTTTGCAGACCCTTTATCACTGATGAAAATGTTTGAGAAGGAAAAATTCTATCGACTTTTAACCTCCTGGTTGATTTTATATGCTGTCCGTTATAAAAACATTGTATTTGGAAGCTGAACATTGATACCCCATGGCCTTTGGTACGTAATCACTTTTCAGAATAGAGCCGCATGTCAAATACTGACTCTTACCTAATCTCTAAAACCTAACACTGCCCTAGGGGAACACACAACGAAGTAGGTGTTAATGTATGAAAAGATTCCTATTTTATCTCAAGGAAGTGCAAATGAGATGTACCTGGAATTAATTCTTCAGGTTCAACCCTTCTGAATGTAACCAGTGTGTCTGAAAGGAAAGCATTAGTGGGTAGAATTAGTTGGAAAATGGTTTCTCCTTCTTTCCCAGGGGACAATTTTGAGTAACCCCCCCAAACATTTTCATGGAAAAATGTTCAGTGTTTGTAAGGAAGACCAGGCACATTAGTTTTACAGTGAGGTAAATGAAGTAAACCCCTGGAAGAGTATAGGGCTTTTATCTCACTGTGGTGCCAGGTCTTCACTGTGGGTGCATTAACACAGCACCCTAAACTCAAAATAAGATATGCAATTTGCACTACACAACTTGCATATCTTATTTCGAATCTATTTTGAAATAGCTTATTTTGAAATTTGGCACATGTACGCAGCACCAGATTTCAAAATAATGTGCTATTTTGAGCCCTCCCTTATCCCTCGTGCAATGAGGTTTACCAGGATGGTGAAATAGTGTGCCTGTTATTTCGAAAAATATTTCAAAACAACAGGCAGCTTGTGTAGACACGGGGTAGCTATTTCGGGATACCTCCAGTATCCCGAAATAGCCGTGCATCATAGACGTACCCAGTATTATTACCTTAGGCTAGCTTGTGCATATTAATTAAAAATGTACCTTTTTAACACTGAAGACAAGGCCCCTGTTAGCAAATAGCTGATTCAATATACACTGAGGTATCCCATGATACAGCAATTTCATAAAGTCAGTCAGAATTCCTGTTTTACACAGACAGATTTCCCACATTGTCACAGAATCCAAACTTTGACTTCTTTGAAGGAGAGTGCATGCACCTACAGACAGAATTTGGTTTAGAGTCTGTTATCTCTGCTGCTGTCAGGTCTCATCCTGCTTCAGAGTGATGACTTGTCATATTGCTCAGATTGAACTAGGTCAGTAGACAGTGGTTTTGTGAACGGGTACTTTTAAAGCGCTCTTTAAAATCTGGACACTTATTTTGGTACTAAAATAGAAGATGAGTTTTACAGAAAATCTGTCCCCTTTTAGCTATCACTGGAATGGAATATATAGCTTGAAATAATGCTTGCTGTATGGGTTTCTTTATTTCTGGTGAACAGGCAGTGGGAAGCCAACAGGGTTTTTTAAGACTGTTGCCAGACTTCTGCAATGCATAAGGTCAATGTTCTGAAAAAAATAGGGCTTTACACATTCATGATCGTGAACACTGATTCCTAATCTACAGACCATTGGACTGGTATGAAAGTATAACATCCCTTGTATTAAAAATAAAGGACTTTATTAAACAATTTGTAATCCAAAACATTGCAGCAAAAATACTATAAGCTGTAGTGTTTTGGCATATTAGGGTAGAATACTGTGAATTTAGTATATTTTTAAAAAATATAAGAGATGACACTTTAAAAGTACTGATGCAACTTTTCAGTTTTTTAAAACCACCCTTGTCTCTCAATTTTGAAGCACTATCACTCAGCTCTAGTTTTGCTTCCTACTGTCAACTTGCTTTCAGCGAAGCTTTTATTTTTCAGAGTTTGTGAGAAACACCTGTTTAAACAATGTAGACAAATATGAAGGAACTTTTGAAAATGGTTCAGTATCTATTATTTCATAACTGAAACCAAGTCAGGTTTCTTTTGTATTTTAGCATGATATGGCAAGCCACACAGGAAACCTACCTTCATTTCTATAGTGACTTTACTTGGTCAGATATCAACTATATTAAATAGTAAAATTACTCAGTGCTGGCACTACTCCTAAATATAAATCCATTTATATGTTTTATGGTGCTATTGACATTAAAAGAGGATAAGATGAGTTTCATTTTCTGCCAGACAGTGACAAATACAGTAAGCATCAAAGCAGGTGAAATAATAATAAGAAAAAGGATATTGTGAAATTTCTTCACGTCTACTTTCTTTATTTACAGAAAGATTAGATCAAGTGGTTCTTTTGCTACAGTTTTTCTTCTTTGGCCCCATAAGAAGGCTAGACCCATAGCTAGTGTAAATTTGTGTTCTGTGTTGACTTCAGTGGAGTACACTGATTCATACCTGCTGGGAATCTGGCCCAAGAGTTTGCGTATTGATCTCAGGGAAAGGCTAACAGGTATTTTAAGAAGGAGAGTATGTGGAGTCTTCTCTGGTGCACCACACAGTTTAACTGGACTGTCAAAATATAAATTCAGTCAAAACAACAAGGAGACCAGTGGCGCCTTAAAGACTAATAATTTTATTATGGTACAAACTTTCCTTTTTTTTCACTTCATGCATCTGATTAAGAGAATTGCAATTCACGAAAGCTTGTGCCCTAATAAAATTATTAGTCTTTAAGGTGCCTCCAGATTCCTTGTTGTTTTTGCTGAAACAGACTAACAGACACCTAGGGAGGCGGGGCTGGGAGGTGGAAGGTGTGGAGACAGGGCAGCTAGCCCCCTGCGACACCCAGAGTGTGCTAGCCACACACCTCCCTGGCCCCGAGAGCCACCCAGAGCATGCAATGCAGTGCTCCAATGGTGATTTAAAGGGCATGGACTCTGGCCACTGCTGCTGCCACAGTAGCATCAGCAGCAGCGTCTGAGTGTCGTCGGGCTCTTTGAATTTCTGGGCCCTGGGGCAACTGTGGGCCAGCGGCTACTTCTGAAACCCCAATTCAGTCGAGATGTTCCAAAAGTTTAAAGAGAGGTGGTAATGGAGGATTCACTTGTTGTTCTACTTATTTTAGCCATTTCCCAGTTATCATTTGGCTGTACTGAATGGAAGTAGACCACATCCGATTGACTGCAACTTGTCCTTAGTTGAACAAACTGTAAATTGCATCAGCATTTCTAAAATCTAAAAACAAATAAGAGGCAAAGAAAAGGACAATCAGATATATTTACCGTATGAAAACAGAATGGCCTGATCTGCTTAGAGCCATGGTGTCCAACCAGTTCGGAAGCAGTAGCCACTACAGAGCTTTTGGTATAGCGATCTAGCCACACTCAACTGACTAAATAGCCACATGGTTCAAGCCAACTAGCCACACTCAACTGGCCAAATAGCCACGTGTGGCTAGCTGCTAGCATGTTGGACACCATGGGCTTAGAGGTCTCTCCTCTTCACAGCCTGCCATGCAGGTATTTTCACTGGCTAGTATGCAGTGAGGTGAAGCCAAGCAATTGAAAGGAATGGGAGGGCTGGCTACCTAGCAGTTTGCAGTGTCTTCAAGACAGACATCTGTGGTGCATATTTGCTGAAAACAACATGCTAAGCTACCCACATGGCCTAGTCACAGCTTCTTTTAGGGCCTTATTCCAAGACTCCTATTGGATTCAGTGACCTTCAGATCTTGTTCCTTACAGTTCTGTGCTGGTGAGACCGCAGCAGTGTTCCGCACTGGGCTCTAAATATTACCTTCACTGGGGTTTCTCAGGTGTAAATTGAGAGCAGAATTTAGCCTATTATAAAAGTATTTTTCTTCTAAAGTCCTTATATGCACTGAACACCCACAGAAACAAACAAATGTTTAGTTTATGAGCAGGAGTAAATTTTGGTATTTTCACTCCCACTCAACAATGGGTTATTTATAGTAACTCATCATAGCTGCATAGCTTGCAAAATCTAGAATTCCAGAAGTCAATATTTTATTATATTTGAAGAAGATTGTCAATCATGAAAAATGTGTTACTATTTTTGTAACAATTTGATTTCTAATTATGAAAGATAAACAGAATTGTTGATAGGCTCAGTTATGTTTTTACATATGTAGCAAATGTGAAGGTGGGAGACAGACCATGTAAGTGGATACAGTAAAGTCAAAGCACTATAGATCATTGACTAGAATTTACTGTTCTAAAAGTTATAGCAATGGTCTATACTTAACATATTGTCAGTGCCGGCACACAACATTTTGGCACCTGAGGCGGGGAGCTCAAATGATGCCCCAATGCCCCTCACTTGGGCCAAAACTTTGAAAGGTCTCAATTCTGCCTTCTTCCTGTTCTACTCCTCTCATGGTACTCCATCATCTCTGTGCATTTAGAGCATAGAGAATACATATACACCAGCAGCAGGCACAATTTTCTACACTCTGGGTCCTATTGGCGCCTCCCCCCTCCCACACTCTAGCACCTGAGGCAGCTGCCTCAGTACGCCTCATGGTAAGGCCAGCCCTGCATACTCTTTTCACTTTTCCAAAACAGGGCATTTTAAAAATGGACTAACATCAGAATACTTAAAAAGAAAAGGCCTTAAGTTCCATTTCCCCATATATTTTAACTAAACAATTCACAACAGTCAAATAAACCAAGTAGCTGCAATCCATCAGCCATTCCTGTTGAATTTTCAGAGAGATTTTTTAAAATTGCTTTAGGTACATGTAAATAGACTGAAGGACAGCTTTAGAGATATGAAAGTACAGTTATTTGATATATTGTTGCTATGGCTAACCTATACCTAGATATTCTCACACATTTCTCCAAAAGATTTACAAGTCTGAGCTATTTTATACATTCATATCCCTCTGGCTGCATGATTTGTTCCTCCTGTCAGAATTGCCTGTTATTTTCGGACCCGGTCCTTGACCTCTTGTAAGCCACCTTTGTGCCATTTCTGTCTTACGCCCTCACCTGTAGATTCACCTCAGACATTCTGGAATGTCCACCATGCCACTCATTAAGGACTGGAGGAGGAGGATCAAGGGTGGTGCTATAGGACTGTGATCCAGCCATTTTAGCCAGCAAGTGCAGTCCTAAGCCAGTTTGTTATAAAATTTTGAAGGTCAGAATTTGCTCTCTTCAAGTTACATGGGTATATGAATAAAGAGCAACATAGTTGATTTTAATGGAGTTGCTTTAGATTTACACCAGCATAAAGGAATGCAAATTTTGGCCATAAGGCCTTGTATTAGTAAAGCTGTGTTTGAATTCTGCTTGGTGGAAATCATCATAATAACCAAGAATGCTTATCACTCATAATGCAAGTCTTCTGCAGTATATTAGTAATGTAGTATGGACTCTACAGTTATCCAGCAGGAATACCAGAATTTGGTGGGACTTCCCTGGATCCAGCTCTCTCTCCTTTACTAACCACTTCTCCAGTCCAAACATTACAAAACACCTTGTTTATTATTAATTTAGTTTTAAAGCTCAATTTCTTTCCCCAAAACTTTTCAATGTCATGGAATTGGCATTTTCCAGATTGTAGAAAACTATTCCACTGGAAACTTTGATTTCTTTTGTATCTTCCTCCTTGCCAGCCTTGCAAAATTAGCCATGTAGTCCTTTCACTGGAAACCAGCCCCACTCCTATCAGTTCCTGGCAGATACAGGATGGAGGAGGATGCCTTCTGCCCATTCTGGAGTGTCAGCACATCAGTCCACTGTATTTGCCCAGAGGCTGAAATCACAAGATAACAAGCATGGATTACTTATTTCTCTTTAAGGGTATGAAACTCAACTTGCAAGTTAAAGCAGAGGACTAGATTTAAAAAACAAAATCAGTTTCCCGTCAGCTTGTCAATTGCCTCAAAGACGGTTGCAGAAATCAGGGCCCCGAGTATCACTGGATTCTTGTATTCGATGAGAAACAGTGGTTAGTACTCTGCATGTGCTTCACATGTTCCCTGGTAATGCAAAAAAAAAAAACCCAAAATTGTATATGCTATGCTAAAATAATGCCACTTCTCAGGAATGCTAAAAGCTATCAGACCCCAGCAAGTGCTTTTATGCACAGCTAGAGTGTGTTTATTCAATGTGATCACCTCTGTATAGATTGCTCTTGACAGTCAGGGTGTAGTCTATCACAGACTAAATTTGATGGGACATTGCTTTAAAAAGAAAGGAGGAGGACAAGTGTTATTCTGAGATATATTAGCAAAAGTGTTGTATGTTAGATATGAGATGAGGGATGTTAAATGTAGTTTAATTAACTAATTGACTAGTTGATGGAATTTCCATCAACTGGTCAATTAGCTGATAAGGGGGGGAACCACAGCAGTTAGCTCCCGACCCTGGAACCTAACCCTGCTGCAGCTCTGCCCTTTAAATGTATTAAGAGCTAGGAAGCTCTTAATACATCTAAAAGGCTGAAGCACAGTGTCGGGGACCCAGCACGAGCCAGGAAAGCTGATTCCAGCTTGCACCAGTTCCCTCTGCTGTGCTTCTGCTTTTTAAATGTATTAAGAGCCCTACTGGCTCTTAATACATTTAAAAAACAGAGGCATAGTGTCTGAGACTGGGCACAAGCCGGGAATCAGCTGATTCCCAGCTCATGCCCGGTCCCCACTACCCCTCAGTCTCCCCTGCCCCCCGCAGAGACGGTGCTGGGGGGAACTGGCTTACCCCTTGCACCTGCTCTCCCCCCTTGCTGCCTCTGATAGTCTTACATCCCTACATGAGATGATTGTTCCTTTTCTCGAGACGATACCTCAGCTGGATGGTGATGCCTCAGCTGGAGTACTGTGTTCAGTTCTGGATGCCACGCTTTATTAAAGATGTGTACAAAATGGGGAATCCAGAAGAGAGCATCAAAAATGAGCTGAAGTTTAGAAAACATGGAGGAAAGGTTGAAAGTACTAGGATGGTTTAGTTTAGACTCGAGGAAAGAAGGCAGAGGGAGAAGATAACTGTCTGAATATGCACAAAGTTATTATAGAGGACAGTAATTAACTGTTCTCTGTGTCCACTGGGCGTAGGTGAAGAAGTAATTGGCAATTTGCCGCAAGGGAGAGTCAGGCTAGCTACTAGGGAAAAAAACCTGTAAGGATAATTTAGCACCGGAGCAGGTTATTTAAGGAAACTTTGGAATTCCTATCAGGGACAGATTTTAAGAACAGGTTAGACAAATCCCTGTCAGGTAGGGTGCTGGTATAATCCTGTACTACCCTGGGGGCTGGACTAGATGACCTCTTGAGGTCTCTTCCACCCTATATATCTCAGATTTATTTTGGCTTTAAAGGTTTGAAAACAATGCATATATATTGAACGCAATGGAGCCCCTCCTCAACAGATGTAAATCAGCATATGCTCGTAACAGGGTCGGATGCATAGTTACGGCGCCTCCTATTGGTCATACTGGGAATTAGCTCCAACAGTTGAACACATCGCCTTCTGGCCAGTGTCTCACCTGTCAACCCTCTGCTTCACTATCTCCACCATTTGTAGCTAGACCCATGTCACTCCCTGGGCCATGGTGTCCTTTTCTGGACGCTGCCCATTGGCAAGGTTGCCAGGTGTCCGGTATTCACCCGGATAGTCTGGTATTTTCGCCTCCTGTCCGGTAAAAAAATTCAGAGAATACCTGACACCTAAATGTCCAGTATTTTCTGATTTTTATCCCAGCCAGGAGGCAAAAATGCTGGGCACCTGGCAACCCCACAAACACTCAGCGCCCGGCCTCCCCCCTCCTCTCTTCGGCCCCCTCCCCACGGCTCCCAACACCCCGAGCCTCCTAACCCCAGCCCTCAGGTTTACCTGGTTCCGGAAGGCTGCCGGTACAAAATGGCTGAGAACCTGGGTCTTAGTGCTCAGCAGCTCCCCTGTTGCTATCCCTGCACTCACTCTTAAAGGGGACATGCTGTTTTATTTTAATTGTTTTTGTTTTGCTTAATAAGTCTTGGAATTTTTTTTTTGCTCCCCCCCATCTCTTTTTTTCCCTTCAACAGAATTTTTTCCCAATGGTTTTTTTTGGGGGGGGAAGAGGGGAGTGTCGGTATTTTTGTTTCAACCATCTGGCAACCCTGTCCATTGGCAATGCCTGCCACTCCATTTTTGCCCCCTTCCAGGGGGTATCAGCAGTACTTAGTCTCACACCTTTTACTGTGGCCATTTGCAATCCTAAAGTCTAGCCTCTTAGCTCAGGGGCAAGCTGCAATCTGTAATCTGTATAGGCAACTCTCCTTGGTAGCAAGGTATGGTGCAAAGGGGGAATACAGACCAATGTCCTTTCTAAGTTTTTCCACCCATGTGCAGAATACATTTAGTTATGTGCTAAACTAAACATTTAGTACACATGCTGCTGGTTGGGGATGCTCTGCTAATCAGCTGGGCAGCACTTGAATCCGGATAACCGTCTAAGCGCTCAGCTTACAGGGAACACTGATCCAGGCCCACCCACTACTCTGGGACTCCTCCGGGACCCTATGCAGCAGTCTGTTCCTGCCATCCTTCACTCCCCTTAACTGCCCTCATTGTTTCCTGGGCCATTTCCCCATGACCATAGTATCCATATGGACCATAGAATCCATAGTAGGTATATTGATACAGGACTTGAGGTGTTTTTCTTGAATAGTTATCTTCTGTTTCAATGACATTAAATATTTCAATTAAACCAAATCATTTTGTTATATAAAACTATGGTAATTGACCTGGCCTAAAAGAGTGTTAGAATCCTTAAAGACTGTTTTGTGTCTGTTGTGTCTTGTCCAAATTCAACTTCTTTGTACTGCAAGGTTTTTGGGTCATGCTGCTGTAGTGGGTAGAGGGGCTGGTGAGTTGTGTGACAGAGCAACCAGTGGTTAGAGCAGAATTCCACCAGAAATAATATTATGGCAAACGGCAACCAATATTATTGAGTCTGAATTTCACTAACATATTGAAATAAAATACATTTTGGGGAGCATTGCAACGAAATATTAAAGACTGTCTCTCTTTTCCATAGGCTGAATAGCTGTTTGGAATTATTTAGGCACAAGGGAGGGGAGGAGTAGCTACAATGCACAGACCAATTTATGCTCTCCTCCTTCAGCAGAATGGCTGTTTTTGGAAAACCATGTAAGGAATGACAATGTAGGGCATTTAGACAGCTATGGCCTTGTCATGACCGTTTTAAAGCACTAATTCTCAATCTTTCCAAACAACTGTTCCAGTTTATCAAACTAAGGCCCTAATTCTGTTATCATTGAAGTCAATGGAACTCCTGGTTTTGACTTCAATGGGAGCAGGCTCAAAGTCTTACGAGGTTGGCTATATTAGCTATTGCCTCATTTAATTATCTTCCATTAATCTGCATGAATTAAGCAACTAGGGAGCTTGAGAGACTTGGGTGTGGAGCAGCCAAAACTCCAGCGTGGGGTAGAGCACTGGTATTTGATGGGAGCTAGATATTTCAGATCCTGTATGACCCAACACAAAGGCAGCTGCTCAAGACTGTATGAAGAGCTAGTGCAAAGTACAAAAATTAGAGTCTTGCTAGTTGCAGAACTAGGGCTTATCATAGGGAAGGCAGCATCACTGTACATATCACACTTGCTTATCACCCTTCAGGATGCTTCCCACAATGCCCTGGATTCTGGAAGGATCTAGCCACTCCAAGCACGCCGAGGAGAGCTCTGGTAAGCACTAGGGATATAAAATCCAATCCTATTAAGTGGTTAACCAATTAAAGGTAACTTCACAGGGCTAACTAAAAGGAGCCAACTGAAAGCTTTATGCAGAGGTGCAGCATGGGACCCAGTGCAAGCTGGGACTGAAGCAGTCTTACCTTGCGCTGGGTCCGGACTGCTCCGTCTCTGCCTTTTAAATGCATTTAGAGCCATACAGTTCTTATTACATTTAAAATGCAGAGCCACAGTGGTCTGGACCCAGCGCGAGCTGAGACTGCTTCAATCCCAGTCTACAGTTTAAATATAGCAGGAGCCAGGCTACCTACACACCTGGCACCTACTACATTTAACCTGCAGAGCGGCAGTGGCTCCTTATGGACTAATTGTGTACTCAATAGAAATGGTGTCAACTACACAATTAGTTATTTACTTGCTACTTAACATCCTCCCTCTCAAGATCATAACCCATGACATTCTGATTCAATTGTGCAGATTTAAATAAAGGGCAGCCCTTTGGTATGTGTACCAATATTTGGTAATTATTGCTAATTAGGTTTGGAAGTGGTGCCTGTCCCCAGCGGTTAACTTTAACTGGTAAGTCTTGCCAGTTAACCTGTTAAACATTCACATCCCTAGTAAGCAGCAGATCACATTGATAATGCACCTCTAACAATAGGAGACTGAGCTCTCATTTACTTTATTATATGATAGGGGAGGGATGGGGGATAGCAATTAACAACTGAGCCTATGCAGCTACACCAGTGTTTCCCAATTTTATTTGGCTGAGGAACCCTTTTCAGCTTTTCAAAATTTCAAGGAACCCCTAGGTTTGTCAAGCAAAAAAAAGGGGGGGGGGAGGGCGGGGGAGGAGAGAGGGACCCACCAATTCATAACCCAAGACCCCCCCATCTCCTTTCCGTGAGGCCTCATCCTCTCTGTTCCCCTCCTCTCCATCACTTGCTATACCCAGCCCTTATACTTGTCTCAACCTAGTGAGTGAGATGTGGGGTGGGAATGAGGGATTTGGGTGTGGGAAGGGGTGAGAAGTACAAGCTCTGGGAGGGAATTTGGATGCAGGAGAAAGGGCTGTTGACTCAGGGAGGGGGCTCTAGGCTGGGGAGTGTTGGGCTCAGGTGGAAGGTTGGGGTGCTGAGCAAGCCAGGGCTTGTGGATATGAGGGTGCAGGAGTTTGGGCTGGATATGTGAGGGACTCAGGGCAAGAAGTTTGTGAGTATGATGGGCTCAGGACACAGATTTGTGATGTGTGGATGGTGGAGGAACGTTGTGGCAGAAGACTGAGGATGTGGGGATGCAGGAGTGTGGGGATGTACGAGGCTCGGGACGGGGGGTTCCAGTGTATGATAGGCTCAGATTTGGGGTCAGGTGGTGCAGGAGTGTTATGATGTTGCAGTGAAATGGGGGTTTGGTCCCAATTGGGGACTTGTTGGCCTGGCTTCATTTTTAAATAAAATATTATGTCAAACTCAAAAGGTTTTAGCATTGTCTTTATATATGAGAGGGGTGAGGAACCTGTTTTGAGTCAAAGGTCACTGACCCACAGAAAAGTCAGTTGGGGCCACACTAGTGAGATGCAAAAAAACAAAAACAAGCTCCTCCAAAACCCCCCAAGCCTCACTAATGTGGTCCCAAATGTGCTGGTGGGGGTAGGGGACAGAGTGCTAGTGGGTGCTGGGGAGAGGATGCTGCTGGGTGGAAGGATGCGGGCTCAGGTGGCAGGGTGCTTGGGCAAGGTGCTGGGACAGGCAGGTGGCAGAGTGCTGGGGTCAGGGACATGGTCCTGCTGGGCACTAGGGTGACTGGCAGGGTGCTGGGACAAGGAACAGGGTGCTGCTGGGTGCTAGCATGGATGGCAGGGTGCTGGGGCCAGGGCCAGGGCCAGGGTGGTGCTGAGTCCTGGGGTGTGAGGCAAGGTGCTGGGGCCAGGACGGTGCTAGGGTGGATGGCAGGGCTGCCAAGGAGCGGGATAGGGATGGGGTGCAGGATCTGGGAGGGAGCTGGGGGGCGGAAGGGGACAAGGTTTGGGTAGGGTGCAGACCAGATAGGTAGGGTGCAGAAGCAGGCTGGATGTAGGATGTCAGGGTGCGAGGAGGGGACTTGGGTAGGAGTTTGACCTCCCTGATCTGGCACCCTCTAGACCTGACTGGTCCCAGATGAGGAATTTTTGGACCAGGGGAGGTCATTTCAGGACTCCTGGTCCCCCCACTTCCCCACTAGGCTTCTTTGCACCTCTATCCCCTGCAACCGAACTAAGCTGCCCACCCCTGCTGGTTCCCTGTACTTCCCCCAAAACCATCCAAGGGAGTTCAGCACCAGTTCCCTGCAGCCCCTCACAGCCCAGCTGAGCTGCCCGTCTGTTCTGTATGCCCTCCCCCATCCACCTCAGCCCAGCTGAGCCCTGCACTGGTTCCCTGCATGCCTCCCCCACAGCACAGCTGATCCCCGTTTCCCTGCACCTCCTCCAAGCCCCACAAAACTGCTGAGCCAAGAGCTGATTCCCTGTCCCTTCTTCCCCTTGAGTCTAGCCCCCGTTCCCGGCACCTCCCTCCTCCTGCAGTCAAACTGAGCTCTGAGCTCCACACACACACACTCCACCCCACCCCCCAGCCCAGCTCCCCAGACCTCCCCACTCTGCAACCCAGCTGAGCTCAATTTCCCTGTACCTTCCCCCAAACCATGTAGACATGCTGAGCCAGTGCTGATTCCCTGCCCCTGCCTCCCTCCCTCCCCTTGGCTGTGTCTACACTGGCACGATCTTGCGCAAAAACAGCCGCTCTTGCGCAAAAAATTGCTGCCTGTCTACACTGGCCGTGTGTTCTTGCGCACGTACACTAACGTTCTCATGTATGAAATCAGGGCTTCTTCCACAAGAACTACGATGCTCCCACTCAGGAATAAGCCCTTTTGAGCAACTAGTCTTGTGGAAGAGGCCAGTGTAGATAGGCAACATGAATTTCTTGAGCAAGAAAGCCCTATGGCTAAAATGGCCATCGGCACTTTCTTGGACAAGAGAGCGTCCACATTGCCATAGATGCTCTTGTGCAAAAGCCCAGCTCACACATGGAAGAGTGGATGTGTTCTTGCACAAGAACATTTGCGCAAGATGTTCTTGCACAAGAAACAACCAGTGTAGACATAGCCTAAGAGTTTTCTCCCATGAGCAAAATGAATTTTGTGTTGTGCACCAGTATTGAGTTCATGTGGATTGTTTGGATGTGCCACCCAAGTTATTAATAAATATTTTTAAACCTCTACCTTTTCCCTCTGCTGCCATGTCAGCTCCCCTGGTGCCTGCTGCCCCCCGACTCCTCACCCTCCTCTGCTGTCCTGACTCTTGCTCTTCTCACTGTCCTCAGCCCTCCTGCAACCTGCCCCCCTCCACCAGCCCTTCTCTCCTCCCTGTGCCCACTTCTCTAGTAGCCCCACTCTGATCATGTGAGCTACCCCTCCTCATCCCCTCTTCTAACGCCTCCCTCTACAAACCTGCCCTGCGTCTCTCCTCTGATGGTGGTCCCTCTACTGGGCAGGTGTCTGCCCAGAATCCCCTGGCACCTGCACCTTCTCTTACCCCTGCACTCTCCTGGTGCCTCCCCCTTCCCTCACTTCCCCTGCCCTCTTTGCTCCATTTTTCCCTGATGCCCACCCCTCACCACCCTCTGCCCCCATTCCCCTCATGCCCCTCTGCCCTCTCACATGACTTGTTCCAACCCAGCCTTCCTCATGCCCACCCCTCCTTTCAAACCTTCTCCCAGCACTTCCCCATACTCCTCCCAGCATCACCCTGTCCCCCTCCCACTGATACCTCCCCTCCTGCCCTTTTCCTCATTGTCTGTGCTTGGCCCCCTGCCATTTGTCTCTCCTCCACCCCTGTCCCTTTGGTGCAGTGGTCCCCAACCACTGGAGGTTGCCGGGCGCCATGGGGTGTGGCCGTTCGCCCACCGGGCGCCAGAGGGCGGGGATACTTGCGCACCCGGGGCCGGCGCCCCCCCCAAGCACCAAGTGCCCAGGGCCGCGCCCCCCCCCCCCAAGTGCCACATGCCCGGGGCCGGCACCCCCCCCCCAGAGCGCGGGCAGCCAATCTGCGGCACTCCCAGGGCCAGCGCTCACCTTTAGGGAAGGTCGCGCATGGCAGGGACAGGTCTGGGGGAGAGACGCTCTGGGGCCGGGCTGGGAGAACACGCACGCGGAATCAGGACCAGCTCCATGCTGGCTAGCCGGCTCTCTCTTTTTCAGAGGGGGCGGGGGAGCGCCGGCTCCTCGCGGAACCCCTCGTTTTGCTCCGCGCAACCCCGGGGTTCCGCGGAGCACCAATTGGGAAACACTGAGCTACAGAATGGGGGTCTGGTGGAAAAGTTTCACAGGCCTGTACACAGGAATTTGTGTGTGTGTGTGTGTGTGTGTGTGTGTGTGTTTTTAATAAATGGGGACAGCAGGGATGCAAATGCAGCCCCCCCATCATCTCCCAAGTAAGCGTGCTCCAGCTAACCAGGGGAAGGCAGGAGGGACATGCTGCCTGAGCCTCCTTCCCCCTCTCACTCCCAACCCCACCCCTGGCCTTGCTCCTGGGGTGAGGTGGGGTAGAAACCAGCCCCAGCCTTCCTCTGGCCAGAGCATGCTTACTGGAGGGACCATAGGGCCCTACGTTTGCACACTCCCCCTCCCCCACCCATGTACAGGGCTTTGTTGACCTCCCCCAGTGGGGATTTTGTAGAAATTCGACCTAAGATACATCGACTCCAGCTATGCTATTCACATAACTGGAGTTGCACATCTTAGGTTAACTTTCTCTGATAGCGCAGACCAGGCCTCAGTATCAAGACCACAGCTGCAGCTGTACCTATTCCCTGACCCATCACTGTGGTGTAGCAATGCAAGGCCAGATGTTTCAGAAGCTGTTAATGTCTCACAAATGGGAATACAGGATGATCCTGGAAAAGCCGGGACAGGGGGTCACAGAGACCTTAGTCATTGGAAACCACTGTACAGATCATCATCTTGCTCAGTCAGTAACAGTTTCCTGGTAGAAGACCCTGAAAAAGGGTGTTTTCTGTTTTTTTAAACCAATCCTGATTTGCATGAACGGCAAGAAATAGGGCTGCTTATTTATATGTAACAACTTGTGTTATTCTGGCCCTGCCTGCTGAGAACTAAACAACCTTCTTCGTCCCACACACCCGCCGCCGCTTACTCACCCTTCCAGGAATGAGTGTGGGCAGGGCTCGCTCCTCGCGTGCTGCAGGAGGAGGAGGGGTGGGGTCGCTTTGCACGGCGGGACTTGTATTTCTCCAAGCGGTCTCGGTGGAGCAAGCCGGCAGCGGCGGAACTACAAGCCCCAGGGCAGCCTGCGAGCGACGGGGGAGACGCTTCTTAGGCGTTTGGGTGCTAATCACGCGTGGGGGGGGGTGGCGAGCCCTGCAAAGAGAAGGGCGAGAGGTGGTTCCTGGCAATGATGCCTTAGTGACTAGTTCAGCTGTTCTCCTCCAGCGCAGTGAGCTCCGGGGGCAGCCAAGCGGAAAGCGCCCTCTGATCGCAAGGCGCCTAGCCGCTAGCCAGGCTATGGCAGGGATGACCGTACACGCTCCAACTCAGAATTCACAGTGACCCCCCTCCCCGTGCCCCCATGCACACGCTCGTCACAGGGCAAACCCTTTCCCATGCACGTTGACCTGCAGCGTGCAAGCAAGTTTAGCCTGCAGCCAAGAGTTCTCCCGTGGCGCTAAAACTCAGCCCGCTTAGAGCCATGGGGAATGGGATGAACAAGGTAATGCTGCTTATTGTTATTCTTTGTGTGCATGGGCATCGGGGGGCGCGAGGCGCCTGAGGGGCGCATGTCGGCTGAAAAGGTCAACTCGCCGCCCCACGGGGCGCCCCCCTCCCCTTTGTTTTGTATGAAACCTTCTTGCACAAGGAGGGGTCAAGAGCCGATGTTACAGGAGTCTGTGGACACCTGAGGTCAAGTGAGGGTTTCTGCCTAACTTTAAGTTGGGCTTTTTGGGAAGGGGAGGAGGAAATGGCTGAATTTCCCCCCCCCCCCCCCTCGGGGCGCGTTTCCTGGTTAGCCATCTGCAGCTGCCAGGCAGGCGCGATGATTTGGTTTCAGGTCTTCCTTCCTCGCCTTGTAATAGACGCTTGCTTGCTGCAAGCTAGTTTAGCGAAGTGGGAGAGTTAGCCAGTTCCACCCCCAACCCTCTATGCGCCTTTATTAGCGTGGTGCGCGCATGACTAGTAACTAGGGTGTATTTGTGTGGTTCTCAGTGCCGTTTCCTTTCTCTTGTGCTGTGTCTACACTGGCATGATTTTGCGCAAAAGCGTTCTAATGTAGGAAATCAGCGCTTCTTGCGCAAGAACTATGATGCTCCCGCTCAGGAATAAGCCCTCTTGCGCAACTGTTCTTGCGCAAGAGGCCAGTGTAGACAGGCAACATGAATTTCTTGTGCAAGAAAGCCCAATGGCTAAAATGGCCATCGGAGCTTTCTTGCACAAGAGAGCCTCTACACTGGCACAGATGCTCTTGCGCAAAAGCACATCTCTTGCGCAAAGGCACATGCCAGTGTAGACGCTCTCTTGCGCAAATACTTTTAACACAATAACTCTTGCGTTAATGAGTGTTTGCGCAAGATCTTGCCAGTGTAGACATAGCCTTGTTGTGTGTACGTTTCTCAGTTTTGCCTGAGAAGGTGGAAATGCCTCAGGCAGACAGCCCAGCCTTACAGCCACCTTACATGTTCATGAAGTATTTGGGCACCCCCTATAAAACCATCTAACACATGAGGGGGGCAGGAAGATCAAGATAGCAGGCCTGTTGGCTGCATGCGTATCTAGTGAAGCTGGGAGAGGAAAATAAATGGCGTTCTTTACATTTCGCAATCTTCTAGTCATCTAGTAGTTTCACAGTTACTTTATTCCATCTCCCCTCCCCCTCCCATAACACGATGAGTCAGTCTCGGGGCATGTAGTTACACCACATGCCTTGAAGTAGCCAAGTCGAAAAACACTTCATTTTGATTGTTGTGGTTCTTGGCTCTTTTGTTGTGTTGTTTGTTTTCTTAAACGCACTTCTGGGTGTGTCCTGTAAGGAATGCTTGAATTTCTATAGCTCTGTCTGGATTTTCCCAGTTGATGCCTTTTTTTAAGCATGTCTCTTTCTTTTCTCTTTCAGCCTCAGCTCTCTTGTGCTCACACTTGTTTAATACAAGTGAATTAGTTTTTCTAACATATAGAGGATGATTGCTAAACCATCTCCCCTATTGCACACACACTTCTGGGGGGTTCTTTTGCCTCACAATTACTGTGTGGCATCTGTGTCATTCATGTCCCGCTTGGCATGTATGTTTGTTAAGCACTTGAAGACCACGTGATTTAGTAGATTAAATGGGCTCTGAGGTGGAGTTTCCTGGTTGTGAGGCTGACTTGCTGGGATGCCCTGGGCAATTCAGGGAGGGCCTGATCTTGTGCCCTTTGAAATTAATGGCTGCAGGATCAGACCTTTGTTTTCCCATCTGCGAAATGGGAATAGTAACACATACCTGCCTTATCTGAGACTTTGGGCAAGTGTGGCCAATTGGAAGAAAACTATGGATCTTCCTCTGCTTTATTAGGGCTGTTCAGGAGAGAACCTTTTAATTACTTTGTTTTTGCACATCAACACTTTCAGAAAAGCAGGGTCCTTTAAGGTGTGTGATGTTGAGTAGCCCAAAATTGAGGTGTTCCAAATTCTGGGTCACTTGAAGATTTGGGTGTGGGTTTTATTCTTAGCATCTTTTAGAATGTGGCAGCAAGCATATTGCCTTTCTGTCACTCCTGTGAGCCACAGTAACACCAGGAAGTGGGTCTGGCCCACGAAAGCTCATCACCTAATAAACCATCTTGTTAGTCTTTAAAGTGCTGCATAGTCCTGTCTTTTTGTTTCACCAGGACTAAGACAGGCTTGGAATCATCAAAGCTGATTGTTAGATGCACACAGGCCCCCTGCTTCATCAAAGCCTATCCCTACCAGTGACAGTTGGTAATTTTAGTGCTTCTCGCAAGGTAGCCATATATGAGAGAGAGTGCAGAGGGGCATGACTTGAGCAGCTCATCAGATGGTGGATTACTTTCAATTAGGAGAATTTCTTTGTACTGAAGCCAAGAGAGGATTACTTTGTTGCCCCTAATGGTTCAAGAACAGGAAAGCTCCAGAGACTGCTACAGCTGCTGTTGGTTCTCGAGTCCTTGTCACTGTTGTTTGTTCTGGTCATGAGTGCAGTGACAGTGCCTCCTGTGTTTTTTGTTTAATTAGAAATATGACCTACATGTATTTTGTAGTAGTAGGGGCACCTGATTTTCTATGGGTTTTGGTGTATATAGAGTGGTTTTTAGAGGACTGGGCATTTTGTCTTACATCTTTTACTGCCCATCTTAGCAAAAATAGCTGTGCTACTTGTTCTCAAAGCCCCTAGTCATCCTCCTTCCAAAGTCAATTGAAAGCATTTGTCTGAAATATTATTCCCATCCGTGCAACACATCTAAGGGAAAAAGGCTAGCAAGTCCTCTCTGACTGCAAATTCATCACTTAACTGCAATTAATTTTCAATGCCTTAACCTTCTCTCCAAGCTTAGTCTCTTTAATCAAGGACAAAAATCATGCTGATCTTCTTTCTTCACTTAGCCCCTCCTTTATCAGTAGTTTCTAAAGGTCCTTGTTAGTTCAGTCAAAAATGGTTCCAGTGATGGGCTTTCCACCACTTCCATGGGTGGATTATTCTGGTTGCTAGTGAGGCTTTTGTAATTGTCTGCATTTTCCTTTTCTTACTCTGACTCCTCATGCTCATTTTAGTTCAAAGTTCATGTTGTTTTCTGTATTTCACAATGATGCAGAACCATAGACAATGCCTCTTCATTTTGCAGTTAGGCAGCTGAGGTAGGATGGAAGATGATGCTCAAACTGATAGAACTTGATGAAGAGCCTTCCACTGGGATTCGCTCCTTTCTGGGTCTGACACAGTTAATTGATCTTCCGAATATGCTGCAACATCTTTTTATTCACACAGGCTTTCTTGAGGGGATGGTGTAGGTCTCAGTATTTCATTAGGGAGGGTTCTTTTAGTGGCATTGTTAAAATGTCAACTGGAAAATAGTATAGGTATGTTTTATTGTTATAATTGATGCACTCAATGATCCTGTAATAAATGTGCTATATAAATCATGTAGATAAGTAATATTTAATGGAGGGAATAAATGTCAATCAATGTATATAATTACAATTGAGGTAAATACTTCCATGGAAATTGGAGGATATATGTCATATTACAGCAGATGAGGATCTGGTCTATCAACCTATGTGACTTTGCTGTCAGGCTAAGTGAAATAGGCTAATCCTCCTGTTCTTGCCCTTCATTGCATTTCTCATAATCTGTGCACACATTAGGGATATTAAAATTTCTATTAATTAACTAATTGAATGGTTGATGGGATTGCTTGCTGGGGCTCTTGTACATTTCAAAGTGGAAGCGCCTGCGTGGAGCCCAGGATCAGGGGACTCCCTGCTGGCCCCAGGCTCCATCCAGCGCTTCTGCTTTGAAATGTACAAAAATCCAGCAGGGAGTCTTAGACATTTCAAAGTTGGAATGCCATCCCTGCGCTCCTGCCTTCTCCCATGGAGCTGGAGCTGGGGGGAACCAGCTTTTAAGCCAGCTCTCCCCAGTGCCCTTTTATCCTCTTCCCCGCCCTGCTGCCTCTTTCTGATAGAGGCAGCAAGCGAGGGAAGTGACTAGTCGACTAGTGTGTTGACTATCGGATTAATTGCTTACATCCCTAGCACAAATCCCATTGAACAGTGATTTCCCAAGGAGTGCTAATAGATTTAGTCAAAACAACTTTATTCAGTAAATTGTGTTAATGTAATCTGAGCGTATGTGTATTATTTAGAAAATAATGGCGCTTTCAGACATCCACTTAAATATACCTGAAGAATTACTAGGAGATTGATAACAAGTATCAGAGGCTCACTTTTAGAAGGACTCTGCCTCGCAATATTTATTATTTTGACTTTCTTCTTAACACAAATAAGACTTAGATACCTTTCGTGACTGGTGACAAAGTAGAGCTCTTGTCCTTGGTCATATTTACTAAATAGCATTTGCATAATATTGTGTTTCAGCTCACATGAAGAGCTATTTTTTTATTCACAAAGCAGTGGTTGAAAAGTTCATGATATAACCATCCTTTCTCCACTCATATTCCCACTCTTCTCTCACATATAAACACCTATACATCACTCTTCACTTGGTTCTAATCCCTTCTCCATAGTCTGAAATTGCACTTGTTGAAATCAGCATGAGATGACACAGCTGAAAGTTCCCAAACACAGAATAGTGTTGAAATGTTAATAAGCAATCTAAGAATTGCTTCTTGTGAGGTGGCTTTTCTCAGGTAAGGTTTCATTCTTTTAGAATGACTTCTGAGGCTGGTGGTAGCAGCTTCTTCCTTGCAAGTCATCCTGATTTCCTTTATTGGTTTCATAATGCACAAATAAACCCTTCTGGATTTTTTCACTTTCACTGAGGACATCATATTTAAAGAGCATCTTCCCTTTTATCGCTCCTCCAGGCAGTCCCTCTACTTTCTCTTGGCATTTTCTTTTTATGGTTTCTAACCTTAGTGGTAATGATTAGAATTTAAGATCTAATGCACTTGGTATATAAATGTTGAAATGCAGACACTAGAATACTACAGCATACTAATGTTACTGTGATATTTGAGTTCACTGTTACAGATACAGAATTTTGTATCTGGAAACTTAAGCTCAGAGTGAGGTAGTTGGCTGAGTTAGATTGTTGAATTTTGTACCATATTGATCTGTTGGAGAGCATATTATACTAGCAATTGTTGGCCCTTTACTCATACTCCTAGGGGAAATTGCTATTGTGCTGTCTCCCCTTGCTTCCAAACACAGATCTTGGCCCACATATATTTAAGTAGGAGAGACTCAAGCTGAGTCAGAGATGTAACCACATCTTTATTATTATTATTATTATTATTTTATTTAAAGTGTACCTTGAAGGGAGGGTTTTTTTTTTTTTCAACTTTCAGCTTTTTTTTTTTTTTTTTTTCAAGATTGAGAGTGAAAAGTTTCAGGGATGGGTCCTCCAAATAATTCTACTAAGGAGATTAGATTACAAGCACTCTTGAAATCATGACTTTCTAGAATGGGTAAGACACCCTCCACCCCTTTGCAAAGGATATTAATTAGTTAAACTTGAAACCAGGGATAAATTATGAGAAGGTGTTAGTTGGACTTGCAGGTCTCTGTTTAAGTAGGCTTTTGTCAAACTTTTTCAGCTTTGGTTTACGTGGTTTTGCAGCCCTTGACTTTTGCTTTAAGTTTCATATTCCTTCAGAACCCAGCATAGCAAAAGCAAAAATAAAAATGAAATGGATGAGCATTGCTCCACTCTGTACATAGTTAAGAGAACTGCAAAGGTTCTCTGGGCCCTGGCCTTCTAGACCTGTTGACAGGACAAGTTGAACGGTAGGGTTAGATACGATGTAATATGACATGGAGAGGGGAAATCAGTTAGTGATGCAGGGGCAGGAAATTCAAGCAAAATAAAATTGATATGAAAGCGTGGCTCTTCTTTTTTGTCACCTGATTTACAATGGGATAAGCAAGCATTAAAGCTTGTTTTCATTTGTGGAACCAGTCTGCCAAAGTACATTGGAAACTAGCTTTGTCTTATTGCTGGACAGCTATACTCTGTGTCACAAATCATATCACTTTTCAACAGGATGGCTGCTATGAAGAAAGGGATCAAATGCCAATCCCTAGTGAAAATGCTTTATACCTCTTAGAACTTCGGGATTGCTGGACTGAGCAAAATGGGTGGAGTTTTTCCTTTAAATAGCATTGCTAGAGAGATTGTTGATGCAGTTGTGATGACATTAGAGTGTTGCTAAGGCATTAGGAAGCCGGTGCTGACATGTCACTGATTGGTGGTATGCTCTGTCTGCATGCTAAGGAAAACAGATCATATATTTTAGCTACCTTGTGTTTTAACTTCTTCAGAGGAATTAGATGTTGGTCATAGATGCCCAGGTGTCTGTCATGTAGTGAGAGAGGACAAAGGTTTTACTTTTGAGTTGTGGTGTGAGCCTTTTTTTCATATATGCTCTTTCATGTTTTGGCTTCAGTTCAGAGGACGTCTATGAAAGGGTGGGAATGGCTAACATCACGATGTTAACCACATGTACTCAGACTGCCAGAGCTGGCCCTGAAGCAGACTTTGAAACTCCCAAGTTGAAGAAAGTAATGTAACTGAGAACAGCAAAAGCTTACTGGAGTACTACTGAGGACACACATTTCAGGAGGGAGAGGTTGCAGAAATGCAATTGAGTGACTTTCTTTGATTCTCACTCTGTTCATAAGTGCTTTTTGCAGTGATTTCTTATATTTAGGAGTATCCTACTGTACTGTAGAGAGACAGTGGTCTGAGTTGTATTTCTCTGCTTCAAGCATTACAAGACCTATTGGATTTTGTTTTCCAGTCCCTTCTCTGACTTGTTCTATGACCTTAGGCATGTCACTTAACCTTTTTGTGCTTGTTTCCTCATTGATTCAATAAGGATAATACATTACAACAAGTATCAGAGGGGTAGCTGTGTTAGTCTGGATCTGCAAAAGCAGGACTCTTCGTCACATTACAACAAGAGTTTCACAAGGCCTGTTTTTGAGATTGGGGGGTGAAAGATGCTATGTAACAGTCAAATATTACCCATCAACACCTATGTTGAAACATTTCAAAATGGAAACATCTCAAAGCACAGCATTCCTGAAGCATTGTAGAATGGGAAAGTTGCAAAGAGAGATATTTAATGCTGCCAGCAACTTTTAGATTCTATTAAACAATAGTCTGCAACAGACTTATGTTCCATCCTGTATGCAAATCGAACATTGTTGAACTGTGTTACCACAAGACCTCTATATTTGATACTATATTTCTTTCTCACAGATTCTGCCTGGCTTGTTCCTTGGCAACTTTAAAGGTAAGATTAGTTTTATGGTTACAATTTAGGATTACTTAAAAGTCTAAAAAGGTGTTGGGTCATATGCCATATGGTATTTGCTAAAATCTGTGAAAGTTCTTTATCCCCATTTTGCTTAATTTCTGAATCTACCTGCTAGTATTAAAAACAAAAAATCTGTTTTCTCTGTCATCTGAATACTGCAATGCACAACTGGTTAAAAATGCACACACTTTCCTGGGATCATGCTTCACCTAGAATTCCCAAATGATGGCCTGTGTTGTAAATTGATCTTACACTTTGCAGACTGGCCTGTAAGCCATGCCATTTTTTGCAACCTCTCCTCAGTATTAATGCCTTAATCTGCTTCCAGTTCATTTGTTGCTCTCATTATTATAGTTATTTATCAGAACCTTTCAGGAGCCCTATTCTAAATATTGGTGAAACTGACAGATAAAGAGTTTGATGCCTGAGTACCAGTATGCAGTGTCCATATTGTAGATGCAAACCTGTTCTCCTCTGCACGGTTAAGGCTGAGATTTTCAAAAATAGTAACATAAAGTTGTGTCTTAGCTCTTTCTCTCTTGAACGTGCATACACACACAAACACACAAATATGAATATGCCTGTTTAAAAAGTACTGGGCATCTAGTAGCTCCCACGGACTATAATTATTAAATATTTGGTACAGGAGCCTTTGTTCAGTACATGTGTGTACAGAGCCTAGCACAGAGGTACCGCAGTTCCAGCTTGGGGTCTCTAGGTGCTATTTCAGTGCCACACATAAAGACTGGCAAAATCTACCTAAAGCTGTGCTTAATTGTGAGCAGCAAGAGTGTTGCTGAGGGGAGACCACACATGCCTCCATATACCTGGTCTGCTCACATGATTGTACAAGGTCTATTCCTCATATTTAGGTGATGCAGCACCAACATTTTCCCCCCTCCCACTTCCTCCTGTGAAGTATCTGGTAGCAGAAACCTGCAGCAGTATACTGGCACGGGCTATCTTGTCTGTATCTGATTGTGCCACCCTTTGCTGCTGGGGAGCTGAGCTTGCAGGGTCCACTTCCTGCAGACCCATCCCCATATATTTGTTTCCCCCCCCCTTTCTGTGTATAGAGTATCTTCAGAATGAGTCTGGAAGTGCAGGATGAATTAGAGGGGTATTCCCGTGCCAGGTAGAAAACATGAGGGAGGAGTGAAGGGAAGTTGGTGGTGTCAGCTGTATGAGGGATGGGCGGAGGGGAAGGAAAGGAGAGTGCAAACAATGACAAGTTTGTGAGGGGATACAGGAACTGGAAACAAAGAAGATAACAGAAATTGGAATGTCTGGGGTGGGGAGAATGAGGAGGGAGAAACCCAGAGTCAATACATCTTTTGAGTTGGGACAGAGCTGATCTTGGCCTCATTGCTTGATGAAACAAAGTGGGAGTCGTCTAGATGGTGTCTCGCAGTTGCTGTCAAACTGCTTCAGTTTTTCAAAATGCTGTGGGGGAAGGGTGCTGGAGTTGCCCACAGCGCATGGTGCGTGATTCTGTGAAACTGGCCTTGTCGTCATGCCAGCCGTGGTGGTGGCAAAACTTTTAATAGCACTCCCAAGAGAGTGAAACTCAGACCCAGCATCTGTTTCTCAGTGTGGTACTGTTTTCACCCACTGAGTGAGTGAGGCAAGGCAAGATGGAGAGTAGGCCAAGGTTACAGAGTGAGTCAGCAACTCAGCTCAGATTAGATTTTAGAGCCCTTCTGGCTTGTCTTGCTATAGCCAGTCATTGATGTGCCTTGCAAATGGCCTATAAATGGCATGCCAAATAACTTAGCATGATAAAAATGTGGGGTTGATTGGCGGGGAGGGGAGGAGTGAGTAGTATTGGGATCCAGTTACAAATAAATGAATCTGAAGTGCTGCAATTGTTTCATATTGGGGGTGGGGGAACATCAGTGCCAATGTGTATGTCGCTGTTTTTGTTAGTAATAAGTTTTTTTTTAAAAAGTGGTCTTTTGCTTACATAATATTTAATATTCTCTATCATTGTGACATCATGTCAGTAGGTAATTGATCTCTGAGGTAGTTACATCTCTGGAGCAGAGACAGTTGTTGTTAAAGCATTTTATTAATTAAAGAGACAAGCTTTCAAGCCACACAGAGTTCTTTGGACACCATACCTTTGCCAGATGTGAAGAAAAGCTCTGTGTAAGCTCAAAAACGTATCTCTTTCACTACCAGAAGTTGGTCTAAGATATTACCCCATCTACTTTGTCTCTAGTGTCCTGTACCACCTGGGATATAGCAACACTTCATTTATTTAAGTTGTTAATCTTTGAATTTCTAAAAAAAATAAATTCGAGTCTAATAATCCTAATAACCACACTGACAGACTGCTGATGTTGCAAAGCAATACAGTGCTGTTGAAACTATGCAAATATAAGCTTGCCACTATAAAAATTCCCAGAGGAATTTGATTACTGAGTTCTTCTGCAAGTTTTCTGATCTACTTCACATGTGGTGTACAAACAAGAGGACAGCACTTTGAAAAGTGAATTGTGATTGAGATGTAGGACTTGAGAGAGACCTATATTCAGAGAGTTGGTGCTCGGTGCTTTCTGACAATCAAGTCCTTTGTCCCAAACTGGGCATTCAAAATTACTAGTCATGTTTGAAAATCTTTAGTTTTATGCTGAGACAGCTTGGATTTTGCAAGTGATTTTTTTTTTTTAAGTATAAATGTGATACAACAGATAACACCTTGAACTGTGATTTTTATCACCTTTCACAAGCTGAGCAGTGCTGTGCTATGCAAGTAATTGCACGAGAAAGCTCTGGAAACTGTGATGGTATGGGAAGTGATATGTGTGATTCAAGCAGGTGGTTCCCTGCCTTCTCAATCAGAAGCAGTGCAGTACTCCGGCAGGATGTTAGGGTACTGTGCTTCTGGAAGTTCCATTATTTGGAAGGGACAATGGATACTCCGACCAAGGGGGTTTTTACCAGAATAACAATCATACTTTGTAGTTAAGCCTCCAATTGTCTGTCTGAGAAACAGCTTTAGACTGATTTCATGTGTGGGTAAACAGAGGGTGTGGGTAATCCGTTCCTACACCCTATCGCTCTCCGAGATCCACTAACCCCCAACCCACTCTTGCTCTCTCCTTCCCTCCCGCTCCTACCCTATACCCCAAGCCTGGTTCCTGGCAGCTCCCTCCCACACACTGAACTCCTCATTTTTGGCCTCATGCCGGAGCATAGGGGGCCCACAAAATCTACTAGCCCGGGCCTCCCTAAGCTCTGGTGTGCAAGGGAAATGTGTGTAGGGGTTTTTTTGCTTCTCGCTTTTATGTGCCCTCCCAACTGATTTTTCTATGTCAGCGTCCCCCAACCCAAAAGAGAGACCCTACCCCTATTTTATAGCATCTTGGAATCCTTTGGAATGGTAAGTTTTGTATGGTACTGATTCAGGAAATCACTGAAGTGCTTACAAGTGTTTTCTTGAATTGGGACTTTAGCTGAAAGTTAAAATTGAATTGCATTCCTAAGCTACAAAGCGTTTAGGAGCATGTACATCCACAGAGCGGAGCAGTTCAAGCAGAAGAACGACCTTCCTTACAAAGGAAAAGGAAAAGTTCACCTTTAAAATCCAGAAGAAAATTAGTCTTACAGATTGATTATCTCTTCTGGGTGTTCTTTTATTCAGGAGCAAAATATTGCCCCGAGTAAATGCCATGGTATTGGTAGCTTGGTAAAAAAGGTGGGGGTTGAGGGGCTGAAGGTGGGAAGAAGCCTTCTTCAAATAGTGTAACCTCCCTTGGCAAGAGCTTCTTAAAGTTCAAAACTCTCAGTCAATGGCTGAGGGACTGATGTTTCCCTACATACCTTTTTCCCCCCACTAGAAAGCTGGTGTCTGCTGTGGGGAAACTGACAGTTCTTTGTATTCCCATCAGGAGAAATGTCTTGTTTTTCGAATAGCCTAGTAGGGCAGTACAGGGCTTTTTGCCTCTTTTTTTCCCATGCAGCAGTAGGGAAATATTTTTCATCTACTCTAGGGAGTGCACACTGCGTCTTTCAAGTACAATTAGTTCCCAAAACCAGGGCTCACTGAACTGTAGTAAGAGTTGAAGGCAGCACAGTTCTTCAAGCTTGAAGACAAAGTAATGTCCTTTCTGCTTGCAAGCCTGGTTGGAAGATTTGAGTTTTTCCAATGGAATATTTGGGGCTTTTCAATTCTGAGGGGAAAGCCACAGTGTGAGGCTTAATTCCCCCTGCAAAGAGTCCAGTGGCACCATGGATGAAGTAGAGAGCCTAGCTGAAGTTTCCACTCTTCCTGTTACTCAACATAAGACACAGTGCACACCAAATAATTCTGCTGTGTTCACTGAACCATTTAATTCCTCTGAACAAGCTTGTTTGAAGTTCTTTCAGGAAAAGTTCCCATTCTGAGGGTCCATTAGGGGGTTCAGTCTTCAGGAAAGAAGAGTGGGTTAGTGTCTTTCCATGTTGCCCACCTGGAATTCACAGATTAGCTGAATCTGCCTGTAAATCTAGTTTGTGTCAAATATGGATTAATCTAAAGAGGGTAGAAGGTTCAGGGTAGAGCAGTGGTGACCAAACAGTAGATCGAGATCTACTGGTAGATCTTGGAGCCTCTGACAGGTGATCCTGACTGGTTTAGCCGGGAAGCTATCAAGTGCCTACTCTTCAGTTGCCCCTGTACTCCCTGTCATGCTGCTCCTGCCCTCTGACTTGGAGCTGCCCCCCTGGGAGCCTTCTGCACAGTGTGGGAGAGAGATGTGGGGGGAGTGCTGATGTCAGGGTGTCCCTCTTTCTCCCACTCTTGTACTCTATCTCTACACAGAGAGAAGGGGATGGAGGGAGCTTGGCAATGCAAACCTCTGGCACTCTCACACACTGTGTGTGTCTCTGTCATTCTCGCAAACACACACTGTTCTTCCCTCTCATCTCCCAACCCAACAAATATGAAGCAGTTGTTATTACTTCTTGTACTACTTGCAAAGTGTTATTTTTGGTTTTTGACTGGTCTGTGCATTTCATAGTTTTCATTTCTCTCTTACGCTTACATTTAATTCTTTGAGCAGTGAATTCTAAAATGCCAAACCTGTCGTGGCTGGAGTCCTTATTCCCGTGGTAATTGCTGCTCCTGGAAGTGGCTGGCATGTCCCTGCAGCCCCTGAGAGAGGCAGAGCAGGGGGACTCCACATGCTGTCCTTGCCTGCAGACACCACTCCTGCAGCTCCCATTGATCAGTATTGGGGAACCGTGACCAGTAGAAGCTGTGGGCTTAGTGCCTGTAGATGAGGGGCAGCTCATGGCGCCATGGAGCCATTGCTGTACATGCCAGCTGCTTTCAGGAGTGGTGCAGGGCCAGGGCAGGAGTAAACCTGCCTGAACCCCACTGTTCCATCATCCTGCAGCCATTTCAGTTAAACGGTGCCCAGCCAGAGCCTGCTTCCTGAACCCCTGTCTCAGCCCTGCACCTCCTCCTGAACCCAACCTCTTGCCCCAGATGTGAATCCCCCTGCACACAAACTCCTTCCTAGCGCTTGCACCCTGAAACCCCTCCTGGACCCCAAACCCCCACCCTGGGCTAAGCCCGGAGCCTCTCCCACGCTCCAAATTCCTTGGCCCAAGACCAGTGCCTACACCCCAATCCCCTACCTCAGCCTGGTGAAACTGAGTTATGATGGGGAGAGAGGGGGATGGAGTGAGCAAGGTGAGGCCTCAGGAAGGGGTGGAGCAGAGGCAGAGCCTCAAAGAAGGGGTGGGAAGGAAGTAGGACAAGGCTATTTGGATTTGAGATAGATCTTACATTGCACTTAAATTGAAGAAGTGATCTTGTGGTTAAAAAGGTTGGAGACCACTGTGGTAGAGCCATGTGTGGGGCTATTTTAAAATCCCACTCTTGTGCTGCTTTGCAGTTCCCACTCCTACCTACTCCTGCATTGTTTCTTCCATTTTTATCTGTCTCCCACTCACAAAAATCCCTGAAACCCCATGAGACAGGTGGATTCCCCATACCACTTAAAAAAACTCAACCAATATAATATATTGAAATTGACAGAATTTTTATCACTAAAAGAGTAAAACAAATCTTGCTAAAACCTTAATGCCTATTGTAATAGACATCACATCTCTCTATCCCTTGCTTAAATTTAAGTATTACAATCTTTATTTTTTTTAAAAAAATAACTTTCTTTACATTGTTGAATTTGTTTATGACAAACATGAGATTTATTGTTTTCCCATAAAATACCACAGACTGTCCTGTCCCTCTCTCCCTCCCCCATTTAATCCTACCTACCAGTAGTACCTTTTACTTGCTCCCTCTCAAGGCTGTTCTCCATTCTGGCACTTTGAGTGCAGAAAGTGGAGGCCACATTAGAGACTTTAAAATACCTCACCCCTAGAGGCTGTGTTAAAACTCCCCAAGGTCACCTGCTTGCTGTGCTCACCAACCCCCTTCTGTCTGCTGCCTCCCCTCCACCCAGTGCCACAGCAGAAGAGGGGCCACCACCAGCCCTTTCTGTGACCAGATGGTGGCTGGACTGCAGGGCCTGCCCAAGATCAGGGACCGGGACAGGAGGCTGCACCCAGATGGGAGCTTGGCCCTGATCGGGGCCTTGTTGGCCAGGCTTCATTTTAAATAAAGTAAAATATTATGTGTAACACAAAAAGGTTTCAACATTGTCTTTATTTATGGCAGGGCTGGGGAGCCTTTTGGGGTCAGGGACCACTGACCCATAGAAAAATCAGTTGGGGATCACACAAGTGAGAAGGCAAAATAAAAAACCCCATCCCTCACTGATGTGACCCCCCTCCCACCTGAAATACCTCACTGCCCTGGTGCTCCACCCCCATGGGAGAGCGGGAACTCAGGTTCAAGGCCTCAGGCTAGATTAACTTTTCTGGGGTTCCAGGGTTAGTGGATTTTGTGGGCCCCCCTAGGCTCTAGGGTGGGGCCATAAATGGGGTGTTCAGTGTGTGGGACAGGGCTGCCAGTGAGCGGAATAGGGATGGGGGTTCAGGATCTGGGCAGGAAGTGGGCTGCAGAAGGGAGTGAGGGGGTGAGGTCTGGGTGGGAGACAGGGTGCAGGAACAGGCTGGGGGGAGGGTGCAAGAGCAGGGGAGGGTGCAGGAGCAAGCTGGGATCAGGGTGTCTGTCTGGGGGAGGGAGCAGGAGTGGGCTGGGGGTATGGGGTCTTGGCAGAGGATGAGTGAGGGGGTTGGGGTTCGTGGTAGGAGTAAGGTGGGGGGAGGTCTCCGGCCAGGAGGGAGGGGGCAGGAGCGAGCTGGGGTCAAGGTGCCTGGCAAGGGGGGAGGGGGCAGGAGCAGGCTGGGTATGGGATCTCAGCAGGGGGCGAAGGAGGGGGCTGGGGGTACAGGGTCTGGGCATGAGGGGGTGGGGGGCATGCTAGGTCTAGGCTTAGCCTCCCGCTGCTCCCGTTAGCTGGAATCTGGCCGATGGGAGTGCAGGGACAGACTCCACACAGCATGCTGCTGTTCCCTCCACTTGGGAGGGGGAGCACTTCTTCCTCGCACATCAAGGCTCGGGGTGCTCTCTCCAGACATTCCTGCTTCCCACAGCAGGAAGCCAGCGCTGGTGCTCCAACCATGCAAGAGAGAAGGGAAAGTGAGCGACTACAGCACTAGGCAAAGGGGATCTGGGTCAGTGCTGCCAGTGCCTCCTCTCCCGCCTTGCAGAAGTGCCACTTGCTGCTGCAGCCCCGTGTGTGGCGGGGCGAGAGGGAGCCAGTCTGGGCTTAGGTCTCATCAGGGCCGCTCGATGCTGGGCCCAGGACACAGCCACTCGGGGCACAGTGGCGGATGGGGCGGCAGGCAGCCAGGGATGTGGGGGGCCTTGCCTTGTACCTGGCGCTTCTCCTGAGCCTGCAGGCCCAGCAGCCTGTGAGTGCCAAGAACAACAGTAGGGCAAAGAACCGACCCTGGAGCAAGTTATGGTGCCCCGGAGCATGGGAGCCTGCCTCTGTTCCTCATGCGAGTGGGCTGCGCCCTTGGCCTTACCTCAGCCAAAGTAGCCCCTGGGCCAGAGGACAGACCACCTGAAAGGCTGAGAACAGAGATGAGTGGGCAGGACCTTGGGAGGCAGCATCCACCCAGGGTGGCATTGCTGGTCTGCGAACAGTGTCTGGGACAGGCAGCCTGGACATTGGTGGATGTTATGTTGGTTCAAGATTTAATGGTTCCCTACGCATGGATGTCACTGGGTACTCCAGGCCTGGCTTCTTGGCTTAATTCATGTCCTTCTAGCTCTGCTCTGTTTACGTAGCAGAAGGAGCAGGAAAGGCCACTAATTTCAATTCAAAAGTCCACACCCTGTTTCTATTGGCTCTCCTGGCATCCTGCCAACTCACTTCCTGCTTCCCTAGCATTCCTGGGGACTTTCTAGAATCCACTGTTTATGATTTTAACCCTTACAGGCAAGACAATTAGGGCTAGCTCTCAAGAGTTAACTACTGAGAAGACTTTAGTTAACTGAATGCCTGGAATGTCCAGAAAAGAATATTATATCCCCCCAATTAATCACAGTTCCACTATTATGGGTGCAGGTCTTGCAGTATCCTAGTCTTGCAGGGCTCTAGTTCAAGAGCACTGTCTTTAGCCAACTAATTAGATCCTCGTCACTCCTTTACAATGGAACTACTTAGAAGTTTGAACATGTTTATGTACAGGAATTTCAAGCTTTGAGAGCTGGAAGGGTGGAAGTTTTTTTACCTAGGTACTCAATTTGTTCTATGACATCATTGGACAGTATGGTTGAAACGATGGATCTCCTGCAGAACCATGGGGAGTGAGATGAGGTGGGAAGCATTCCTAACTGAGAGCTGTGGGTGTTCAGTGCCTCTGAAAACTAGGGATTCCAACTTCCTAATCCCTGAAAACTGAACACCCATGCCTTGTCCCTTACCCCAAGGCTCTGGCCTGTCCCCTCCCCCATCACTTGTTCTGTCCCCCATCCTCCTGGATACACTTGCTCCCTGCAGAGCCAGGCTAGGAGAAGCTGATGGGGTGCCTGCTGCCTGCCCAGTCAGGGTACAGCAGATCTGGCACAAGTCAATCCCCAGAGCCAGGGACCGGGGAAGGGAAATCAGGGCGCTGTGTGCGTGTGCGCGTGCGCGCAGGGATCGGGGATGGGGTTCCTGGGTTGAGAGCTAGGCAAATCAGGGCACAGAAGGGTGGGGAGGCAGACAGGTCGCTCACACTCCACCCCCAGGGATGGTGTTGCTATCTACATTGGAGCCTGGTCCCGCAGCCAGCCAGTTGTCTCCATTAAGCTGCGGGGCTGGCTGCGGCCGGTTCCTCCCCCATCAACTACAGGGATAAGCTAGCTGTGACTTTAATAGATTTCTCTCAGTTCTGATTTCTGAGATAGGGCCTCTTACACTGTGACTTTGAAACATCAGCCTGGTTTGCATGGTGCAATACTATAGTGATATGCTAAAGAGTTAGTCAGAATTACAGTTTTAGCATTGAATGTTCTTGTTTTTTGGTTCCTTAATGTAACAGTTTTAGATACGAAATTGAACATACATCTCTGCTACACAGAAATATTGTGAGCAACAAGATAGTTAATATGTATAGCTACTGAGGACAACTTCTAAATCTTGTCACTTCTAGCAGAGATTTTCAGTGGGGAGAAGCCAGGGAATTCCCCCTCTCTAAGTTATCTATTCCCTGGGTTTAGAGACTTCAATAACTTTCAAACCAGGGACTGTGTTTTTTCCTCCTCTGTATATTTTGTGTTCTTTTTGAATTGTGTACTGTGAACGGCTGTTTATCTAGGCAGTGTTTGTAGTGCTGTAGCTGTATTGGTTCCAGAGCATTTGAGAGATGAGGTGGATGCTGGAAAAGATACTACCTCACCCACTTCGTTGATATTGGTATGCAGATTCAGGATCTTTGTGTGATTCTCCTATGAACATTCAAAAACAGTGTCTCACTATACAGCATTGATTTTATTGACTTGACTGAAGCACTAAAACGTTGCAAGGGTGTCTTCTGAATGACACCATTAGCCAGTCAACGTGTGTTAAAGGCTGCTTCACTTGCAAGGGCTTTGGGAACCTGGAGCACCATTTCTCCTGAGTCATTAGCATTCTCTTAAATTATAATATATTTACTCTACCATTGATTGTGATTAGAGCTCAGCTATGAGAGGCATTGTACAAATGCATAATAACATCCAATTTCTGTGTTGAAAAGTTTACTAAATTGACAAGGCAGCTAACGACTATGGGGAGAAACAAAGACACGTAGTGATGAAGTGACTTGATCGAGGCTACATTTAGATCAGTGGCCAAATCACATCTCCTGTTTCCCAAGCCAGTGTCCTAGCCACTAGGAAGTGCTATCTTCATAAAAGTAATATTGACTGTTCCAGCTAGATGGCCCTGAAGTATGCTACTCTATATTTGGAGGGCACACAATAATGACATTAAAGCCCAGCTCTGTAGCTTTCCAAAGCCTTGACTTTACAGGTGGTCTCCGAGACCTCAGAATAATCAAGGATGCACTTAATATTATTAACAACGCTGTTCCTCTGAATGTCAAGCAAGTTACAGTGTTTACGACAGTAAATCTCATAGTTATCTTTGGAAATGCTCACTTTTTGTTATGAAGAGAATATAAAGTTTTTAAGGTAATTCATGGTGGATTCTGCCTGAAATGGTAGCACAGGAATCCAAATGAATAAACACATACACTGTAATTGTACGTGTTGGACCTTCAGAGTAGGTGATTCTAGACAGTTTTGATTTTCCTCTGGTTTTTCGAGCTGTTAAGGTCTTAATATTTCATTAGTATTTTTCATAATCAGGTACAACCTTGTTAACTTTCTTCTCTTGTGCTCAGATACTCAGCATTTTTTTATTGGACCATATGATTAAATGCCACCTTCTGCTTTCTGACTTAAAAAGGGTATTGAAACTTCATAATAGAGAGTAATGACTTGCATTAAGAAATGCAGATTGATCTTTTGCACGTACATAAAGAGTGTACAGGTGATATTGTTGTTATTTTTGTACTGAGGAAGAGCCGATTTGAAACCTTTGTGGTCTGTGCTTTTTTAAATCTGTATAACCATGCTAACACAAACTGATTGTATAGGCTAGTTTTAAGACAGGTGTCCACATCACAAAGAACACTATCGTAATCGACATATATGGTAGGCTTTTTCATTCAAGATTAACACAGACTGAACTTTGACCCCAGGGGGTCCTCCCTCCTGATCTTGTGGTGGGCCAATGGAGGGAAATTACACTGCAGCTACATAACATTTCAGTCTCCAGGGATCTTTATTTTAACTCCATTCATATAGAAATAGTCAAATCTCAGATCTTTAAAATAAAATTTTCAGGTCTTTGCCTGCATCCTAAATCTGAGCACCTGACTTTAATTCTGAATACTCATGTGCCTAGAATTCAGAGTCTAAGATTAAAATTCACTTTGGGAAAATGTCTTCCTCAAATTTACTTAACAAAATGCTTTACAATCAGATTTACAGGCAGACCCCGGGTTACGTACAAGATGGGGACTATAGGTTTGTTCTTAAGTTGAATTTGTATGCAAGTCGGAACTGGCTCCAGATTCAGCCACTGCTGAAACTGATCAGCGGCTGACTACAGGAAGCCCTAGGCAGAGTTGCTGGGCCTCGGCTTCCTGGAATCAGCCACTGATCAGTTTCAACAGCGGCTGAATCTGGACTCCTGGGACAACAGCTGGGGCACTGCCGGGTAGGTCCCCGCAGGACCAACCCGGCAGCACCCCAGCTGCTCTACCCCAGGCGTCCGGCAACAAAAGCCTGGTCTGCTGGGGGAGGGGAGCGCACTAGCTGCCTCCCTCCCCCAGCAGACCAGGGAGACCCGAGCAAAGCTGCGGAGGTGCAGAGGTCCCGCCGTCTCTGCGGCTTTGCTCCTGTCTCCCAGCACAGGCTTTGCTCGGGTCTCCCTGTGCAGCTTTGCTCGGGTCTCCCTGCTGTGCTGGGGAGTCCCCCCCAGCACACCAGGGAGACCCGGAGCAGCTTTTCTCGCCCCGGAGGATGCGGTGGCGGGACCGCTGCGCTCTGGGCGGTCCCGCCGCCCGCGAGCTCCGGGGCGAGAAAAGCCCCGTTCGTAAGTGCGGATCCGACATAAGTCGGATCTGCGTAAGTCGGGGACTGCCTGTACTTGGTACAGTGTTGTTTTTTTTACATTTCTTATGTAACTTGATTTAAATGTGTTTTGGTACCTTTTCCATGTTGGAACTTATTAAATCTCTTTATAACCAGTGGCCAAATTTAAAATGACTACAGCAGGGATGGTATGTTACACCCTGGAAACAGATTCTATGCCCCTCTGTAGTGGTTAGTTCACACAGAATAAGAACCCAGTATTACTAGTAGCTAACAGTACTCTAGTAGCTGAAGTGGCAATGGTCTGTCCTTTTTTTTTTTTTTTAAACACAGATTCACTCCTCACTGATGACTATTAAACTTTTAATCTTGTTTTAAACATCTTGGGACAAGATTATATTATTCTTTTAGTATACACTGTGTGTGTTTGTGTATAATGCATAGAGAATACATGATGAGGCCTATTCTGTAAAGATTTTGTTGGGATGGCTAGTTTTGCTCATGAGTGGAGCTGGTTGAAGTAATAAGAAATCTCAGACTTCAAAAATTGATTAAATTGTGTACATTTTCCTTCCTCCCATGTTATTCTGCTTCTTGTAGAGCTAATGGAAATCTTGTGAATTTTTACAAAACTTTTTTTGCAGGAGAGAGATTGGAAAATAAAACACAAATCCTAACCTTTTCCCCCATCCCTTTGCTACAGTTTTGTCGGTCATCTCAAACAAATCATACCCCATTTTTGACATGCTGTATACAAGTAATATAATTGACATTAAACAACAATGGCAATTTTGAAGATAGTTAGTGCTACAGGGTATAAATTGAAAGACTAAATCCAAATGCGGTATTAGTGGACAGAGAATAGGTGACACAATCAAAGGTGTATGATCAGTTTCAGAGTCCTGCCATAAATTGCATTTATTGCATGTCTATTTTCTGCACACATGTGAGGTATATGTATGACACACACACTCAATTTTCAGATGCAAAATATGTGAAACACTTAATAAATCAGGGATGTTTTCTTAAGTCTGTTCTTATATAGCATATGATTTGCTTTGGAGTTAACTTTTCCCCTTCCTCTCTTTTTGAATGTGTTGTTTTTAGAAGAAATTCACAGATGATAATGATTTTCAACATGTGTGAGAGAATGAAGAGCAGCTTTTTAAGAGAAACTTAAAAAAATAATCTTTTTTTCCCCCTACCACAGATGCTAGAGATGCAGAGCAACTGAGCAAGAATAATGTTACACACATTCTGTCAATCCATGACAGTGCTAGGCCTATGCTTGAGGTAAGGGGGATGGGGAAATCCACCATAGGTCATTATTTCATGTTCAGGTTAACTAGAGCTGTCAACCTTCACTTAATTTGATTCTTGTTGCAATTGTTTGAGACAAATTTCCATATTTTCTCTTGGAAACATTTGGCAGTCATAATGTGAGTCAGCCACAATTTTCATCACTGGTATTGTTACAACAGGAAGTCCATATCTCAAAGGAGGATTCAGTTACACTATTTTATTGCTTGACATTCTGTTTTATTAGAGAGACAAGGTGGGGGAGGTAATATTTTTGTATTGGTCCAACTACTGTTGGTGAGAGTGCAAGTTCTTAGTCCAGTAACAGAAGTAACTCCACTTCTGTGTTGATTTCTAGGATGTTTAAACCCCATTTAAAAATCCTTTCATCATAATAACCTACCCGATGTTAAGAGTACACAGCAAATTATTTATGCAAGAGGTTTCCAATCCTTTTCTATCTAAAATGTAATTATCCAGGCTTGAAAAACATATACCATTGCCTAGTAGCCTGGAAGGAATACACATGTGCTTCTACACCCAAAAAGCCACTCATTCATTCTACTTGGGCAGATATTTGCCCTCTCTGCAAATTTATCCACCCTTCCCCTCCCCCCTTGTACAGATTGAACCTCTCTGCTCCAGCAACATCCATGGTCTGACATGATTTCAGTGGTCCGGATTATCATGCGTGTGGCTAGTTTCCTGTGATCCCATAAAGTTTGTTTACAACCACCCGTTCTGGCTCTCAGTGTTCTGTGCTGTGATTTAGCTCTAATTCACCCCAAATGTCTTCTACGTTCCTAGCAAGCAGTGGAAGTGTTGGTAATGCTGCTAAGCATTAGCATGGTTTTTATGCTTTATCTGCTTATTTCCTTGTGCCAATACAGTAAAATTGTGTAACAACACTAATACTTTGTTATGAAGAGAGCTGATAACGCCTTGGCTAGACATAAGCTTACATAGGATGTATCAGTACAACCATACATTATTAAGCAGCATTGCAAACATTTCATTTATTCACCTCTGTGAAAATAAAAATAGAGACCCAGTCACCACAATTTTGGTGGGCAAATTCTCTGATTTAGCACTAGTCAAGTCCTGAGGATGCCAGACTTGAGAGGTTCAATCTGTACTTCCATCTATATATTGTGAATGTTTGCAATATAGAACATGGCTGCTGGTGCCACTACTGCTAGTGTTTGCCTTCTGAGTCTGTATAGCTTTCCTCCACTCCATTTCTAATGCCTTCACTGATCAAAAGGCTTCTGCTTCTAAATCCATTCCCCTCCTGTAAAAAGAGCAGTGGATTCAGCCACTCATGCATAATTGCCATTTGTCCTGGCAAGCCACTCAATACATTTTTTTGTTTGTTTTTTAAGCTTTGATAACATATATATTTCATACCTGGAGAAAGTTGGTTGCCGGTTTTGTTTGGATGCCTTCCCGGAGGCTTCATTACATGATGTAATCTTGAATCAAATGTTAATCTTTAATTCGAGGAGACTCCAGGACAATCCTGGAAGGGTGGCAATCTTAGAGGAAAGGACAGCTAAAGGTAAACTAGAATTTTTAAGATTGTCTTTGTGCTCAGTGCTGTGAATCATCAAAGCTAAAACTGTTCCCTTTGTTGAATGAGTGTGAGAGTTAGTGTTTGACTTATTCAGGTGTGCTGAATGTATGGTCATTCTAAAAACATTGAATGTCAAGGCTGCTAACTGGAGGGATGTACAGATACACTCACTGAGGAAGATGTCATTACACTTTTATGTCTCTGCTGCATGTGTTTCCTCTGGGGCGTTGCCCTCTAAAATAAACAGAAGCTTGCTTCTGTCTTGTGTCATGATTTTCTGGTCAAGGTAGGGTAACTATTCACTGCAGAATCCAGGTGCAGTCACAGTATTCTCAGCGTAAAGCTCCTCTCATGTGGAAAACAAATGTCTGCAGTTCTTTAAATAGAAAGAAGATTGCAAGAGTTCCTTTTTGCTTTTCAGCTAAATTGTTTTAATTATATTCTAATTCATGGTCTCAATCTGATATTCTCTTGCAGCTAAGAGCACACTGAATGATGGTTTAGAAACCCTTTTAATTACAGTACTTCATTAGTTGAATTTAGGTATGATTACCTGTCAGATTGTCATTAAGATACACTGAACATGGTGTATTGGTACTTTGTAGGTTGTCTTGCTCCAGGAGCAACGAAAAATAATGTTTACAGTTTAGTACTTATATAAGTTATATTTTGCTTTTTAAAGATTAGCAGGATTGTTCCAGTTTTAGGAACTCTGGGCTTTTCCCCTTGTCCACTGAAGTCAATGGCAAAGCTTCTATAGACTTCAGTGGCAGTGTTATCAGTAAACTGAGTGCTTGGGTGGCTACCCAGGACAGATTCAGTGGTGCCCAGGTGATTAGCAGGGTGCCCACAGCCGGCAATATGTGTACATGCCTCAGTGCACATAATAAAATTTGTTCCACACATGGATGAAAAAAAATTAGAGGGGACATTGTTCAGTGGTGCAGCATTAAGTATCCAGTTTTGTAGCTGCTCTGGCAATGGAAATTCTGCTGAAATCATTGAGTTTAATGCATGGAATAATTGTGAAATCAGAGCCTTCGTAAACTTTCCTGTTGCATAGATGTAGTAGTCACCCCATAAAAATCAGTATATGATGATTGAATTTACCATTTGCCAAAGTTGGTTTTTTTCATTTCCTATTTTAAGTTTACAAAATGCTGCAACTGATTTTCAAAAGTTAAATTAAAAACTATAGGAAGAGCTTTCTGATTTGCTTTTAAAGTGGCAAGCATAATACTATAAAGTGATGGCTGTATTTAGTTAGTTGATTATCAGAAATATGAAATAACACATTTTCTGAAAAACGAATGTCAAGTTATTTTTATTGACCTGAGAAATTTTGTTGTTCATTCTAGCGAATCATGCTTAAAGGATCACTGTCACATAAGTTAGCTCTCAAAAATTCTTACAAAATCTGCCATTACCAAGTGTTTTTTTTTTTTTAATTTCAATAATAGCTTTTTGATTTGATGTGATAATTCTTCGGTAGTACAGGCAGTCCCCGAGTTACGCGGATCCGACTTATGTCGGATCCGCAGTTACGAATGGGGATTTCTCGCCCCAGAGGACTGGAGCGGCGGGACGCCTGGTCCCGCCGCCCGCCTCCTCCGGAGTGAGAAAAGCTGCTCCCCGTCTCCCTGGTCTGCTGTGGGAGCCAGCAGACCAGGGAGACGGGGAGCAAAGCGGCGGAGGACCCGGGGCTGGACCCGCGGCCGCTTCCAGCTGATCTGGAAGCGGCCGCGGGTCTGGCCCTGGGTCCTCCGCCGCTTTGCTCCCCGTCTCCCTGGTCTGCAGACCAGGGAGACACTGAGCAAAGCGGCGGAGGACCTGTGCCGGACCCGCGGTGCTTTGCTCAGCGTCTCCCTGGTCTGCCGGGACCAACCAGCAGCGCCCCACCTGCTCTACCACAGGCCCCCGGCTTTGCTCCATGTCTCCCTGGTCTGCTGGGGGGGGGCACTAGCTGCGTCCCCCTCCAGCATACCAGGGAGACGCTGAGCAAAGCTGCGGAGGACCCGGGCCGGACCGCGGCGCTGATCTGGAAGCAGCTAGTGTCCCCCCCAGCAGACCAGGGAGACGTGGAGCAAAGCCGGGGGCCTGTGGTAGAGCAGGTGGGGCACTGCCAGTTGGTCCCGCAGCACCGCTCCTTGGCGCTACTGGACCAACCCGGCAGCACCCCAGCTGCTCTGCCCCAGGCGTCCTGATTCAGCCGCTGCTGATCAGTTTCAGCAGTGGCTGAATCAGGACACCTGGGGCAGAGCAGCTGGGGTGCTGCTGGGTTGGTCCAGTAGCGCCGAGGAGCGGCCGCGCTACTGGACCAACCCAGCATCACCCGAGCTGCTCTGCCCCAGGTGTCCCCAAGTCAGCCGCTGCTGTAACTGGCCAGCGGCTGACTACAGGAAGCCCGAGGCAGAGTTGCTCTGCCCTGGGCTTCCTGGAATCAGCTGCTGATCAGTTTCAGCAGCAGCTGACTTGGGGACGCCTGGGGTTCTTAAGTTGAATCTGTATGTAAGTGGAACTGGTGTCCAGAGTCAGCCGCTGTTGAAACTGATCAGTTTCAGCAGCGGCTGAATCTGGATGACAGTTCCGACTTACATACAGATTCAATTTAAGAACAAACCTACAGTCCCTATCTTGTACGTAACCCGGGGACTGCCTGTATTTGAAAATGCAACATGGTAGCATTTTGCTAGGGCAGAAGAACCAGAATTTACCTGTCTAATGTCATTGTCAATTTTGAATGAAGAATAAAAAAGAAAATAGCCATTATAAATCGTGAACAGTATATTTGGTGTATATTCTAACAATCTAATTTAAAAAAATCTGATGTGTTAATATAGATTAGGACATTTTAAAAATTATTTTTGACCAGAGAATGATTGTGTATTTGAACAAATACCTTCTTAACTTACATTTTCTCACTCTCTTCCTTGTGTTTACTGCACTATACGGAAATATGAAACTTCTGTTGCCCGATAGCTTGCCATATCAGTAGAAAATTGCCTTACTGGTATTCATATAAAAATGCTTTATGTTTTTTCAGTGGGATTTGCTTTGAGATACTCTGGAAAAGTTCAGATCCTCTTGTGAGTTTGCTATTTATAGTTGGCTAATTAACAAAGATTAGGCTCAGGAAGCTATTGCTTGCTTTCAAAATGGAATATCTGCAGACAGAATGGTTTTAAAGTAAATAAAGCCTTTTAATCTCTCTGTGGTAAAATGAAGGCTGAACACAGCTTTTTAAAGTCTTGTTTTTACTTATCGTAGGGAAGGGTACGGCGGCCATATTATATGTATGTGGGTGAATCATGACGTGATTTAAATTGGGGAAAAAAAACTATTACAAATTGAGTATCTAATCTGCCACTATTGTCTGCTTAGTTCTTTTGCTTTGTATGCAAAACTATTTAAATGTAAACTAGCTCTATCTCTTAAAAAAATAGAATCTATAATTCATTTATTTATGAAGCCCTTGCTTCAACATTGGTGTTGAAGCAATCCAAATGCTGAACACCATCACCAGGCAGGTATCTGAACAAGGCGTATAGGCATTAATAATTTGAAAAGATGTGCCTAATGGTTTGTCAGAAAAAAATGTCGATGTAACTGATTGTGGTGGGTCAAACACAAAAGGGACTACAAGAGTTGAAAAGAAAGTGAACTGTTAGCTATGAGAGCTCTCAGTAAATAGGGACGTATCGGCTACTATCCTCTATCAGCATCATTTTAATTTTTGCGTGGACAAGGAGCATGTCTCTCTGGCATGTTAGCTGATCAGTATCATTTGAGCATTCTTCCAGAGCAGAGGCTGAATTTGCATGGTCACAGATGCTTGTTCATAGATCTGTATGTCACACAAAATCTTAGCATAGAAGATGCTCAGATTCCAGGCTGTCACTTTTCAAATCTGTAGCTCCAAATAATCCCATTGCTCTCTGGGCATGAGAAACAACCAGTGAGCTGTAAAGCCTCCTCTAAAAGGTAGTATCTGTCAGTGCCCTGATGGACTCCATGGAATGAAACGGATGTCTGCTATGCCTTAGCATCAGCTCCTCTGAGGCAATGAGGTTCTGGAGGTAACACAGGTTTGGACTAGCCCAGTGGTTCCCAACGTGTGGTCTGTGGACCCCTGGTGGTCCATGATGGTATTGCAGGGGGTTGGGAGAAAGTTTAAAGGTAAGGATCGGCCTGATCCTTACTTAACTTTTTCTTTTCTTTTTCTCCCCTGGGGAGAGGGGTCGGTGAAATTTTAATAGATTGAAAAGGGGTCCAAATACTCAAAAAGGTTAGGAACCACTGGACTAGACCAAGCATCAACATGCACAGGTTGCATGCATAGAACTGAGCCAATGATGTTATCGATATATCTGAACTTCAGACAAAACCCGGAGGTGAAGACCAGCATGTAACCAGACCTGAGGAAACTTTTCTCTTTGAAGTAGAACACCTAGAAAGTCCATGGCTTCCCGGAAATCCCAAGCCATTAGAGATGTTGTCTGAATGCACACTGAAACGCCTGAAAACAAGAATCTGTCTACAAGGTCTCTGTGATGTCAGCACATGCTGCTTAAAGCTGACTTTTACAGCTGCTTGAAGTTGAATTTTATTTCTATTGCTGTAGGCTGAAGAGAGATAAAAAGTTATTACACAGAGCCCCGTTGATCTCTGTGAGTTTTGAATATGTCCCAGAGCAGGTACAACAATGGCAGCAGCAATACAAACTTCTTGCATGTGGAGACACCCTGCTCTGCCTCTGTCAGGGGCTGCAGGGACATGCCAGACACTTCCCCGAGCAGAAATTACCACAGGGATAATTACTTCAGCCATGACAGTTTAGGCATTTTAGAACTCACTGCTCAAAGAATTACATTTAAGTGTAAGAGAGAAATGAAAATTATGCAATGCACAGACCAGGCAAAAACCAAAAATAACCCACTTTGGAAGCAGTAAAAGAAGTAACAGCAACTCCCCACATATGTGCTGAGTCAGGAGATGAGAGCGAAGGACAGTGTATGTTTGTGAGAGTGACAGAGACACACACACTGTGTAAGAGTGACAGAGATTTGCATTCCCTCTGTGTGGAGATAGGGTATAGGAGCGGGGGGAAGAGGGACACCCTGACATCAGCATCCATCCCCCCCCCACACACACACCCTGCACGGCAAGCAGGAGGCTTCCAGAGGGGCAGCCCCAAGGCAAGGGGACAGGAACAGCATGACAGTGGGTAGAGGGACAACTGAAGTGTAAGCACTTGATAGCTTCCTGGCCAAACCAGTCAGGATCATCTATCAGAGGCTCCAAGATCTACCAGTAGATCCCGATCTACTGGTTGGGGACCACTGTTGTATTACATTCATTGTATTACATTCATTCATTGGGGTACTCAGAGCCAACTGTGAGGAGTATAATATAAATGCTGAGAGAAGGCATTTGAGTTCTTTAATGTTAGTAAATGTTGCCAAACTCTGCTTTGGAACAGGACCTGCGTAGTTACTATTAGTCTGTCTTCAAGCATTAGCTTAGCTTAACAAAAGAGAAGATTAAAGAGTTATTTCATCACTGTTTACAAGAACTTGCAGGGGAAACAGAAATTTGATGATAGACGGCTTTTCGGTCTATCTGAGAAAGGTATATGAAGTTCCAATGTCTGGAAGTTGAAGCTAGACATATTCAAACTAGAAATAAGATGCAAAATTTTAACAGTCAGGATAAATAACCATTGGAATAATTTATCTCACAATTTGTGATGGATTTTCTGTTATTGGTGATTTTTAAATTAAGACAGTATGTTTTCTTAGAAGATGTGTTCAAGTTCAAACAGGAATGAATTCAGGGAAGTCCTCTGGGCTGTGTTATACAGGAGGTCATATTAGAGTATCACAATGATGGTTGCCGATTATGGTGAGTGTTCAGTGCATGAGAGGTAGATGTGTCCATTAGGAACTGGATCGAAAATATCATTCTTTTTATAGAATCCAACAAATGTTTGTCAGTTACTAGTACGTTTTTATTGCTGTTAACCTAGACCGGCGTTGAAACAGTAATTGTATGAATCCTATTTCCCATTTCTTGAGGCTACCTGGTCTATACATTAATTTTCAATATTCTGTCATTTGCAGACTGGCCTCTATTGCATCACAGCCAATTCTATTCTCTATAGTATAGACATAATTAGGACAGTTGCATTTTATTGGACAAGTAGTATGAGGTTAGAGGTATTTTAATGTACCCATTATGCCTACATGTAGTAAGTGCAATCTTCTGTCACAGCAAGTTTGGATCTTCACCATTCTGTTTAGTGAGTCACCTTTGTAATTGGTCCTTGTGTTAGGTTCTGTGCTTTGCATACATGTGTGATTTTTTTTCTTGCTTTCAGAGTCTAAAAGAATTGATTTTTCTTTGTTATGAGTATCTGAATAGAGAGGAATATGTAGTAAGGATGTCAAACAGTTAACTGATAAGCATGAGGCTTACCAATATGCTTATCGTTTAAACAGTTAAGCCGCCCTTGCCAGTGAACTCTGGCAGAGGTCAGCTACTCCTGGCTTGAGCAGTCCCAGCCACAGAGGGTCTAGCGGGGTTGGAGAGAGGTCCTCACGGCTGCAGCGGGACCGCCAGCAGGACCTCATGGCCACAACAGGGGCAGCAGGACCTAACCAGTTAAACAATAGCACTTATATTAAAAAAGCTTAATTGATTCACTGTTTTAACATCCCTAATACGTAGTTGCAGTTGTTAATCTAAAACTATCCAGGTGAGGATAAAGTAGTTGGAATGTTTAAATCACAGCAAAATGGAGATTTTTTTTTTTTTTTTTTTTTTTAAAGAACACAGCTCCTTTCACATTTTAGGCAGTTGCAATACATGTACATAGATAGCCAATCCACACACTAGTACAATCTTTGCTCTGTAAGATATATCTAGCTTGTTTGGTGATATACATCTGTATAAGTGGCCCATCAATAAGGTAGTCCTGTCATTGGAATATTTGTGGTTTGATGATCAGTTTATTTCTAATGATTTTAAAGTATTATACTTAATTGTTTAGAGCATAACATAGTTATGATTGCTATTTAGGAAATACTCTATGGTGAATGCCAATGAAACATCATAATCTTCCTCCACTAGCTCTTCTGTAATGTAAATTTTGAAGTGGGTTTCTTTTTCATTCTTTATAATTAACCGGAGCACCTGCAGGAAGCAGAGTTATTTATTCTTAAAAAGAAAAAAAAATCTGATCCCATTCACTGTCCCAAGATAGATCTTGTAAAGTCTTGGCTTTTGTGCTCTGTAGAAAATAATAAAAACCTCCATGAGACAATTTGATGCAGTTATCTGTTTGGGTTGATATGTTAGCTTTTCTGGTGCTACTGTCATCATTTAAATAAACTGTAGCTTTAAGACTAAAAAGTTTCAAGGGACTCTCCTAGAGAATTAGATTCCCGATTTGATCTTCCATGCAGTCACTGAGAAATTGAAGGCTTTGGGGGTGAAGGCTGGGGAGGAATATTTTGAGGGCCACCGAAACAATCCTTCAAGGTCCCTGAGTTTGCAGAAGTAGTTAACACATGACTCTTATTTTTCAGTTCTGCTAGCATCAGTGGTACTAGTTCATCAAGATAGTCTGAAGTAGCAAGAGGCTGACAGCACATTAATTTGGATTCTATGATTAAAATAAAATTCTCCAACAAAGTGCGTGCCAAATTTTTTCAGGCTTACAGTTAAGAGTTGGTTTAGAATAAAGTTTACATACTTTTTGAAGTTAGTCTTTAAAAATGGAAATTCAGCCCAATTAAAGGTAATAGAAAGGAACATAAAGTATGGTAGTTAAAATACAAGGAGGGAATCGGAGCAATACATGAATTGCTGAGTATATAGACAAAGCTACACCTAGAGTATTTTCTTGTTTTAATGCCAGAATCAGTAAGTTTGAGAAAATGAGGGGAAGAAAAAGGACAAGGGCATTGCAGAGAAGCTAAATTACTACTTTGCATCTGTTTTTACCTGAGATGGTGTTGCAGGCATCCCTGTTCTTTTCAGGCACTGTTGGGGACTGAGAAGTCAAGAGAGGATGTGCTGGAACAAGCCGATATACAAGTCCCTGGGACTGGACGGAAGATCTGGGGGGATGAGGGGCAGGGGGGTTCTAAAGAAATGTAACAAAGTGGTTATCTGCTAACAAGAGCCATCTGATCTCTCTAAAACAGCTTCTATCCTGGAAGAGAGAATATCAGGTTGACCCTTCTTAGAGACCTTTAATCATAATATGTTCCTATTGGCCTACACTTAGGTTTGCTGTTTGTGGACATTTCTTAAATTTCTGAGCCTGGCCAAATATTTAGCATAAATGGACTGTACACTTACAAAAGCTGTATGGAAAAATGGAAATATCTTAGGTTCCAGAGGATCAGAGGAATGCATGCAGCAGATAAGCTCCTTCAATCAACACAGTGTATTCCTGCACCTTCCTAGCAAATCAGTTCTTGGTACCCCAGAATATTATTGGGAAATGCTCAGCATAGGGTTTGCACTGAAATATTACATGGTGATAGCCCCGCCATGTTTCAGTTTTCTAATGCCACATGTTCCCTGTATTGAAAGCTTCCACAACTACCTTTACTTGAGTGTTGAAATGGCCTCTTCCCCTTCTTTCCCCTTGATACACTGTAAGATTTCCAAAATTCTTGGGGGGAAACCCTGGGTTAAGATGAAAGAAGCAATTTCCATCTCTCTAACTGGTAGAACTACAGGTGCAGAAGATAACTAAGCATCAGCACTCTCTCTTTAGCTCTGCAATCTCAAGGGAATATCCACAGTCAGAAACCAGCCCGCAAGTCTTTGGTTGGGACTAGAAGTGTATCATTGCTGTGACGCATAATGGCTAAATAGGGAAATGTTAGGAAATTAATCAATCATGCGTTTTTTGAGATCAGCCTAAATCTGGACTGATGCTGTTCATTATGTGTTAACTTTCAGACCTTTTAAATAATACAGCTTCTGTATGGCAGAGTATAGAGCAGCTCTTGAGATGCAAGAAGGCATTTGTAAATAAAAATGCTGTCTTAAGGAACTGATGAGAGGAAATGCGTCCTCTAGTCACAATTTGGTAGTATACACTGTACACTGCCTCTGCAAACTTTTTGTATATAGGCCAAAGTCTTAGGGGGACTTGTAAAGAGTGTATTCTGCTGGCAAGCTAGCATAAAACAAAATGCAATTTCCAAGTCATTAGCATGCTACCACGGTGAAAATTAGTTCTTCCAGTTGTTAAATCAGCAATTAAAGTCAGATTGAAACTGTTCTGTTTGAGTCCCTTCCAATGGGCTCCTGTGTCAACCAGCATCACAAATTGTCATTCTTCAACAGTTTGATCACAATCAAAAGGAAGCTCAGAAATGCCCATTTTAAACAAAAAATGTACATTTCATATACATTGCACAGCTTATTCATGGCGAGAAGAGTTTCCCCATGAGAGGTTTCAAAAGACTGTGCTGAGCAAAATACAGTAGTCACTATTTTTCTTTCAGTTGTAATGATGCCAAAGACCCCTTTATTTAAAATACAGGTCTGGGTCACTTTGGCTTAGTTCATGTGGAGTTGGGAACTCTGACCTAATGCTAATGTCTCACAAGTAACTAGCAATTGTGGATGTCCCCTATTAGACGCTAAATTCCAGGAAATGCTGAGCCGTCACCCTCTTGATATCGGTTCCCTGTAGTGTCTCAAGTTGGGCATTCAACATTAGTCATCTCTGGTGGAGACTGCTGAGGTGATCTGCTTCTGTCCATTCTTTGGTTTCCCTGGTTACCCCACCAGCCTTCATTGGGTAGAAGAAACATCTTGTAGAAGGGTGTTTCTAGAATATTTCCGCTAATGAGGCACCTCTGCTAGGGATTAGGTTGTAAAAAATATGGGTTAGTATCAACAGCAGTCTTCTGAATGCCACATTCATTGCACCACAATGAGCCTTTCTGCTTCCACCTTGGAGATGTGGAAAGTGTGTTCATTTTCATTTCTAGAAATCTAATTCTTGCCTACCAACGTTCCCAGTTATGGTAGGTGCTGCTCAGATAGGAAAGGCCAGTCTCTGCCCCGAAGAGCTTGCAATATAAACACACATGCTAGGTGACCAGGAATGCAGGATCACAATTAAAAGTAACTTGTGCAGCTCTGTTTGAATAACAATGCTGTCTTTCAAAAATGTGTGGTCTTTTTGGGCTCTTCGTTTAAGACATAACTGTTTCTGGTCTTAATGATTTTTTTAAAAACCACACACACACATTAATATTTCATAAGAATGCCATAAGTATCCCTGTGTTTTGAACATAAAAAAGCTACTGTATTAAAAATATTACAGGGATCTTCCCAGCTTCAGAAGTTCATATTCTCTGTAAGTCAATTTCATTTATATATGATGCTACCAAAAGCAAACATCAAATAACTCTACAATGTGGTCAATTAATGGTTATTGTTGAAACATAAATGTGTTTTCTATGAGTCATTAATAAAATCAACAGCATTTCTAACTGCTCCAGAAAGTAACTGAAAGGACAAACAACGGTTGAATGGTTTTCAGTTAAGTGGTTCTGTAGCTGTACTGGACAAAACTCTTGGTAACCTCTTGCTGGTTTGCCTTGAGGAAACCTTATCTGCTGACTGTTTCCCACTTTAGCTTTTTTGCTGAAATGCCCCTAAGCAAAAATAAGTACTCCCATCCTCATCTGTTGATGTGACAAGTCAAATTAACACATGGCTTTTGACTAACCTGAAAGAACTGCCAGGTGCTAGAGGTTTCCTATTTGCATCTGGGTTCACAAATTTAAGCTGAGAGGTTTTGGTTTAAAAAAAAAAAAGAATTTCTTGGAAGTCGTTGTTGGTATCTTTACATAAATTTAAATACCGAGAAGTTTAATGCCAAAAATGTAACATTTATCTTTAAAAAATAATGATTTTAGAACAGAAATTGTAGTGGTATTTTTGCACAACTCAAGGTTCATTTTTTTCTCTTTGACACCACCCACCGCTGATTGACTGGAAATGGAGATGTTTAAGTTACAAAACTCAGGAGAACTCTCAAAGGGGATAGAGCATTGAAGTTAAACTCTGTCTTAGTTGATACTTCCCACTATGAGTCTTTGGCTTTTTTTTTTTTTTAATTCTGTTTCTCTTCCCTTCATATGTAGTGTTACTCGATTACTCAAAAGCATTAAAGCAAAATACCTCATTAGAGGTTTTTATACTTCTGAATACACCATACAGTGCTATTTATTTATAGCTTAATTTAATCAAGCATCATTTTTGGTGAATTCAGAATGTCTTTGATTATAATACGCTATCCTGCGCTTGTAACCTAAAAAAATAACGGACACATATGCTTTGTCATGCTTCTCTTAACTTATTCTTGGTACTGTGTTTGTCAAGATGAAATTGGCAATGTGCTGTTTCCATTTTCACATATAGATTTACTATCTCAACTGCACTGGATATGGTTATATCATTTTGCTATTGCAAAGTTTTGTCCTGTATAGGAAAATTCAAATACTAATTATTTAAGTTTGTTTGATAAAATTAAGCTAGGAATGTACCATACACTTACTTTTTTTCTTTTTGAACTAGCCACATATAAAATTAATTAAAAAAAATAAATTGTGTCACATCTTAGTAAGTAATGACACCTAAAATAATTAGAATTTGTAACATATTTGCTCTTAAGTTGATAGCTTTTTTTTAAGCTCTCAGTGTAACTTATAAAATATATATTTAAATTCTGTTTCTCATTTTTTAAAACTTGGGAGATACAGTGTAATGGATTTGCCTTTATTTTATTATAGACTGTGAAATGGTGCAAGCATAGTATTGTTTCACAAATAACAGTGAATTTTAGAAATTTTCTTAACTCTCGCTTGTTTCAGCTTTGACAGTCTTGAAATCAGAATACTTGTTCTGGTTTTGTTAGCTCTCACTGTATCGGTTTAACTGTAGCCTTTAGTTTCAGGGCCTAAGAGAGACAAAATTCTAGTTTTGGTGGTTACTCTGTCTGCTGAAATAGAAAACTGAAAAGAAAATGATCTTTTTAGTATATTGGGTTTCCAATCTATCACGTATCTTTAACTGCACTGGGAGAAACATGTGTGACCTCAATTGCTTCTTGCATCATTAACTAATATCAATAAACTTAATAAAAAAACTTTAAAAAATGTATGTAGGTGTATTGGTGTGGATAGGGTGGTAAGAATACAGAAACAACATTTGGAGAAAAGATAATACTGAATTAAGAAGTGGCCATGAAAAAGGTACTGTGATATAGCTAATTATTCAGGATGTGTGTGTGTGTGTGTATAGATGTCGGAAGTTTGAATGAACACTTGAACTTCAGTGGTGAACTGCTGAAGGTTTGTTTTTCTCAGCTGAGAATTTGGTTTGCTTTACAGCAACAGATGTGTATGTCGTTTTTCATAACTTAAAGAAAATGTTTAATTTTAGTTAGATGAAAACGCTGTTTTGATTTAATCCAGTAATGGTTTGTTTGGAGGGAGAATGAAAGAAAATATTGGCATGCAAGATATCATTTGAAGGAATATTTTTAGCATGAATGTACCAACTGCAGCATTAAGTAATTAATTCCTTTGTTATATTTATTATAATTGCTTTTTCATCCACTCCATGTAGTAAAATTTTGTTTTGGACTTAAACAAATCATTCCTTTTTTGAGAAGCTCAAATATTCTGTGAACTTGATGATAACTTTAATGAATGGAACTGGACTGCTGGAACCTATATCAACTTTTTTTTTGCAGAAAAAGCCATCCATCATTCTACCCAAATTTCCTTCTAAAAGAAATACTGAAAATTGTACAAATGCAGTTAGTTTATTTTGCCTGCCCCATCTTTGTTAAGGTTATTACTTTATATCCTGTTAAACCCTACTATATGTTTTTTAAAACATTTTCTAGCAGTATTATAGCTTCCTGAATAAATCACTAAGCCTCTAATCTAAGGCACATTGAGACATTGGATGTTTTTTTATTGACTTTGATGATCTTATGATTAGGCTCAGTCTGTTTTGTCATAATAAGCATATACTAAGCAAGGAAACAGACTCTTTGTCTTTGTTGAAGATTCTGACTGCAGTTACTACTAACTACGGAAATTGTGAAGCCTTTAGCGTTTTTGTACACTACTGAACAACCCATGAGCATCTGAAAATCTTAGTCTACAGTATTTACTTGTTACGTTGACACAAACTGTTCTGCTTTGGTTAGAGGTCCCTTTGGGACAATTCTTAGATGTTATCTGTATTGTACGTGCACAGGAAGGATAGTAATGTCTCTGGGGCATAACTACACAAGAACACTACGATCTTGGGTAGGTTTTTTTTTATTATGACAGATAGCAGGGTTCAGAAATTAAATAACTTCCTGTTAACAAAACCTTTAAACAAGTGTGTTAAGTCTGTAAAAATATCAAAAGTCTAAAAGCATGAAGAAAAGCTAATTCAACTCTAGTTATCAGTAGCAACATCTGAACAACCTCTGTTGGATAATGTTTCATTTACAATGCCCAATGCCAACCAGTATAATCCCTCTATTTTATTCATGCAATTAAAATGAATGCTTTTGATTCAAAGAGTGTTAAGCCATCTAGGATCAAAATCTGGTTATGGGGAGGGATTTTCAAAAGTTGGTCGGTACTGTCCCAATTGTGTTCCAGTAGAAGTCACTGGGAGATTGACTGTTGATTTCAGTGGGCAGAGGACAGTCAACACTGAGCTGTTTTGAGATCCCATCTGTTTTCTACTGTATATTTGTCATTTTGGAGGGGAGGATTTCCTGGGAAGTTTAGGGAGAGGAGTTATTACCACCACCTTCTGAAATGTTCCAAGGTGGCACGCATCAGTAAAACTTGGAATTAATTCCCCAACATCTTTAATCCTATGTATGTTGAAGGGCCCTGCTATCCTGACTAAACTTTTGATCCTGAGAGGTGACTGACTGCAACTCTCATAGACTTTTCTGGAAGTTGTACCTGCAGATCAGGCCTGTGAAGAACTAGTCAGCACAATATGTGGTCCCTTTACAGGCGACGTTCATGCTTACGTGTGGTTCTGTGGTAGCTGTGAATTTATGTCACTGTTGGCATCCCTCAGAATGGGAGCCAGCCAGCTGTGACGGAAAAGAACACGGTGTGCTGTAAAACTGACAGTACTTCTTCTTTTAAAGAGAACATTTTCTGAAAGCCCCTTTTAGTTTAGCAACTGGGCGCATTCAGCATGTGTGCTGACTGCTGAAATCAGTGGGGCTACTTAAAATGAGTATGGGATGAGGTATTGGAACCTTTCAGTGCATGGTACCATGCTGGTCTTAATATATTTCCTTCTCTCTCCCCGCCCCCCACCTTCTTTTTATTCCTGCACGCTGCCTTGCTGAAGGATAGCTAATGAGCACTAGGGCTGTAAAAATGCGCTTTAAAATGTAACCGCCCAAAATCATAGCCGTTACCCACGCGGTGGGCTCTGCAGGCTAAAGATTATTTAAATAAGCTTCCTTTGAGCATTTTTAAGATCCCATCCATCATTTACTACTTTGGCTACTATTTGTACATTTGTCATTTTGGAGGGGAGGATTTCCTCGGAACCATAGGGAGTGAAGTTGTTACCACCACCTTCCAAAACGCTCCAAGATGGTGGTAATCTCTTTATACTGCAGAGCCTTCAGCGAAGCTGCCGCAATGACTAGAGCTCAATCCATGGTATAGAGAATCCTGTTGTTTTATACCCAGATTGTTCTACCACTAGTTGAGTGGACCTACACTAGCTGCATTGACTCTGTCAGGTTTATTATCCTTACATCCATGCTAGGGCTACTTAGTCCTGATTCAAGTAAGGGTAGCTACTACGTTCAATTGTTTTCATTTTCTGATATATCAGATATGTCAGTTATCTGGCAGGCTTCCATGGTTCACCAGCGGAATCTCTTCTCTTCTCCCAGCTGTGTTTTGTCATGCCCACAGCCTTCCCAACATTACTCTTTCCAAATGTCACCAGCTCCCCTTTGTAGGAGCTCTGCTTAAAATTGGGCACACTCTCACTTGTGATTACTCACTGTAACCCTCCCCTCTTTCAAATATTCCCCTCTCCCAAGCCATGATCTCCCTCCGCTATGCTATCCACACTTACAGTAATTCCCACACTCTGTCTGTGCCACTTAGGCCAGGTCTACAATAGATCAAGAAGGTTGGGTTAAAGTACGAAACTCCAGCTTGGTAAAATACATAGCTGGAGTCGATTTATCTTAAGCCGAGCTTGGCACCATCTTCACAGTGGCAGGCTGGCTAACGGGAGCAAACACTTCTATTGGCTTCCCTGACTCCTCACGACTGCAAGGGAACACCTGCACCAACCGGAGCCACCCTAAGCATTTGATTTAGCAGGTCTTAATTCAACCTAGGCAAGTGGAGACGTTGCCTTAGTCAGTGAACCATTGACAGATCACTAGCTATACTCTGTAACACTTCCAGTGGAAATTAGCTAGCAATCCACAGATGGATCATAGGGGCCAGGAAGAAGTGGGGAATCAGTAATGATGTGACAGCGAAGGATGCATTAGCTTGCTCCGATATACCATCTCTGGTTCTTCAGACATGGTAGTTGAAGTATTGTTTGTTGATTCAGTTGTGGAATATTCAGAGGTCAGGCTGGAGATGATGGCCTGGGGAGAAGTGGTCATGGTGAACTCTGAGAACCATCTGTAGATACCACAAAAGAAGGAAGCTACTAATATTTAAAATTACACCATATCTGTATGGAGTATTAACTTCTATGGTCATAGCTCTTTTTATTTGTTACTTATCTCTTACTTTATCACTTTATTGCCCAAGCTCGTTTTTTTAAACTTGTTCACGTGGACCTTCGTAAAAACATTGCCTAGTTGACTTTTCAGATCAGAGTTTTTCTAAGAATATATATTGTAGTCCCTTACTTGAGTACATAATTCATTATGATAATAGATGACTAATAAAGTGAGGACGACTTATTGGTAGATAAGTTTGAGTCTTAAAGTCACCACTTTCAAAAAATAACTGATTTCTTTTCCAAAATTCCCTCCCTTTTTGTTTAGTGTGTTGCTAAATAAGTAAGGGAGGAACAACTGAATGTGGCATTCTGCAAGATTTAAAAAAATAGGGTGTGGTTTTTTTACAAATTTCGTTTTCAGCATTCATTTTGACAAAGTGAGAACTGTATAAGATGTCACTTGTTTCCAATGAAACATAACAAGAATAACACTTTTAAGACGATGAATATAACGAAAGTTTTACCCCTTTCTAATAAAGATGTTGCTGTTTAAAGAATACACTAAAAGGTCTTTGGCGTTAACATGACTAAGCTGTCTGTTCCTCAGTGACCAAACACATGTGAAAACAACTTTTAAAGTCTGTAAGCACTGTTGTGGCAGTCGCGTTGGTCCCAGAATATTAGGAAGATCAGGATGGGTGGGTACATCACATACGAATGGTCAGACTGGGTCAAACCAATCATCCATCTAGTTCAGTGTCGTGTCTTCTGACCGAGATCAATGTCAGATGCTTCAGGGAGTGAACAGAACAGTCACTTATTGAGTGATCCATCCCCTGTCCTCCAATCCCAGTATATTGTCGTGAGAGGCTTAGGAACTCCCAAGCATGGTATTGCATTCCTGACCCGTTGGCTAATAGCTGTTGATAGCTCTTTCCTCTGTGAACTTAACTAATTCTTTTTTGAACCTAGTTATACTTTTTGTCTTCAGAACATCTCCTGGCAATGAGTTCCACAGGTTGACTGTGCATAATGTGAAGAAGTACTGTCTTGTGGTTTGTTTTAAACCTGCAGCCTACTAATTTTACTGGGTGACACATGATTCTGGTGTTATGTGAAGGGGTAAAGAATACTCCCTTATTTACTTTTTTCCCCACCAGATGATTTTATAGACCTCTGTCATATTTCCTCTTAATCATCTCCTTTCCAAGTCGTCTTCAGCTCTGTGGATATGAAGAAGATTATGAATCTATATGAAAAGAGATTAAAGAAAAAGAGCTCTGGATAGCTTGAAAACTTGTCTCTCACCAACAAAAGTTGGTCTAATAAAAGATACTACTTCATCCAATTTGTCTTTTTAAATCTGGGCAGAGGAGGCAAAATCTGCAATTATTTACAATACAGTTTTCATAATCAATGGACCCGCGCAAATACTAGAGCAAAATTTACCCACTGACACCATCATGTTTCTGTTTTAATATTGTGTTCTCATTTCTGTTGACTACTTTATACAGGGAGTGAAGTATCTGTGCATTCCTGCTGCTGATTCGCCCTCTCAGGATTTGTAAGTTTTTGTAGTTGTTATTTTTTAAATTCTGTACTAATGCTTGGTTTGAAATAAATGAAAAGACCTCCTTTTGATCTCACACCAGTTTTACACCTTTGTTAGGTTTAAATTTGTTCCTTAGGTGTAATAATTGAATTAATATTGAGGTAACAGAAGAACAAGTCATTTAAAAAATGCTTCCCTACTTGGCATATCTGGTTTGCTACCAAGAATATCCAGAATTGTTACAATTAATACGCAATTTTTGGAAGGGGTATTAAATCTTGTGCTTCAGGGCTGGTCTGTGCTACAAAGTTAGGTCAGTTTAACTACATTCCTCCAGGGCTATGAAAAATTTAACACCTTGTGTGATGTAACTAAACCAGCCTAAGATCTCGTATATACCATGCTTAGTTGATGGGAAAAAGTGTTCTGTAGACCTCGCAACCATCTTTCACAAGGTTGGCTTTACTACAATGGAAAAACAACACCACAGCAGTGCAGCTGTGTTGCTAGAGCAATTCTGGTAGGGTCAGTCTCTACATTTTAGAGACAGGGAAGAGACCTATGTAGGGTGCGGATGGTGGCACATCTTCCTACTCTAGGGTTCTTACACCTTCCTTCAAATCATGTAGTGCCAGAGACAGGGTACTGGACTAGGCTTGGTCCGATATCACCGTACCTATGGTCTTAATGCTTGAAACAGGATGTATCTACATGAAGCTGCTGTGTCCCATTTTTAAGCGTTTTTAAATTTAATTTTTTTAATATCCATATTACTGTCCAGAAGGTTAGTTGAGCTGACCCTGAATTTAACATTCTATCTTTGAACTGATTGTATGTAGGAAATCATGATTTTGAAGTAATCAAAACATATTTCATAAGAATACTTGGATGGCGTAGCGACCAAATCTTTCTTTTAGTGCTCACTGTTTATGTTGAAGAGAGGTGAGGGGGTTTCAGCCACTTCCTGCTAACTAGTTATGTAGAGAAACAGAAGTAGTTGAAAGGGCCTGGTACCTACGGAAGGAAGTTCAGCACTGCTCTTTCTCAGATCACAGCAATATTCTGGCGGATGCTTTCAGTGGATATTTTTAGAGTATTTTGTTTCTTATACTTTGGAGGGATTCCAACATGACACTGGCTGGTTTTTTTTTATTTCTCATTTTACTCTTTTCAATAACATGTTTCTACACTTACAAAAATCCATTTTAACACAACTTTGTGTAATAAGAACATAGGCCATGAGCCTGTGTTTCCCCCTCAAAGGTGCAGAGCACCCTCATATGCAATTGTGGTCAATGAGAGCTGCATGCTTTCAGTGCCCCTAAAAATCCAGACTCTGAGTGTATTACTCCCTTAAAAATAATATTTAGTAGCCCATTTGCTATTAAGTAGGAGTCAAGCTTAAGGAACAGAATAGAATTTTCAGAACTAAGATAGTGGATATGAACACAATTTTGTGCATTGTTTTGTGGGAGGGTAGGAATGTGAACAGTTTCTCGCTTTTGTAGTCCTATAATTGTGGAGATTCTTTCCTTTTAAGAAGGAAGAAACTTAAGAAATTACAGAGGCCATATTCACATTTGTTGGGTCATCATTAACGTTTTGTCAGTATTTGGCGATCTACAGGATAGTTGTGAAAATGTTTGTAAATCTGCCTTCTGTGTTAGTAGAAATCTGGATCAGTTTGTGAACAGAAAAAGGACAGAATTAGCAGCTAATGTTAATTACACATACAAAGCAACCAGCCGTTGTCATTGCATATCAAGGAAACACATTGAAAAGCAACCTGTAGCATTCAAAAGCAATTAGCTTTCTGGCACTGCTCCAAGACTCTTAAAGCATTTATAAGAAGATAAGATATTTGCATGAGTATTGTGTCTGTGATGCTGCAAGAATCTAAGGTTCTTGCATGGGTATCAGATTGCTGCAAACAAATTTTGTTACTTCTGCTGTTGATACATTTGGTTACTTAAAACTTGATGAGTAACTGACTTTTCTTTTTTCTTTATATGATGGAAAAGGTCAGGTATAACCCATGCACAGTGTGTAGAAATACTGAGGTTACTTGCTTTTAATGTAAAAACTTCAAGAGGTCAAAGGAAGCTTGTTATATTCAGGTCATAAGAATGTAATATGATCTTCTCAAACTCTGGTTTTAAAGGATGTGGTTTGAGGGGATTCTGAGGGAAAAGGGCATCTGTCCATTTGTGACATTTTTGTGTCTTATCTTCTCAAAGAGTGAGGTTGGCAGCTGCACAGGAAAAGAATAGCATCACATAAAGTGCTTTTACCCTAGTGCAGGGGTTCTCAACTTGTGATACTGCGACCCCCCCTCTCAGTTGCTTGCGACCCCCCCCTCCATTGTTGCAACCACCCTCTCAATTGTTCACGACCCCCCTCTAAGTTGATCGCGACCCCCCCCAGGGGGTTGGGAGCCACAGTTTGAGAAACAGCTGCCCTAGTGGTTGCTGCCAAGTGAAATTGACTAGGATCATATAACAGGCCTATCTGCATTCAGGTACATTTCTTCTGAAGTGGTGGTTCTGCTTTTCTGCAGCTGCTGGTATTTGTCAAAGGGCCAGCTTGATACATGGTCAGAGTGGATATTGGGTTTGGATTTGCTAACTTAAGTTCACATTAGCTATGTTTTCCTCGGATAACTTTCTTTTTCAACATGTGTAATTAGGGCCCTGTCAAATTCATGGCTATGAAAAATGTATCATTTACCATGAAATCTGGTTTCCTTCTGTGAAATCTGGTTGGCTGTGTGCTTTTACTTTATACTATACAGATTTCACAGGGGAAACCAGAATTTCTCTAATTGGGGGTCATGACCCAAAAGAGACTTGCAGAGAGATCGCAAGGTTATTTTACGGGGGTTGTATTTCCACCCTTACTTGGGTGCTGCCTCCAGAGATAGAAGGCCAGAAAGGAGTAGTTGTTGGCCAAGTACCCAGTGCTGAAGGCAGTGCCCCATCAGCAGCAGAAGTAAAGGGTCATACTATGCCACCATTAATTCTGCACTGCTGCTAGCAACACCTCTGCTTTCAGAACAGGACTCTCAATCTGCAGCTACTGCATTCCAGCTCTGAAGGCAGTGTTGCCACTATCGGCAGCAGAACTAAGAGTAGCAGTACTTGCAGCCCCCTAACAATAACCAGCCCCCAAGCTCCCTTTTGGATCAGGATCCCTACAATTACAGCACCATGAAATTGCAGATTTAAATAGCTGAAATCATGACATTTACAACTTTTAAAATCTTATTACCATGAAATTGATAAAAAATGGAACATGGCTTTGGTAGGGCCTTATGTATAATATACGGGCACTTGCAGTAAGCATATTAAGGGCTCTTTCGTTTCTGCAAGAAATCAATTTCCAATAAAATCTAACAATGAAAACGAAGAGACACACATTCTTTGAAACTGGGTGAAGATTTGGTTCTATTAGCATTTTCTGTTGCTGCTTAGACTGTGAATTAAGCAGCCATTCTTGAGAACTAGGTTACTTCCTTGGAGTTTAATGTGAGGTTGGCCTCAGTGGTGTGAATTTGGTTTCAAGCCATTTAATTTCTGCTGGTCATTGATTTCCCTGACAATGCCCTCTCCTAAGGAACTTGTTTTTCCAAAAGCGTTTCCGTAGAAATTTAAATATACCCTTCCCCACTCCCTCTTGTTTTTTGTATATGTGGTACTAGAAAATTAATACTCAACTATGCTAGTCTATTTAGGGTGACCATATTTCCCAAAGGGAAGATTGGACACCATGCCAAGTTGGCCTGAGCACTTAGCCTCCCCTATGCCCTTGTACGGGACTGTGATTGGTCACTCAAACCATGCCAGTCCTAGCTCGAGGCTATTGCTAGTCACTTGTACCGTGCCTACCTCCGAGTGTGCTAGAACCCTTCCCTCGGCGCTGGGTAGTCATTACATCTGCTTATGTTCTTCCATTCTAGCCACACCACACTTTTTTAACAAAAATGGGCATTTGTCCTGTTTGCTTTTGGCAGCTGATCAGGGCTTAAAAAAGGAAATGTCCTGGCCAAAACTATGGTTACAACAAGCCTATTGGCTCTCATGCTTGTCTTTTGAGCCTTCCTTCTTACTTATATTTAATATTACAACCATCCTGTCTAACAGTGCCACACCAGCAAAATGCCAAAGAATCATACAGAAGTTCTAGATAGTTCTTAGTCTGACACAGGTTTGATTGTTGAAGAGACTATACCACTAAATTGCTGTTCCTTCTGACACTTTTTTTTTAATCTAAAGCATTTCTGAAAGTTCAACAAAATACTGAAATTTAGACCTGAAATGGAAAATCCCCCATCTCATTTGTATCTGGTTATCCTCTTTATCATTGAATAAGTGTGGTCAATTATCAAACCATGATTGTAGAGGCTGTTGACTGCTTAACTTTGTGTGGGATGTGCCCCATGATATCTTAAATAAGCTGCAATTCACAATAGTTAAGTTGGCAAGAGAAGTGTTAGAGTTGGATGTTGTACAATAAATTGTCTTTACCTTGAGTAGATTGTTAATCTGCACAGTTTTGACACTTTTATGTAGCAAATATTGATTTCCTGTTTCGTTGTTAACCTAAAACAGTCTGCTCTTCTAGGGACTCTATCTCTTGCAATCATTTAAACTTTAAATAGAAGTTTGTACCCTATGATAAGCTTCAGTACATAAAGTGTACATAAACCAGCATGGTGTTGAGTTGACAGAGTGCATGAAACAGTAAGTCTGATGAGTGAACTGCCCCATTGATCACAGTCAGGGCTTCGTGATTCCACAAAATGCCAAATGATTTCCGCAAGTGTAGCTGCATTAGGATTTCCCGCCTAAGTTTTATGAAACTTGAACAAGACAATCAAAGGCGAATACTATCACATGTCTAAATCTGATGCTGTAACAAGTGAACTGTCTGATACATAGTGACTCATCATACTGTGTGTCATATCTGGAAAATGATTAATAAAGTTGGACCAAAAGTTCACTGTTAGCCACACCTAATACCTTCTCCCTCTCTCTTCCCCCGCCATGCCTGAGGAAAAAGACATCACATTTTGATAATTTTTTTTGCAGCCCAAAGCATGTTCTATAAGAAAGTGGGCAAAACTTATGCTAGGTCATTGTAGAAGATGTATTGATATTTGGAGCTGTTGAGGTGGAAATACACCTCAACCAATTAGAGGGATAAGGTGGACGAAATAATATTTTTTATTGGACCAACTTCCCACCTTGTTTGTGTCTCTGTCCTGTAAGGGTGTGTCTAGACTACAGGGTTTTTTCAAAAAATGTGGCCTTTTTTCGAAAAAACTTCCCCTGTGTCTAGATTGCTGCCAAGTTCTTTTGAAATTAAATCGAAAGAACACGGTGGTTTTTTTGACCGTGGTAAATGTCATTTTATGAGGAAGAACAGCTTTTTTCGAAAGTGCTCTTTTGAAAAAAGGTGTTCTTGAATGCAAACAGGGCTTTTTCGAAAGACAGCATACAGACTGCCTGGGTGCTCTCTTTCGAAAAAGTGGCTCGCTTTTTCAAAAGAAGTGGTTGCAGTCTAGACGCTCTCTTTTGAAAGAGGCTTTTTGAAAGATTCTTTCAAAATAGGCTTTTTCGAAAGAGGCTTGTAGTCTAGAGGTACCCTAACTGACAACAACTATGCTGCATACATCAGCCCGTGTTGTTTCTCCAGAAATCTAGGGAGCAGGAGAAAGGATCAGTACTCTCTCTGGGATGTTCCTCACTATGGTGTCTGGGCATGTGCGAAGGCGGAAGGCATGTGTGATGACCGCAGCACTGCATAGGTCTCCCTTTCGAGGGAAGCTGGCGCTGCCATGCCAGTGCGATTTGTATACTAGGTCATTGCTGGCCCTCTGGGGAAGAAACATCCACTTCTTCACCAGCTGCCTGATAGCACTGTCTGCTTTGTTGAGGGGTACCTTCTCCATTACAGATCCCTCTCAGGATGAATGAAATAGTGGGGATCAGGACGATCACTGATCTCATTTCAAGGTGCTAGCAGGGAGCAGTTGATGCTGGCCACATCTCACAGGATCTCCACAATGGTGTCTGCAGGATGTGGAAACCCATGAACATGCCAGGATGCCTATTTGCCTGCCTGTCCTTGAAGAAAACCATGGATTCACCCTGGATCTGGAACCATATCACTTGGGCTGAGTCTCTGATGCTGCCATCTATATGCAGGGATATGTACTTCCTAGCATCAAAATGGAGGTCCATCCAGTTGGAATCCTGGCTGGTGACATTTGAGCATTTTTAGAGGCTCTCTGGGTTGTCCGCAATCAGGACCAGATTGTCTCCGTAGGCTAGACTGTTTGCTTTTGTTGCTGTACAGGTTGGAACTGCCTGGACCAATGGAGAGGGCTCAGATGAGTGACTTAATGACAGTGTTGAAGATGATGAGGCTGATGGGACATATGTCTAACCTTCTCTTACATATCTCCAATGATGGAGATTCCACAATCTCCCTGGGCAATTTATTCCAGTGTTTAACTCCCTAACAGGAAATTTTTCCTAATGTGCAACCTAAACCTCCCTTGCTGCAATTTAAGTCCACTGCTTCTTGTCCTATCCTCAGAGGTTAAAAAAAATAATTTCTCTTCCTCCTCCTTGTAACACCCTTTTAGATACTTGAAAGTTCCTATTATGTCCTTTCTCAGTCTAGACCAGGGAATGGGTGGACAGCTGCAGGGTTAGGATGCCGGTCTGTTGATGCGCCCCCCCAGGCTCCAACAGAGGAAAAGCTAGCAGTATTATTGGTGACACAACATTTTCATCCCATAGCAGATTCTTCCTTCTAGAGTGCCTGCAGGTTTAGGAGGCAGAGGGAAATAATACCTCTTCAGCTGTTCTCCCCAATACTATCATCCTCGTTGTTTCTCCGGAACTAATTCCTCTACATTGCAGAGGACTGAGTCACATGGAGTGTCTTGTATGATTCAGCATGAACTGCTCCAGGAATTAGTCAATTAAGTGACTCTCAAGCAGGCTGGATATCTAGCAAGATACTAATTCTCCAAACCATGTACTGATGTGCAATTCAACCAGTTTTCATTGGGTCAGTGTGACAATATATACACACCCCATCTCAAAAGAGGAGGATAGTGGGTGTCATGATTAGATCTATTGGGTGATCTTAGATGTCACAAACTCCAAGGTCCAAAGCTCAGGGTGAGGGCTATAGTCCCAATGTCCAGGGCCTGTCAGCCCGACAATTAGAGAGACTCCTCAGTGCAGAGCAGCAAGGCCTATTGGCTCATGTCAGTTAGGAAAAACCTTTGGTGTAAGGCAATTGGTCCCAACAGCCAGGGTATGTCTAGACTACAGGCTTTTGTCGACAGAAGTTTTGTTGACAGATACTGTCGACAAAGCTTCTGTCAACAAAGAGTATCTAGACTACAGCCAGTTCTGTTGATAAAGCAAGCCGCTTTGTCGACGTGACTGTGTAGACACAAAGGACAGTGTAGATGCAATAACGCTTTCTGTCAACAGAACTCTGTCGACACAAGGCGTTATTCCTCATAGAATGAGGTTTATAGCCATCGACAAAACTGCCGAGTTCTGTCAACGTTATGTCGACAGAACTCAGCGGCAGTGTAGATGCAGGTATAGTTTTGTTGACAAAAGTTCACTTTTGTCGACAAAACCCTGTAGTCTAGACACACCCCTAGAGTCAATATAGTGACCCTTTGGTGCATGGCTGCATGGCCGAGGTAGGCCAGTACCAAAAGGGCCACAAGCAGTTGGCAGCCTAATAAAGAGGGTCCGGGTCCACCCGACTCTATTGGGCCACAAGCCAATACCCTGACAGTGGCAGAGCTGTCCACCATTGGTTCAGTATGGAGCCCCACTGGACCACATGGGTGGGCGATACCACTTCCTCACCCTCCCTAGGTCACTTCCTACCGTACTTGGTGGTGAGGCAGTCCAGACAGCCTGAAGATCTCTCTCATTAAAAACTGAATGTAGAGGAATCAACATTCGAAGCAGTGCAGCAAGTAAATTTCCTAGGTATGGAACTTGATGCCACAATTCCCATTGCTTACCTCCTGATAGACAAGTTCCAATCTTGCATGGTCTTTGTCCAAGAACCTTGAGTCCAACGTGGGAACCACAGTGAGTTCATCTCTACATTGTTGGGTCAAATGGTTTTGTACATATAAGTGGTCTCAGCATGCCAGGCTTTACCTCAGGCGTTTGTAGAAATGGCTTTACTCAGCATATCATGCAAGCCAACATTTGCTGGATATGCTGCTTTGTGTATTTGCCCAAGTGCTTCAGCCCCTGAACGGGTAGTTAGAACCTCAGAATGTAAACAGAAGGATGGATTGCATTCCTTCCTCCACAATCAACTATGATTTTGGAAACAGATGAATCCAACCAAGATTGAAGGGCCTATCTGGGTCAACTTTAAGCTCAAGCGCTTCTGACATCTAAGGACAGGTCAGATTTTGGAGATATTGTGCAGGAAGAAGAGGAAAGATTTAGACATGGCCTGCATTGGTTCAGATGGTTGTGATGTCTGTTGTGATGGAGAAAGAGGAGGGAAAGGAGGTCTTTTGCGGGGAAAAAGCAGGAGTTCTGTTTTGTCCATGCTAAGTTTCAGTTGCTGGAAGGATATCCAAAAGGAAAAGTGAGTAAGACAAATGAACATCGTTGCTCAGCTTGAGGGAGGGAGACAGATTTGCCAGTCATCAGCACAAAATATTTGTCAATCATGGTAGAGTAGGGGTGGGCAATAATTTTTGCCTGGGAGCCACTTCAAAAAATTTTTGAAGCCCCGGGCCACTCCGGAAGGGATGGGACCTAAACAGAAAGGGGCGAGGCTATCCCACCCCTAGACCATGATTGGTCTGGGGGTGAGGGAGCCACCTTGCCCCCATTCCCACTAGGCACCCATGCCCTGGAAAAGGCTTGGCACGCTCCCCCACCCCCAGGCCAATCAGGGTCTGGGGGCGGAGGAGTGTGGGAAACCTCCTCCCATCCTGTGAGGATCATGTGGCATTTTGAAATGCCGCGGGCTCCTCGCAGGGCCGGGGCAGGGCGAAGGAAGCTTCATGCTGCTCCCCTGTTCCCAGGCCCTGATTGGCCTGGGGATGGGGGAGCGCGCGAAGCCTTCTCCGCTCTCCCCCTGCCCTGCGAGTAGCACACAGTGCTTCAAAGCGCCACATACTCCTGGCAGGGGGGGGAGGGAGGCTTCGCATGCTCCCCTGCCCCCAGGCCAATTAAGGCCTGGGGATTGGGGAGCCCGTGAAGCCTTCTCTGCTTTGCCCCCTCCTTGCGAGAAGCACAGGGCCCTGCCTCTAGGCCCTAATTGGCCTGGGGGCAGGGGAGAAGAAAGGCCTCCACGGGCCAGATCCAACCACTTGGCCACTTTTGCCCACCCCTGCTGTAGAGTGATGCTTGAGATACCAAAGTTTCCATTCTTATTTAAAACAGGGAATAATCAAGGCAGCTGTGCAGTAGCTGTTGCTTGCCTTTTTAATGTACTGTATTCTGGGAATAATATTAAGTGGCTTTTCGTATCTTTTTCTTGTTTGTTTTTTCCTCTTTGTGATTTCACTAAAACTAAATGCTCTGTATTTCCCTCTTGCTTCTGTTTTCAGAACGAGACATTTCAAAGAGAGCATCAAGTTTATTCATGAGTGCCGGCAGAGCGGAGAGGGCTGTCTTGTTCACTGGTACGTATGTCAGTTGTTTAAGAATATTCTTAATTTTCCCCCCTCCATTTTGTTGTCTTTTTTTAACTCAATGGTAAATTAGTGTTGCTCACCCTTCTCTTTCTTTTTTAACAATAATACTTTTGCATTTATCTGCACCTCACATCTGAGGAACCCCTTTTCCTCCCTCCCCCCAATAAAAAACACTAGTTAAGCTTTGATCCCCTGTGGACATTGTGGCATAAAGAGGGTAAGTGGCTTCTGGAGCAAACAATGTGTCGGTGGCAGAGCCAGGAGTGAAATCCAGAGCTGCTGACTCCTGGTGATCATCAGCTCCCTGTGTCATTTTTCACCAATAGTGTTTCATTATCTATTTCTCTGATTAATGCTGGGCACCATTTTCTTCCCTCAGCAACAGTTCCTGTAATCCTAATAATCTTATCATTTCCTGTTGCAACTATTTTTTCTGCTTTGGGGCTGCTGGAAATTTCCTCTCCACAGAAACTGCTGTTTTAAGCTTCACTGAAGCATTCAAATATCACAGCTGTTTCAAGCAGATTACTGATTAGAGAGGCTGTCCTGAGACATTAACTGCCTTCAAAAGAGTTTGAATACAGAACAGGAAAGCCCATCATGATTTCTCTTACTGTCATTGCTTGTGGTCCTTGTGCATTGCTGCAATGTCTAACGAGCTTTTCGGAAACTAGATCTAGAGTCAGAGACATCTAGTAGTTTGGAGGTAGAACTGGAGCATTCTGTTCCTGTTTTGCCATTGCCTCACGGTGTAGCTTTGGACAAATCGATTAACCTCTCTGCACCTCACTCTCTTCATATGCAACACAGGGATATTGATCTACTTCATGAGGGTATTCTAAAATCGCTTGTTGATGTTGTGCTATATCATTTATATTCTTTGAAAGTGTAAAGTGTTTTGTAAATGCTAAGTGAGCAAATCTACAACTATCTTTATGGTTATAACACCACTTTTCATCCATAGCTGTCAAACCACTTGACAGTGGAAGATTCTATCATTCTCCCAGTGTCACAGATGGGGAAACTGAGGCACTGAAAAATAGTCATGCAGCATGTCAGAGGCAGAGCCAGGAATAAAATTGACAACTGAAGCCTGTGTTCTAATAGTTCAACTCAGTCAGAAGGTTTAATTAAGTTAAAGCCAATCTCATTTCAATGAGTCCTCTATATGTGCTTGAAAAGGCTACCACCTTATTTCATGACCCTATTCTGAATGGGAATTTCAGTACAACTCCTTAGTTGGGGTGCCCATACTTCATGCAGATTCTCTCCTCAACATTTTGGGGTCCAGTATATAGTCAACATAGAGCCCTGCAGATCCACGGATAGTGCGGTTCATTTTTTGCAGAGTTTTTATCTGCACAGGGCTCTTAAACATAAAGCTATCTCAGTAGTTACATAGGATCAATCACCACACTCTATTCATTCCCTTATATTCCTTAGTTTAGGTGATGTATTTTACTCTGTAAAGTGCTGCATAAATGTATGATGCTATATGAGATAATGTGTATTTACTTTAAGACTTCATATTTTATATCTCTTTTGTCTCATTTCTGCTGCAGTCTCGCTGGGGTCTCTAGGAGTGTAACTTTGGTAGTTGCTTACATCATGACAATCACAGACTTTGGCTGGGAAGATGCACTGTCTGTTGTACGAGCATCAAGATCCTGTGCCAATCCTAACATGGGTTTCCAGAGGCAGCTACAGGAGTTTGAAAAGCATGATGTGGACCATGTAAGCGATTTTTGTTAACTCAGTTCATTGATCAGTTTGGTTTATTCTAATCTAAGGCATAAAGTTTTGGACTGTATCAATTTTAGAAGATTAAAGATTAGAAGATATATGGCCCAGGATGCAGCAATAATACAAATGTACAAGTGATGCTAATGTAAAAACTGTGGGGATTTTTCCTATCTACTTAGCTATTAAAGCAAGAAAAGTCATTTTTCAAAGTAACAATCCTGTAAACAAAACTTGAGATCTAGAAGTCAAGCGGAGTTCTCTTTCTGGACTATGCATCCTCACCAATAATGAACACTGTGTGCCACTAGAACTTAACAATTCTGAGGATAATTCCTGAGCCAAAATGGAATCCAGCTGCTTCTCCTTGAGCTGTGTTGGTTTTGCAGGGCTAACGGGACCTTAGCAAAATAGTAATAACCTGTTTTTTTCAGTAACATAAACAGATAACACATACCAGGAGCAAGTCTGTGGCAAAAGCTGGTTCTGTTTTTACATAATCACTTTTTTGACCATCAGTCCATTTTACATTGCTCAGCACATTTGTGTTCTCTGGACTTTTTTTCAAGTCACTCTTTTAAAATTAAGTAAATGAGGTGGGGAGGTTGGCTTCATTTTTCTTTCATAATTTCTTGCAGCAGAGAGCTGAGAAATTACTGTGGCATTTCAATAATGCAGTAGTTTACTGTAAATATATATTTTTTGAAAATATTTAACTGAATATTTCCTGGCTCATTCAGAACTTGTATTAATGAGTGGACAACTGAACTGATTTTTTAAGAGACATTATAAAGGGACTTTCCAGATTGGTCACCTTCCTCCCTCGAATGAATGTCTGTAGTCATTTCAAATCTGATTGGTTTTAGCTAATAACCCTAATTGTCATTGTATAGGCAAATACTCTCTTCTCAGGTTAACATCTTTTTTTTTTTTTTTTAAATGTCACAATGGAAGGATGCAGCAGTTTCTTTGTTGAAAGAGTGACACTAGGCTACAAAAAGAAATTCTCACCTGTGGACATAACTTATAACAGGCTGCTGTATCTCTGAGTCTGAGAATCAATGATTTCACTGCAACTATATCAGTTTGTCAGCTGAGAATTTAGACCCGAGTTTTTAATTACAGTACCACTTGTCCATGGTAGGTCTGTACAAAGTATCTGTCATGATACAGGTTGGGGTTAGGGATGTAATAATGTAGTTGACTGATTAGCAAAATCTTATAGGTTAACACTATAGACTACATGCAATTAAACCCCCCTCCCATTCTGTGCTGGTAAGTTTCTTAGCAGGCTGGCCAGCAGCACAGCTCAGTCCTGGCTTGTGACGGGTCTGGGACCTACCCCCGCTGTGGCTCTGTATTTAAAGTGTATTAGGAGCCAGGCGGGCAAGCAGCCCAGCTTAGTTCTGGCTTCCACCGGGTCTGGGAGCTCAGACTCCCCCTATATAGGGTCTGCTGATGCCCCACGCTGCTGCCTCTGTATCAGAGGCAGCAGTACAGGGAAATAGGCAGCTGGTCCGCAAGGGGATCTGGTTTTTAAATTGGTTCCCTTAGGGGACCAGCTCCCACCTAGCATACAGAGACAACAGCACCGAGTGGCAGGGGGCTCCTTGAGAGTGAGACCAGATTTCACTGGCTGCCAGCCCTGTCCCCAGGGAATATAGAATAGTCAACTAATGGATAAGAATTCATGCATTTACTTGACTATTTGATTAACCAATATTTAACATCCCTAGTTGGGGTTTCAGCACATTTGAGCCATTTGACTTGATTATCTAGGCCATTAGGCATTGAAAGTCATAACGTGCTTCATTCAGAAATTTCCCTTAGATGTGGTTTAAGGTCTCATCCTTGATAATGCCTCAGTGTAAATATATTTTGCTTCTTTTGTATGTGTTTGATCCTGCTTTGATGCTGAGTACAGTACCATGGTCCTGATATAGCATGTGAATGGTAGTAGCTAAATCAGACAGTTCTCATGGAGATTTACATTGGTTCTTTGTTTAAAAAACTCACATCTGGACTGAGTTTCTGTTACAGCTCCTCAGTCGGGGGTGCCCATTCTTCTTGGAGATTCACCCCTCTATATTTCAGGGTCCAGTATATAGTGAACATAAATGATCCTGATCTAGCAAAGCACTTAAGCGTGTGCTCAACTTTTAAGAATGTGAGCAATCCCCTTAATACCTTTACCACAATTTGCATGCTTATGAGTCTGTGTTTAAATGCTTTGCTGGATCAGGGCTGGATTGCAGAGTTCCTTACAGGATTGATCCCCATATAGTTAATAACTGAGTGGCTACTGCCACTCTAATATATCTCATGCTCTTACTTAACTTCCAAATGCTATATGGTTGATTAAGAAAGAGTCATGTGATGTAAAATAATTTCCTTCTCCCAGCTAATGAGTGATAGCAGGGTTAGGAGAGGGAAGGTGCTGCTTTCAGCCATGCTTTGCACAGCTGATTGACAGTAGTGGTGCTAAAGAAGCAAGAAGAAAGAGCTGGAGCCACTTGTTCTTTAAAGCTCCCCAACTCCCCACCCCCCAAAAAGATCAACATCTGAGCAGAGTAGAAGCACTTGTAATTGTTTCTTTATTTAGGCTTCACTGCCAGGTCAGATGAGTGAGAGACTTGTCAAGGTAGGAAGAAGGGGAGGTAGGTTAAAGAATTCACACGCACATTTGTAATGTACTTGATGCAACAAGAGATTATAGGCCAGGTTATCAGCTGGTTGTAAATTGACATACCTCCACTGAAGTCATTGGAGTGATGCTGACTGATACCTGCCGAGGAACTGACCTCATGTTCAATGCTTAAAATACCTGGTTAGTTCCCGATCCCACAGACTTGGCCACATACTAAACTTGACACAGGTGAGTAGTAGGGATGTTAGAGTTTAACTGGTTAAACTTCCAGCCACTGCCAGGAATCTGTGAGGCCAGCAAAGCTAGCAGCCCCCGGGGGCCTGCTGGTTACAAAGTTAATGTTTTTTTTACAAGTTTTGCATCCCTAGTGAGTAGCCCCATCAACATCAAACTAAACACTTGCATAAATCTTTGCGGGATCAGGGTCTGAATCTGTACTTGTATAGCACACACTTTAATAGAATCTTTGTTTTTATATTTTATTTGGCAGATACACATGTTATAGAATATTAAATATTTAGTTATTATCACTCAAGACAGAGATCTCAGAGTCATTGTGACTAGGTCTTTAGAAACATTCACTCAATGTGCAGGAACAATCAAAACAGCAAACAGAATGATAGGAATCATTAAACAAGGGATAGAGAATAAGATAGAGAATATCTTATTGCCTCTTTATAAATCTATAGTACATCCACATCTTGAATACTGCATGCAGATGTGGTCACCTCATCTAAAAAAAATTATCTTGGCCTTGGAAAAAAGTTCAGAAAAGGGTAACAAAAAGATTAGGGATTTGGAATGGCTGCCATATAAGGAGAGATTAATAAAACTAGAACTTTTCATCTTCGAAAAGAGGAGACTAAGGGAGACATGAGAGAGGTCTATAAAATCATGACTGGTATGGAGAAAATAAATAAGGAAAAGTTATTTACTATTCATGGAGAATAGGTCCATCGATGGTTAATAGTCAGGATGGGAAGGAATGATGTTCCTAGCCTCTGTTTGTCAGAGGCTGGGAATGGGTGATGGGGAGGGATCATTCATTCCCTCTGGGGCACCAGGCATTGGCTACTATTGGAAAACAGGATACTGGGCAAGACTAACCTTTGGTCTGATTCAGTATGGCTGTTCTTATGTTCCGTGCTCTTCACATCCAACTAAACCATTTTAAAAACACAGTAATGCACTTCAAGGTATGTATTAAAAAGCCTATATATTACATACACATAGCCCAGCATTGGTGTGTTGAAACAAGAAAATATAAATGGCCATACTTGGTCAGACCCATCTAATCCAGTATCCTGTCTTCTGACAGAAGCCAGTATCATATGCCTCAGAGGGAATGAACACAGGACCCTCAGCAAGTTCGCAGATGACACTAAGCTAGAGGGAGAGGTAAATACGCTGGAGGGCAGGGATAGGGTCCAGAGTGACCTGGACATATTAGAGGATTGGGCCACAAGAAATCTGATGAGATGCAACAAGGACAAGTGTAGAGTCCTGCACTTGGGACGGAAGAATCCCAAGCACTGTTACAGGCTGGGGACCAAATGACTAAGTATCATTTTCTGCAGAAAAGGACCCAGGGATTACAGTGGTTGAGAAGCTGGATGTGAGTCAACAGTGTGCCCTGGTAGCCAAGAGGGCTAATGGCATATTAGGCTGCATTAGGAGGAGCATTGGATTGCCAGCAGATCCAGAGATGTGATTATTCCCCTTTATTTGGCGCTGGTGAGGCCACATCTGGAGTATTGTACAGTTCTGTGCCCCTCACTATATAAAGGATGTGGACGCATTGGAAAGGGTCCAGGGGAGGGCGACAAAAATAAGGGGGCTGGAGAGCATGACCTATGAGGAGAGACTGAGGAATTTGGGTTTGTTTAGTCTGCAGAAGAGAAGAGTGAGGGAGGATTTGAAAGTGGCCTTCAACTTCCTGAAGGGAGGTTCCAAAGAGGATGGAGAAAGGCTGTTCTCAGTAGTGATGGATGGCAGAACAAGGAGCAATGGTCTAAAGTTACAGTGGGAGAGGTCTAGGTTGGATATTAGGAAAAACTATTTTACCAGGAGGGTGTTGAAGCACTGGAATGGGTTACCTAGGGAGGTGGTGGAATCTCCATCCCTAGAGGTTTTTAAGACTCAACTTGACAAAGCCCTGGCCGGGTTGATTTAGTTGGGATTGGTCCTGCCTAGAGCAGGGGGCTGGACTTGATGACCTTCTGAGGTCTCTTCCAGTTCTCTACTTTTCATCGTATTTTTTGTTTGACAGCTACTGCACATTGAGTGGATGTTTTCACAGAGCTAATCACACAAACACCAAGATCTCTTTCTTGAATGGTAACTGCTATATCAGACCCCATAGTTTTGTGTGTATAACTGGGATTATGTTTTTCAATATGCATTATTTTACATTTATGAATATTGAATTTCCTCTGAATTTTTATTGCCCAGTCAGTCATTTTAGTGAGGTCCTTTTGTAGCTCTTTGCAGTCTACTTGGAACATAATTATTTTGTGTCATCTGCAAATTTACACTGTTTAACTCACTGTTTACCCCATTTTTTTTCCTAAATCAGTTTTGAATATTTTGAATACAATTGTTCCCAATACATACCTCTGAGGGAGACCTCTATTTACTTCTCTCTGCTGTGAAAACTGACCACTTACTTCAGCCTTTTCTTCCTGTCTTTTAACCAGCCACTGATCCATTAGAGCACTTTCTCTCTTATCCTTCATTTACTTTGCTTGAGAACCTTTGGTGAGGGAGCTTGTTTATCTTATTACTAGCCTGTACTTGTCAGGATCATCTGCAGAACTTTTCCTGAAAATCAGTGTTACGTTAGCTATCCTTTAGTAACCTGGTACATAGGCTGATTTAAGCAATAGGTTACATACCCCAGTTAGTAGTTCTGCAGTTTCATATTTTAGTTTCTTCCGAACTCGTGGGTGAATACCTAGGGACCCTAGTGACATACTACAGTTTGCTTTGTTAAGTTATTAAAAAACTATGTCTGTTGACGCTTCAGTATGGACAAGGGCACTGTGAACGTGAATGCCTCCATGATTGACCTTTGTGCCAGATGTCATTTAAAATTTGGTTATTACTCTGCCATTTCTTTTGCCCAAAGTGTGCTTGTACTTGTGCCTTATTCCAGATTTAGGGCACAATCCAGCAAAGCATTTATGCATGTGCGTAACCCTTTTTAAGCATGAGTTAGTCCCATTGACTTCAGTGAGTTGACACCTGTGCTTAGTCACACATATTTAAGCGCTTCGTTACTTCAAAGCCATAAACTGCAGCATTTGGAGCACTTTTCTTTAGCCAAATGGGGTTAGGCTATAAAAGGATTCAATTATGAGATTTTGAAATTATTTTGACTATTGTAATGATCTTAAAAAGATGTTGATATTTACTAGTAAAGATGCTGTTGGTAAGAGGAGTAGTATTTCTGTATCTAGTATGTGTTAACATTTAGCATCTCTCTTATGTATTTATTTCTACAGTTCAGGCAGTGGCTGAAGGAGGAATATGGAGAAAGTTCTTTGCAGGATGAGCAAGAAGCCAAAACTCTTCTGAGTAAATATAAGGAGCAGGCAGCGACACAGCCAAGTACCAGTGGGAGACAGTGGAATAATAACTTTTCCTCGCTGCCGTCCCTGTCATACAACTATACAACAGAGACGTAATCATTCTAGGCTGGATTCATTTTTTTTTCTCATCCCTGTTTAAAAACAGATGTCACCCGAGTCTCCTCCACACTCTACAGAAGTCATGCAAGCTGTGCCTTGTGGAAAGCTTGATGAAAATACTATATAGTGCATGTGTGTGTATTTGATACAGTTTTACAGTTTTATGTAAAAGCACTCTCTCTCTCTGTAACCTTCTCTGGTGAGAGGTATCCCTTTTGTCAAGTTCTCACTACCCTCAGACTCCACCCCCTTTGTAATATGCGCCTCTAATATGCATTCATGTACGCATGATAACATTGCCTCCAAAGAATGAGCTTCCAAAGTGTGTGAGCACTTACGTATTTTTTGCTTGTGCTTCACATTGCTGTTTGACCTTAGCTACCTCAAAAAATGCTGTTCATGTCACTGCGGTTGTAAATGCAACTTTGAAAATTGCATCATATAATCTTGATTTCGCACGTGATGAATGCAAAGTGTGTGTTTCATGATTTTTTTGTGTGTGAAAGCTTTATGGGTTTTATTTAAATTATTCATAGTTGTCACTAGTTGGGATTAAAAATGAGGTAGGAAGATTTGAGATGTGTAAATTCCATCTATTTTGCCAATATAAAACCAGTGGTCAAGTTTGTCAGTGTGCACATGCAAGCTAAATTTTAAATCGGAGTAAAAAAAACTAGAGGTCAAATTCTGCTTCTGATGTAAATCTGGAAGAGCTCGATTGATTTAGTTGGAATTATTCTGGATTTATAACAGTGTCACTACAAACAAATTTAATGAAGTATTTCCAGATTTACACTGGTGTTATGGTGAGGAGAATTGGATACAATGTCCTTACTTTTAGTCTTTGATTCAGAGCATGCAGGGTTTTTGCTTAAAGATTTCAGAACAGAGAAGGAAACTCCCAGCCTGCAAGGATTTTTTAAAAGAAATATACAATGAATGATGAATGCCCCAGTCATCCAGAGTAAGACAGAGATTCAGCACATTATACTTGACCTGATTTTTAAAAAAATGTTTTGTCCTTTGATACCCTAATTTAGAAACATTTAACATGCTGTTTGATGCAAGCTGACAATGTCTTCACACAGTGATGAGCGCTGGGATGAACTGTAAGGATAAAGTAAGCCCCCAAATATTTTGGTATCTTACTGATTTTAATGGAATGGAAAGTATGGATATAAAATCCATCAATGAAAAATTAGGATTTATACAATTATTATATTCCAGCTCCAATCTGCACCAAAATTCTATGTTTGGGGCCTCATCACACAACAAGTTGTTGGTGTATTGGTGGCAGGTGTTGGGATATTATAGGACTTAGAAAAGCCTTACCCTTTGTTTCCAACCTAATAGCTTGCTGAATTCTATGCGTGTATGTGTTACATAATCTTTTGACAGCCACCATGATTAATAGATAACACTTGGCTAGCAAGCAGACAGGTAACTGTATATGAATTTCAATAGGTGAAAAGGTTTGCCTAAGACTGTACTAAATTGTGCTGTCATGCACAGTCCCTAGTTTTTGTGGATTGGAGACTTTCCTCTTTGTAAAAATCTTACACACAGGACTGAGAGTGATGATCTCCTTGTTCAAACCTGTAGTCACAAGACGATGTGTATGGCAAAAGATTTCCATGTGTTTACAGCAAAAGTAGTGTGTGTGTGTGCGTGTGTGTGTGTTACCTTATACTGAGAATAGTGGGAGACATTGGTTAATGTTTTCTGTTCAGATTTGTTTGGTTTTTGTTTTGTTTTGTTTTAATTGGCTGGTTGACTTCCAAAACATCAGCCTCTGAAACAACAACATTCAATGCCTGGATAATTGAGATGTCTCAATAGTCCTAAAGCCCACACACTTGTGAAACTACAACTGGAAAGCAGACTTAAGAATAAAGAAAATACTTAGATGAGAGTTGGAGTGCTACTTTCCCAGCACACACAAACTCGTCTTTTTCTTTAATGGGCCCTGTAGATCTCTTTGGCTAGGATCCTATTTTCTCTGAACATCATTGGTTGCATCACCCTTGTAAATCCAGGCTATAATTGCTCTGTGTTCTCCTTCAAGGGAGTGGAACAGAATTAAGGGAGAGAGAACCCACAGCAGCATATGGAAGGCTGGGCTGTCCTGTCCATGTTGGAAGTATGACTATAGGATTCCCTAAATCAAGGCACAGAAGGGATGTCAGTCACTGACTGTCCTTCTTCCAGTCCTGTAAGAAAGGAACAAAACAGCCATTGTCCAGAAACATGACAGGCTCTTCCCTTACCAGCCTTTCAGTGACAGCTTAAGGGGCGACTAGACTATGTGAATAAATGATTATCCACCAGAAGACAGTCAACACTCATGTGACTGACTTCAGCAGTATAGATTGTATCCAGTTTTTCCGCTGCTTTCTGTGTTGCCTTTCTGTATTTCTAAGCCCCTGTTTTGTTTTTCCTTCCTCTATCAAATACATGAAACTTTTTAGCAACTTATTGAACATCTTGAGTTACATAAATAACTTATTGTTTTATAAAGTTAATATCCTTTTGTGACTACAAGGAAACATTTTAGCGTTCTATAGGTAACTTCATCAGTATTTATTACTCTGATTTTAATCTGGAACCAGTTGCTATTCTGTTTTGTTGGCTGATTGGAAAAAATATTAACATATTTTGTGTCTCTTAAACAAAAGAACATTGATTGTTTATAATGGTCACTGTATAGAACTAAGTCAAAGAAAGACTACAGTAATTACTTCAATCAGTTAGAAACTGAAAACCCTAGTAATCTTCTTGGTTCTCTGTCTTCCTTTTTGGCATCATAATGAAGCTTCATCTTGGGTTTTTTCTATGGTTTGTATTTAATTTCTATTATTTTCTATAAATAAAAGGAAATGTTAATAGCCTACCTATTTGTGTATTTTCTTGAAAGACCTACATTAATACTCTGCTGGATCCCTAATCCTTGACTAACATCTCTACTTTTTGCAAACGGATTCACTCTGCTGTTCAGATGAAGTTGCACTTTCCACCATAGAGATCTCCGTAGCCCAAAAAGGATCCCCTCAATCCTTCCATGGGTTGGTTCATTGATCTCTTCCAGGTGAGTAAAGAAGTTCCTCCCTTCTTCTCCCCTCCCTCCTGAAATAGGGTTGTGGAGCCTTGGCAGCCCTGCTACACTTGGTTACTGTGGTGACAGTATCGGCAGTACGCAGGCCCTAGTGGTCTGAATTCTTGGTTAGAGTTCAGACAATTAAAGACCACTGTGAAAACTGACTAGAACCCAAAAATCATGAATCTCGTTAATTTGCTGTATATTTTAGAGAGTTTGCATTTGATCAAGAACTCCTAAACGGTAAGGACTGGGACAGTCACGTTTGGATGTAGCTTCCTTTTATCATAACTTAAGCAAGGTCAGGGTTTGGTTGTGCCAGGACAGTGGGACCTGTGAGGAATGTGATTGTTTCACATTAGATGGGAAGGCAAGGGTGTGATGGCAGGGACAGTTATACTCACAAATGACCTCAGCGAAGGCAGCAAGTGTCCCAGCCCCAAGGAGCAGCCACGAGCAACTACCCACTGTGACATGTAGCTCCTGTCACCCGGGACCAGCCCTGGGGAGAAGCCGGCAGATGGGACCAAGCCTTGGACATCACCAGGTACCTCTTCTAGTAATGTATGTTTAAATCTCTCCTGTGCTCTGCTTATTACATATAAAAGTAGCCCATGGGGGACTGGTTATCTTTGCAGTAGCAGAGGAGAACTGTTGTACATAGCTCCCTAACAATATCCTTGCCAGCTGATAGTTAAAATAGGATGTGCAGTGACTTGTTGACATTTCCCCCTTTGGAATGTTTTCTTTTCCTGGTATGCCATTGTTTTAGATGTTAATAAAACTAACTAGGTTTTACCATGTGTTGCAGCGTGGTGGTGTATATTGATTGCTTGTACTATCGTAGCACCTGGGAGCACATTGTGCTAGTTATAATCCACATTACCATAGTGTGGGTCTTTGTTCACCCTCTAGTGGTTGATCCATATAAAAGGCTGATGAGTCATCCCAAGTGATCAGTTAAGAAAGAGATTTAATCTTTTTCTCAAGAACTAGAGATTCATGCTTAGTGCAAAGAGGTCCGTAGTTCAGTACTCGCTGGCAGCCCTTATGGGATAGTCATCACAAAGTATATTCCATTTATAACATATGAAATGTGTTAAAAAGGTTAAGATTCCCAGAACTGCCCAATTTAATTCAGAGTTTTTATGACACTGAAGTACTATTTCCATTATTGTCTCACAATTTGTCAGCAGTCTTCGGGAACCAAAACTATTGACTAGATTAACCATTGCTTAAGACGGTCACATGGCTTTGTGGCATAAAACAAAGGACCCGTGGGCCAGATCTACACTAGAACAATTTGTCAGCATTGTTACAATGGTTGGATGTTAGACCACATCTGTACTTACCTGTGGATCGACGCACCGGAGGTTCATCATCTAGTGTTTGATTTAGTGGGTTTAGTAAGGACCTGCTAAATTGAATGCTAAGGGACTCCCTGGTCAGCACCGGATTCCTACTCCTCACAAGAAGTACCGTATTTTCCGGCATATAAGACAACCTTTTATGCTAAAAAACATCCCCCAAAAGTCAGGGGTCGTCTTATACGCCGGGTATACAGGCAGTCCCCGACTTGCAGGTACGAACGGGCTTTTCTCGACCCGGAGGACACAGACTGCAGGACCTTGCGGTCCCGCCGCCCGTGTACTCCGGGGCGAGAAAAGCTGCTTCGCGTCCCCCTGGTCTGCAGACCAGGAAGACGCGGAGCAAAGCTGCGGAGGGGCTCCGGCAGCAGGGCAGCCCAGACGCGCCGCGGCTGTCCCGCTGCCGGCATCCTCAGAGGCTTTGCTCCCGGTGTCCCTGCTCTGCTGGTGACGGTCCCCAGCAGACCAGGGGCACCGGGAGCAAAGCCGAAGCGGCGGCGGGGTGCCGCGCTTCTGAGGCTTTGCTCTGGCAAAGCCTCAGAGGCGTGGGACCCCGCCGCTGCTGCGGCTTTGCTCCCGGTGCCTCTGGTCTGCTGGGGACTGTCTCCAGCAGACCAGTGACACTGGGAGCAAAGCCGCAGCCGTGGCGGGGTCCTGCGCCTCTGAGGCTTTTCCAGAGCAAAGCCTCAGAAGCGTGGCACCCCACCACCGCTTCGGCTTTGCTCCCGGTGCCCCTGGTCTGCTGGGGACTGTCTCCAGCAGACCAGGGACACCGGGAGCAAAGCCAGGGGAGGCGGACGGGCGCTGGGGCACTGCCGGTTGGCCTTTTAAAGGGGGGGTAGTCTTATACGGCGAGTATAAGACGAAAACCTATCTTTTAACTAGAAAATTAGGGGGTCGTCTTATATGCCCAGTCGCCTCATACGCCGGAAAATACAGTAAGGGAAGCCGAAGGGAACGTTTTCCCCGTTGACCTCCCGTTGAAGGCATGGCACTAAGGTTCAAATTAAGGTATGTTGATTCCAGCTAAGCAATTAATGTAGCTGGAATTGCATATCTTAATTTGAATTTATCCCTTAGTGTAGACTTGGCCTTAGATAGCCACACCTTTGCTGATATAGCTGTGCCAGCAAAACTTCCAGTGTAGATGCAGTTATGCTGAGGTAAGAGTGGCATCTGTAGTATAGATAAGGCATTGGCACCAGAGAATTTTGATACTTTGCATTATATAGTTCAGAGTATTTGATGTATTTTAACTGTATTCAGACAGCAAGTCTGCTCCAGAGCCCACTGACATTGATGTGTCTGCTTACGTGTTAATACTTTGAGTGTTTAAGTTCTTTACTGAATTGGACCAGAGCTCAGGTCAGTTGGACTCCAAATCTCTTACCATATTAGTTTTTGGGCCTAACTTTATGCTCACCTACACCAGGGAAAATGGCAATGAATCTTTAATAATTATTCAGTATGAGTGTGAGCTGCGTCCTCTTCTATACAATTATAGACTATTAGATTTACCCAGCATTGCTCAGATCCTTAACTCGATTAATTTTTGTTTTTCTTCATTTAAATCATTGCTCTGGGGTGAGGCTAGGAATGAAGGATTCAGTATGCAGGCTGCCCTGTGGAGAGAGAACTACCTTGGCGCTCCCCACAGCCCCAGGGCAGGCTGTGGGGAGTATAGGAGTCAGGGCAGGCTGTTGGAAGGGGTTCTGGGGGCTGTAGGAAGAGTGTTATAGCTGTCCTAGTCACCATCTTTGATCCCTTGCTGCCCTGCTGTAGTCTCATTATATAGTATAACTGTCCCTGCTAGCAGCCCTCTCCCTTTCTGGGTTATGAAAAACATTTGCATTCCAAGCACATCCCATTGTTCTGGCACAACCAAACCCAGATCTTGATTTAAGTTAGGATAAAGAGGAAGCTACATAACAAATTTGGTGGTCCTAGCTCTTACTGTTTAGGAGGAGTTCTTGAACAAATGGACAGACAGACTCACTCACAGACAGTTAAGCTTTTTCAAATATATAGTAGATAAAATAACCAGATTCCAGTGATCATTTTCATCTCTCCACCATCACTTTTCACTTAGGAAGATTAGGATGATGTGTTTTAGATCAGTGTTTCTCAACCTTTTTCTAGAGTACCCCTTTTTTTAAAAAAAAAGTATAAGTCCCTACAGTTTTTCAGACACACACATTTTTTTTTCTACCATTGCAGCACATTTGTTTAAACAACTTACTTGTAGCCAGGCGGGCGATGACATTTTTGGGTGTAAAAATACAAAAATAATAAAGCGCTGTAAAACTTAAACAAAAATTCAGTTTTCTCCAAATTTCAGTTGTTGATGTACCCCCCAGACTTCTGTCAAGTACCTCCAAGGGTACTTGTACCACTTGTTGAGAAACATTGTTTTAGATTACTTAATAAATCAAAGCACTGCACTTCAGTGTTGCTTTATTACTCATGTTAGGACTGCAGGGCAATGCTCACTAAATTCCCCACGTCCTTTCCTAGCATACATGGGGGCTCAAGTGTAACAGGGGACAATTCTTTGAGGGCGATGTCTTGTTTGGTTGTACCAAAGTTCTGGTCAAGAATATGGAGAGGACCTTCCCAGGACACTATAGTGGGAACTAATTGGAGCTGGTTGTGCTGGAGGGCAGGGTAAATTTTGGACTTTCTAGACACTATTAGAAAGACATTCTCAAGTCACTGGTGACTTATTTTTATAGAATCCCCTGGAGATGTAAAATATGTGACTGTTACAAAGTTAGTTATTTATAAATTATATTCTCAGCAGAGCTTTAAATATGATTCTTGCTTTACCACATGGGCTGAGCTAATTTAAATTAAATCATTGGTGACTAAGCTTTGTAACGGTCCAATATTTTTCCTTGTTCTTTGACTTGTGCGCATACCCTTGTCTGTACATGTCTGAACATCTGCAAGTTTAGGTTTGCATTTGCAGAGGCTAATTATGCAAACTGCAGTTTACAAAGAGTTAATAGCTCACAAGTTGCAAGATTACATCCTGTAGCTTTCGTGTAGTTTCTAGTGTACAATTATTAGGAGTTGTCATCTAACAGTGTATAAGCAGGTGCATAATTACCCTGGAAACACAGCACAGCTCTGAATCCTAATGAAAGGCCAAATTCTTCCCAAGAGAAACTCAGTCCAACTTCATCAGATTAAGGCAAAATTAGGTTGCTAATGAAGATTTTTCAGGATCTTCTTAGTCCAGCTTCTATTTTTTCCAGGTGCAATTTTCATACTTAAAAAGTGTGTCCTCCAGTTTGCCTCTCCAGGGAATTATGGATAAAAAAATATTGTATGTAATCCTGAGTCACAGGACATTGGAGAGAAAAGTTAGGTGAAGTAATATCTTTTATTGGACCCCTTTCTGTTAGGGTACGTCTAGACTACAAGTCTCTTTCGAAAGAGAGTATCTAGATTGCAACCTCTTCTTTCGAAAAAGTGAGCCATTTTTTCGAAAGAGAGCACCCAGGTAGTCTGGATGCTCTGTTTCGAAAAAGCCCTGTTTGCATTCAAGAACGCCTTTTTTTTGAAAGAGCACTTTCGAAAAAAGGTGTCATTCCTCGTGAAATGAGGAGTACCGCCATCGAAAGAAAAGCCGCGTTCTTTCGATGTAATTTCGAAAGAACGTGGCTGTAGTCTAGATGCAGGTGAAGTTTTTTTTCGAAAAAAGGCTACTTTAAACTAGAAAGCTACTTTAAACAAAAAAGGCTACTTTTTTCGAAAAAACCCTGCAGTCTAGACACAGCCTTAGTGAGAGAGAATGTTTTGAGCTAGTAGAGGGCTCTTCTTCAGATCTGAAAAACATAGTGTCAATGCTAAAAAGAAGGTGGAATCTATTATTTAGCATGTTTCACCTTCATTTTAGCTGTGACACTGAGTACATTTTACAGACATGAAGAAAAGTGCTCTGTAAACTTGGATAAAAGTATTGTGAGATTGACCTGTCAACTACATCAGGTGCAAACTCGTAATTCAATATATCTGCTGCATGGGCTAACAGATGATCAAGGGTACAAAAATAAAGCTTCAGTAATTTTTCCTTGTTGAAATTTGTTTATATAAAGATATATTTAATGTTCTGCTAAGACATATATATTTTTGATATTTATCCCAGGACTCCTGAAATGGGCTAATTAATGCAAATGAAAGCATACTGTGCAAAGTTTCTGAGATGGGGGTATCTCTGGCCTTTGTGGCTCCCTACAAGAAGCCCCATGCTGCTTCTACACTCTGCCCGAGAAGCACCATAATGACAGAAAAGGAGCAGCAAAGGGCTTCCTAGAGCAGTGTTTCTCAACCTTTTTTAATTAAGTACTCCTTAAAAAAATAAGTACCTCCAGTACCTACAGTTTTTCAGACACACAACATTTTTTTCTACCATTGCAACACATTTGTTTAAACAACTTAATTGTAGGTAGGAGGGCGATGACATTTTTGGATGTAAAAAGTACAAAAATAATAAAGCTCTGTAAAACTTAAAACAAAAATTCAGTTTTGTCCAAATTTCAGTTGTGTTGACATACGCCCCAGACTTCTCTCGAGTACCCCTAAGGGTACTTGTACCACTGGTTGAGAGACACTGGTCTAGAAGCCTCATGGATGCAGTCAGTCTCAGCCCAGCAGGCTCAAATAAAAGGAGGTACAGGGTCTTAGCATGCAAGATCAAGATCAAGATTCTAGTTTAAAGGAAATGTTGAATGATTGGTACAGTTTATTTCCATCAGCCATTAGGGAGATGGCATAATCCAGTATGGCACTAGACAAAGAGTCAGGAGGTTTGAATTTTGTTCCCAGCTCTGCTGCTGATCTGTTGTGAAACTTTGCGCGCCAGCCACTTCACTTCTTTGATTCAGTTTCTAACCTGCAAAATGTGGATAAATTATACTAACCTCCTTGGGAAAACTCTGAGATATATAAATGAAATTACTAAAATGCACTATGTAAGAGTTAAAGGTTTATTAAATTATTAACATGTATAGTTAATAACTTGTTACATTTCCTGTATTTTTTTAAAATTTAGTGGCAGTGCTTCAGGACTGCTATACAGATGACTTGGTTTAGTTTAAAATACCAACGCCACCTCTTGCCGCCTTCCCCTCCTCCCCCCCACAACCCAAAGACTATTTAGAAACTTCAGCCATTGTAGAATGTGGCTGTTCCTCTTCTGGGCAGTTTTTTTTCTCACACAAAGCTGATAACTCCCATGATCTGGTACTATTATCTGTTTGGATACAATTCTATATATTGGTACTGATTAATGAAGCCTTATGTTCATCAGATCCTTAGGGCTAAATTGTGACTTTGTTACACACATTGAGCAAGGGACAGTGAATAGTTTTACTGATCCAGGAGCAGATGAGAAAATGGATTATGATTCATACTCTCAATATGGTTGCAAATTACCCCTATTACTCCAGGGTTAGAGGAGGAATTCAATTCAATTTTGAGTTCATGAAATTACTTGACTCAATATGATGCTTTAATTGATTATTTTAATTGTGTACAATAGAATATTTGAACACTGGTGAACATTATGTACATAAATCTCCTCCCCTCCCCCGATAATATGGGGGCTAGGGTTTTGAAAATAGTTTGACTGCTGTGGGGCGAGGAACACAGGTTTTGTTTGTTTGTTTGTTTGTTTGTTTAAATGTGCCTAGTTACTCTGGAAATGTTTTAGGGGAGCAGTCAGCAATCAATGAAGCAGTCCACTTGGTTAATTTAAAAATGTATTTTCATTGCTTCTTGTCAAAACCAGGAACATTAGATGAGCAACAAAGGAAAAAAATTAGTCATTACTATGTAAGCCATACTTCTATTTAATGTTCCATTAAGTCCTTAAAAACCTGTGAGCTACAGAATTTATACAAATAAATATAGGATTAGTGATGTGTTTCCAATCTTTTAGTAGGAGGCTACAATTAAAAAACCTCCTTTAACAGTGATAACGATCACAAATCCAGGCATATGTGAGCTTGGAGAGAGGTGGGGCAAGGAACTGGAAAAATCTGAACATTTGTTTGCCCATTGAAATAAGAAACTCAAAATTGTACTCTAAGGAGACTTCACCACTTGGCAAATACATTTGTATGAAGTGCACACTGTTTATATGAAGAGACATATTGAGTATATTGATATGTTGTAGGTTTTCCACTTGTGAATCGAAAGCAGCAGATTGTGGAGGAGAATAGGACACAAATCTTTAGTGGGGGTTGAAAGCATTTGGTACATTTCAAAGAAAAAGACTTTTATGAAGTGACTAGTGAATTTGAGTGACCCCAGCTTTTGGGTGCTCATACTAAAAACTGAAAATTGGCTTCCCTTGAAGAAGATGGATGCTGACAGCTTTCTGAAAATCAGACCAGTCCTGGTGTCTCAAGTTGGGCGCACAAAAGGCTCTTGAAATCAATGGTCACTTTTGGAAAATGCTGGCCTTGTTCTTTAGATGTGTATTTGGGAGCCGAAAGCATAAAAGCAATCCCTGTCAAGTTCTTTTGTGGCAGCATACAGGGAGTGTGAAATTTATCAAGAGGTGTGAAATCACAACAGCCTTGATTATCATTTGGCAGCAAAGCGCCTCCCTACCGGACGCTGTGTGGTATGTTCTATGCAAACGTTTTATCTCAGCTACACGGTATGTAATCTTTACAAGACTTCCAATGGGCAATAGGATGGTTTGCGATTTTGAAGGGATTTCCAGTAAGGTGCTGTGTCTTGATGACTCGAATGGGAGTCAGGACAGTCTTTCATTTGAGATATGCAGATGATGATCGTTGTCATCTTTGAAAGTAATTTACCGAACATGATGGAAAAAGAAAGATCACATAGTCATCATCTATTTCAGTCCTATAATTAAATTCCACACACTCATTCTCCCTCCCAAGGGATGACAGTAACAAGCCAGCTCTCCGCTTCTGTCTCAGTTTGTGGTACTGCCCTGCAGTAGACAGCTGCATAGGTTGTGTGATGGCTGAAAATCATAATGGATAATGAGAACTAAACCAGGGTCACAGTGGACTGGCTCAATTGATCATTAAAGGTAAGAAGACATAGGATCACTCTCAAATGTGAGCCAAACTGGGCTCTGATTTTTTGGCCTGGCTTTATCAAACTGTGGGATCTTTACAATCAAACAAATAGGGGATAGTGGCAAATGGAGATCTGGGATCCAGGGCAGCTTTGAGGACCAATGTGTATTTCTTGAGAGGAAATCATGTGGAAAGAGGCAGACAAAATGAAGAAGGCATTTCTTCAAGAACAAGCATCAGGCAGACAGTGATCTTTTATCTGGCCAAAAGAGGGCAACAATCATGCCAACTGAGCAAACTGATTAGTTAAGCAAATACTGTGCAATGTTGTAACTGTGCTGGCCTCAGGATATTAGAGAGGTTAATTACCTTGTGTTTCCAATTTTTCACAGGACATTTACTTTACCTGAGAATAATTTTATTAGTGAGGATTTTTATCTGATGTGTCCTTTTAAGTATCACTTCCCATTTTTTCGCTAGCTACTTTAAAAACTAGTCGTCTGATGCATTTGGCAGGGAAATCTCTCCAACGTATTTGGCTCCCAGATTCTGTGTTGATGGAAGACATAGTAGGACCTAGATAGATAAAAAAAAACAATCTGTTCAGTGCCCCATCCTCCTCTCTCTTGCCAGCCCAGACCTTCTGTAACCGATAAGAAATCAAGATCCTGTACTCATTGAAGTGAATGGCTAACCTCATATTAACCACAATGAGAACACAACCGATCTTCAAGTTTTGCAGGTCAAAGCTTGTTAAGGCTACTGTACGTGGCCGTATAATTCTTTTTTTCAACACGCTCACTAGCAGGGTTATAGAAAGCAATGTGAGAGCTGTTAGTAAACTTTAATAGCTTGTTAAGACAATTTACTATCTTTATAGTACAGGAATTATATAAAATATACAAAGCAGCAACTTTCTTTCTCTACATACCAAACTCCTGTCCCAGCAAAAGTAGTTCATGTATGCTGAAGGAATTCATCCCTTTAATAGCAAATTGATGTTACAACTATCTTAAAAACTTAATAGATGCTTCTTATAAAATAAGCACACTTGAAAGCAACTAGGGCAGCAAATGTTTCTATACACCAAATACAGAAATAACATCTGTCACGTAACACCTAATGAGGATCTCAAAGTGCTTTATGAAGAATGGTAGGTATGAGCATCTTCAAGTTACAGTTGTGCAAAGCATGGATTGCCATGTGACTTGCCCAGTGTGTCACAAGAAAGCAGTGGCAGGTTGCCTGACATCTAGATCCCTGTTTTAACTACTAAATGATGCTACCTGGCTTTGTGTGGCATGTATAATCACACTTACAATAAATGAAAAACAGCAACCAGAATTTATTTGAACAGAGGCTATTTTTTAGTCTAATCCAGACCAAAAAGAAAAAGTTATGCAATAAAATGAGTACTATTGAGTGGGCGAGGGAAATTCTTGGTGTTTTCTATCATGCTTTACTTAAACATACCTTGCATGGCTAAATTTGCGTCATCAGCAATGTGAAAAGCTTTATTATGCTTCAAAAGAGAAGCATTTGCCCATGCTAAGAACTCACCCTTTAGAATGTCCTTCCTGTTCATGTTAACCAAGAGTAACCATGCATGCAGAGACCTTTTTTTCACCAGAAGAAAAGAACACATGCTGGTAGAGCTCATGAAATAGACCATCCTGATGATATCAGCTGTCAACAGTCACTGCAGCTGTTTGTTTGTCAAAAATATTATGGGCCAACATCAACTGTCAGAAGAAATTCACAGAACATGCAGAATTGACTCCCGCATTTCCTTAAATTAAAAAGAAATATTAAGGTGAATAATTCATTTGTTTTTAAATGGCTAAGTGGGAGATTTTCAAAGGTAAAACGCAAAAAGTGGTGATTGGATGCCTGAAAGTTGAAATCCTCTTTTTGCCTTTGCAAATCTCCCTTTTACTGTCCCAAGCATCTTGCTTCTATCTGATTCTATGGGGTAAGTGGTTCTAAAAACAAATATTGTATGCATGAAACCTTCCCTGTTGCATACCTATAGACATTTCTTCCTCATTTTGCCTGTTCAACAATTTTTTAAAATTGGCACAATAAGGTACCAGCTGTCTTGAGAGGTTTTGTGTCTGTGCGTGCATGTGTTAAAATTAAAGAGGTTGCAAAGTGAAACACTCAAAAGTTAGGAAGTACCAGAATTAAGATTGTCTGTTCAACAGTTCAGAACATAAGAACAGCCATATGGGGTCAGATCAATGGTCCGTCCAGTCCAGTATCCTGTCTTCTGACAGTAGCCAATGCCAGGTGCAACTTTAATACAACCCTCTTGTGTGGATGCATCATGGTGTAATTTTTTATTATTTGATCAAATAGTTTTTTCAACTGGTTCACTACATTATTCAGTGCTCAGAATAGCTCAGCTCTTAGAATTAATCAAGATTATGTAGTGAAAGGAGGCTGTTGTCTGTCTCCTTTTGGCTCATAAGCTGGAAAGGGTGTTGTGAATGAGGTAGGGAATAGTATATAGCAGGACAGTTTCATAACTAAGAAAACTAATTATTGCCACGGGGAACTAGATTCTATTCCTCCTTTTGGTCATATGTGATACTGGTTAAGTCTCTTAGGGTACGTCTACACAGTCACACGTAGATAGCACCACATTTTGAAATAGGCTGTCTCAACAGTGCCCCATTATTTCAAAATTATTTCAAAATAACGTGTGGGCTGTTAAGACGCACACAATGCTATTTTGGGATAACAGACGTTATCCCGAAATAGCGCAGCTGTGTAGATGTACCCTTACACCCAACTTTTCACATGTGGTCAATGATTGTGTATTGCTTATTTTCTAGGTGCTTTACTTGAGGCAGGGTGTCTGATATACACAAGTGCTGTGCACCCACAGCTGCAAGTGAAATCAGTGGAAGCTGTATTTTGAATATATAATGTGAACTACCCTGAAAAATTAGGTCCTAGTCATCTCATACTGGACATCTAAAATTAGTGGATATGTTTGCCCTCTCTGTGCCTCAGTTCTTGAGCTGTAAAATGGGGAGGATGATGCCCTCTTATCTCACAGGCAGGTTGAAAATATATTCTTTAATGTTTGTGAAGCACTTGCATATTATAGTCAGAAGCATCATAGAAAAGCTCTCAAGGAAATTAATAATTCTTGTCTTCAAAGCAAGGCTGGAATAGCAGGTAGTATATTTGGCCTGAGATCTCAAGGAGAAACAAAATACTGAATAGTTTGTTCGGAAAGGCTATTTCTATACTCGCGACTTCTTGTGCGAGTAATATGCAAATGAGGCTAAGCGTGGAATATTGCCGAGCCTCATTTGCATACCTAATGAGCCACCATTTTTTTGGTGGCTCATTAGGAGCGTCTACACTGCCCCTTCTTGCGCAAGAAAAACCCTCTTGCGCAATGCTGTTCTTCCTGAAAAGTAATAGGTGGAACAGCATTGGGCAAGAGGGTTTTTCTTGCGCAAGAAGGGGCAGAGTAGACACTCCTTCTTGCGTAAGAGCCTCTTCTGAAAAGAATGGTGGCTCATTAGGTATGCAAATGAGGCTCGGCGATATTCCACGCTTAACCTCATTTGCATATTACTCACGCAAGAAGCTGCGAGTGTAGACATAGCCCATGTGAGTCCATTCTACAAACTGAAGGGGGCAGGGGTACTATGGAAAAATAGTATGAGAGTAATCCACACACCTAGTGAGGTTACAGAGCAATTTGAGTGGTACCTAGACCACAGCAACAGTTAAGATCAAGAGACCTCTACAGCATGTGCTGGGAGCCAGCTGGCTTTTAGTTCAGAGGGTAGAGGCTCCTATACTCAGCTCCAGAGGTCCCAGGTTCAAATCCACTTGGTGGCAGTTACAAGAGCACACAATTAAAGACTGTATTGTAATGCATAGGCCCAAAAAAGGGGCAAAATTAAGGCTGTGCCACAAAAGGTTCATCCCTCCAGACTCGTCATTACAGTCTTCTTCCCCCTCATCTCTAGTCTCTTTGTGCCCAGACTGTTCAAGCCCCTCTCCACCACACACTCTTTGTCCCCAGTCTCCTTGCCCAGCCAGACCAAGGTGCCTCAAGTGCTGGAGTCCTAAAAAAAGAAACATCAAGATGCACTTGTGGTTTCTCAGGTGTTGTCACTTCTGAGTGATGATTCCGGAAGGTTCTACCAGCTCCCCCCACACATGCTGCAATGCACAACCTGCTTCACTTTATGCACTGTTACTTAATTGTCTCTGTTCCCTCACATCCCACCACCATTCACATTCCCTGTCTCTACAAGAGCCCTACTACCAATGACCTTCCCTAGGCTTTTCTGTCCATCTCAGTGCCCTCAGTGCCCTCACTTTCTAGCTTCTTATCCTGTGTCTGCTCACTGAGTCTCAGTTCTCTTTCTGGAGCTCATGTCCTTTTCAATTGGGATCTTCCACACCATTGCTTCCCAATACTTACTTTGAAGTCCTACTTACGTAAGAACACCCATAGTAGGTCAGACCAACGGTCCTGCCAGCCCAGTATCCTGTCTGCCAACAGTGGCCAATACCAGATGCCCCAGAGAGAGGGAACACAACAGGTAATCATCATGTGATTCCTCCCCTGTCACCCACCTCCAGGCAGATAGAGGCTAGGGATATCATTCCTACCCATCCTGGCTAATAGCCATTGATAGACCTAACCAAGAATCGATCTAGTTCTTTTTTGAATCCTGTTAAAGTCCTGGCCTTCACTACATCCTCTGGCAAGGAGTTCCAGAGGTTGACTGTGTTCTGAGTGAAGAAAAACTTCCTTTTGTTTGTTTTTAAACCTGCTGCCTATTAATTTCATTTGGTGACCCCTAGTTCTTATATTGTGGGAATAAGTAAATAACTTTTCCTTATACACTTTTTCCACACCAGTCATGATTTTATAGATCTCTATCATGATCTCTATCATCCCCCTTTAGGGTACGTCTAGACTGCGGGGGTATCCTGGAAAAACTTCATTGTGTCCAGGGAACGCATTTGCTCTTCTGTTTTTTTTTTTTTTTGCGGAAGAGCAAATGCGCTCTTTCGGAAGCCCTGTCTTTCTTGTTCTATGAGGAAGAACAGATCTTCTGAAAGAGGGGGGATTTTCCAAAATTTGGCCCAGTGTACACGGAAAAAAAAATGGAATAAGGTGCAGTGTCGACTTAGCTTTAGTCTCCTCTTTCCTAAGATGAAAAGCTCTAGTCTTTTTAATCTCTCTTCAAATGCGACCCGTTCCAAACCCCTAATCATTTTTTCTGATAGATCATTGTAGTGTAAACATAGCCTGAGTGGAAGTTTTCAGAGAATTATCTACCATGACTCCAAGATCTCTCTCTTGAGTAATTGTAGCTAAATTAGTCCCCATCATAATGTATGTATAGTTGGGATTATTTTTCCAATGTGCATTACTTTATATTTATCAACATTAAATTTCATTTGCCATTTTGTTGCCCAATCACTTCCCTTCCACTCTGTCTCTTTCCTCCCTGCTATCTCTCCTCTGATCAGGCCTAGTTTCTTTGCTCAGGTTGTCTCTGACCTGCTGCTAGCCTCAAGACCGCATCATCCATACTCCATGAGTCGTTGGTCCAATCTATTCCCTCAGCCTTCCCCTGAAACACCTGATGTCTCACTGTTGTCCTTTCTGCACTTGAATCAGATGGCTTCCTCCTCCTTGCTGCCTGGGGACAGCAGAAGAGTCAGTGATAGCAAAGAGGAGACAAGTTCCCTCTGTTTGTTTGTAGTGGTGTGGTAGCTGTGTCCGTTCCAGGCTATTACAGAGACAAGGTGGGTGAGGTAATTTATTTTATTGGACCAACTTTGCTGGTGAGAAAAACAAGTTTTCAAGCTACACAGAATTGTGTTGCAGTCAGACTATCGCAGCTAACTTTTTCACACTCCTGAACAGAATTAATTTTATGTGCACCAATATGGAGGTGAGGTGAGACAAATCGCCTCCATTTTGGTGCACATAACAAAATTCAAATGATGGGGGAGGAACCAAGGGGTTCTGAGTGCGCGATGGGCTCAGGGTTGGGATGCAAGGCTGGGAGTGCTCTGTCTAGGAGTACAGTTTCTGGGATCGGGCCAGAGATGAGGGACTCATGACTGTGTCAGAGAGTTGGGGTGCAGGGATGTGAGGTCTCTAGCTGGGGGGTATGGGCTCGGGGGAGGGGCTGCAGATGAGGGACTCAGGACTGGGACAGAGGATTGAGGTGCAGGAGTGTGAGGACTCTGGATGGAGTGCAGGCTGTAGGGTGGGGGCTGGGCTGAGGGATTTGGTGCGATGGAGGGTGCTCTGGGGCTATTGCGAGGAGACAGGACTCCCCCCAGCTCCCTCTCCTTGCAGCAGTACCTGAGCTGGTGGGGAGAGGCACCTCTCGTTGTCATGGCAGCTCTGGGGCTGGGGCCGCAGGATAGGCACCCTCCCTGGTCCCAGCAGGTTTGCGCCAGAGCTGAGGGGTCACTGTGGCTATGGTTATTCGGGGCAGGGTAGGGGCTTCCCAGCTGTGGTTAGTCCAGGCTGCCCCAGCCGCAGCTAAGCTTGGGCCAGTGTAAGAGTGCCCCAGCCATGACTGAGTTTGGGCAGGGGAACCCTGGCTGCTGCAGATCCTGGCACTGGAGCTGCGGCTGAGCTCAGGCTGGGGTAAGAGTGACTGCAGGGCTGACTCACAGCAGTTACAGCTGGGGGAGGAGCCACTCGTTACCAGGACACCAGGTTGGGCTACATTGGGATCGGAGGACACGTGGCCCCACAGCTGCATCAGGTTCCTTGAGTGCCTACATGGCGCTAAATAGGCACCTGCCTGGCCAGGCAGCTTACAAGGAACTTAGCATCTTATATGAAAAATGTTAGGCCAAATGATTGAAGTTTGGCAACTTGGCATTTGAAAACCAGATCTTATAATGGGATGTGGGCAACCTTAATAATAGGCTGTTCTAACAGCCCCATTAATCTTTTTTTTTTCTCTTTAAACATCATTGAGCACAATGTGTATGTAGCTCTATTGTAAAGAGGCACTGCTCCAGCACGGACCATCAGACTGCTGTGATTCTAACTGGACAGTTTGGGAATTCATGATAAAATAAAATCCCATGATTTGGGGGGGGGGAGAGAGAAGTGTAGACATCACACAGCCCCCTGTCTCAGTGCAAGGATTGGGCCAGTGCCCTTGTATCCTTCTGCAGTGACCCTCATTTTCAGTGTTGCTGGGCACCCACACACCCACTGAAGCTGCAGGTTCTTGGAACCTCTGAAAATCAGGAATTTAGTGTTAATAGATGCCTTAGAGTAAATAGGGTGGAGAAGGGTCCCACCCCCCCCATCATGCACTGAAACTTGTACCGTATCCCACTAAGGAATACTACATTCTCACTGTGATTCAGAAGGTGCATTGGCTGAGATACAAAGCCTCAAAGAGCTTCCTTTGGGGCTGGGCATTTCTTACAGTGCCCCCTAATGTTCACCATGCCTTAAAGGCACGATGTAGCACTATTTGTTGAGTCACAAGAGAGGTGATCAACACTGTCCAGAATAAGTTATGATGTCAGTTGTATGGCGCTCACAGGCAACCTTGTAATTCCGACAAGTGCCAGGAAGTTGTGACCACCCTGCCCATCCCCAATCAGAGGAAGAATTCCACCTAGGCCACTGCTAGCTGCAGGGAGTGGGGGAGGCAGCACTGAGAAGGTTGGGAACCACTGATGAGTTATTTAGCAAATTGATCTACTGCTTGCACTTGCTCTTGAATTTCCAGCCGCATGTGTCCACTTGACCTGATCACGTTGCCCTGTGATTTGACCACATGCTGAAGAAGTGAAACCAATGCAGTTTAAAAAAACACACACTTGGACATTTGCTGTAACTTAAAGTATGATTGCATCGTGTATCAATGGGTGGGGTGTTATCTATTTTTGAGAATGAGATGGAAGTATTTACCATTGTATATATTGGTGAGGCTGATTGCTGACACTAGGAAAAATTCTGACTGGACCCATGCAGCCCCATTAAGTCCTTGGCTATAGATATTTCTTCTAAAATCACTCCTCTATACATATTTTGGGGCTGTGCAGACTCTTTTCAAAATGAGACGCCCTTGCCATACTATATTCATAAAGATCTCTCCTCCTTTATCGCATAAAGACCATTTTCTTACCATGCTGTAGTGATGTAACTAAAGACCAAATCAGACCAATCTTCTACAGAAAAGGGGTATTTATTAGCTGCCTAAGGCATTATAAAGAATCACTGGGGTTTTCCTTTGAAGAGTTTAGATTTTGTCCCTGATAGTGTACTTTAGTGGTCAGTCTTTCTTCTGGGTTGTGCAGGTCTTATTTTCAGAAGAAGGTACTGCAGGCTTTGAGAGAGTGAGCATTGAACACACTAATAACAGCTACTCAACAGACTCAGGGTTGAGGTGTAGCTCCTCACCAGTCCTGTTAGGACAAAACAATTCACTCATATCTTGAACTGTATGAGGCACGATGTGCCTTCACTATGATTTTTCAGCTCTAAAACCTGTAATCTAGTCACTTAGTAATTATATGTGGCATGTATCTATACTTTCTATCTATGGCTCTCCTTATACTTTATGAACATATGTTATGCCTAACTTCCCTGAGGTAAAAAAGTATTATCATCAGGGCTGGGGAACTTCATGACATTTGGGATTTTGTGAACTTTCCAATGATACCTAGGGATTGCAAAACAAGTTTGTATGCATGAACCCTTTTTTTTTTAATCTGTAATGCAAATTCCAAGGATGCCTTGATTAAAAACAAAAACAGAAGGTGGGAAAACTTCTTTCTTTTTCTTTTTCTTTTTTTCTTTCCCTTTCCCTTTCCCTTTCCTTTCTTTCAAAAGAGCTGTTTGTGCTATTTATTAGGATAGAAGACATTCCCTAATACACACAAAAGCTATGAGAACACAAGTACACTAGGGACAGTATACATACTATACATAATGTGTGTGTTAATTCCCCCCCCCCCCCGAAACCAGACTACTTAGAATATTTTTTTTTTATTCTGATTTCTTTCCTTTGTTCCCAGTTAAATAAAAATTAACTTGAAACTTTTTCTCTACTCTTTGAGTCTCTTTAAACTGCAGGGTTAACCCGGAAGCTTTCAAAATATAACTGATCTTCAAAACCCATAATGTCTGTGATGGTTTGAAATAGCACAATTAATTTATCCATCCAGGAATGATGGCTGTTTTACACCTGGGTGAATGGAAGCATAGATTGGCTAAGGCAAGAATCAAGCCTGGATTTTTAAAAGATAACACCCAGATAACAGGCCTGCCTTTCTGAAATGCTGCACTAATCATTCACATTAAAGTTCGCAGCTCTGCAACCTCAAACCTCTATCCTCTAGCAGCCCAAGCCACTAGATCTGGCTTCCTGAAAGAAACAAGGAGTGCTCTTAGAGCTCGTTGTTGCACAGGAAGTCTATAACCCTGGTTGCCATCTGCTAAGCTTGGAAAGTTACTGTAGGTTAACTTCCACCTCCCTTTTTCTTGCCCTCTATTAGAAAGGAAGGAGGAAGAATTGGAATCAGCAGAACACTTTCCAGTGGGGAGCAAGACAACAAGCAAGTACCGGTAATTGGTGTCTTTCCCCTCAGCCCAGTAAGCAGGTAGTCATAATTAGAGGCTTCTTCCCCGAGCTCAGTGCTGGGAACACAGAGGCAGCTACAGGGCTGCTAAGTTTCAGGCACCTGGCTGTTCCCCTTGTCCCTCTCCATAGTCCTCTGGAATCTTAGGGATTCACTATGGCTGTGTGTAGATTACAAAGTTCTATCGGAAAAAGATACGCAAATTATGAATTGCAATTTGCATATCTTTTTCTGCGTTTCTTCCGAAAGAGGCTTTTCCGACTATTGGCCCACCTACACTTGGGATGCCGAAAAACACATCTGCTTTTCCAAAAATTTGTTTTTGAAAAGCAGATGCATTTCTTGGATGCAGCAGAGCTTTTCCGGGATACCTCCGGGTGTCCTGGAAAAACTCTGCAGTCTGGACATATCCAAGAGTGCAGGCCTTACTCCACAGCTGTTCTTTGAGCTCTTGGAAAGACAGCCAAGCTTCCTCTCTGACTGCTCCCCCTGCTGGATCCAAATCAAAATGAAGCCGCTGGGAAAAGGAGTTGAGGCTGGCTGGTCCACTGAAGTTTGAAAGAGGAAGGGAAGTTCTCATCACACAGCTCCAGTCCACCTCCTTTGCTGGTATGGGAGTGCTGGTCATAGAAACTAGGGAGCAGAGCATGAACAAAGCTCTTCCTGCCCCCAACCTGCCCATAGGAGTAAGGAAGATAAAGAGGCCTGAAAGGCAGGTAAGAGAACCCTGCATGTGATAAATGACAGGGATTTAAAGGAGTGGGACAGACTCTCAGTGGAATAGGGCTTGGATTGAAAGGGGGATAGAAATGTCGGGTTGTCAACCGTTCTTTATTATGAGAGACAATCCCTTATATTTTCATCTCCGTATTGGAAGATCAGGAATTGCTCAATGTTGCAAAAAGCAGCAAGAAACGCCCCAGGAGAATATAGGTGAATATGATTTATTAATTATTATTATTAATAATATCAGGAGGTGAGGAGGGTGGGGATACTAAGAAAACAGCCCCTTGTTTTTAAAATACAATTTTGGCAACTCTAGATACAGGAAAAAGTCAGGGGCAGACGAACCCCTGTTCTTCAACTACCCCCTCCACAATGGTGTCAATTGGGAGGAATGAGGTGGGAGAGGTGTCTGCGTTGCTCAAAGTACCCTAGACCACGGGGACCATTCCCTGACAACTGCACACTAAGCAGTATGGCTGTTGCCAGAGACGCCTGGAAAATTGCTCTGGGTGAGTGGTTGCAACGACATTGAAATTTGACCCAGACCCTTCCATACATAGTTCCTTGCCAAGGAAAACTTGTGGTCCATGCAGGAGTGAGAATGAGCAGCGACCACTGACTGGGGAGGAAAGGAGAATGAGAATTTGCCCAAGTTGTATGAACTATCTAAATTGGCACCACCTGCCTACACACCTGACAACCAGCCCACACTATTCAGGCTGTTCTAGGCTATCTGGGGCTGCCTTGCCCCACTTTGCTCCCCCACAACCTCCCCTCTCTGTCACCATCCATGATGGGAATGAGCAAGGGTGCCCAGCCATGGCAGCAAAAAGAACGGCTGAGGGAGAGCAAGTTCTTAAAATGGGAATGTTCAACATTACACTGACAGGGTTCAGAAATAGCCAGTAGGTGCCCATATGCTGTCCCAGCAGCTCTCTGAAACCACTAGCTCGGTCTTCAGAATCTCAGCGTTGTTGTTTACTAAACTAAATCCCTATGGAGCATAATGCTCTCAGGTCCTGTTCACTGGCATTTTCACCCGAACTTAGGCTGCCTCAGTTTGCTAGTAGTGGAGGGAGATGCTCTGATCCACCTTTCTCCTAAGACATCAGCCTCAGGGCCTTAAGAAAGAGGGAGAATAAGTCCAATATTTTGAAAAGCAGCCTAGGTTTCTTTCCTAATTCCCAGTGACTGCTTACTTTGGCAGAGCCTACCTTCCTCAACCCCCCGCCCCCCCCCCCCACCGTCCCACACTGAAGGGGGCTGAAAGATGGATTCCTGCCTCCTTTAAGCACCTCCCTTGTGCGTGGAGTAGAGGGAAGAAATCCCAATGGGGAATAATGGGAGATTTGCTTTTTTCCTCACTGATTAGAAATTGGGCAGCTATAGTGCTGCAGTCCCCCGGGGCTGGGCCATGTAAAATAATTTTGGGCCCCTGTGAAGTTTGGAAATTTCCCCTCGGTCCCCTCATACCGTCATTTTCCTTAAGCTAGACAGAGAAGAGGCCTAACTGCCAACAGTGCCCAATCTGAGCATCACTGCACTTCCGTAGGCCAGATTAGACCACTGACTCTGAAGTCTGGCCTGTCTGCCCCTGCCCCTTCTGAATCATGACCCAGGAGGAGAGAGCTGGCCTCAACCTGGTCAAGCCTAAATAGGGGAGAAAAACTAGTCAGTTCCATCAGTCGCATCTTGGCTCTCCTCTTCCCCCTCCATGTGACCCACCCTCCAGCCTGATCCTCTTCCCTTCCCAGGCACCCCTGTCATCACCTCCCAATTCTCCTGACCCTTGAGCATTTATACCCACCTCTCAGGAGCCTCAGCCCAAGGAGCTCTCTACCTTCCCCTTCCCCCAGTCCCTGCTGCTTAGCCCTCCTTGCTGGCGAGCTTTGGGTCCATCTTATTTTCTAGCACCCAGAGGAAAAGAGAGCTTCAATCACTGTGTGTCAGCATGCTGATGAGTGCCATGCCAGTGGTGCTCCTAGCAGCCACATGACCTAAGTGCCATAATGGAAGCAGCTGCTGGTAAGGGCTGCTGGTTCCAATGTGAGGCGTGTTTGTGTGTGGGGGAGTGAAGTTCACCTGTAGCTTGCAAGTTATAAGTTGCAAGTGAAAAAAACACTTGCATGTTGAAACTGGCAGTGCTAGAGAAAAGTTATCCAGGCCAGTTAAAAAGTGGCCACGTGGCAAACACAAACCTAAATCTGGTTGTGTTTCTCTCTTCCCCCTGCCAAATTCCCTGGAGGGTCTCTCTGTAAACGTACAAAAACTGGTTCATCTGAGTTTGCTCCTGGGATATTTTTGCAGATCCCAGAGGGTCCCAAATCACAGAATAAAATCCCTCCTAATGCAACAGACAACAATAATGCCACCTCTTGAGTGTAAAAATTAGTAAATAGTTTCAGGAAGAAAGATTTACTGTTACCAATAAAGAAATGGAAAAATGTTTATTTTTATCCTTTTATTAATTAAAAATATGTTGATTTAGCAGCTTGCTATCTTCTTGATTTTTTTCCTACCCCAGTGTTCCTCACGCTAGTCACATTTCATGCATGACTTCTTTTAGTTTATTTATATCTGAGGCATAAAGAGAGATTGCTTTGATGTTACAGTGTTTCTAAAAACTTTCTTCAAATCAGGATGGCACTGTGTTAATTGCATTTATAAATATATTGTCATATGATGCTTGAGAACAAGTGTCTTCCCTGTTTTAAAATTATAATATGGACCTTAATTTTTGGTTAGTAAAATATCAGATATAGTACATATTTTGCCAGTCTCCATTTTTTTCTGTAATTGGGTCAATAGTAAAGCATCTCCTTTTTTGATTTTCAGGTTTTCTGTTTTTTTGACAAAAAAAACAAAAAACAAAAAACAAAAAAAAAAACCCAAAAGCTCATGGAAAGCAGCAATTTTCATGAAGCATTTCATTTAGTCAAATACTTCTGTTTTTCAGTGAAAAAATGGTTTAAATAGAAAAATGTCAGCCAATCCCAGTTATTTGTTTTTAAAACTATTTATTTTGTTTTCTTGTTGTAAGTGTCAGGTCCTGCATTGTGACCACATGTGTAGCTTTCTTTACTTGAGTAGTCCTCCTGAAGTCAATAAGACTACTCATGTGAGGAGCCCTCCCTGCTCCCACCCCTCCATCAGAGGTGCGTAGAGCAACCCAGCTGCCATTCCATCATGTTAGAAGGGTGGCCTGGGCAAATTTGAATGGTGGTGCGACTTGGCACAGAGGGTCACAATGCTACTCAAATTTGAGGTAACTGGGCAGGTAACCTGGCCTGCTCCTTAGCAAAATTCTGGTTATGCCCCTGTAATCTACTAATGAATCTTACAGTGTAGGCTGGGGGAACAACAATGAACACATTTTAGCTGTCCATGTAGACAAAGACAAACCATGCTGTTGAGACATCAACTTTACCCACAGCTTTTGAGCTTTTGCTCAACAAGATTCCCATCTACGCTGGTGGACTATATTCTCTCTAATCTTTTCCATCCATTAGCAGATTTTCCCCTCTATGTGCAAAATACATTCTTTTATGTGCACTGAGGCATGTGTGAACGCACCACTTAGCTAGAAACAAAAGCCTAGCTGTGAGTGCTCTGCTAGACAGCCTCTGAATCTCACCTGAGCGACCGCACAAACGCCCAGCTTACAGGGAACACTGCTGGCAGATCAACCCTGTTTGGCAGTAGATGCAGTGGTACTAATACTGATGACATTCACTGCAGAGTAGTTTCTGAGGACATAATTTAGCCTCAAGAGCTTTTGGGGAAAGGTTGATATGTCTGTACAGCACATAGCATAATGGAACTCAAATCTTGGTTAGTGAGTTTACATTTTACTGTTACTAGATATAAATAATAATATTCTTTATTACTATATGGGATATAAACCAAGGCACATTATAGGCCTTTTTAATTTTGTTGGGACTGTTGCATGTTTACTGACTTTCTAACAGAAGTTAACTTGCCAAACTGTCCATTTGTCATTATGAGTTGTCCAGGTAAATATCATGATTTTTTTTATTTTATCATAAACTTTTCAGGCCAGATTGTGGTCCAGAGAACAGTTAGAATATGATGTTAGATTGCAGGTGGTCAGAATAGTCTTAATATAACAATTTACACCATCTGTGAGTTTCCCTCATGATGTTCATGAAAGTAAGATCAAGTCTAGCAAGACCTTGGAATCTTCAACGCTTAGGATGGGTCAATAGAAATTGATGATTTTGGAAGCTCCTCATGTTTAGCCTCCGAAAAATCGAATAAATCAATCAAGTCACAGTTTTATCATTTGTCATGTTGCAAAGTCTTTGTTCACTGAAAAATTGTGATCTTAGAAGAAAATTAAGACTGTTGCTTCTTCCACTATCAATATTATATTATTGATTATAATAATATATTGTAATATTATTTATTTTAGCATTATCTATAAAAACACTTCAGCAGTGATCCCTGCTCTCATACCTCAGCAATACCAACTCCACTTTTAACACAGTCCACTTCAGGCAAGTTGTAGCAGGTAAGTATGCAACTGCTGCTTTCCACACTTGTGCCTTAATTTAAGGCCCCAATATAAAGTGAAATAGATTCTATCAATCCAGAAAGAAAAAAAATGTTGCTTGCCTGCAGAAGTGCACTGTTTTTTCTAAAACATGGAGCCATGTTCTGAGAATTGGAAACCACCACTGCAATCCTTAATCACTGTGCAGCTCCCTTACGTGTTCAAAGAGTTGTCTCAAAATGAGAACACATTGTTCTCAGGTCCCATTGTATTTCATAGTTGGGCTTCAATTTTTATAATTGTTCTATTTGTATATTTATTCTCTTTTAATATTGATGATTATATACATATGGAAAATTACAAGGAGAAAGATGAAAAAAGTAGCCATATTGTGTGGAGGAAGCAATGACCTGTTTCTTATTAAAATGAAGACAAAGTATGGATGCATATCAAAAGTTTAGCTGACCCTCTGCACCTTTAACATGACTTTTCCCACGTATATGCATGGTCATGGTGAGCAACAAATGATCACTTGTAATATCTATTAGACCAAACGGTATGACTTAAAATAGAATGAACATTTATATATGAAAAGAACATTCCCAAGCTTGACTTGGTTCTGTTCAGTGGCACACACGTCACACACTCTTGATTTATAAATGGGAGTCTCATTACTTTCAGATGTACAATTCTGACAGGCCGGCAGAGCTGTGAGATGGTAAGATTATATCTCTGGCTTGCCTAGCACAGAGGCTGCTATTTTAGTAGCAGCATGGCCTTTATTTTTGAGCTGATTAAAAAACAAAACAAAAAAAATCCCAGATAAATCAGGGGTCACAAATAATTTAATATGCATAATGTGTTTAATTTAACTGAGGTATTACGGTGGGAATATGTAAATCAGGTAGAAGAGACTCAGGTTATTAATTATGTCAGCAAAACTTGTGTCACTCGTGGGGGGGGTGTTTGAAAAATCAAAACCTCTTGATACTCTCTGACATAGCTACCACCACTCGTTGTGGGTGGTTTAATTATGCCAATGGAAGAGCTCTCTCCTCTTAGCTTAGACTCACTATATAAGAGATCTTACAGTGGCATGAAATAGTACAGCTCTGCCTATAGGTGGTGTGTAATGAAAGCCTGGGGAGGCTAGACCTTTGCCTGTGCCATTGGGGTAAGGGGCAGTAGTGGATTTGGGGTGCCTTGAAAAATCTCATCTTTGCTGTGGCCCCAGGGCTGAGGAACTCTCATCCTCCACCACGGCTCTGCAACTGATGAGGGGCACAAAGCTTCTCTGGTGTTGGAGTGGTGTGCGGGAGGAGTGAGTGGGGGGTGAGGTCTTGGGGAGTAAGAGGCAGAGTGAGGGCAGAATGGAGGTAGGGCCATGGGTGGAACAGGGTAGGGCTGGGGGGGAAGGCGTGGAATGGGGCCATGGGTGAGGCTGTGGGTGGAACAGGGAATTGGGTTCTGGGCTTGGCACTTCGGCCGAGTCTGAGAGCTCTGCCGCTGTCCTAGCTGCAGCCAAGCTGTCAGCCCAATGCCCCCTGGGCCCTGTTGGAGCTCTCAGCCCCTCACCTCCACCCTGCCTGGAGCAATGGGTGGGAGGAGCCAAGATCTAAGGCCCTGCTACTACAGCCAGGGCTATGGTGGGGTGGGGGAGGGGTGAAGATGGGGGAAGTCTAAGAGCTATGAGTAGGCATGGGGCCTCAGCCAGAAGAGGTGGGCAGGGGCCTACCCTTCCCGCAGGGAAGCTTCACCTCCAGCCCAATGATGTGCCACTTTAAGCTCTCTAGTGTAGACAGAGCCTCAGAATTTCTCATTGGAAGCCCAACTTTGACAGTACTAGTAGCAGAGTAATGCCACATGCCGGTCATGTTAAAATCCCCTTGCGCGAACAACAACCCAGCCCTCACAAATATGTGGTCAAACCCCACATGCCAACTGCACTGGAAAGAAAGCCCACCCCACCAAGAACAGCAGTCTCACACCTAGTGTGCACTTTCCCACATAAAGCCTGCCTACGGTCTCCTTGGCAGCCTCTTCACAGCCCCTCTGTGCTGAGAAAAGCACCGGAAACACTTCTGTTAAAGCTATTCTGTGACAAGGGTAGGTGTCAATGAAGTTTTGTATTTACAGAGAAATTGAGGGTAGCATACAGCCCCTGAGTAGGGAGCAAAGAAGCCTACCTGCAGTGCCCTATGTTGGCAGGGGCTGGAGAAACGTCACAAGAAGTAACTTAGTTTTTTCCTCTGCTGTTGGTAAAGTGTCATTCACATGGTGTGGTTAGAACAGTGGTGGGCATCCTTGGCCCATGGGCTACATGTAGCCCAGTGAGGTTCTCTGTGTGGCCCACAAGACACTTTGTTTCTGTTGAACATGCAGGGTTGGGGGTGGAACCAGATTGCACTGGTTTCCATCCACGTAGGATTTTCCCTATTGTCATTATTAAAGTGACATGCATATAAAGCAAGGGCATGTGAAGTGAGGTGTATACTGATTGCACATGCTGTTTCAGGCCAATTCCACAAGCCAAGTACACAGGGAAGCCTTGGAACTTAACTTCATTTACAGGTTTGATTCCTATCACAAAGGTCTGAATAAAGACATTGGCTGGATGGCCCACTACATTCCACATTCTAATGACATTAAAAGACAAAAGAAGCCCATGAAAGCTCCTGGTACCATCTACATCGGGGTCTCCAACCTTTTTAAGCACAGATCACTTTCTGAATTTAAGTGCAGTCCAAGATCTACCTCAAACCCAAATACCCTTGCCCTGCCTCCTTTGTGTGCCTTCTCCAAGGCACCACCCCTGCTCACTCTGACCTTCCTCCCTCCCCCTCAGGCTGGGGCAGAGGATTGGGGTGCAGGGTCTGGTCTTGGATTAAGGGATTTGGAGCATGAGAGGGGCTCTGAGCTGAGCTTGGGGCAGGCCAGAGGGAGTTCTAGGTGTAGTCTGTGGGAGGGCATTTGGATGAAGGGGCTCTCAGGGCTAAGACAGGAGCTTGGGGTGTTGGAGGGGTTCATGACTGGGGTAGGGGTTTGGGATGTAGGCTCCAGCTGGGCATGGCAGGATTACACATTGCTTAGAATTGTGCGTCCCCCCCCCCCCTTATACAGTATCTGCCATTGCATCCAACAAGAATAGATAATTTGGACAATAACGATGGGCATATTAGCTGGCTGTTTCTGATAAAACGATTACCTGAGAAATGGCTGACAATGTTGATACTCGGATTGGTTTAATTAGAATTTAACAACCTGTTGCAATGAAGGGAGCAGCTCCTCTCCCCTGCCCAACCCATCAGAGTTTTTACAATCTGTCTGCAAGCTCACAGTGTAGACGTTCAGCATGGTGACATTTCCATCCTAACCATAATGTTTTTAATAAATGAAATCTTGAATTGTGCAAAATTGTAATCTGTCATGAGACCCAGATCACAAAACAGGAGGATTATGTTTTTTATTAATACAACTGTAGTCACAAGGGCTATTACTGAAAGAAGAAACTGTTCCTGGTAATCTTTTCCCCCCCTCTCTTTATATTTTCATAAGACAAACATGTGGGTGAATAAATCTTTTAGTTTTGTTTACTGATTTCTCAGGCCACGTTATTGGTTGTTAGTGAGTATTCACATGACATGTGAGTCTTCAAGGATGTTAATCATGAAATGTCCATGAATTTTTAGCATAAATCATTTTCATTCCTAAAATTTGTTATGAAAGTTTGTATTATTTGTAGTTCTCGTCAATCATCCAATCAGGGAGCAGTAACAATGTCACGTGGTAAAAAATAATGGAAGTATACAGACAAATATAAAAAGCTCAGTGGTTGGAAGTTGAAGTTAGAAAGATTCATAGTGGAGAGTAATAGGCAACTTTTAAACAGTAAAAGGAGGAGTGAAAGTAACTTAATTTTCTTACAGACACTGTGGTAAGGCAATGCCCCCTGTGGGGGTGGAACTCAGGGTAAGAAACAACAGTTGCTGTAAGAAATTTACATGTGAATGGAGTGCAGAGGATTCAGGGCAGGGGGTGGAAGGGTGTGACTGTTGAGCTACGGCTACACTGCACCGTAGTTTCAGCTATCTAAATTGCGTATCTTATTTCAAAATAGCTTATTTCATAATTTGGGGCTGTCTACACAGCCCCAAATTTTGAAATAAAGTGCTATTCCAAAACGTCCCCTACTCCTCGTGGAATGAGGTATACAGGTACATCAGAATAATGAGCCCCAGTGCTTTTTTTGTGATGGTACTGCCCGGTACACAGTACCGGCACCTCCAGACGCAGTACCAGCACCTCCAGTCAGAGCTCAACAACTTTTCCCCTGGAGTACCGGCACATTTTTTTTTAAACAAAGAAAGCACTGGTGAGCGCAAAAAAACAGGCTTGCTGTTAGGATGCAGGATAGCTATTTCGGGATACTCTGGTATCCCAAAATAGTGTTGCAATGTAGACGTAGCCTAGGGGAACTCAAGGAAGTTATGTAGGGGGCTAAAGGCCGAGGGTGTGGATGTGCAGTAATGCAGGAGACAGAGCAGGGGGTTGGATTGTGTGTGTGTGGGGGGGGGGGGGGGGGGAGTTGCAGGAATTAGGGCAGGAGTTATTAGGTGTGTGTGTGGAGGGGGGTTCAGGGCATGGTTTGGAGGTGCAGGAGTCAAGGCAAGGGGTCTGGGGATGTGTGAGAGCTCAGGAAAGGCAGTAGGAGGATGTGGGGGGAGCTCAGGACTGGGAGTTTGGCCACCATACTTATTAGCTAACTCCTTACCCCCCCCCCAAAAGAATTTTTTTGCTCAGTAACATTTCACTCCAAAATTTTATTCCAAACCAAAAGAGTGTTGTTCATAATGATTGGGGCCACCAGCTCTGTTTGCTACACTAATGTTAGGATCAAAGATGGAAGAAGGGTACTAATACTTTTATATAGGAAATATTTGAAAATATAATTGTGTAACATGAGCAAAGTGTAATGTATTCTTTAAGAAATAGTAGAGTATTTGGAAAAAATAACTTACCATGATAATAACTGAATTAAGTGTGAAGAGCAGACCAGACAGCAGTAAAATATTCCTGAGGGTGGAATAGCCCTTATAGAACATGGCAGTGTCTTGAATGTACAGGGAAAATATAGAATTACCTCAACTACAAAAATGCTGCTGTTCTTTTTTCACAAGAATCAAATTAAGAAAAAAATGAATTTATTTAAGATAAGCTTGGAGTGCAAGTGACACATACAAGTGTTATGTGTCAAGTACCTTGACATGGGAAAAGGAGTGTCAGTATTTAAAGGCTTCAAGGGGAGCCGAGTTAGTTTGTACAGGATGAACTTAAAAAACAACAAATAGTCTGGTAGCATTTTATAGACTAACAAAACATGTAGATGGTATCAAGAACTTTCAGATGACCAGAGTTTTAAGTTTAGGATGTCCAGACCCAAAATAAATAGGGGAGGAGGGATAGTGGGGAAGGAAAAAAAAAGGAAGGGTGTGGGAAACAAGGAGCAGAGGGTATGAAAATATCAAAGGGAAAACCTAACAAGCAAAACTGGTAATCTATAAGCACCTAAAAAATGGATAGTTAAAAGAAGCAGATAAGGATCATAGGATAGCAATTAGGGTGTGTCTAAACTACATGGCTCCATCGATGGAGCCATGTAGATTAGGCTGATCGGCAAAGGGAAATGAAGCCACGATTTAAATAATTGCGGCTTCATTTAAATTTAAATGGCTACTGCGCTGAGCCGACAAACAGCTGATCAGCTGTTTGTCAGGTCAGCGTGCTAGTCTGGGCGCTCCCGCGCCGACCTGAAAGCCTTTTATCAACCTCCCCGTTATGCCTCGTAGGATGAGGTTTACCGGGGAGGTCGATAAAGGGCATTCATGTCAGCAGGGGAACGTCCAGATTGCACCGATCTGCCGACATACAGCTGATTGGCAGAGTGGGGCAGCCATTTAAATGTAAATGAAGCCGCAATTATTTAAATCGCGGCTTCATTTCCCTTTGCCGAACAAACAAATCTACATGGCTCCGTCGACGGAGCCATGTAGATTAGACGTACCCTTAGATAGGAAGGGTACTAACACAAGAATCTATACAAAGAGCTGTTGGCACCTTCAATGTTTGTTTGGTTGATAATGTCCCCGCTATCCATTATCTCAATTAAGGCCATAGGTGTGAGAATTAAATTTGTGGATGAATTGTAATTCCAACCCTTCTCTGTGTATTTGGCTTGTAGAATTGGTCTGTAACAAGACAGCCACTTGGAGATCTTTTAAAGTGTGACCAGGTATATTAAAGTGCTCCTCAACAGGTTTATGTAAGTTCTGTTTATGGATATCTGATTTAAAGAGGGTGGGGAAAATGGGTTTTTTTATATGAGAATTCAAGTAGTTGGAAAAGACACAGGCTCCAATCCTGCAAACACTAGGCTATGTCAACACTAATGCTATGTGTATGTAATATTTAGCCTCCGCTCCCGTCCCAATTGACATAAGTGCCAGCGTGGACAGCTCTCCCACTGACATAACTACCATTGTTCTGTGAGGGTGGAGAGCACATGTAGACCTAAACATAGCCTTATGAACACTCCATCTACCTAAATAGTCCCATTGATTTCTATGAAGCTACTCATGTGAGGTAAATTACACCTGGCCAGAAGTCACAGCTGACATTAGAGGACTACATTGATTGTGAAAGGAAAATGTACATTTAATATCTTTGTTCCAAAAAAATGTATTTTTTCCATATAATATAGTTTCTTTTCATTTTGATTAAGGATAATTCTTTAATCATAATAGCTAACTGCAGATTACCACAGTGATGAGGATAGTACAGATTCTTAAATTAAAAAAAATTCTAGATACAAGTCAGCCAGAAAACAAGACAATGTTTGTCACAAGTCAAAAACAATAATATTTCCCAAACAAAAAGAATTAGATTCTTAGAAATATAATAATGAGGGTCTGAAGTATGAGGTATAGCTGCCATTCTCAGGTTATGAGATACAAATTATTCAGCACTGCACATGACATATGCCACAACAGATTTCCCACTTTATATCATATTATATAATACAAGTTGTACCTCATCGTCAGTTTCTGTGACAAACATGCATTCATCTCACTGTAATAGTGGCAGAATAGTAGCTGTTCTGCAGATGTTCCCAGTCATAATTAGTGGATATTAATTAAATAGAACTAGATGTGGAAACATCTACAGCAAAGTAGATGGGTTATCTTGTAAAAGTGCAAAGGCAAATAAAAAATCTTACTGCAATAATACATTATATATGGTAAGCATGGTCAAGCATATATAATTTATACAAAATACTTCCTAGATCCATGTCAGAAAGACTCCTGCTGACTTGAATCTAAATTTAGTCTAAATTTAAACATTTTTAGAGCAAAATTCAGGACCGATGAAAAACCATTATTTCAAATGTAATTGCATTCAGGCTGAATTTGCTTTTTTAGATTTGCGGGTATGGACAATTGCTTTAGTAGGAGGCAAAGCTATACATTGGGAAATATATATAAACTCTAAAGGACACATACACTTTGGTAGGAAATTTGAAAGGAGCCATGTGAAAAATGGTTTTGGCTTGCAAGCAATTTTGAACAGTAGAATAACTTTCAGGGTGAACTAAAGCCAAAGTACTTACTCCAGTTTTTACAAATGGGGAACTGATGTAAGCAATCATCAGCAGTGTTTAAAACAGTGAGGGAAGTATAAACTAAATAACTAGAAAGTAGAGGTGGGCTGTGAGATACTTTTGTAGTCCTATTACTCTCATAAAAAGTTAATCAATGTTGAGAAACATACAGCTAAAATGGAATAGTTGTATTTGTTTTACTTTATTTTAGCAAAATTATAGTGCAAGATTTTCAAAATGCTCAGCACTCAACATCTTCCATTCTTCTGAGCTGTTTTCACTGTAAGCCCCAGGGTAAGTGCTGACCACTTTTCAAAATGTGGCCATTTCATTAAGGCTACATCCACACTAGAAGTGCTACAGTGGTGCTTCTGTAGCACTTCTGGTGAAGATGCTCTAATCTGAAAGAAGAGAGCTGTAGCTATGTTGGTGAGAAAAGATCTCCTACTGTCATAGTGCTATTTACACTGGTGCTTAGATTGATGTAACTTGTGTTGCTCAGTGGTATGGATTATTTAAACTCCTGAGCACATAAATTATGTGTCTCCTGTAGACAAGGTCTGAATGGGGCCTAAGAGATTTTGAAAATCTACTCACACGCATTGCTGATAGTCCATCAGTGGAAAAGGGTTATGAATATGCAGCTTTTTATCTCTATGAGACTGGTCCAAGTAATCGGACATAGTTTAGTAATGGCCAACTGTAATTACTAGAGCTGGACACACAATGATCATTCTTGTTTTTCAAGGAATTTGCTTCACTTGTGTTCATATCCCTTTTGTGTTCACTTTTTACAAATCTTCTATGAAGAAATTTACCAGCATGATTATTTACTTACCAGCTAAATGTAAGCAAACATTGCATAATATGGAAAGTGAACTTTTGCTTATAATCCTGAGTGTCCATGCCAGAAATATTATTCTAAGAGTTAAGCTCATTCATCGAGGGAACAAAAGGAACTATCTAATCTACATGTCTGATTAAAACATTTCAGACATCAAATACTCAAAGCAGCATGCACAGTGAACAATTTGCGAGCACTGCACAGACTGAAATAGTTGCATAGTACAAACTTTTGAATCATCTTGAGCAATGAATTCATTTAGGGAAAATGTGATCTCTCCGCAGACAATTCACAAGCAGCAGAAAGAGCTGTATTTGATCACTACATTACAATATGTACTATAAATAATTCATCCAACCCTATTTGTTACTAGCTGACGATGGCCAGTTGGTATCCCATCCAGAGGTGAAAGTAAATAGGTGTGCCCTGGCACGCAGCTTGGGCAAGAGCTGGCTGAGCTGCGGCAAAAGCCAGCAGGGACCTAGGATGCATTAGGACAGTCCTGTAAAAATTTTTAGGTTACTTTTACTACTGATCCCACTATATGAAAAGGTTTATGGTCTCATTCCAGTTCCTGGTGGACCGGTGCCCATGTTATAAAATAATACCTTTCCAACTGGAACTAATATTCAGTTGAATCATGTGACTCTCAACCAAGAGACTCGAGGTGAAATTCTGGGCTCAGTAAAGTCAGTGGGAGTTTTACAATTGATCTTACCGAGATCAGGATTTCACTGAAGGATTCTATAGGCATGGAGGACGATCTGTCCTTTTTTCCCTAGTGAATCGAGGAGGGATCTATATTAGTTGACCATTGCAGGATCTATATATTAGTTGTATATTCAGTACAATGAAACTTCCACATCCAGAGACATTCCAATTCTCAAGTTTAGGAGAGGACTTTGCCCTAACTGGCAAAGAGTAACCATCAGAAGAAGAAAATTCACTTAAATTTTCTTTCAAAAGAGAGGTGCAAATCCTCTTTCAGATGTTACTACATATGAGAGAACTATTTTTAGAACACACATTAATTTAATGGATTATGAAGACAGGAGAAGCATTCTAGAGCAGTGTTTCTCAACTAGTGGTATGAGTACTCTATGGGGTACTGAAGAGAAGTGTGGGGGGTACATCAACACAACTGAAATTTGGAGAAAACTGAATTTTTGTTTTAAGTTTTAAGCATTTTAATATTTTTGTACTTTTTACACCCAAAAATGTCATCACCTGCTTGGATACATTTTTTTTAAAACAAATGTGTTGCAATGGTAGAAAAAAAATGTAATGTGTCTGAAAACTGTAGGTACTGAGGTCCTTATAATTTTTTTAATGGGGTACTTTATAAAAAACGTTGAGAAACACTGTTCTAGATCACAAAACAAAAAAGAAATAAAAGGAAATAGAATGTAAACAAATTTGGACAAAGTAGTTATATACACATATAAAATTGCAGGTGTTTTTTCTACTTAGTCATGCAGTGATTTAGCTTCATTTATTTCTGTGGTACTTTGCTTTTAAATGTTTGAAATGATTACATAATTAGTATTATCGTATGGGGATTTTATGAAGGGAGAGTACTGCAGGTCACAAAAATCAGGAAGAACACCTGTAAAAGCTACACCTAAATAAGCATGCTAGTGCTCATGCCAAAAAAAAATTGTAGCAATGGAGAATGTTTAGGAGCCAGACCTTGTTTACTGAGAAAGTTGTTTCATCAGAACACAGCCACGTGTGGTGCTCTGGTGTGCATCTGAGTTGGTGAGGTTCTTGCTCTAATCTCTTGGATTGTGTTGACAACTTTTGGGGTTTTTCATCACTGTAAAACAATTAGGACTTGTGATTGTTAACACCATAGGCCCTCAGCATAGTTAAAGTTGGAGTCCATCTTGCTATGTAAATAGGGTTTTTTTTTAAATGACTGAATCTTGTTCTAGCCTCCAGAACTTCATCCTGAAAACATGTAAGCTGGGCAGGTCCAACCACCATGGGTGGGGGGGTGGGGGTGGAGAGGGGCAGTTGTTCCAGGGCTTGGCAATTCAGAAGGACATGGGGCTCCCAGCCTCCATGACGGGCACTACTGCAGCAGCAGCTGGAGCCCTGGGCCCTTTACATTGCCAAAAGAACACCACACAGCATTCTCCGGTTAGCTATGGGAGGGGGGGGGGGGGGGGCGGGACACAGCACTATGTGCTGAGGGCTGGCTGCCCCAACCCCACCCCTTCTGTCTGAGGTCCTGCCTTTTATGGAAGTGCAGAGTTGCCCCGTCCCCACCACTACCTTGCCCTGGGGCCCAGCAAATCTGTCACCCTCCTTGTTCCTTCCCCCCGCCCCCCTCCAAGGCTGGGATTTTAAAGATGCCTCAGAGAGTTAGGCTCCCATTGAAAGTAAAGGGTAATGAAACTCTTATGCTTTTGGAAAATACTAGCTGTAGGCCCCGGACCCAGATTTAGAAACATATGTAGGTGTCTAAAGATGTAAATAGGGGACTAGTGGGATTTTTAGGGGAATTTCATTGGCATTGACTTTCATTAGGAGCTGGGTATCTAACTCGTATAGGAACTTTAAAAAATCCTACTACATCAGTGACAGGCAACCTAGGCTAGTGAGTGGGATGTGTGAGTGGCCCTCCTTCATCTCGGTGGGCTGCAAAATTGTTATAACTAAGACAGTCTCCCAGGATAAGGTAGTTTTGCTAACTGTGCTTGCGTACCTAGGATTTGAATGATGTGCTGACTGAACTGTATCAGCACTTTGACTGCATTCAGAGGGAGTGCACAGCTCTCACAGTCACTGTTGTGTGCCATCAGCAGGCAGCTCACTTCACGTGCCCTTGTATTATGTGTGTGTCACATTAATAATAATAGTAGGAAAAAAACTGTGCAGATGGAAACCAGTGGAATCTGGCATCCCAGTGCCTGGGCAATGGTAAACAAAATGTCCTATGGCCCACATATGGAACTCCAATGGGCTGCATGCAGCTCTCAGGCCACAACTTGTCTACCACTAAACGAGATGCCAAAATACCTTTGATAACTTGTCCCCATGTGATACAGATATGGCAATTTCCTGTGATATCTTTGAAAGACCCTATGATATTAGGTGTATTTGTTATAGTGGGCTCTGAATTTATGTAACTTCTCCATAGGGGTGTCTTGCTACCTTGCTTCTGCCAAGATAAGGTCACTAAAGATCACTGTTGCACCCATTGGGGGAGGGTGTTTGCCCCAAAAGTCTGTACAAAGGGGGTCATATGGGGTGTCACATGAAAGCTTATGTTCTACTGATTCTGTATGTGCTATTCATGTACTTGTATAAAAGCTGCATGTGGAGTTATAAGTATGTACTCTGTGTTGATGCTGGAAAATTCTCTGTCTGAGGCAGAGCAATGTGCCAGGAATGTTCGTTCAATGGCTATGCTAATTAGCAAGGCTCCAGGGACAATAGATCTCTAGGTGCCAAAGACACACCTGAGGAATGCATCTTGATGCCTGCAGACCAGCCAGAATAATGATTGCTGGTTTGGGACACAGGGAGAGGTCCCTGGGCCATGTGACCCACTCCAACTTGGAAGAGACCAGGGATGGCTATAAAATGTCATGTGGCAGACTCCATTTTGGTCCATCTTCAACTCCTGATCCCAGATGCAGCCTTGCAGGGAACAACGAGCCGGAAAGAACTGTGGACCCATCCTGACATAGGATGTACATCAGAGCCTTTTAAGATAACTGTTTATAACATCTCTCCTAAGAGCCTGCATTGAGAACTTGGTGATTCGATGCATGTAATGTATTTTCTTTAACAACCTTACTCTCATGCTTTTCTTTATTTTAGTAATAAACCTTTAGATTGTAGATTCTAAAGGACTGGCTCAGTGTGGTCTTGTGGGTAAGATCCAGAGTGTAAATTGATTAGGACCTGTGGCTGGTTTCTTGGGACCGGAAGAACCCGTTTGGGGTAGGTGAGATTGGGTTCTAAAACCTCCCACCTGTGTACAGGCCCGGGGCTGATTGGGGCACGGGAAGAGCTGGGGTGTTAGAGGGGTTTTGCTCGTAAGGCTTCTGGCTGGCCAGATTGTCAGCTGAAGTGCTCAGTGTGACTGGTTCGTGGCCTATTTGGGAAAGTCTCCAGTCTGGGGCTGTAAGGATCCCCGAGTTTGAGCAATTCGCCCTGAGCGGACGCCCTCAGCTGTGCCCAGATGCAGCCCGGTCCATCACAGGGGAAGATGGGACTAAGATTGCAACCCCTTAGCGTATCGATGGGGGGGAGGGGTGTCCGTTGTTTTAAATGAATGGTGCATGTATGTCTGCATTTTACTCCAGAAGGGAGGGATGCCACAGATTTTGCAGGAGCTAATAATGATAGATGGTAATTAAGACCAATCAGCCAGGTTGTAACTTCCTCATAGAGGTAACACCTCCTAGAGTGGCTCTAATCTACTTTTCAAACTGGGTCCCAAAAAAGAGATCAACAGACAAAGGAAGGACTTTTGGATAAATATCCTGAGTTCAAATTGAGTTAGGAGCCTTCTCCTGAATTCAGCAAACAGAGAGAACCCTCTAACCAAGGCAGAGCCCAATTCTTGGAAGGAGTTAGATCTTCTAAGGCCCCATTAGACTGGTAAACTTTGAACATGAATGCAGGTTCTTTTATTGTTCTTATTTGTTTTCTTTGCAATGCTTTTGCCTTAAGAATAAATGTGCTTGCTTAAAAAGGGCTGTGTGATAACTTGTAGCTGCTGGCAATTACAGCTGTTCATAGGCTTTAAAGAGAAAGAGAAGATCAAATGTTGGCCTCTTGAAGCAGTCTGATTTTCTGGGAATATCCCTGTATAAGCAGGGTACTGTGTAGTCTGGAAAAACCCGTCAGAGAGACATGTAGGTCTCCGCCCAAGATAAGTGATGGCTAAAGAACCTGAGCCTACAGTAGATGCCCACAAGGGACCATGTACTGGAAATACAAGTGCAGCAGTCCTAGTATTATGACACCAAGTTACTCGTTGCTTACTTGTTTGCAGGACTGGACCAAGGGATTGTATTATAGGTTAAAAATATAGTTAGCAAGATATGGTGATAGGTTTTGTTCTTTTTAATTTGTAATCAAAGTTTATTAGATACTCCTAGAAATAGAGAAAGATCTTAAATGAGTTTTGGAAATTCTTTATACTTCTTTATCCTTGGGGCTGCCCTTGCCCGGTCTGGGTATGCAGCTCCTGGGAGCTAAGGCGTTAAACCCCCCTCATCCCCTTGCTACAGGCTTAACCTCCTGTTTTAGGAGTGGGTGGGGCTGGGGCTGGGGCTGCTCCGCAGATCAGGGTAGCATGGATGGTCACATGCTTCTGCTGCCTCTGTGGGGGTGCCAGGCCCCGGACTAAGCCATGGCTACTTCCTGCAGGTAGGGAGACACTTCCCCAGCGCTTCTGCCAGATGGTACCAGCCCTGGGCTCTGCCTGCCCCAGCCACAGAGCTGCAGCCTTCAGGTGTGGGGTGAGCTGCAGGCAAAGGGCTGGGCTGGGCAAGGAAGTGACTCTTCCCCCCTCACAGCTCTTCCTTGCCCCAGTGCTGCCCCTGAGAGGCTGCGAGTCCCAGCCTTGCTACCCTGCCGGTGTGTGTGTTGGGGGAAGAAGGATGTGGAAGCAGAAGTGGGGTGAAGGAGGATGCGGTGCACACTTGAGGCTACCAAGAGAGATTAATGAAGCTGCTAAAACGTAAGTAGGACTATTATTGACTTTAAAAAGTATCAGTGACACACAGATCTGTAAATAGAAGTGAATAAGTTAAATTTTGGCATGCCACTTCTGAAAGGTTGCCAACCCCTGGTCTACAAGACCCAGTAGAATGAGGCAGACTAGTGAGAGTAGATTCTACAGGGGTGGGCAATCATTTTTGACCGGGGGCCAATTCAGAAATTTTTAAAGTGGCTCAGGGCTTCCCCAGGAGGGGCAGGGCCTCAGGTGGAAGATTCAGTGCTTCCCCTGCCCCTAGACCCTGATTGGTCTGTGCGTGGGGGAGTGCATGAAGTCTTTGCCCCCACCCCCTCAAGAGTTCAGAACAGCTGACGGTGGCCTTCAGGCACCCATACCCCTGGCGGTGGGAAGAGAATTCATGTGCTCCCCTCCACCCCCAGGTCAACCAGGGTCTGGGGTGGGGAGAACACTTGAAGCCTGCCCTCGCCCTGCCAGGGAGCGCTGTGCTTAGAGTCACCTGCCAGCTGAGCAGGTGCTTGGTGCACGGTGCTTAGAGTCAATTGCCAGGGCGGATGCTAAGTGCTGCGCACTCTCCTGTCTCTAGGCCTTGATTGGCCTGGGGTCGGGAGAGTGTCAGGACCTCCGTGAGCAGGATCAACCTGCTTGGCGGGCCACATCCAGCCTGCGGAGGCCCTTTTGCCCACCCCTGGAGTAGATTCATGCTCCAGCTTACCATGAACTAATTGTTCATGTAGATAAGCCCTAAGGATAAACCTTTCAAAAACATTGAAAGTCAGGGACATTCATTTATCCCTTTATGTGCTTAATTCACTTTTGAAAATGGCTTGTAGGTCCTGAAGTCACTTGGGCACTTTCGAAAATGTAGTCTAACTCACTTACCAAAGAGTTGGTGTTTGAAACAGAGCTAACCAAATTCTTAAAGGGTGCTGAAACTGAAGCTTGAAATATAGTGAAATGGTCACATTTGTGTTGCTATGCAGCAGGGCTGCTCAACTTTGGAAGCCCCGGCAGCCACAATGATACAGCACATGCCGAGGGCCGCAGCTTAAGCATGATTGTATATTCATGCAAATATATGCAAATAGCTTCTTTCACACAATGCACCAGCACTCCCGGCACCTCCTCCCTGGGAGCTAGAAACACTGACATCCTGTATCTGCCTGTTCCAGCCAGCCCATCCGCTTGCAATGCTTACCTTGCCTGGGAGAGACATTGCCATTGTGGAGTGTGTTCCCAGTCAGAGGCAGCTCATCAATACAGGCAAACTAGGTGGTTGCCTACGGCACCAAGATAAACGGCTGTTGAGGGCTTTGGAGGCAGGGGTGCCGATTGTGCGCCAATCGCACGTTTTGCCTTGTGTGCCAGTTTCCGGCAGCTCGTCTAGGGCCACTCCTGTTCCCAGTGCAGGCCATGTTCAAAGGATCCCACCCGCCGGCCGCATGTTGAACCCCGTGTAAACCCAAACTGCTCCACAGGCTGCAAACAAATGGGCCACAGGCCGCATGTTGAGTAGTCCTGCTATACATCAAAAATGGCTGTGCCAGTTTAATTGTCTTTCAAATTTGGCAGAGATATTCAGCACCAGGCAAAGCTCATATAAACCAGGCTCATATAAACCTCCTGCTTCTGTCCCTCTGCTCCAGGAGATTTGGTGGAGAGAGGGATCAGGTTAGCATTCCCTACCTACTCACAGGAAGTGGATAAGTAGGGGCCTGATCCTATTCCAGTTGAAATCAACAGCCAAACTGGTATTGACTCCAATGGTACAGAATTGAGCCTTTACAGCCTACACAGAGCTTGAATCACCAGTACATTAAACCTTATCTACTTCCTTAGAGAATATAAAATCTTTTGACTATTGCCTTTTGTTATAGTGCCTAGCGCTTATCTTGACTGATCCCTGGAACCATCACAGTACACATGTGTGATGGGATGCGGTCAGAGGAGACCTCTTGGAGGTGACTCCCAGGGCGCTGACACGGCCACTGCCACTCACCTTCTTGCTCTCTGAGGCTCCTCACCACCCGGTCCCGCTGGGCTAGCTCTGCTGGTCTCCCCCAACCAAAACCCTGAGCTGAGGTCCCTGCTCCCATCCGAGAAGCAGTACAGACACTGAACCTCTTCAGGACCAAGGAGAGTGCAGTTTAGGGCCTTCCCAGGGTACCACTCCCCATATGGGATCAGACCCCAAAGAATTAGGTAAGCCACCTTTAACAATGAAAGGGGGAATGTACACACTCGGTGCACCTCCCTTCCCAGGTAACAATGATTTACATTGGGTTTGATAGAAAATAAAAATGAATTTTATTAAGTGGAAGCAGTAGGATTTAAGTAGTAATAAGTGAGAACAGGCAGAGCAAAGTAGGCTACAAATCAAAAGAAACAAAAACGCTTGACTAATTCTACCCTGAAACCTCAGTATAAACTTACTCAAACTCACCCTAAAAACTCTTTTCCAGCTGCCCCTCCAAACCAGGGCTGGCTGCCCCACCTGGGGTCTTCGGCTCCTTTCATTCAGGGGCAACTCAGTCAAAAGAGTAAGACTCTGCTTTCCTATCCTTTTGGTTAAAGAATTGAGGCCACTCCCTACTAACCCCTGCTCAGAGGTAAGGACCAAAGAGGTAGTCTAACAGATGCTCATCAAGTTTGTGAAGGTAACACCCTCCATGTCCCTCATTCACACATTTGAAACCCACAAAGCATTCCCCACTCTATAAGTCTAATTTTGCACCCAAAAATGATACATACATCAAAGTAAGATAAACAAAACCAGTGGATTGTGACATGAAGATTGAGGGTTTAATTTGCTCAAAGCACCTTTGAGTTACCTAACTTCATGTCCGTAAGTCCATTTAATGAAGCATGAAGGGTGGGGTCCATCACACCTTTCCCTTGAAATTACTGCCAGAGAGTTGGGCAGTGTCCAAGGCGAAGGCAGTATATCCAGAAGTCCACCTGGGCTTTGGCTGCACAACCATCTAGTGCCACCAAACCTGGTGCTGTCACTCCTGGCAGTTCTTCCAAAGTTGTGGGTTCCTGTTCCCCAATGATCCAAAATGTCTGGAGGTATGCAGATAGCAATGTGCAAATATCTTGGTATTTAGTCACTATTGCTGTGAGGCAGTGTGCCTCAGTTTCCTCTTTCACAAAGCCATGCAGGTTAGTTGTCTCTGCTGCTACACCCAGATCTAAGCCCATAATCAATCATTAGCTTAAAAAGTGCATGATCCTGGGATCTTTTTACTCCTGTCCATAGCAGGCACAAAAACTTTTCCAAAATCTTAAGTATGTTACACAGTTTCAAGAGGTTTATCATCCATATCAGTCTCTTTGTTCTAACCTATAAGAGTTGCAAGGAAAGACAAGATTTTCAGCAAACCAATGCTGGAGTAGCGTTTCCAAGAATGTTTTTCATATCACGCTCTCTCTCTAGACCAGTGGTCTCCAACCTTTTTACACCCAAGATCAAAGATCTACTGCCCCATCCGTCCCCCAAGACCCCAAGCCTTCCTTGAAGCTCCACTCTCTCTATTCTCCTCCTGTTCATCACTTGCTATCCCCAGCCCTTATACACTCTACACTGCCACTTTCCCCCCCAATTCTTATGTAGGAAGAGGTTTTTCCAACATTTGGTCTGTCTAGACTGGACCAAATATTAGAAAAACCCCTTCTTTTGGAATCCCTCTTATTCCTCGTGGAACGGGGAATATAGGAGTTACCGAAAGAGCATGTTTGCTCTTCCACTAAAAAAAGCAGAAGAACAAATGCATCCCTGGATGCAGATGAGTTTTTCCAGGATATCTCTGGAATCCTGGAAAAACTCCTGGGCTGTGTCTAGACTGCACCCCTTTTGAGGAAAAGGGATGCAGATTAGACACAGCAGAATTTAAATCCCCGCTTCATTTGCAATCTTCCCCGCTTCATTTGCATGAACATAGCTGCCGCTTTTTTCCGGCTCAGGGCTTTGCCGGCAAAAAGTGCCAGTCTAGACGGGGATCTTTCGGAAAATAAAGCCTTTTCCGAAAGATCACTTATTCCTCTTAAAATCAGGAATAAGGGATCTTTCGGAAAAGGCTTTATTTTCCGAAAGATCCCCGTCTAGACTGGTGCTTTTTGCCAGCAAAGCCCCGAGCCGGAAAAAAGCGGCAGCCATGTTCATGCAAATGAAGCGGGGAAGATTTAAATCCCCTCTTCATTTGCAATTGCGCTGTGTCTAATCTGCATCCCTTTTCCGCAAAAGGGGTGCAGTTTAGACACAGCCCTGCTGTCTAGCCATACCCTAACTGGGTTGAAACAGGATGTTTGGGCTCTGGGGTGAGAGTGATGGATTTGAGGGTGGGAAAGAGTGAGAGGTGCAAGCTCTGGGAGGAAATTTGGGTGCAGGAAGAGGTGGAGAAGGGGATGCTGGCTTGGGAAGGTGACTCCAGGCTGGGGAGTGTTTGAGTCAGATGGAGGGTAGTGGTACTAAGCAAGCCACAGGCTTGTGGTTGTGAGGGTGCAGGAATTTGGGTGCGGTATGTGAGGGGCTCAGGGCAGGGGGTTCCAGTGTATGATAGGCTCAGATCTAGGGTCTGTGGGGGTGCTGTAGTGTTATAACGCTGCAGCCAGATGGGGGCTTGGCCCCAACTGGGGGTTTGTTGGCCAGGATTCATTTTTAAATATAATACTATGTCAAACACAAAAAGTGTCTGCGTTGTCTTTATTTATGAAAGGGCAGGAAACCTGTTTTGAATCTGGGGGTCACTGATCCACAGAAAAGTCAGTTGGGGCCACACAAGGGAGATGCAAAAAAAAAAAAAAAACCCTCTTGCAACCCTCCCCTCCCCCCAAGCCTCAGTAATATGGCCCTAACTGTGATGGTGAGAGCAGGGGACATGGTACTGGGGAAGGGTGTTAGTGGGTGCTGGGGTAGGGGACAGCGAGCTTGGTTAGGGGCAGGGTTCTGCAGCAAGGCATAGGGGAGAGGGGACAGGGTGCCGGGAAGGAGGGTACAGGGCTCTGGAGCGGGGGACGGAGTGCTGGGGTGGGGGCAGGGTTCTGCAGCAGGGGACAGGGTGCCAGTGGGGAACAGGAGAGAGGGGACAGGGTGCTGAGGGGAGGGGACAGGTTCTGCAGCAGGGGACAGGGTGCCAGTGGGGGCAGGGAATTCCCTGCACCAGCCTCCTCCCAGGAATCCGCCCCCCTGCAGAGGAGGGAAGCCCCCGTGTGCGCTTCCTCCAGGCCCACCTCCCTCTCCCTGGGCGCAGGGAAGCCCCTGTGAGCACCTCCTCTGGAGCCAACTCTCCCTCCCATGGAGCAGGGAAGCGAAGTAAGATAAACAGAACCGGCAGATCGTGACATGAAGATTTGAGGGTTACAGGAAAATATTTGCTCAAAGCACCTTTGAGTTACCTAAATTCATGTTCATAAGTCAATTTCATAAAGCATGGGGAGGGAGGTCCATCGCAACATGATTAATGACTCTGATTTTATTTTGGTGCATCTTCATAGTAACCAATGGTGTTACAGTGGTGTAAACTGGAGTACTGTATTAGTGAACATGGCCGGTAATCTGCAGAAATTTACACAGGTTCCCCTTCTGAACCATGGAACTCCCCTTCTCCCCCAACCACCAGCCAAGGGGATTTCAGAGTAGTTGCAGCTGGGGGAGCACCTGAATGAATGGCGTTGTACTGGAGCCTCTGGCAGCAATGGGGCAGGGACCTCAACAGGATAACCTTGTGTCTATAGCTTTCTGATTTAGGAGGCAGAACTCACACGTCACCCTTTTAGTAGAAGAATTGCAGGGAAACTTTTCCAACTGAACTGTGACTTTACATTCACATGGAAATACTTGCTTAGGGAAACATGGGGTCCAAAGAGTTTGAAAGGAATGTTTTTGGATATTAGTGACTTCTAAAAACAAGACTTTCTGATGCAAGTATCCTATCAATCTTATTAAACCCTTACTAATACACCTATTTCACACATCCATTTGTACATTATAGGCCCAATTTTTTCCAGGGTTACATGGGTGCAATTCCCTCTGAAGTCAGTAGGAACTTCATATGTGTATGTAAAAGCTGAATCAGTCCCTTGTACATGAAATATTTGTGAATGACTGTTTAGAAGAAACAACCACTTTCCTGGCAAACATTTAGAGATTTTAGTCAGTGACCTTCAAAGTGTGGTTAACAGAAGGGTTATAAAACAATACAAGCTTTCTGACAGTGGGCTTGCAAAAACTGTATTCACACAGGAAACTTCCAAATGTAGTTTTGGACCTTTTATTAATATTTAGATTGCTAAAAAAGAGCATAGGCTGCAAGGTTTTTGTGTTGTTCAGAACATAATCAAGGCCAGTGGGTGATTAGGATTCCGGCATATACAATATGCACATTATGTAGGTCATCAATCTGATACTCCAATAGCTAATTAAAATAACATAACAAATAGTCTGGCAGCACTTTAAAGACTAACAAAGCATGTAGATCAGTGTTTCTTAACCTGGGGTGCATGCACCCCCTGGGGGTGCAAGTTATGCCAGATTTTTATGATATATCTTAGGTTTAAAGAACTGACTTACTTCAACGATTTTTAATAAGGGGTGCAAGAACATATTTTGAGATCCAAAGGGGTGCAGGCTGCAGTAAGGTTAAGAACCACTGATTTAGATGGCATCATGAGCATTTGTGGTCACAGCCCACTTCTTCAAATGACTGGAAGTGGACTGTGCCCACGAAAGCTCATGATACCATCTACTTTTTTTGTTATTTAAAGTGCTACCAGACTATTTGTTGTTTTTTAAGTTTTTCCTTTTATAGATTAACTTTACCCCCCTGAACCTTTAAAATAACATAGTTTAATTACTGGACACAATTTTGCAACCTGGATGCCTAAAAGTGGTCCCCTAAATTTTTGATTATCCACCTAAATTGAAATGGTCTGCTTCTCTGAAAACTTTGGTATTCACATTGACGTGATCTGCAGATGCCAGAGCATCTGAAAATCTGGGCACTACTATTTAAGCGCTTAAAAATGGATTTAGGAGTCTATTTGTAAGCATTCATGCCTAAATATTTTGGCAGTTGGGGTCATTCTCCCATAGAATGCTTTTGGCAAAATTAATAAAAGACAACAAACATTGTTTGTCATCTATACAGTCTTCATATATTTTTTTGCAAGTTCTACCTGGCTTTTTTTTTCTTAAGAGGTAAGGGGTTTTTCTTTAAAAAAATTATTTTAACTTCAGCTGAAAAGTAAGATTAAATATAACCACTACTCCAAACTGGGGAAAAGTTCTAGTTCTATCCTGAGGGGTTTGTTCTGTCTGTTTTTCACACTGGCTATGTCTAGACTGCAAGCCTCTTTCGAAAGAGAGCGTCTAGACTGCACGCGGAACTTTCGAAAGAGCAAGCCGCTTTTTCGAAAGAAAGCACCCAGTGAGTCTGGATGCTCTCTTTCGAAGAAGCCCTATTTACATTCAAGAACGCCTTCTTTCGAAAGAAGCACTTTCGAAAGAAAGCGTTCTTCCTCGTGAAATGAGGTTTACCGCCGTCGAAAGAAAAGCCGCGTTCTTTCAATTTAATTTCGAAAGAACGTGGCTGCAGTCTAGACGCAGGTGAAGTTTTTTCGGAAAAAGGCTACTTTTCCCGAAAAAACCCCTGAGTCTGGACACAGCCACTGAGACAGAGTTCTTTCTTTCAAACTGGAAAAAGGGGGAAGGATTCCACAATTGCCATTTATCACTTAATTCAATATGTAACACTTTTATATAGCCGATGAAATGTTTGCCATGATTCTCTCTATACCGTTATTATTATCTTTGCTTCTAATGAACAATATCCAAATCAGGCCTTTTCTGGGAAATATTAGGGGTACTTTAGATGGCTATGTTTAACCATGGCTAAAGCTGTGAACTTCTTATCTTGCTTTGATGTTTTAGGAGTTGATTACTGGGATAGCTGCCTGCAGATGTGAACAGTGTGTTTAATTGTTGGTTATTCCTGAGTTCAAGGAATGTTCATGCCTTTGATTCACCCTAAAACTTCATTTTAGACATGGCTTTGAGTCCTGTTATAAACCAAAACCTAAACGTGCTTTAGAAAAAAGCCCTGACTTTAGTTGCGTTTAAATTTCAGAAGATGGCGTTGAAGATTAGCAATTAATATACTAAACACTAGTATGTATCCTGTGCATAAATAGTCGAAAAAGTCAGTGTGCGCTGATTGTTTTCAATGTGCTATTTAAGAACAGAGGATGTGGATTTGTATTAAAAGTATTAAAACGGATTGGGGCAATAGGACAGCTGCTGCGTGAAATGTGTATGAAACCTGAAAGCTCCTAGACGACTTGTTGCTAGTTCAAACCTCGATCTTCCTCCTGCCCACCTTCGTTTTTGGAGAGTCGGATTTTTTTAAAACAAATATATTAACAAGTCATTTACAACCAGCGCTGTGTTTGCATACCGTGAGGTCAGTCGCCGCGCGGTTTAAAAGGGACCTTGCTCGGAGAGATTTGGTTTGCTCAGTTGAAAAATTTCGATCTACTTGATCATTCCTGTTTGCATACATGTCGTTCTGACGCTATGGACGGTGTGTGCATACTCTGGGTATGAAAGCATAGACTGCCCCATGCCATCTGTTCTTTTAGCATTAAAAATGTATCCGGTTCAGAATCCGATTAACTGACGTTTGCTCCATCGGGGTGAGATCGGAACCTCGGAAGAGTAACCACACAATATATACAGCTTAGCGCTGTCCTGACATCCACGTGGCTTTATCAGAGGGCTTCGCTCAGAAGTGCTGTGCCTCAGAACTGAATTGCAACAATATCTGACGTTCCAGACCCCCATCCCCACCCCATCTCAGTCTGTTTCACAACTCGCAGGTGTCTTCTGGTACCAATGACTTGGGGGCTGAGGCAGCTTATTCTCTGTATACACCATTTGGCTCTGAATATATTTACAAAAAATCCACAGTGACAGGGCGTAGGGTGAGCCTGCTTCTGCGTTTAGGAAGGGGCGCTTGTCCTGACTAGTCCACGTGTGGCAGCTTATTATGGAATGTCAGCCAATGTGCATTTCGCTTCCCGTCTCTCGCTGACAGCTGTTGCTTTGAGGGCACTGAGACGCAAGATTCTCTCGCAAGAACTTTTTTTGGCAGCAAACTAAGAAGCCTTCCATCACCATCAGACATGTTCTTGTAGATTTTGATACACGGCTCGTTTACAGTAAAATAAAGCTTGCAGTAAAACAGGTGATCGGGCAGGGATTTCCCGCTCTATTTATACATGTATGTGTATGTGTATAAAAACTACAAGTCTCTGTACTTTTCTCCACGTGTCACTGTGCCGCTTCAGCGCGGCCCCCGCGCTGAGTCTATATGCCTCGGCCAACCTCTGTAAAACTCCGCCCTCAACCCCCTCCCCCATCTCTGACAGCTCTTCAGTCCTATAAGTTCCTGCTTTCGCTCACTTGGGCTGTTTCATATCTTTTTTAACCATTTGAGAAAACAGGCTGCCTCCTGCACTGAGCGGCTGGGTGAAAGAGGTAAGAGACCGATCCTCCACAATGCTGGCGGTAAAGAAAAAGATTGGACGGGGTGGGAGGGAAAATTAGACACTCCTTTGGTTATTAAAGCAAGTAGGGATTTGACCCTGTTCTTTTAGGGGTGTAATTACTGGCTGCAAATTGAATGAGAGTTATCTGCCAAATTCTCCCCCTCGTTTTGTTTGACACAGAAGCTTTCTCTCAAGAGAAAACTCTTTCAACCCATGGGCTCACTCCTGTTTGGGATAAGTTAGAGAAATAGACATAACTTTGGATAGGCTAGAGAGCCTGCTAGAGGCTGTATTCAAGTAACATCATGGACATTTAGTGATAATGTTGCAAAAAGTTGCATAAATGCAACAGGTCAGACTGGGTGGGAAAAGGATTTGCTGTTGAATGTCTTGTTTTTAAACATAGCTTGGCTGGCTTGAATGATCCTACATTTGTTTTTGGGAGTAGGGGATTGACTGGACGTGTCTTCTTTGCTAAGTTCTAATTTCTGTGATTCTATGAGAGCAAGGGTTACTGCAGCACTGGTAATTAAGCGCATTTGCACATCCATTGATTTCTGGACCTTACACCTCTCTCTTTATATATATATATATATTTCATTAAGTTAATGTAACCCTGTCTAGCTAGGGTCAGGCATTTCGATGTCCGACTCCTACCCTCCTTATCTGCTTTCCAGCAGCAGCCCATGATTTTGGTGAGACCCGTATTTTCTGGCTACATTATCACTTTGGAAAGGGAGAAATTGAAAGTTGGGGGTGGATTCCATCATTACATGTTCCCTGTCATTTCTTTTTCATTGCCGGCTTTTTACCATTATCGGTAGTAATGGCCAAATGATGCCAGCCGGTCCGATCTGGGTTAAAACCTCCCAGCCGCTGGGAATGCTGGCTCTGTAGTACACCTGCCAAGGGCCCGCTCGCATCGCAGGCCGTGGCCGAGTTCAGCGGGAGTCCTGCTCCCTCTTCCTCGGCCCCAGGGGAACCATATTCGCTCTCTTCCTAAATGTTACCGTGCGGCGTTTGCTACGCGGCCGCTGGCGTGGAGGTGGCTGAGGACCCGCGCCCAGCGCTGCCCAGCGCTCTGAGCCGAGGATGCTCTTTCCCGGGCTCAGTCGATCAGACCCGCCCACTCCCCCAGCAGCTGCGTGGAAATGATGTTCATCAGAACCGTGTAGGACTGGAAAAGCCCCAGGCTGGGCCCGCAGCGCTGAGCGCGTGGGCGCAAGGCCCGCCGCTTGGCCGCGGGAGTCACAGCTGCGAAGCTAGGGAGCGCCACACACACTTCCACTTACAGCCCGGCTCTGTGGGCGTGGTGGTTGTCAAAAAGCACACCCGTCCAGTCCCCCTGCCTGCGCGCAGCGCGTGCGAGTGTCCTGACGGCAGGTAGGCTCTGGCCGGGCTAGCTGCGAGGTTAGCTCGGGTCGGCGTCTGTGTCTGGATGCTTGTGTTTGTGTCTCGGCCGGTCACTGCACACGCTTGGATGAGGCACAGCCTAGCCTCTGCTCGGTCTGCAGCCATTCCTAGGCGTAGGCAGCGAACTGCTCTAGCCTTGCATCGCGAGGGCTTATTAGCGAGACCCCTCCGCATAACGCATTGTCCTCCAGGCACGGCTTTGAGAAGCATCTTCTTGTGTGGGGCTTGTGAATTCGCACCACTTCTCTCGTGTGTGTGTGTGTGTGTGTGTGTGTGTGTGTGTACACGCACATATCTAAGTAGTCTTAGAGCTCATGCGCGCTATTTATAGCTATTTGTGGTTGAGGTTTTCAAAGCAGTGTCCGGGGGTTAGTATTTACATACGAACACAGGTGTATATACATGAACACATGCCCAGCTAGACTCTCAGTCTCTGTTTCATAAACACAGAGAGAGAGAGAGAGAGAGAGAGGCTACAAGCACGCGCACACACACAGAGGTTACAAGCGCGCGCACACACACACACACTGGCTAGAGGCGCACGTGCATTGTCCCCGTTCGCTAACCTCTCCCCATGTCCCCGCACATGCCGTGCCTGGCGGGAGCAGTAGACCCGATGGCAGGGCCTGCCTACTCCACCGGCCGGGCCCCCTTGCGGCCGCCGTGCACGGAGGAGGAGGAGGAACCTTCCCTTTCCCGGGCCAGGCCCCCGCCCCGTCCCAAAGCGAAGCCGCTCGGGCCATGGGGGGGTCTCTGCGGGGTGGCGGCCCTGCCAGCTCCGGCGCGGGGTTTGTCCAAGCGACTGACAGGGGGCGTCTCTCTCCTCCCTTTCCTCTCCGCAAGTTGGAGCCCGGGCGTGTGCAGCGAGCGGCGGGCGCGGGGGCATGAACCTGGAGGGCAGCGAGTGCGGGATGAGCTCGGTGAGCTGCGGCAACGGGAAGCTCCGCCAGTGGCTGATTGACCAGATCGACAGCGGCAAGTACCCGGGCCTGGTGTGGGAGAACGAGGAGAAGAGCATCTTCCGCATCCCCTGGAAGCACGCCGGCAAGCAGGACTACAACCGCGAGGAGGATGCCGCCCTCTTCAAGGTAGGGCGGCCAAGGGCCACTCGCAATCCTGCAGAGACACACACACCCACCCTTCTCTCTCCTCTCGTCCCCCTCCCTCGCGATCCTTCCCCCCTCGGTAGTTTCTATGGGCTGGGCGAGCAGCGGCAGCCGCCAGCTCCAGCCAGGGTCAAACAATCGTAAGCCCCAGTCAGGACGCGGCGCAGAACAACAGCCCGAGCTGCGCCCCTGGCGGGTAGGGGGTCTGTTCTCCCTCTCCGAGCTCTTTTCAGCCAGGACCCACCGCAGCCCCAGCCCAAGGGGAGTTTTGCCCTTGACTTCAGCGGAAGTTGGTTTGAGGGCGCGCTACCATGTCTTTCTTTTTCAAACGCGTTGCTTGCTGCCCCCAGCAACTCTGTGTAGTTTCTCCCAGAATGAATGCAGTTAATTGCTTTCCAACAGCAAGCGAGCTCGGGTTCGGTTTTTGTTTTTAACTACAGAGTTCCCAGGTTCCACATGGAACACTTCCCCTCTTTCCTTCTCCAATTATAATGCTAAACATTTGTTAGAAAACATTTATTTCTGCATCCTCCTTGTCATTTTTCTTCTTTCTTCTGGCTGTTTTTTATTTCTTTACCAAGGGACCACCTCACACATACTTTAGTATAAACCCATAAGGAATAAATTCTCTGACACACACTCAAATGCAATTTCAGTTTTTGTGATTATCTATCAATTGTGATTGTGATTTTTTTTTTTTATTATGTGACATGTTTTCAGGCTTGGGCTCTGTTTAAAGGAAAGTTCAGAGAGGGCATTGATAAACCAGATCCCCCAACTTGGAAGACAAGGCTCCGGTGTGCTTTGAATAAGAGCAATGACTTTGAAGAACTGGTTGAGAGAAGCCAGCTGGATATTTCTGATCCATATAAAGTATACCGAATAGTGCCAGAAGGAGCTAAAAAAGGTAGGCCAGCTTAGATTTTTATATACAGTACATTTATAGTCTCATTTTCCAATGTGCAAAAACCAAAGAGATGACCAATGTGCTGTCATTCGGGTCATGTATAACCATTCAATCACTCATGTAAGACTTTGTAGCAATCTGTACGATAACAAGATGTGGAATACCCACGTACAGCTTATTTGGATAAACTTCCCTTTGATTTACATTGGAAGTTTTGCTGAAAAAGAATTGCAGGAACCTGAATGGTAGCATTTGAAAAAATATCCCTTTGCTGGAGATATAGGCAGTAAGTAAATTATTGGAGGGTTTAATCTTGGGTGTACATCCTTTATATCAATTTTAAATACAGTGATACCTGTTTTAAGTAACCACTCAAGAGACAGGCAAAAGTAAGTTTGCTTAATGGAAGTGGACTTCAAATAAAGGGGGAGCAGATCTGAATTCTTTATGAGACAGATTGTACTTTACTCCTCCAGGAGTGAAGAAGTTTAGAGGAGTGCATTAATCTCCCTTACCTTCTTTGTCTCTGCATAGCAATCAAGTACAGTCAGGGTACGTCTATACAGCAGCATTATTTCAGGATAACTGATGTTATTCCTAAATAACATAGTGTTTGTCTACACTACAAGCCTTTATTTCAAAATAATGTCGAGCTGGAGGACTTCTTACTCTGACTCCTATAACCCTCATTTTACAAGGAGTAAGGGAAGTTGAAGGAAGTGTTCTTTCAGCACCAAAAGCCGAATTAAGTTATTTCGACTTAAGCTACGCAATTGACATAACTGAAGTCGCGTATCTTAATTCGACTTTAGCCCTGTTGTGTAGATGTACCCTCACAGTCCTGGCCCTGTGCCCCTTCTTTCTCAGACTTGCAAGACAACCCAAAAAGGGCACAAAGCAAGCAAGGCCACCACTCAACCTTCCTATACACTGGCCATAAAAGCTGAACGGGCACATAAATGAAATATGCTGCGTAGGCCTGCGTCAATGAAGCACATGCAAGCCCCTTGTTTGGGGATGGTGTAGAATGGCCTCTTAAACGAGGAAATTGCTTATTAAGGACCGTCTCTTGCACAGGTTTCTCTGCAGCAGATCATTTTCAAGTTCAGGTTCATTTAAGATACAGTTAATAACTTTGTTTTTATCCTTATCATATACTTAGGGGCAAAGCAACTCAGCCTAGAGGATCAACAGATAATGATGAACCATCCCTACACAATGACTTCTCCTTATACTTCACTACAGGCTCAGGTACAGCATCAGCCATGTATTATCTTTTAGCTTGTTTGTGAGGTGCCGATTGAGCTCATTTTTGCAAGATTATACCATTTTATACTACAAGCCTTTCTATGCTGATCTACCACCATTTAGTTCTGCATGGAAAAATACTTTTTTTATAAGAAACTGAGAGATCTGGAAGCAATGTTTTCATCATGTGAAACCACAGAGCAGCTGATCCATCTGTGATTTTTTAAAATGTGAATTACAGCTCTGTTTTGTTAGTGGTGTGTTTTTTTTTGTTTTTTGTTTTGTAAAATGGATGTATATTACCTTAGTACTTTTGGTGCTAGAAATTGAACATATGACACATTGATATTCTATAACATTTTGCCACAGTGCTCCATTGGCTGTTGTAATTTTTGTCATGTTTATAGTTTACAGCAGTGGTGACACACACCTTTTTTGAAAGCCTCCTTCTGATGGCAAAATATCATCCACTTTGATCCTCAAGAGTTATGGGAGAAAAAATAACAAAAGGTCTCATGCGCAAATGCTAAGGAAACTTTTATTAATATGGGAGATTATGAGAGTGACAGCATCAGTTCCGATTACAGCCAAATAAAATAATGTCTCATTAAACTCAACAGGTGTCAAACTACATGGTACCTCATGAACGTAACTGGAGAGATTTTGCCCCAGAACAGCCACACCCTGACATCCCTTACCAGTGCCCAAGTGTTCCTTTTGCAGCTCGCAGTCACCATTGGCAAGGTCCTGGTTGTGAAAATGGTAAGAACATCTCCCTTGTTTGTCAACAGTCACTCAAGTATGCCATTGGCATAGGCTAAAAAGCAAACTAGCTTTGAGAAGAGACAAATCTGTTTATCTTCCCTGCATCATAAGTATAGTGCTTAACCCAGCCTTGATCTGAAGCCCTTTAAAGTCAACCCAAAGATACCTGTTGACTTCAAGAGACTTTGGATCAAGTGTCATCACATTTCAGTTTGCCTCAATTTTATCTCACTCACAAGAAGGGATAGCTTGTGAAAGGACTAATGTTGACTGTGGTATGAAAGCTCTAATGCAGGAGTATCTCTCTTTTACCCACAATTACCTTCTTTCTGTTACCCAATTGGAGACATAACTACTTTGAATATTTTGACTGTCTTTGATAAAACTCTTTAAGATCTGTGAGACTGAATGGATTATTTTTCATCAGCCTCCAAGAACATCATTCTATGGTTAAAATGCAGAGTATGTTTATAAAAATATGCACTGATATGGTTAGTTAAAAAATGTAAAGAAAAGATTCTAGATAACATCTTGAATGGATAAAATGTTTTGGTCAAGGGAAAAAAAATTATAGAGACGGAACTCGAAATTCCCACGTGCATGGCTGTGAACTCTAACTTTGCTTTTGGGTTTTAGGTAGCTAGATATTATTTGACTTTTGTTTGTAAAACAGGTTGTCAGGTGACTGGAACCTTTTATGCTTGTGCACCATCTGAGTCACAGACTCCTGGGATCCCAATAGAGCCAAGCATAAGGTCTGGTGAAGCTCTTGCACTATCAGGTAAGTCTGTAACACTGGGCTTTCATGGTGAATGTTCTAGGGGGCTCTCCTTGTAACTTTCCAAGTAAATGTTTACTCATTGTTGTAGTGGCTTCATTGTGAGTGAAAGTAACATTTCCCTACCAAGTGACTTCTGTGCGTACACACTTCCCAACATTTTTAAACACATGCAGAACTTGAAGTACTTAAGTAGTCCTGATTGAGATGTGTAATTCAGATTGAGATCAATGGGACCATTCATGTGCTTAAAGTTACACATGCTTAAGTACTTTGCTCTTTCAAGGCTTTAGTAAATTCTTGGCTGCTGCTCTGTGAGATAGGACAAGGGAAGCAGATTCTTACCACACAGCCATATTGCTTTTAGATTCAGAGGTTTAGATGATTTTTTGTTATTTTTTTGTTCAAGATTTTGTCCTATTGATACTTTTCTTTTTTTCTGTTGACTACATCAGGATATGCAGCATTTATTAATCCTTAATAAAATGTAGCTGCCTGGTACAGTGGTGATGGCCTAGTCACTCTCTTGTGTTGAGTGACCACTTTACATTCATGCCTAAGATTTCATGTATACTTTTGTTTGCATTTCATTCAAAGACCATTTTACAAGGCAACTGATTGCATTTTGCAAGTCTTGTGGATAGTCGCTTGACATGGTCATGTACAACATTTTGAGAGAATCATAGCCATTTTCTGATGCATCTAAGGTTATGTCTATACTACAGTGCTGTTTTGAAATACCTAATTTCAAAATAGTTATTTTGAAATAGCAATTTTGAAATTGGCGCTATTCCTTGTGGAATGAGATTTACCAATTTCGAAATAAGCCCTCCACTATTTTGAATTAATTTCAAAATAGCAGTTGGCTTGTATAGATGCTAGGAAAGTTATTTCGAAATAATGGCTGTTATTTCGAAATAACTTTTCTGTGTAGACATATCCTAAGAGAACATACTGAGACTGAATATTAATTCCAGTGTCAACTTGTGGGGCTTGTCTACATTGACCTCTTTTCCGGAAGGGGCATGCTAATTTTTCAGATCGTAATAGGGAAATCCGCGGGGGATTTAAATATCCCCCGCGACATTTAAATAAAAATGTCCGCCGCTTTTTTCCGGCTTTTAGAAAAGCTGGAAAAGAGCGTCTACACTGGCCCAGATCCGGCCGATCCTCCGGAAAAAAGCCCTTTTCCGGAGGATCTCTTATTCCTACTTTGAATAGGAGGAATAAGAGATCCTCCGGAAAAGGGCTTTTTTCCGGAGGATCGGGCCGGATCGGGGCCAGTGTAGTCGCTCTTTTCCAGCTTTTCTAAAAGCCGGAAAAAAGCGGCTGACATTTTTATTTAAATGCCGCGGGGGATATTTAAATCCCCCGCGGATTTCCCTATTACAATCTGAAAAATTAGCATGCCCCTTCCGGAAAAGGGGCCAATGTAGACGTAGCCGGGAAGTATGAATATTTTTTCCTAATTAATGAAAATATGCAGCTTGCCAGGCATTGATTTCTAGCATATTTTCTGCTAGAATATTGTCTTCATCATGAGCTAATCGGTTCTCATTCCAATGGCCTCTATTGGTAGAAACTGATGTTAGAGTTTGTGTTTCCTTCGCCAACATATTTCATTATTTCAGTTCAATCTATATTTTTCCCTAATACAGTACAGGGCTAAATTCTGAGAGATGCTGAATATTAGAAATCACAGGTGTATAGTACCTGGCAAGATCTAGCCCATTGGCCTTAATGTATGCGATGTGATATAAAATACTCACAGTAGTGAAGAGTATTTTTTTCTAAATATACTTACAGACTGTCGACTGCACATCTGTCTATATTACCGTGAAATACTGGTGAAAGAGACAACGACTTCAAGTCCTGAAGGCTGTAGAATATCTCATGCCCAAAGTTATGAAGTCAGCAGCTTGGATCAAGTTATCTTCCCTTATCCTGAAGATAACGGCCAGAGGAAAAACATAGAAAAACTACTGAGCCATTTGGAACGAGGAGTAATACTCTGGATGGCACCTGATGGGCTTTATGCTAAGAGACTTTGTCAAAGCAGGATCTACTGGGATGGACCTCTGGCATTATGCAGTGACAGGCCAAATAAACTGGAAAGGGAGCAGACGTGCAAACTTTTTGATACTCAGCAGTTTTTAGCAGGTAATTCTCAATTTAGGTTACATGTATCTATATAAATGTCACCAAATCACTATCTTGTGATTCCAAAGGGGCATGATTAAATAGCTCTTTGCACTAAATTACTGTCTTCCACAAAAGGGGTTGGAAGATGCAGGTACTCAGCTATTCTCTGATTACGGCCCTATATATAAGTGTTAGGCAAGCACAGCCTGGGAATAGTTTTTCATTTGTATATTATCATGGTTAGTTCTGCATTTGATACACGTTTGTGGCACCCATTGAAAGTGGTAGGAACCACTTATGCTCACTTGAAGACAAGAAAAGGCCTGTATTATTTAATACTGGCTGGAAGGAGCCCAACAAAATAGTCTTTCTTAAGACTGAATAGCAGATGGGACCATATTCTGATTTTGGATCCTCTGTTGTAAATCTTCAGTAATTTCATACTCTGCTGCTGATTTACTCCAGACTTACCCTACTGTGAGTCTGAAATATGACTCTGATTATTTAAACATCAGAAAGTATTATTCCAATTCACCTGCAAAAGTGAATTAAATATCTTAAGGCGCCTACTCAAAATCCCTTCTTCCAGTTATTTGTCTTTGGATAGCAGAATGGAGGGGGAAACAGCCTCACATGGATACTCCTCCTCTGAGAGAGGAGTGGGTGGAGTGTTGACCCCAGTTTCCAAGACACTGGCCAGCACTCTCAGCTTGCACCAGAGAGGTGAGCAATCTGCTCCAGGGAAAGGGATCCCACAGATGACTTCCCCTCCCTTGGAGTAAGAGGAGAACCAGGGCAGCCCTTTAGTTCCGGCTTGTGGCAGAGCTACAGTTAATCTCTTAAGTTTTAGAGTGGCCTGCTCTTCCCTCTGTACAGCACACCTTGCTGTATTTCAGGCATATACATTGGTGCAAGTTACTGTTTCACAGAAAAATAATGCAACACTTTAAAAAATGCCCAAAATGAACCATCACTTCTAAAATACTTCATTTTCCAGGCTTTGATGTGTCATCCTAGCAGAATTATCAAGCAGCATATGCATTTAAATTCACATCTGAAGAGGATATGAAAATTGACAGTTAAAAAGGGGAATTTGAGCTGAATTTATAGGGTTACAACTTCTGTTGTATGCTAATTATAAGATGTATCATTATGCCTGCAATCATGTGCTGGGGAGCCCCTTTTCCTTTCTCAGATGTCACTTTAAATTTAATCTGGCTCTTCCAAATCATTCACAGGACACGTGGAAGTAGCTTTTTAGAAGTTTATTCCTAAAGGTTAATTTAACTTTTGTAAGCTATGCATTTGCATATACATGTGCACAGTTGCATGCCTAATTTATGTGCGGTTAGAATCAAAGAATCTTAGAACTGGAAGGGACCTTGAGAGATCATCAAGTTCAGTCCCCTGCCCTCAACCAAGCACTGTCTAGAGATCATCCCTGATAGATGTCTATCCAACCTGCTCCTAAAAGTTATCATATCTGTGCATGCAGATAGCCAGGTAACTTCTTAAGTGGCTATTTTGCCATGCATTAAACCATAGCTAAATATAAATTTTGCTTACTGAGCTCCAAACTAAGGGCATCGGGGTGCAGACAGTCAGAAGGTTAGACCTTTAGTGGAAGGAAACACTGCAGATTTCTACTAGTAGATGCATGTCCTAGAGATTCACAGAAGGAAGTTGAAGAGTCAGAGCTGTGGCCTTTAATCAGTACAACTGCATATTTATGCAGGAGTGTGTCCATATAGGACTCTCTTCAGGATTGCAAATTATATGATTCTGACACATTACAGGGTGATCAGATTCTAACACTTGGATTATTTATAGAGAGATCTGAGTGATGAATTTAGAAAACTAGGAGGGGGTGGGAATTAGGAGAAGGCTTAAAGTCTGGAATAGGGGAAGGATCTGAAGGTTTGTTAAAGAGGCTAGCATGAGTGGCACACAGGCAATTGGAGCTGGAATAGAAGGAAATGAGAGCTGATTTGGGGTGGTATGTGGAAAATCTGGCGGCAGAAGTCTGAATTTAATCCAGGAGATGAGAGAGTGCCAGTGGAGCTGTTTGATGAACCAAGTGACATGCTCAGAGCAGTAGAGGACTTCAGGTACCCGCTTTCATGCATTTGAAAGATCAGGGATTCTCTGATTCTCTTTCATATTGAAAGGAATTTCTTACTATTAAAAGCTTCCATGTTCCAACTCCCTTCTCTGTTCCATCCCTTCCACAGGCTATTATCATAGAATCATAGAAGATTAGGGTTGGAATAGAACTCAGGAGATCCTCTAGTCCAACCCCCTGACCAAAGTAGGACGTAGCCCAGCTAAATCATCCTATCTAAGGCTTTATCAAGCTGGGACTTAAAAACCTCAATAGATGGTGAGCCCACCACCTCCCAGTGCTTTACCACCCTCCTAGTGAAATAGCTTTTCTTAATGTCCAATCTAGACCTCTCCCACTGCAACTTGAGACCATTGTATTTTAGTCTGTCGTGCCACTACTGAAATACTGCAATATTTTGCAATACTTTGAGAATCACCAAGGCTGATAACATTCTGTGACAGAGGAGGGGTAGGGATGGAGTTATTTCCCCACTAGTAACATTGGGACTAATTAGTTGGGAGTTGCATTAATCTCAGACACCTCCTTGCCCTCTTTTATAAGTGAATGGATTGATCAGACTGAAGAACTGAAAATCCTCCTCTGCTTCTATAAGGTTGTGAGTGTTTTTAGGGTTTCATTGGTAATAGAGAGAGAACATTGCCTATGCAAGTCAACTGTGTCCTAGTTGTCATTGTTAATTTCTCATGAATTATTATACATTTGTGTTCTCAGATGAGACTAGGCCCAATTGTGCTGGGCACTGCAGTTACACAGAGTTAGAAACAATCCTGGCTCCCCAAGAGTGTTCAGTCAGAAGAGAGAAGACAGGCAAATCACAAGTGAAAGGAAGAGTTGTTGTTCCCCATTTTACAGATGGGGGAAGTCAGGCATGGAGAGATTTTATGACTTGCCCAAGGTCTTATGGGAACTGAGTCCACATCTTCCAAATCCCCATTGCATACCTTAACCGCAATCTGTGAGGTGTTATCCCCTGTCCATAGTGTATTCATTTTTTAAAATTATGTTTATTGATTTCCTTCTGAAAAGTGTCCTGAAAGACACAAACCACACCACCGAGCATTGTTTGCTCTTTATAAGTCAAAAGCATAAACATACCTTCTGAGAAGCAAAAGATGTGGATGTCGAAATAAATATGTGGTTTTCTTTTTTAATTCAATTAAATGTCACTAATTTTATAGCACCACTGGGCAATATATTTTAATCCAAATGGAACCCTCTTGTAAACATCTAATGTGGCTATTGATATACATAATATAAATATGTATGTATTGGAGAGGCAGTATTTCCTAATGACTAGAGCACTGGAGTGGGATTCAAGAGACCTGGGTTCTAATCTGGTATCTGCCCAGCTAAATGATTTTAGACAAGTTACATCCCCTCTCTGTGCCTCAGGATCCCCATCTGTAAAATGGGGAGAATGGTACTGCTGTCCTTTATAAAGAGCTTAGAACTCTGTGGATAAAAGTGCTGTTTAAGAATGAGGCGGTATTGTTGTTATTTATTAGAACCAGAGAACGATTATAGCTAGATTTGCACTTTGCATGTTGCACTGTTTTGAGACTTTGGTACTAAAGCCAAACATTTTGGATGTTGTTACTCTGTGGCTAAAGAAATTCTGAGTACTTTATAGACCAACCTAAAGGATGGAATCCTGGTCCAATTGTAGACAACGGCAAGATTCCCATTGACTTCAGTGGGGCCAGGATATCGCCCAAAGAGCTTACTCTGTAGAGTTTGCAATAGAGAAGCAGACATGATCCAAGACGTGACAGCAGCAGAGAGGGGAAAAAAGGACGAGGGGGGCATTGAAAGGCCTCAGATGTCGCTGTATTGGAGCCTTTTGAAAGGTAGCTGTATATGGCAATATGAGGTGTGATTGCAGCTTGGGTGGTCAGACCCACATTGGCTTTCCCGGTACTAAGATGGCTAAAATTAATAATGTTGATGTCACACTATCAGGTCCAGTGTGGTCCACACAAGGATGTTGGGGACCCTGGAGACCTGTGTGTAATGCTAGTCCATGTGGCCCCATCTTAGACTGCTATTTTTAGCCCTGCTATTGCATATATGTCTTACGTTCCTGAGCTGCAGTCACTCCTCAGATTGCAGCGTAGATGTATCCCTTAGAGAGCGATAACACGAGATCTCTGGGACCCTGGCTCCAGTAGTAGAAGTGAAAGGAAATCCATCGAGAAAATATGTGCTCTGAGCTAATGACATGCTTGTTGGCTCATGACTTGGGTAGAATGGGCAGCATACAGATACTAGCATGGCTCTGCTTGGGCCTGATTCTGAACCCACTGAAGTCAATTGGAGTGTTGCTATTATTTTATGTGGGAGCAGGTTCAAAACCTTGCAAGGGGATTGGCCATCTGCTTTCTAATGAACAGCCTATGTTTCAATGTTCACTCATCACAAGAAGTGGTACCAGCACTGTAGCTTGAAGTCAAAGTTTAAACACTTTTGTTACTTCAACTGCTCTGGGTTCTATTCAGAAGGGTGACAGGCCCTCCTACAACATCTCAGCAACATTGTCTTTGACAGAAGCAATGCATTGTGACTTGCATAGCATGATCCTTCTGAAATGTGGCGGGTGGGAGAGGGGTAAAGGGAACTTAACCTGGCAAAGTTCAAAAGCCCTAAAGAGTGTTTCCGAAACTTCTGTTATTGTGCCAAACCTAAGCAGGAATCTGAGGAACTCTCTATTGCAGTTCATAGGAAATTACTCAGAATGCAATGCAGATAGAATAATTTGAGTCTCTTGGGGGGTACAAAGTTTTCAGCTGTTTGTCTCTTGCTGATACTTACCTATGTTTGTGGTGAAGTCTTCAAGATCACTTTTCTCTGCTGGGATCTCTCTTTTCTCCCAGCCTCACATTCCCTTTGCTAGGGCCTCTTCATAGGTCCTTCATGACTAGTCTGGAACTCAGCCACTGATGGTGAGGGTTTTCTGAACATATCTTTTCTGCTTTCAGAACTGCAAGCTTTTGCCCACCATGGACGTCCATTGCCTAGATTCCAGGTTGCTCTGTGTTTTGGAGAGGAATTTCCAGACCCACAAAGGCAAAGGAAGCTAATTACAGCCCACGTAAGTAGGATTTATTTTATTTCTTAGTTTAAAATCAATGGTTTGTGAATCTTCCAGGTAGTCTTCTCTACCTTCTATCGGTATGTTATGAGGCAGGAGTACAGCTTAATGGATGGGGTACTGAACTGGGAGACCAGGTTCAATTCCCTACTTTGCCACTAGACTGCTGGCAAACCATGTCCCATCCCATGCCTCAGTTTCCCCACATCTAAAATGGGGCTAAGAAGACTGGCCTCATTTGTAAAGTGCTTTGAGATCGACCAATGAAAGCACTCTCCAGGAGCAATTATTACTATTAGCTAAATGGAATGATTTGACTAGTGTCAGCCATGTGATGCTAGTAAGCAGGACATTGTATGTAATATGATTACATGGCTGGCAAAGCTGGTGCATAAGTGTGAATTCCTTTAGCATTGCCACATTAGATGCTGGAGCACAATTAGGTTTTTCACAGATACTCTCTCTCCTTTCTCCTCTCGTGGCCTCTGGTGTCTGCACTGAAAAATGCCGTAGGCAGACTGAGGCAGACTTTACTGTTTGGGTTAGTCTTGCTTCACATTTTAGCAGTTACTTTTTTAATCCTGGGCCTTGACTATGCTGCATACTTTTACATTTCCTGCTGTGGTGCAGCTGTTCCAGTAGTAGTGGAGGCTGAGTTCAGCTTTCCACACTGCATCTTAAAAAACTCAAGCTCCCCAAAGGAGATGTACCCCTGCTCTCCATTCCTACACTAGTGCCAGGGCTTAGTCTGTTGCCATTATCTCTAAGGGCATGTCTACACTAGCTCGGTAGTTCGAGCTAGGTAGGCAAATGAGGGCAACCGGAGTTGCAAATGAAGCCCGGGATTTAAATATCCTGGGCTTCATTTGCATCTTCCCGGGCGCCGCCATTTTTATATCCCCCTTAGTCCGAACTCCGTGCCCGTGGCTACGGGCACGAATTAGGATCTCTAATTCGAACTACCTACTCCGTGCCGCGTGTAGCCACGGGCACGGAGTTCGGACTAAGGGGGATTTAAAAATGGCGGCGCCCGGGAAGATGCAAATGAAGCCCGGGATATTTAAATCCCGGGCTTCATTTGCAACTCCGGTTGCCCTCATTTGCCTACCTAGCTTGAACTTCTGAGCTAGTGTAGACATACCGTAAGAGGTGAGAATACTAGTGTTTAAGGCACCCGGATGCTAAGATGATAGACTCCCAAGAGTTTTTTTTTTAAATAAAATAATTAACTTCCCTTAGCTAATTGTGACTTCCTTACCACTATCTGCCTGCAACACATTGGCATGTGGTTCCCCTGGGTGGAGGGTTGCAACTTTCAAGTTCAGGTTGCTGTCCTACCCAGTCATCCTCTGTCTGAATAATGTTCCCAAGGTCTGGTTAGATTTTTCTTCTGTTCAGAGATTTAACAGAAATCCAACCCCCTCCTCCACATACAGGCATCAGTCCTGGGTTTTTAGATTTCTGGGGATTATCAGGTCAGGAATACAGTAATTATTCTAGCAAAGATCAGGGATATCACTGTACCTCAAGCCTCCTCATTATCTCCTGAGGCCCTCACCAGTACATCCTCCTCTTCTCTCCCCCTCCCCCCCACATACACAGACAAAGCCAGTGCCCACTGTTTCCTTACACCTCTCAATGAGTTTGTCTCTCCTCCAGGGCCATGCCCCAGACCTGAACCTTTGTTATGCTGCTGGGCAGGGGACTGGAAGCTCAATTCTTCTCTGGAGTTGTCTGAGCCCCTGCCTTGGGTCCTGAGTTCTGCACTTGGAATGGGTGGTACATTAGTTGGGGAGGGCAGGAGCTGAGCAGGCTCCATTGAGCAATCTCAGGCTCCCATCCCTTCCTCCATTGCAGATAGCAGCTGAAAGCTGGGAGAACATGTTCTCCCCCCTGCCACCCACACACATCTTTCCTCTGTACAATGATGTCCATGTGCAGACATGTCTAAGGATTTCAAATTGGGAGGAGGGCCTGGCCCATAAAAAAAACCCTTTTGAGAGCATCTTTGTTCTCCATTTAAAAGTCTCAAGTTTTTTAGATCTTAGGAGTCAAGGTTAAATATTTAACTAAAGCCCCTGTGCAAAGATGGGAGCCCTTAGCGCCAGTGAGACACACAAAATAAGTAGAGCCTCTCAAACATTTCACAAAATCTTGGCCATATTAGACCAGCAAAGTGCTGAACAAGTACAGTTAGGGGTGAATGGACATACCGTCATATTTAAACTGAGAAGCATTATTTTTGAGAAATAACTCTAATCATTTCAAGTTTCAGACTTTTTGGACACAGAATAAGGGACAGATTTTTGAAAGTGAAGCATGTGAAGCTGAATGTCTGCATTTTGCCATGCCTAATTTAGCCATGGAAATGTGGGCACACACCAATCAGACATTACATGTAAATATGGATTAGCTGACAGGGTATAGTTGCAAACTGCTTTATGCAGTGGTTTTTGCTGGCAAAAACTGCAGCCAGCTCTACAAATCTGGAGATGAAGTAAAGACAGAGTCCAATGAAAATAGAATGCATTTTCCTTCCATTTTGGTATGCAGAACTGTTTTATTTTGTCTTGTTTTAAAACATCGTTTTATTGTTGAGTAAGTTGCTAACATTGAGTATGCTGTCACACTTCAATAACGTTTTTATCTGTTGTTAAGGTTGAGCCAGTGTTTGCAAGGCAGCTGTACTACTTTGCTCAACAAAACAGTGGACATTTTCTGAGAGGCTATGACTTACCAGAACATGTCACTAGTCCAGAGGACTACCACAGAGCTATTCGCCATTCCTCTATCCAAGAATAATCTCCTCAGAAGGAGCGTGTTTAAAGCTATGTAAAGATGATACATATTGGAAGAACAGAACTGGATTACATTTTGGGGATGCAAATCACAACTGGATTTATCCAGGAAAATAAAGTCTGAGAGATTGGAAAATGAACTAGACAAGAATATTGTACAATAGAAACAATGGGTCTTCAGGATTTGGACGGTACATCTCACATAGATTCTGCGGTTACTGGGGATAACTGTGAAAACTGACAAAATGTTTGATATGTTTACATTGTTTAAACATTCTCCATGGTTTGAGGATGACTTCTTACTGAAGACTTAAATTCAAAGTTTACAATGTTAAATTTGCAGAGCTATTTATTTGTGATTACAAATCTCAGGGCGGAGAAGTATATTAGCAGTATTCCCAGCACAAAGCTGTAGCTACTGTGGGAAAGATAGCACACAAGTGGCCTAGGAATCCATAAATATTATGTTGTGAATAGCTACATATGTAAATGGTTAAGAATTTAGATTAAGTGTGGTAAACTTTTTATGCCTATATTCTTCTATGAAAGTTTCAGTGTTAATTTTTTAAAAAAAATCCAATTCTAATGAGATATATATTTTTAATGCCTGACATTTCTCTTCACAGGACATTTTGTTGCGATCATTGCTGTTTGTGGATTGATACCCATAATAGCACTTAGAAGAGTTGTCTAGAATGGTGTATTTGGGGTAGTATATTTTGAAGCGTGACCATTTAACATTACAGAGTCAGCAATCAACTGATGTTTTTTGCTAACAATCTCTAGAACGGGGAGTTTTTGCTGTCTGTGTTGCAGGTGGGACCATTGACTCGAATGCTAGAGCCTAGAATAAAACAGGTTTTTGAGGAAACAAAGCTTTGTAACCTTTGATAATTATTCTTTCATAAGTGATTATTTTGGATGGGCATTCTCAGTGGCACATGTATGTAACATGTAATAGATTTCCAAAGTACATTTGTACAGATATGGTAAATATTCACAAAAAAAGTTGTTGTCTTACAAAAGGTCAAATTCTGCTCTTGGATGTGCACTCTTTCTTGTGTACAGACGTCAGTGGGCAACAGGTGTCCGAAGAAGAGCAGACTTTGGCTCACAGTATTAGTAGGGTTGGGAATATTTATCCTAGCTTTTGTTTTAAAAAGTTTAAAAAAGTGTAATTTCAGGAGATTTACAACTCTTAATGCTGGGTTGTTGATTATTTGCTTGCATATGCAAATGAACATGAAACTCTTTTGTATGGCAAAGAGAGAGAGAGAGATCTGTCATATTCAAATGTATGTGCATGTACAAGTGAAATTCTAAAGCCAGTTATGCAGCAGGCCAGACTAGATGATCATAATGGTCTGTTCTGGCCTTAAAAATCTGTGAATTTATATTTCTCATGCCAGAAAAATCCTCTCCACAGTTAGAAATACTCTTTGCTTGAATTTCTAGCTAGTACAAAATCGTATATGGTCTGACAGCAGACTCGCATTCTAGGGCACCTAAATTTATACATCTTAAAGATGCATACTATTTTGGGATATAATATCCCTCTTTTTTTTTCTTCTCTCCCCCCCATAAATCCAGTTTATAAATTCATTAGGTTTTGATGTTCTTTATTTCTTGAAATGTATTCTCTGATTTATATATTGTTAGGAGAATACTCTGTCCCAGAGACATTAAAAGTTCTGCTTTAGTCAGCCTCCAACCCTTTTTTTCAATTTGCACACATCTATGTTTATTTTAGTCCAATGAAGCATGCCTAGCTTCAGTTGATATCAACTAGACTTCTGTGTGCAGGATTGCAGAAATGAATTGTTATACAGTATTTGATGTGGTTTTAACTTTTCCTAATAGTCATTGCTTTCCTTGCTAAGTATATCAACTCTCACCTCAGAATCAAGCTATGGATTCCACCTGGTCAATTTGGTAGACCAGATGGGTTGTTTTCTGAGGTAGGTTAGTTCTTAGAGATCTGCTCCTGCATTAACATCTCAGGCGAGCAAGAGAGCCAGTTAAGTAAGTGTGAGGTTTGTTTATGTAAAGGTTGCAGGAACAGACCACAACAAAGGGAGTTTGAAATATGAAAATATTCAGTATGTTGATTCACTTAACAAAACATTGAAAAATACACGTTTTTTCCTTGCTGAATTGTAGTCATTGTAAGGAATACAAATAACTGAGGGCCAGATTCTGCTATTGGATGCCTGGGCCTCCCATGGATTTCAGAATTTGGATCTTGATGTCTTCTATGGCTTATGTGAAATCTGGATTCTTAAAATGAAGGCATAGTGATGATGATGATGAATGTTTTCAGTACCACTACACATTTTGTTCAGTTCATCAAGTGTGACTTGTAATATGCTATTTTTCAGGATTATATTACTAAATTCCCTAGGAGAAAATAAGAGGTTGAAAGTTAGTGATATTGGCTCTTGACCCTGCTCCCATGGAAATCAATAGTGAAAGTCCCATTGATCTTCAGTGGGAATCAGATGATGCCTTGCAGGAGCAAAGAATGGAACGGACTGTTAAGTGATCAGTTTTAATCCTTCCGGCACGTGAAGGGAGTTTCAGATTGTTCCCTCAAGAGTATAAAGACCACAGCTTCATAAGCTTATATGTTTTAGAATAAAGGCTACAGAAACACTGAAAGTTTGGGGGTTACAAATTACATTTATTTTTTGCTTGTAGATATTTTAGGATAGTTTACTGTTATGTTAGTCTGAAACCTGATTGTATTGAACTACTTGTTGTTTTGGAATGTGATACCTTCCAGGAAAGCAGGGAATTGCAAGTATATAATAAGGCAGCTTCTCAAAATGTGTTCCAGGTTTTACCCCTTCTAGCCATGGAGTGAAGAAGTTTTCAAACTTACACTGATTTTTTAATCCTTTGATAATGATGGCCAGGATTTCACAGACTCATTGCAGACAACCTATATTGCTGTTACATTACTACCCCGATTAGGCAAAGCATAGGAACTCTTAGTTTGAGCATGTGTTTAAATCCATTACTACTCAGCAAAGCACTTGAATGCATGACAGATTCTTAGTGCTTTGCAGAATTGGGCCTAGAGAGTGAGGCACTGGGATGTGTGTGCATGTGTTAGAGAGAAGAGGAGTTGGAATAGGACCAAAGGGAGATGAATAAATTAAATAATGGGAATTGTCCTGCTGGTGTAGCAATAGCTTATGCCATTACACACAGTAACCCAAAGCAAGAGAAGAGTCTGAAAAGAGATCTAGTAAGCCTTTTAAGACGGGGAAACTATGCAAGTCTTTGTATTGCATCTTCTCTACTATACAAAGTCAGAGGTACAGGGAGGTAGTCTTCTGAAGGAACTTTTAATTATTCTCCCCAGTGTAAAGTTAGCAGCTGTCGAAGAAAAAACAAGGAAAGAAAAGAAAAAGAACAGCATCCAATAAGAAGCTGCATGTGACATCCAGTAGGACTTTCCACAGATTCTGACCTAATATTAAATACCCTATTTATAGTGTAATAAAGGTGAAAATTTATTTAATACAGACAAAAATCCAGAAAGATCTATTTTTGAAAAACGAGTAATGACTATCTCGGTGGCATTGTGAATTACATTGTAAATTGATTTTTAAATACTGTATTTGATTTGTGTGACAACCTGCTATTGTTCCAAATAACCAATACATAAATAAAGTGGGAAAAACATGCACATTTTCTCTGGTTAAATATTTTTACACCAGCACTAGTATAAGAGCTTTTGAATTACTTCCTACTTCTGTTAAACTTTGTTTATAGCTTCAGAAGTCTACTTCCTTCCTGTAGGATTTCAGCGGTATAATATCTTAAATGTTTTACTCCTAGCAAGATTGATAAGCAAGATTGATCTGTGTTTTAAATGAGCCCCATTGCAATTTGTCAATATTGTAATCTCATTCTAATATTGCTACAAATGTCTGAGATCTTTTGTAGGAGCTTCATGCCCCAGTCCAACAAACTCTTTGCTTTCCTAAAAACTGGCTTTGTCTCACTTTTGTGAAATGGTTCAGTCTCCTGTGAAAAAAGCTCATTAACACTTGAAGGGATGTGGGTTAACCAGAAATGAGAAGATATATTTTAAGCAAATACAGTGTAAAAGGGTTTGTGGAAAAAACGCAGGATTCACGTGAAAACCCCCATGCTTTGTACGTATGCTGTTTACATCAGCATTTGCCAGCAAAGTGGAGGTGGGGAAACACCATTCTCATCAGAGAGCTTTCAGGAAAAAGTAAAGCATTCACAGTCATGCTGCTGTAGATCATTGTCTCCTTCTAGCCCCGAGAGATACCATAAATATGTGGTTCCTTTTTAATAAGAACAACCCTTTTAAAAATATTGATTTCTCCTTTCTCAGAAACAATGTAATGCCATTTATGTCACTGTTAGTTGGACTTGAGGTGGAAGTTAACTGATCACTGTGGTATTTTCAAATGAATTAAACTATATCTCTTTAAGTTTGTAGTACATTTTCATTTCATATTTATTCAAGACTATGTTTTTAAAAGGGTTGTTTGTTTAATTTTGGAAGTTGTTGTGGATAGTGGCATCTTGACAGATTGGAGCCAAGAAAAAATGAGTATAAAGCTCCCTTTTAATATGCTGGCTGTTAGAGAATTGTGAGGCTGCATGGTAACAAGCTAAAAGAGATTTAGATTTTAAAAGGGCTCAAATTGAAGGTTAAAATACCTTTAAATGACAGAGGGATGAATATATCGTTTACACATTTAGTTCCACAGATTTTCCTGAGAAAATATGTGTAATTGAGGGTAGAAATTGACCCCAGTTGTACAAATACAGAAAACTGGAGGCTTATCTTCTCTGAAGTGACATTCAAGAAGGAAGTAGCACAGTACCTTAAAATAGCAATTCCTTTATGTACCCTCTCCCCAGGCTAAACAGCTAAATATCTGACAAACCCTATGGTGTAGATGTAAATGATTACATGGCAAGTTAGCTCCCATTTTTTGATAATCAAGTAAATGGATCATATGTGAGTCAAGAAACAGGTAAGAAATCTTGACTATAATTCTATGTGTGGTGCCTCTGCTTTTCACTTCATTTCTGGCAGTTTGCAATATTGAAGCTGGTGTAAATTCCAGAGGCGCTGAGAGCCACTGAACCAAACTGTAAACTCTTTATGTGATGAAAGCCACTTCATGTCTGGGGGTGCAACCGCACCCCTTAAAGCCCTTAGGGCAGGTCTGCACTACAGACTGGATCGACTGGGCAGCAATTGCTCCAGCAGGGATGGATTATCATGTCTAGTATAGATGTGATAAATTGACTGGTGATCGCTCTCCTATCAACTCTGTTACTACACCTCAACAAGAAGCACAAGGGAAGTCATCGGGAGAGCATCTCCCATTGACAGTCTGCTGCGAAGACACCATGATAAGTAGATCTAAGTATGTCAACTTCAGCTCTGCTATTCCCATAACTGAAGTTGCATAAATTCAATGGAACTTTCCCTGCCCCCATAGTATACACAAGCCCTTATTTCTAGCATCCCAGTGCTGGAAGAAACTTACAATAGTTCTATGGCACTGGATCGGATTCGGTCAGTTGAAAGGGGACTTGGCCATATTTTCCTTATGCTCCTGGCTCTTACAGACTGCTATTACTGCCCCTTTTACCAACTGGAAGCTGGTGTAATTGAAAGCAACTATCAGGTTGTGCTAAGGTAGGCTAGTAGATGAACCCAACACACAGGACTTAGGATTGAAGGGCTAAAAAAAACCCCATCTTTGTGCAAATCCCCACACTGTGGTATGCTCACTTCAGCCAGAGCTTGTCACTTGACTATTGATTATACGCTTAGATTACAAATCTGGGCCGAATTGTGACAAAGCACAGAGCATCTTTGTGCAAATATATTTTTATCCTCTATCACTGATTGCGCAACATGACTGTCCTGTGTGCTAGTCATGTTAAGAGAAAAGTCCTGCCAGCATTTATGAGGTTTGCCAAGTAATTTTGGCACTTTGCAGGGGGTCGGTTTCCTGAAATTAGTTTAACAGACTCTGGGTATCATTTTGTGGTCTGGCTTTCTTCATGAAAGATGCACAAGTCCTGTTGCTTGAGCACAGATGACAAAAATATCAAGACAACGTCATTTGCAGAAACCCCAGATTCTACATCCATGTCCCATTCAGTAGCTGGAAAACAGTTTATTTTCTGACCTTTGGTGTGTCTGTCCTGCAGTCCCCTCCCAGTCCAGATGTGATTGATGCAGCAAATCGTTATGGGCGTCCCTTGGGCAAATCTCCCTCTGCTTAATGGATTATGTGGAGACTTTCAAATGAAATATTTACATCTTGATCGTCGACACATATTTATTTCTCTGCTGTCTTTGCCATACCAATAAGCAATGAGACAAAACATCACAGCTGACACAAACATTGCAATATGGGCTATGTTGCTCCTTTGCACCAAGTTTTTAAATGCGGGTGCCCAAAAAGAGACATCTCATCCTGATTGTGAGAGATGCCAAATGTCAACATCTCCCCGTTAACTTCAACTAGAATTATGGGTGCTCTGTGCTTCTGAATGCAAATCTCTTGTTTAGGCACCCTGTTTGGAACCTGAGTTATAGGTTATCTTTAGTCTCCCTGCTCTTCTGCTACTCAGAAAATGGGGACCGGGCAATTTTGTGTATGGCTCCGTCCTCTGCTCCCATTTTTGAAAATGCCTCCTGGCATCTCAAGTCATCTAAGCAGGAGCCAACCTTTACTTTAGGTCTCAATTTCTTCTGGTATTTATGCCCTCCAGCTCCCATCTGATGACAGAGCATTATTCTTCCAGGGTGTGCAAGAAGAGGCAAAATGGTTCAGCAGATAAGGCAAAGGTGAATGACTCAGGAGACCTGCACTCTCATCCTAATTTAGATACTCACCTAAAGTTGATGTAAAGTTGGACCAGCCTTGTCCCCTCTCTGTGGGTTCTTCTCTCCTATTTTGGGGCTATTTAGCTTGCAAGCTTTCTGGTAGTAGGAGTTGTTTTGTACTCTGTCATTGCACAGGCCTCTCTCAGTAGGGCACAGATTTTTCTGGGGCGTCTAAGCAGTATAAGAATACCAATAACTATTAGTAATAAGCCTGCTGGTTGTGATTCTCATTTTCTAATCCATAAAAAATGCTCATCGGAGTCTTGCATACCATCCAGGCTTAGAATTGTCACAGAAACCAGTGTCTCTCAGGCTTCCCCAATACATTGGAATCAGACATCTCATGGAGGAAAAAATATTCTTTCCTCCACAAGTGGAAGGTGATCATTTCCAGTCTCTGAGGATAGTGTGGATAGAATGAGATCAGATCAAATGTCTCTATCTTCCTCATTTTATTTCATTTTCAGCTTGTAATATGGCTCTGGGCTTTATATCCTCAGAAACCAAAGTCCTGGGTCAGGACTAACTGCACCGCCAATAAGTCATTTTCAATTCCTCTTTTCATGCATGACCCAGAGCTTCATCACTCTTCATAATTGTCCCCTCCCATGGAAAAACCCATGGGGAGGGCTAGAGAGTGAGTGAGAGAGACTTTAAAAATATGGTACGTTTTTAACTGCAGCGTGACTGTTGCATCATCCCCTATCTAATGCGGTGTTGGCAGCCTTCTGGTTCTACAAAAGATCAGGGCTACTTGGTGAAACCATGAGTATTTCATCCAGACCTGCAGTATTGTTACTACCCGCTGCCCTGAGCTTCCCTGTCAGATGGCCGGTAGGCGGCACGGCTGTGAAGAGTTACGGTGGTAGCAGTGGCGGTGGTGGCATGGGATAGCGACGCTTGTCCCAGAGAAACAAAGTGCAATAGCTTTTTGCCAGACTCGAGCTGGCGGTGGAAAAACTGTGAAAGAAAAGACAGATGTTTCTGGGTTTTATTTTTATTGGTTATTTTTAAAATAAAAATAATCAAATACTTTCCAAATGAAGGCCTTTTCTGACTGAACATTTTTGACCAACTCTATCACAGAGGGTTGGTCTGTGTCCCAGGGGCCATACATAAGGTGGCTGCTTCCTTGTGGTAGCCCTGCTGAGGAGCATCTGTGAGCTCATAGGCAGTAGGAGCATGTGGGGGAGCTGCTATGCTACTCTGTGCATGTTTCCACTCCCTGCTTGTATGTTCAGGCATAAATGCACCCCTGACCTGTTGGATGGCCTCTCTGGTCCTATTTCTTACCTCAGACCAGTTTAACAATAGCATTATACCTGATTTATAGCAATTTTAGAGAGCGGAAGATCAGCCTCATGATTCCATAGAGGACAGATGAGAGGTGTCTCTTACATTATAAGGTCAGACAGGACCACTGTGACCATTTAGTCCAGTGATACCCACACTGCAAGCTGCAAGCAGGTGTTCAATGTGACTCCTGCAGTTCTTTGCAGCATGTGATATTAAAATCCTGGTCATTTAATTATGAACCTGTGTTATTAATCAATGGTAGGTGATAAAATAGTATTTTGTGGTCAGTCATTTTGCTGTAAGTGTTGAACAGAAACAATGAATTCACGATTTGTGGCTTTGTTGTGTAATGGTGATCTCTAATTTGGCTTCTGAACCACTGAGATGTGAGTGTCACTGGTCTAGTGTGATCACCTACATGCGAGCCCTAGGACTTCCTTGGATTATTTTTTGTTTGAACTTTGCAACAGAAATCCTGAGCTGGCCTTTTGCCATGAACCTGTTTGTATGCAATAGTTGAGCTGGCTATTTAGTTAAAGTTTGCCTGAGATAGAAGTGGGTGTAGTTGAATAGCCATCACGGCAGGAGAATGACAGCTTCAGTGGTTTGCCTGAATGCTTGCCTTATTGTAGCCATTAAACAACCAGATATGGCTTACCCAAGTACATTAGTCACAGTGCTTAAATTTAGAATACATTGATTGCTATCTGTAAGTTGCAATGAAATGAATATATCAAGTTGCTCAGGTGACATGAATCACAAAAGGAAAGCTTGAATAGTGGTGACATTAGAACGTTAAGCAACCCCCCCCCCCCCCCCCAAACTCTGACTGGTTGGTGCTTGTTAAAGGAACATTATCATAGCCAATCTGGGAGTATGCCAATGTGCACCCTTTTATTGGTGAATATAGTTAATGTGGGAATAATGAGCAAAGAAAAGACCCTTGTAAATCAGGGGTGGGGAACCTAAGGCCTGGGGGCCAGATGTGGCCCCTGGTTTCCCTGAATCTGGCCCCCAAGGCTCTGGGCTCCCCTCAACATTGGCGAGCCCACCCTGGTGCTGCAGGCCTCCCCCCTGCCACTGCACCGTGGAGCTGGAGCACACAAAATCGGCTAGGCTGGCCCCTCCTAGGCTCTAGGTATGTGAGGGGAATGCAGGGAGTGTCTTTCTCCTTCTCAGCCAGGGCTCATGTCAGAGCGGGTTTGGTTTATTTATTTATTTAGCTTCTCACTTGTGTGCGGCCCCCAACTGATTTTTCTGTGGGTCAGCAGCCCCGACCCAAAAACATTTCCCCACCCCTGTTGTAAATCATAAAATATTTATTTTCCCCTCCTCCCATTCCTAATCCCTTCCCCCCCCCCCCACAGATGCTATTGTAATGATTATTGAACATTTCTATGGCAAGAGCTGCACAACCAGCGTGCATCCCATTAAGTCAGGTTCTGTACAAACCATAATCCATACCAAGCCCTGTCTCACAGACCATTGCGACCATCGAGTCAGCTGGAATTTACGATATTCTTTCAGGGCGCTCATCTGTGCCGAATGACTCCTTTCACCCTGATCAGCAAGAATCTCTCGTGCTTAGCTTCATTCTCATTGCGAAGTTTGCTCTGTGGGAGAGAGTTTCACCTCCAGATTCTGAAAAAAACTATAAGCCTCTAAAATAAGATTGGTAACGTATCAGTGTGCAGGCTGGCTATAAACTCAGAGGCCTGGGTTCATGGATGAAGATGGACCTAGGAGTGGTGATGCCAGTGTGTCTTCCAGGTGACTGCCCAATTAGCTCTTTGTGCTACCTGTTCTGTGCGGCTGATTTTGAACTGTGCAAGAGTATTTACCACAAGGAACATAAAACAAATGATGATTATTTTTATTTTAAGTATCAGAGGGGTCGCCGTGTTAGTCTGAATCTGCAAAAGCGGCAAGGAGTCCTGTGGCACCTTATAGACTAACTGAAGTGTTGGAGCATAAGCTTTCGTGGGCAAAGACCCACTTTGCACGTGGCATCTGACGAAGTGGGTCTTTGCCCACGAAAGCTTATGCTCCAACACTTCGCTTAGTCTATAAGGTGCCACAGGACTCCTCGCCATTTTTATTTTAGTCATTCTTACACTCTTCAAAATTACAGCCAGCATATTGATAAAAGATAGAGCCTCTTTCTCAAAGAGCTTGCAGCCTAAATACAGCCATGGCTCACTAGGTGGATTCAGGAGAAACAAAGAGAGTGGGAAGGTGGTCAGGAGTTGCTGTGAGAGGAATCCTCATGTTCCCCTCACAACTAGGTGGGTTTCATCTGGTAGGATAATATGCTGAGTAACTAAGTTAAGTGATTTGATTTTTTTGCATTTTATATTGATCAGGGCACGTTTAGATAGAGCCTGGGCAGGTCAAGGATGGAGTGGAGAAAGTATGAATTATCTGCATGGAAATGATACTTAGAGCTATGTGAGTGGGTCACGTGCTCGTAGATGGGATTGAGGGGGAGTGACGACGTAGGGAGATGTAGGACAGAACCTTGAGGGCACCTCTCTGGAACATGGGAGAGTGGAGATGGACCCACAAAAAGAGATGCTGATGAAATGGCTGGGAAGGCAGGAAGGAGCCCAGAAATGGAAGGTATCACAAACCCCAAGACAGCACAAGATATCAAGCCAGAGGGAATCATTCTCCGTGTTCAGCTCAGCAGTACTCAAGGAGGATGAGGATGGAGATCGGCTCAGGAACTTTTGGTCCCTTGATGAACAACTTATGTGGCGTGCAAGGGGAAGAAGCCAGATTAAAGAGGATCCAAGATGAAGTGCAGGAAAGAACAGGGAGACAGTGGTTACAAATGGCACCACCTATGAACTTAGTGGTGAAAAGCGACTGGATGCTAGCTGAAGAGGTAAGTGTAGAGGTCAAAGGAGAGCATTCTGAAGATGGCAGACTTGGGCCATGCTTTTACGGGAAAAGAGCTAGAGGAGAATGAGAAACTAAGGGGGAGGAGTGGAAAGGGGAACTGCTGGGACCAGGAGAGACAGGAGGCAGGAAATAATGAGGTTACAGTGGCAAGACCTGTCAAGAAAAAGGAGGAGGCCTCAGGACAGAACTGAAATATAGTGGGAGCTGATGGTCATAAATGAGCGATGGGGTTATGTTCATGGGAATCAATAAGGGAAGGAAAGTAATGTGGCTGGGCAAGACATGAGACAGAACTAAGCAAGGTGGGCAAATTAATTACTGCCTGACTGTGCACTTAGGACTTACTTAGGACTTACTGCCTGACTGTGCACTTAGGACTTACTTAGGACTTACTGCCTGACTGTGCACTTAGGACAGTGCCAGAAGGCACTGGGGAGGAGTGGAGGAAACAGGTCACAAGACAAGGCAGTCAGGCAAAACCAGAAGAGACAATGAAGTGAATGAATTCAACAGCAGAGACATCATGGACAATGAGGGTGTAGGGGTCCAGAAAGGGCTGGGTGGAGAGGCATGAGTGTGGTGTATAAAGAGATGAGAAGATGGTCAAAGATAGGGAACTGAGATACCAGAGATCAGATAAGGAGTAATGTTTAGACTGAGAACTTTTTAAAGGAGAGTGAAAGTTAACAAGTGGTCTCCATGTGGTGAAGCCCTAGTGAAACTGGGCTGCTGAATAATTCCTCATTTCCTCACCAAAGTTTAGCAAAGCTTCCCAGGGCTTCATGTAAGAATTGCCCACAACCACACACATGTGCATATGCTATCACAGCCATCTGCATCTTCATATGTAAGATGATACCTGCATTTCTTTTTAATTTGTGGGAGCAATTTTTAACAAGTATTCTTTTGGTACTACTTCCACTCAGAAGGAACTTAACTGTCTAGATGTAAATTTGCTGACAGCAAAATGAGTGAAATCCAGCTCATGTCCCAAGAATACAAATTGGTCAAGTGATTGCAACAATTCAGGAGACAGAAAATGCCTGTGAAACAGCTTGTGTTGGAAATATTTTAAAAAGAAGTTTCAGATCAAGAAGACCACTGGGTTAAATTATCCTCAGGAGCCAGATTACAATGGGTATGTTGCCATGACCAAAGGTGACTGCAACTTCTTCTGATATGGTCCTGCTTTGGGCTGAGAAAAGAATATCCCACCTATTCCATACACCAGCAGGAATCTCAGGCAGTGACTGGTGAAAACTAAAACTCCTAGGCCAGATCCAGAGCTAGTTTAAACGGATGTAGCTCTGCTGACCTCAGTGGAACTATAGCACTGTAAGCCAGTTAGGGATATGGCCTATTCTCCTCTAGTAGGATTCCTGCTTTTCACGGAGACAGTTCTCTCTGGGCCCCTTGTCCCATCCCTGCCTTTATTTCAACTCATAGGTTAGGCTGGTCCCAAACTGATTTTGCCGGGAAGCTGCACAGTATAAAGAAACAAGTTATAACCCGTTTAATGGGCACAAAAGAATGATCAGAGGGGTAGCTCTGTTTGACTTCAACAAAGCAGAGGAGTTGCTTTGCAAATACAGACTAAGGCAGTTTTGACAGCAAAGGAAGTGTTTGACCGAGCCCAAGATGTGCAGTATTGTTTTGAATCAGCCATTTCCAGCATCCTTACTCTTTCCCTTTTCATATGGAGTGAGTCAACCTGTATGCTGAGCAGCTGCTTCTTTTGCTTTGCCTCCTTCCAGCTGCTTCACATGTTGCCCTGTGTATTGCTCCTCTTGGCAGATGGGAAAAATCCCAGTGGCATGTTGGTGGTGGAATACACTGTACTTTAACATTTGAATGACTTGCTAGTAGAATGCCAGTAGCACCTAACTAAGAGCATGGCCTTAGTTTGCTGGGCACTCTTACATGACCTTACAGTATAGATACACAAGATGGGAGAGAAACTGAGAAAAGGAGAGATTTGGAAAGTCTGTGGCAGAGCCAGGAAAGTCTGTGGCAGAGCCAGGAATAAAACCCAGTTTTTCTAATTTCAGGGGTCTCACTCCAGAATGTTACCTACAAGACCAGCCTTTCTCAACTAAAATTGCTCTGTGCTAACTGGGTAAAGGACTGTTTGTTTAGGTAGGATTCTAAATAGATTTTAAGCATGTCATTTTATAAATTTGTCCAAATGAAATATTCATTAGGACAGTGTTTATAACTGCGTAAGCAATGGTAAATGGATTTTAAGATATGCCCATGACAGGTTTGGAAGACATAATTGTCTGTAGAGCAACATAATATTACATATGGCCCCAATGCTACACCTAAGTTAAGCCTATGCTTCATTTAATTAATGTGAGTAGTCCACCTGAAGTGGATGGAACTGCTTATGGGAGCAAAGTGAAAGTATTTGCAGGATTGGGGTTTTTTAGCCATGGAAATAATTATCTCACTGTCTGATTTAGTCACAGCAGCAGAATATTTGCAGTCTCTAGTACATAAGCACTTGGTTAGGATAACAGAGAAGCAATGGGCTGGTTTAATTGAAGAGAACAGCAACAGATTAGAGCATGTGGGAGGAAGTGGTGTGTTTCCATTGTGACTGGCAGAGAAGTAAGACTAGCTAAAAACAAGGTAGTTTGAGGAAAAGCTTGCGTGTTGATGGCATTTCCCTGTTCTGTTTGTCAAGGTGGGAATGTAAGAGTCAGAACTTATTTGAATCTCTCCTTTTACAAGAAAAGACAAGCAGCCTCCACTGGAACTATTTTGAGTGCCTGGCTCCTGTTGACAGTCCAAATGTGTTTATGTTATAGGTGCGCCACTAAAGTTTCTTGTGGGTGAAACAGAAAAAAAAATAAAGACAAAGAGCTCAACTACACAGCATACTGGTGACGCTAATGCATCTGTAGGGAGCATTGAAGCTCTGTGAGCTACAGTACTCATTGGAGTGACCTGCTGTGTTGTTATAGCAAAAAATAAAATCACAAGAAATGGGTCTGATTCCTTGTCAGTTTCACACTAGTGTAACTATTGATTTCCTTAGCATTTTCCTGGCATAAAACCAAAATAACTCAGACCAGCATCAGACCCATTACTTGCTACCTGAATGCTTATTGGACACACAACCCTCAGTGTATAATCTGGTATGTATGTCTATATAATGTTTGCCTTGTGTCTAAGCTAATAACACCATTCCTCCTTATGGTAACTATGAGCTGATTGTAGCGCTTGGAGAGGGTTACTTCCCTAGTTCTCCTTCTGACCACATCGCCAAGTCCATGGATGACTCTGCATGAGAGAAAATAAAACAACGCCCTTTAGAAGAAAGTTGTCCATAGATACCTAATTTCAGTATTTACAGTGAGTTACCCTTTTAGTCAGTGTTTGGAGACAGAGAATGACAATAATTGGTATGAATAGCATCTTTAAGAGAACTGTCTACCACATTATCAAAGGTGCTCACAGGTGCATTTTCATCACAGGTGAGTGAAGCATTTGGCATCTTCCCTTCTAGGAAGAGCTGGAGGTGGGTGGAGTGGGTTTTGTATGGCTGGGGAGGGGAAGGTAGGAAGAATAGAAAGGGGTTGTTTCATGAGGACTTTGTTAGGAGATTGATTGAATTATTTTGAGGGCCCATGATGAGGGATTAATGCATGGCTGTGTGTGTGGAGGGGAATTTGGAACTGTATTGGAAGGAATGTTGATGAACTTGCTATAAGACAAAAGACTCATTTCATAGTTTACTTGGGCAAGTGAGGATGGGTCATCTAAAAGTTATTACATTCCTCTCGCCACCTTAGTCACTCCTTGATGACTTCACTCTACAAACCTACCCAGCTCATGCACTCATTAGTTCCCAAGGAAATCAGTCCCTGTCCATCCTCAGTTGTGTGTGCTCTGAACAAGTTTTCTTTCCCAAAAGCTTTGGGTCCTAGCTGCAGTTGTAATCAACAGTTGTTGCTCAAGCTTATAGTCTGTTGCTTTAGAAGATGGAGGGGATTTTGACAGGGCATTCTTAGCAAAGGGTCTTTTGTCACAGCTTCTCTTGAGCTGCTCGAACATGTCTTTGGTGACTTGAGAATGCTTCAATATTTATGTTTTTTCTATTTTCTTTCAGGGTTGATGGAAGTAGAGCATAGATGAAAAACAGTTATTTGTTTTAGAAGTGAGGGATCCTTTTAGAGAGATACCTTTCAATTTCCTTTTGTCACATTCTCAGTTAGATGGCTGCTTGTGTTTTAAATTTTGCAGGTGGAGAGCCAGTGAGAGTTATGATGCATGAGTTTGAAGTTAAATAAATGTGTGCCAGAATCCTATGTACCACATGTTGGGAGGTGTAAAGAGAGATGCTGTGGAAAACAGTGCAAATAATTCTGGGACATATGTGAGGCCCAAAGGTGCCTGCTACACACAACTGAGGAGAACCAAAGCCACCACTTTAGTGGGGGTTATTTGGCCAAAAACTTCCCATCAGAGAAGAAGAACTGGATTGGCCTAAATGGTAAGTAGACTGTTGCCTAGTAACCACAGTGGATCTTGTAGGAGCGCAGTGGCTCCTCCTTATACATGTAGCCCATACGTTAGTCCTAAAACCATCACTGCTTGCTTGGACACATGACATCAAAGTAAGTCAACCCTTGCAGTCCAAGACATTCTGTATTCATAGCAGTGGGAATAAACTGGCAGCACAGACTCCCTAGAAATATTATTCTGGAAATTTCATCTGCAGTCAAGAGCCTTATATTTATCTCAGTGTCTTCATCACACTCAATAGCCCAGCAGTTAGCTTTGAATTCACATCAGCCAAATATAGGCCAAATACCTCAATTGCCGCAGAATAAAACTGAAAAACATTATTGGTTTTAAGAGGGCAAAAAAGCACTTTTTGCAGCTGCATTTACACTTCAGGCTACTTACTACAGCTTCTCCTTCAGATCCCCCACGAACCACTTTGGCCTTTATGCCAACAAGGAATCAGTCCACAGGCTAAGCAGCAGTTGCGGAGAGATTATTTCAGATTATTTGGAGCCATTCAACTGAACAATAATTTGCCTACTTAAACATATAATTTTATTGTCATTATTTCTGTCTTGCTTCTCTCCCCACCCTGCCTTCTATAGTTTGTTTCTCTTGCTTGTGAAGTCCTGTTTCAAATTTTGTAAACTCCGTGAGGCATATGTGTTTGCATGGAATCTACTACCATGGGTAGGGCCCTTCCAATTTCATGGACATGAAAAATGCATCACAGACTATGAAATAAGCCCTTCCCCATGAAATGTGATGTCTTCTTGTTCCTAGGAGTACCCCATCAAAGAGGGCTTCCGAGCTCTGACTGGGTAGCAGAGGAACGGGACTTGCCCATCTCCTGCATAGCTTCTGGGGGGTGAGGAGAGACCAGACAGATCCACCTCTGGGTGCCTCCCCCTGCTGCTGCTGCTTTCTGGGACTGGGCAGCAGCCTGAGGTTTGTGCAGCTGTGAAGAGAGCAAGTAATGTTTCTCCCAAGATGGCCAGGACTGGCAGTGAAGAGACCTGACTGGGTGCTCTCAGCAGCACAGGGGAGATCAGACCCACCTCCACCTCTTGGAACCTCCAGTGGTTACAGGATGCTGTGTGATTGCAGTCCAGCTCTGTAGGCAGCGCAGACGTGAGGTTGGCAATCCCGTGAGCCCCTTATAACAGATTGGTGACCCCCCCTCAATCTCCTCATGGGTCAAGACCCCACAGTTACAACAGCGTAACATTTCAGCTTAAACAGCTGAAAACATGAAATTTACCAATTTTCAAAGCCTATGGCTGTAAAATTGGCCAGAATGGTCTGAGTATTTGGTAGGGCTCTAATCATGGGGCACTGATCCTCACTGGGCTACCACAGTACAAAAGAGTAATAATAGTAAGTGGAGAAGACAGCACATGGACAACAAACACAATCAAAAGGAAAACACGAATACAGAGCGCTTTGCTGGAAGCCAACCATCCCATAAGCACCAGAGTATACAGAAAGCACCTTCATCATTGTTCTGTTATGCACCTGGCAGCTACATCTGCTCCAAAGAACTCTTTGGGTGAAAAGGACTTTTTCAGAAACCAAGAGGGCTGATGTTTTCAAAGCTGCCTAGGTGATTTGGATGCCCTATTTCTATTAAAATTAATTGGGCATTCAAATCCCTTTGGCAGCTTTCAAAATCTCTGTTCTGGTGCATTTGTAAGTTAAGCCAAATAGAAAAAAAAAAAGTGAACCAAAGTGTTTCAAGCAAGGGGCATGCTGGCGTGAAGTTGTAGGGTAAGGTTCATGTCAGTCTTTATTTAATACAAATCGTTGCACTCATCCCCGCTATGAAACCACAAAGAACAACTGTTACTGGTTGTATTAGATGCTACGATTACTAGTCTCACATCAAGTCATGATTTCTTTGTAACAATGTTCTCTGGATCCCTGGGCCATGCAGTCTCTGGAACGTGGCATCAGTGAACGTTCTGCAGTACTATCAATAAGGATTAGATTATACTTTTAACTCAAGGTAAAGATATTCTGCACTTCTGTATTACACCTAAAACCAGCACCATGCTTGACCACATTTACTTATGTAAACACTAGTGCCTTTTCTCCTGCGGTTGGCATCAGGAACTCCACGCTAGTGATTTTCTGTTTTATCATCTTTGAATTAAGTAGCTTCCTTCCCCCCTCCCCTCCTACTTGCTGCTTTTTCTTTGATATGCAAAAATGTTTGCTGAAGGGAGTTAGGTGGCTTAGATTACTTAGAGCTTTTGAAGTATCATTGGCTTAAGTTGGGTAGGTGTCATGGTTGACTTTTAAGAGGAAGGGAAAATATAGGATGTTTCTACAGTTGCCCTGTAACTTTAAACAGTGTTTTTTTTTCATGGCCCTGGCAAGAGAGCCTTCCTTTTAGGTAGGGAGGGAGATTGTCCACTGGGTATGATGCTGGAGCTCAGGGCACCTAGCGTTCTAATCCCTTTCTGGGTGACCTGAGATAACAGGGTCCCATTTTCAAAGGTGTATAAGGGCTAGAGTCCTAAGGGGACTTAGGTGTTGCAATGCCAAGCAATGCCACACAGTGGAATTCCCAGCCCTGAGCACAGTACCCCGTGCATTGTACAGGGAGCATTAAGAGCCTAAAAAAGGGATTCCCCAATCAGCAAGCTGACTGGGAGGTGCCTAAGTTAACCAGTAGGCAATGCTGAGGACAAGGGTGGTGATTAGGCCTCACCCCTTACAAGTGAGAAACCAGGCCAAAGGCAGATGCCTCTCTCCACTAGTGATTCCCAACCCCAAACACTCTCCTGGGGTTTAAGCCAGGGCAGCCCTTTCTCCTGAAAAACCAGTGTCTAGGGCAGCTGTGTGGTTCAAGTCCCTGCTCCACTTCAGGCAGAGGAAAACAGGCCTCCTACATCTCAGGTATGTGCCTACTCGCTCAGCTCTGGGCTATAATGGGGACATGGAGACACACACACAAGCTGCGTTTTGTGAGGGTTAGAAATGCTCTGTCCATATCTTCTGGATTTGGGCCCCACAGATAAGACAGCAGGGAAATAGCTAGTATGGGAATCCTGCCAGGCCTTAGGCACCAGCTGGGGAGCAGGGCAGCCTACCAATGCTAGGGCTTGGGCACATTTGTGCATGCCCAGCAGTAGACACTTGGGCACTTAGGGAATTCAGTTACCCACAGGGTTAGATGGCAGCTGAGCAAGGAGGGGGCCTGAGGCGTTCAGTGGTGCCTAAAGTGGCAGTTAGTCCCTTAGTGGCTCTTGCCATAAATGCCCTCATCACTACTGAGAATCTTAGCCCTAACCAATGCCCCTTTTCCTCTGCACTTCACTCTTGGCCTGGAACTGCTGGTTTCTGAGACACCTACTGTGTCCTGGGCACTCCCCGGGGAGCCGCGGCACCAAACTCAGGGCTAAGGATTCTCCTGGCTGACAGAGTATGCCAGCATTAGGCCAGGTCGCACTGAGTCCTACAGATCTAAGTGCCTGTGTGATTCTAGCCCTTGGAAGCCAGTGGAGGAGCCATGCCCTGGTTTTCTAGGGATTGCCCACTGTGGCTGGATAGATTCCTGAGATTTACTCACATGCCATAATCTTTAATTAAAGATTAAGCTTAAAATCTTGGAGACTCCAGGCCATTCCGGGAGGGCGATTCCTCACAGGTGCACATGCAGCTGTTACCATGTTTAGGCCGTAGCTCCAAAGCCCTGTTATCCCAACCTGGCTCTGGCCAGGGGAAGAGCCAAGATGCGCAAGAGTTTCCTGTGGGCCAACTTTCTCCTGGTTGACAAGGGACTAGGTACTGACCTGGCTGTTAAACATCCTGGTTGGTGTGGGGCTGGCAGAATCCCCATCTGGCTCCACATGGCTCCCTGGAAGCAACTTCATATCCCTGAGCTCCTAGTCAGAGGGACAGTGACAAGGGTTTCATGTGCTGCCCCCAGCCAAGCACCAGCTCTGTAACTCCCATTGGCCAGGAACAATAGCCAATGGAAGCTGTAGGGGCGATGCCTCTGGGTGAAGGCTAGGGCCATCTGGGTGTGCTTCTGCCTGGGAGCTGAGGGGCATGTTGCTGCTTCCAGGAAGCCCCACCCCACGTATGCACCACCTGGAACCAACCCCCCAAAACCCTTTCTGCACCCCAAACTGCTACCCCATTTTGAACCCCCCCAACCAAACCCCTTGCCCGCAGCCTGGCCAAACCCCTTTGCCTCTTGCCCCCAAATTCCTCATTCCTAGCCCCATTCCAGAGTCCACATCAACCTGCACCCTCATCCTCACTCCCACTCACCCACCTGTAACACTGCCCCAGCCCGGATCCCCTTCCTGCACACTGAACCCCTCATTTCTGTTCCCATGCAGAACCTCCATGCCCCACCTAGAACATGTACCCCCCTGTCACACCCATCTCCCTGCCTCAGCCCAGAGCCCTGGCTCTTACACTGAAGCCCTCAGCTCCATGCCCCAACTCAAAGTCCCCCTCCTGCACTACCAGCCCTTCAGCCTCAGTCCCACTCCAGAGCCTGCAACCCTGCCCCTGCCTGGTGAAAATGAGCGAGTGAATTGGAGGGGGAATGAGCAGGGGGCGTACAGCCTGGGGGAGGGGGCAAGGCCCTGTCCCCACCTGCCATTCCTCAGCTACTCTGTCCCCTGAGAAGTTGGAAGCCACAATGGGTCATCCTCAGCTTGCCTCTCCCCACACAGGGCCAAAAGCAGCCCCTGCCCATGTCTCCAGGTGGAGGTAGGGTTACCAATGTTCTCATGGCACAAAATTGAACACTCCTGCTCCTCTCCATTCCTGGCCTCCCCATTTTCGGGAAGGCTCTTCTGCCCTTGTTCCGGGCTAGTTGTAGTGCAGCTAGCAGAGCACTGAAGCTGTAGAGTGGGTTTCTGTGTGGGCTGTACATGTTCGCCTGGACCCTGGGTAATTAGTTAGCTGGCTCGCCCTTGCAGGCGCTGCTGAGGTTTCACTGCTGGTATCAAAGCCAGCTAAAGTAGAGCTAGCAAGGCTGTGTGTACGCAGGCAGCAATCATGTTCCTTAGCGTACGTATCCGCACAGAGCTGGGAGGGTGGTTTCCAGCTTGAGGTGACATATGTAGGCTAGCTCACACTGAGCTAGGGCATTCAAACTGGAGTGTATCCACAGAAGCAAAAGCAGCAGGCAGAGCTAGCCAGCCCAAGTTTATGCACGTGAGGGAGAGAAGGTAAGTATTCTGGGTAGCCAGGCCCTACTGCCACTCATGCTGCTGTGGCTACATTTGATTTTAGCATGCTGGCTAAATTAGAATTAGCAGAAGCCAAGACTCACCTCCCACCTCACTCCAGGTGCAGCCATAGCTTTAGCCTCACTAAAAGTCACCCACAGGCCAGGCTATATTTATACTGGGGGGGTGTGATTCCCAGCTCCTGTGGCCATACCTGTGCTAGCTCTGCTCCAAATGGTACCTAAAAATAGCAGGATAGCCTGGTGGTCTGTACGCAGGGAAGCACTGTATTGCAGTAGCTCGTGATAGCTAGCACACACAGGACACCTGCCCCATTACTATTTTTAGGTGGGCATTTGAGCAGAGCTAGTGTGGGAACATCTATGGAAGCTGGGAATCAAACCTTTCAGTTCAAATATAGTGTCCCATCACCTGTTGTCATGCTGGGCCTCAGTTATTATCTCTGAAATGATTCGTAATAGCACTTGCTAGCGCTAGCTAGTTAAAATGGTGTGAACAATACAGTCTGGGTTACAAAAGAGCCTGGGCATAGTGCTGATCCGGGCTTACATTACTGTAAGGCTACCTATATCAAAGGACTCGCTCCTGCTTTCCAGCACTTTAAGCGAGAGGACAAATCAAGTATCACCGACTACAAAGATGTGCTCAGGAATGTCACCACATGTTGTCAGCTCTCATGAACTGGAGCTGATAAACCAGCTTTCTCCCCAGAGTGGGCCACTGACAAGCAAATCTTTCCAAGTGTTCACTAACCATGTCTGGCTTGCGGTGCCTCCTCACACTTTTCCCTTTACACTTTGGCCACGTGGGTGTACACAGCTAGGATTCTGACTTCGTGGAATGTGCGTGGGCATAAATGACTTCACAAAGTGAGAGGTGGGGGAGATCCAGGCCCCTTCTATGTGCAGCAGGGCAGCAGCCTGCTCTGGTCATAAGATCCTTGGCCCAGCACCACCACAGGATTTAAGTGGCTCATTTGCATTCCTTTTCCTGGGCGTGAGGTGCCTACCTACCTTTGAGGCTCTGGGATCATGTGAAAGCATTTGCTGGAGCTGCGTGAGTGATTGGCCTGGTGCTAGCAGCTCCAAAGTAGTCTGCTAAATGCGGGTTGGGGAGGAAAGGGGTCAGTCCAGCTACAGGGTTACCTCCAAGCCCATAATGGTTGCACCTGTTTTGCTACGTGGCTACAGTAGAAAGGCCAGCCACCAATGCTGTCACAACTTAACACTCAGCTGCCCCAGCACGTACCATTAGGAGTAGCATCCCCATCTCAGACAAGGAACAGCTCCTGACTAGAGCTGCCAGCATGGCTATCGAGAGCAATGATGCTGCAGTGACGGGGCTGACCCTTAGCCTGTGACATTTTGGGTGAGACTGCCCTGAACTATGATACCACACTAGCTAGCATGAGACCCTTGCTCATAGTGCCAACTTCCTAGGTCATAAAGGGTGAGTGTAAAGGGGAAAAATTGCTATTCTGAATGGCTTCTTACTGCTTTGCCCTTCCTTTTGCTATGAATCGCTGAGTGCTGATGTGGGCTGCAGGAAGAGCAAGCACCATAGACACAATAATGCTGTACTAGGTGGGCATGAAGTGAAGACAAAATTTAAAGCCTAATATTTGTGTTATACGTGCCAGTTTTGTTGGGGGGGATTTTGAAACTGAGCACCACCCACAGTTGCCAGTCAGCGACTCATTTGTGGTTTCTTCCTCTGGTTTATTAAATTATACCGAGGTGGGATGAGTCCAACTCAAGCAGCATGTGGTCTCTGTCTGTTTTCATCTTTGAAAGCGGCAACACGGGCATCTGAGAGCATCCAGGACTTACTGGATGTTGTAGGAGGGATAGCTCTTTCCATTGCCGTCATGGGTCTGTCTGCTCGTCTTCCGTCTCGCATGTCAAGGGATCACCACTCTTCTCGCCTTCTTTCACTGGGCACTATGGGTCCCCCAACAAACAATTGTGCAGTGATGGGTTATCAGTCAGCTCCAGTTTCGATCCAGGCACCATGCAACAAGAAGAGACACAATTTGCACTGAAAGTGGGGTGGACATCACAGTCAAGCCAACACTGGTGGCAGGGGTAGGAAACGTAGGCAGCTCAGTATCAGTAGCTGGGATGGGAAGCGTGAGCTGAGTGCTAGAAGTGGGAAGTGCCAAACACTTCAATCATGTTCTGCTAAGGAGGAAAGTGAGCTGGACCTGGTTGAATCTGAGGTACCAGTTAAAGAATGAAGTGCTATTAAATCACACAAACCTGTCCCCAGCATATGGCATGATTGTCCCCAGCAACCATGGAGCTCGAGGGCTAACCAGTTTCCTAGGTTATGTCCCCCCCCCCCATACTTTGGCTTGCTGAGTGCAGAGCGTGGTTGACGCGTATCACCTCTTCCACGTCTATTGTTAGGTTCCAGTGTGCGGTGTTATCTTATTTCTATGATCTGAACAGGTGTAAAACCGTTTGTAAATACCACTATTACTCAGCGCCAGGAGCTCTATGTTTGACTTGAACTGTGAGCATCCGAGTGTGGCTGTTGGGATGCAAAGTTGACATAATTCAGCAAGAGTTTGGTTTTAACCGTGCAGTCGACCAGCTGTAGTAGCCTGGAGTGCTCAGACTATTCTGCCATCTGTATGGTGTCCGGGGCAGGGAACAATCACAATCTGCTGTTCCCCGTCCCTACTTCTCTAGTTCTGCTTTCCATGATCCTTTCAGAACAGGCAGGCCTTAGACACAGTTAAGTGCTTTTATGCATGACCCTACTGTTCTAAAAACAGAACAACTGAGTCAGATATGGACCGGGCCAGAGACCTCCATTTACCCAAGCCCCTTTATCTACAGTCCTTGAATTGTACTGATTTTACTGATGTAGTCACTGTATGAATGGAAGCCCAGAGTGGGGGGGAGGGGGAGATGAATGTGTGTTCATTTGGTAAAATGTAGTTACTGGGCTAATGGCTTTGGGGAGGTGATGCTTGGGGAGGTCCCTTTTTTTTTAAATGGTTACAATTCAAAGATGAACCTGCACCCATTCTACCATTGAAATTAGCCGGGGATTTTCTACTTTTAAGCCACAGGCTCCATTCTCTCAGGGACCCTCATGCTATCATTTTCATTCTTGTGTGCCTTCCTGCTTTTCAGTGACACGCACATGCTGCAAAAGTGAAGTCCAGCCTTGCCTGAGGGTTTTTTTGGGCAGTTCGAGCCTAGGCTTTTGTGCCCCCTTCATTGCTAGATCGCACCATAACTAATTTAAGATGACAGCACTGGATCTAGTCCTCAGTGCCAGTTAAGCTTTCCACAGGACCCAAGTTGCAGGCGGGTGGGGGAATGGGAGTTGAAGGGACAATGGCAGCTTGCAGTCACCATTTGCACCTTGCCTTGGGGAGAGGGGACTTTAGAGCAGCCTCTGGACTGCCCTAAGGTGTTCTTATCTACCATCAACTCCCCCCTGGTGCATCATTCCAGCCACACCCCTTTTTCTGACATGTCCCATGGAGGCTGGAGTTAGAAATGGCCATAACAATGCTGCACAACCTAAGCTTTCACAAGCATACAGGGGCTTCCCTGGTTTGGTGAAGCCAACTTCCCATCACAACAGTATAAAGCAGACATAACGGCGACCAACAATTCCTTTCTCTGCTCTAATCACTAAGCAGTTGGCTGTTCTGAGGTGGGACTCTCTTCTACTGATACTGTTCCACTTTGGATAAATAGCCATTGGTGAGACAGAGAAGACAAAAATTGATTCGAGCCCAAGCGGGAGCCCCGGGGACTGGTTGCCCTGCTCCAATCCCTCATTCGTTATTAATACGAAGCAGAACAGTCTCAAGAGGGGAGGATGAGATTCCCACACCCACATACCATAGTTCTGTAGTTACCACACACTTCTGAGAATGGAGCCCCTATTCAAAGCCCTTATCCCCTGCAGGCCGATAAAGGGATTTGAACCTGGTTCTCCCCCATCCCAGCTGAGGGGCTAAAGGACAGGAATCAAAGTGAGCAGGGAGCAAGGATCACCTCCTCTGTTCTCTTGCAAGAGAGAACCTACTTCCTCTGACTCCAGCAGACAATTCTCAACTGTAACGTGCTGGCACAGATAGGCATCTCTCTCCAGCCCGGACTTACGGGCAGGACTTGGGCCACGCTTCTCTCATTGGCTAGGTTAGGCAGCTCCCCTGCAAGCTGCTCACTTCCTAGCACAGTGCACAGGAGAACTCAGGTGCCTACTCAGGCTTTGTGGATTCCAAAGGTTTTTCAGGTGACTAAAAGTGCAGCCAGGCCTTGGTGTTTATCTTCTTCCTACAGTTGGTGGAGAGGGCCTGGGCTCCTAACTCAGAGCTGTGACTTGCACCTGGGGGCAGGCTGCCTAGCAGCTAGCTACTGCAATGCTCATCTTAAGTACCCCTTGTCTATCTGGCTTTCTGGTGTTGGACTTAGCCCCATGTGACTAGCCAAAGCAATACAGGGCATCTAGGGCAGAGCTGCAAATTAAGTCCACCTCTCCCCCTCCCAATCTAGTACATTAAACATAAGGGGGGGGGGTGTCTAGACTGGCAAGTTTTTCCGCAAAAGCCAGCTGTCTACACTGGCCGCTTGAATTTCCACAAGAACACTGACTTCCTACTGTCTGAAATCAGTGCTTCTTGTGGAAATACTATGCTGCTCCCGTTCAGGCAAAAGCCCTCTTGCGCAAATGCTTTTGCGCAAGAGGGCCAGTGTAGACAACGCGGTATTGTTTTGCGCAAAAAAGCCCCAATTGCAAAAATGGCGATCTGGGCTTTCTTGCGCAAAACCGCATCTAGACTGCCACAGACGCTTTTCCACAAAAAGTGCTTTTGCAGAAAAGCGTCCGTGCCAATCTAGACGCTCTTTTCCGCAAATGCTTTTAACAGAAAACTTTTCCATTAAAAGTATTTGCGAAAATCATGCCAGTCTAGATGTAGCCAAGGAATTTAAGTGCCTAATTTCTACTGATTTCAACGGGAAGTAGCGGTCTGTCTAGCTTTACGGATCTAGGCCAATAAGTGCCATGCAGATGCCTGGAACCGCATTGATTGCACTTGGGAATCTGCACAGGTGGAGCGGCCTACTTGCTTCAAACCAGTGCAGCATCAGGACTTCAGCCTGAGGAATTGGCCCAGGTGTCCAAAAAGAATGGGAAGCTGTGGTCTAAGAAATACTAAAGAGCTAGATTAAATCAATATATGCGGCATGGGGGCAGGGAGAAATGCAGACACAAGTGCATGAAACTCTTCATTCTTCATCAGGAGAGCATAGCAGGGATAGGATACCAGTTCCCAAGAGGTTTCAGATGCAACAGAGGGGCTGGCTTTCAGAGGTCCTGGGCACCAGTAGCACCAATTGAGTGAAGGGGTGGGTGTTCAGTCCTTCTGATAAACAAACCTTTACTTACCAACCCACTCATTATTTACAACCCACTTTGTTGCTGAAAAGTTAGTGTGATAACTTGAACTCTCATAGGAAGTCTCTTTAATCACACAAGTTTCAGATCTCTTATTTGCTCCCCCCCTTACTTTACACATGATATTACACATGAGAACTACGTTAAACAAGCAATATGAAGGCTGCAAATTCAAGTGATCTGAGGTTAGGCAATTAAGATTGCTTCTGAGTGTGTTTATGTGGGTGCCTGTATGCACATGCATAATCTCCTAGTTTTCCATTAAACTAAACAAATAAATTCTGGCAGGTGGCGGCATATTATACACACAGTTATACACACACACACTTAGCAGCTGCAGGGTTGGAACCTTTAGAACCACTGCACGGACCTCGGTCACTTGAGCTAACAGAATGACTGGCAGCAGTAGCAGGTTGTCATCCCTTATGTTGCCTAGCATTAGCTGTGGAGGAGATGCTACTGGAGTTCAATGCTTTGCTGACAGCAGAGGAATGGTGAGAGTCAAGAATCTTGGATTCCACTTTAGACTCGGGAGGGGAGAGTACATGAGTGGACACACTCTCCTGCACATTCTCCCCCAGTCAGGATCACTTCTCCCCCATTCTTCTCCACTTGCCCTTCTCTTAGTCTGGCCTCTTGCCCACCCTTGGATCTCTGCCTCACCACTAATCAGGATCCTCATCCCAGCCTCAGGCTTCATGCCCAGCCAGTTCTCTGTGCTCAGAGTCTAATAGAGATGTAAAATCCCATTTAATTAGTTAACCCGTTACATGTTATGTTTAACCAGTTAACCAATTAAATGGTGTGTGTGTGTGTGTGGCCCAGCCTGGCTAGAGCGAACCCTCACCCACTGCCACCGTGCTGGAGCGCCCTTACTTGCAGTATGCCTGGTGGGCCCTGCAGGGCTGGAGCAGCCCCCTGCCTGTGGCAGGCTGCTCCAGCCCCCACCAGTTCACAGTAATGGGTGAGGCTTACCAGTTAACTGGTTAAAAATTGACATCTCTAGAGTCCAAGTCCCAATCTTCCCCTACTCACATTGAATTTGAGTCTTCTTGCCCAGCTAGTCCCACTTCCCCCCTCCCAGCTTCTTATCCAATCTTTCTTCCCCTTCTTGCCACTAGTTGCTTCCCTTGGCTCCTCAGCCAGTCTGAGTCCTCCTTACCTCCCCTCAGGCTCTTTGCCCTCCCCTCTAGCTCCAGTCTCTCCCCAAAACTTTTACAGTCTGAGTCTCATTGCGCAACCACTCCCCTCTTCCTGCTTTCCTCAGTATCTTGTCCAATCCCTCACCTGCTCCCAGTCTCCCCATCACATGGCTTATAATCCCAGCTTCTTTGCCTGACCAGTTTTAAACCTGCCCTCCTTTCCTTCCTCCCAGTCTCAGCTCTCCCCCCCTCCAAGTTCTCAGTCAGCTCCTCTCCAATCCTGTGCAAACCAGACTTTTTGACCAGATCTACCTGACCTTTGTCCCTTATGCATTCAGATCAGATGGTTTCTTCTCTATGCTGCTTGGGTGGCAGCATGAGTGTTTGTGTGGGGGGGTGGGGGTGAGGGGGGGTTGCAGGCCTACAATACAGGGACACGTCAATCTAAGTTGCATTTTATGTTACTGGCATAACTCAAATTTATGTAGCTTGGATCTACTTACTACAGGGTCCACACCATGCTGGGTCAACAAAGAAACTCTCCTGTTGACTCCACTTATGCATCTTATTCTGGTGGAGTACCAGAGAGCGAATAGCAATTGATTTAGCATATCTTCATTGACCCATCCAGAGTGGAGATTTACCCAGTGGCCACAAGCTTCCTATTCTTTGTTCCTATGCCTGGCAGCAGCTATTCCAGGGAAAATCCAGCTTTACCCCTGTATACTTCAGATGGATGCAGCTGTTCAGTTGCTGGGGAGGCGGGAGAGATGGTATATGCACTGTCTGGTCATATGTAAGAGCTGTGAGGAGACAGAACATGGTCAATGATGGCAGAATCTTTAGAAATTTTAGTTGTCAAGCTCTAGTTTATTTCCACTGTGTGACTTTTTTCAAAGGCTTCCTTGGGCAAATTTGGGTAGATTTTCACTGCAATAATAGAACACATCCCTGACACAAAGATCACCCCTTTTCCCAGCCATAAAATTTCAATACCCTGCCATAAGGCAAGGGGGGGCATTCAAGAAAAGGTCATCACAATTTGTTGTCTTGAAAACAAAGACTGTTTCTTGATAGCAGTCATGGAAACAGCTGAATGATTCTGGCTGAAATCTCAAATAAATAAATAAATCAGCCTGAAACAGACAACCGGGATGGAAAATGTCAGGCCTAAAAGTTAATGTTTAGTCGAGTTAGAATAAACTGAAAACAGGATCTTATAATGGCAAATGTCAAGCAACCTTACTAAAAGGTACTGCAGTCAGCTCCTACTATAATACAGTCTTTACAGTTTCAAAGCATTAAAGCCATTGACTGCAGTTTATTTGCCATGACCATTGGAGAATTGACCCTCTTTCTTTAAAAAAAAAAATACATTTTTTTGATTGAATGGAAGTGTCTACTGCTCCATTTTACAAATGACAAATGAGGTTTCCTGAAATGAAGAGCTGTCTTTTATTCTGAGCTGGCTTCCATGAAATGTGTGCATGAGAACCTCTAACTCTTATCACTGAAATTATTATGGAGGAACAAGAGGTTGTCCAGATGAGCTTGGTGAGTGAGTCACTGCTATTTGGGTTTAGTAGATGAACTATCTGAGTTTCAAGTACTTTCTAAAATGTGTCAAGAAGTACTAGATGGTTACAAGGAAACAACTGGAAACATTTTGATCACTCCTCCTCCTCCCCAGCATTTCTTTCCCCTCTCCAAATTAATGGCAAACACTGCAGGGTGCATTTTATGGAACTAAAAAAAGTGTCAAAGCTGCAAGACCAGACAACACCTAACCAGATACTACATAGACTTAAAGTGGCAGGTAACAGTAATATTAAACAAGAAAAGATGTTAATGAATAGGGACAGGCTGGCTGGGCAAAGGAAAAAGAGGAGAAGCTAGGTAGAATGGAGGTCTGGCATTCTTTGAGTAGCTTTGTCAAACTGCTTAATTCCATAATTCTATTTGCTATGCTGTGAAGTGTATGGTATTTGGAAACAGACACACACTATTGGTCATTTATCTTTTTGTACTTTTCATTGATTTGATCATTTACCTTTCTGTACTTTTCACTTCTGTACAAAAAACAACATTTTAAAATGTGTAAAGCCCACCTCCTACAATAAGTAGAGCGACCTACTTCACTCAGAAAGCACTTCCCCATGACACAACACACACCATCTTTGTGACGTTTGAGTCAAGGTTGAAATCATATATCAGTAATTAGCATGTTAAAGTGTTTTGTAAAAAATACTGGCATGGCCATCCTCCTGCCCTGAATCCTACAAAATGACAGAAATCATGGTTTGAGAAAGGAGTGATCTTATTAAAGGAAAACCAAAGCCAACCACAACACTGAAAGAAGCTAAGCAGTAAGATGTAAAGATGAGTATTCCAACCATTCTAACATTTAACAGTAAGGAAGTTCAGCTATAGTCCTCAGCTAACTTTGAACTGCCTCATTCTTTCTTCCCCATGCTAAGCGGCTTGCTAAAGAGCAGGAAGGATGTTAAATTGAAAAGTGGCCACCCAGCCACAGAAAAAAAAAATAACCCACTTTAAAAAGGGGAGGAACCTAAGAGTCATTTAGCGAGATTCACTCATACTTGTATAAGCCCAGAGAAAAAGGGAACAAACTTCTTAAACCAGCCAGCACAATCTTGGCATACGTTTCATCTTAGACCTTGCTGATGGGAAATGTTGTATGTATAGTATATGAATTCAGGCAACACCTAGCAGCACATAGTGAGCTGATTTCCAGATGAGTGTTTACTACTATGTGGTCAGTAGAGGCTGACCATAGTGTGTGCATGTCTGCTTGTCATACCCATAGTGTTACTTAGTAGCAAATATAATTGTAAAACAACCTTTTTACTACTTTTTCTTTTTATGACTTCAGAGCAGTTATAGGTATCATATGTAGCTCTGCTGGGGGATATCCACACTGCTAAAAAAGATGTGATAACCCGTGTCAGCCAGCTTGGTCTAAAACAGCAGTGAAGATACAGCAACTTAGCTTTTAAGTCAGACAGCTCACGTTCAACCCCTGGGGCTCCTACAGTCTTTAAAGTCAATGGTGTAGTGGTAAAAATAGAAGTTGGTAAACTAAATTAAACTGCATATTCTCCAAATGAAAAGTGGCTAAACTTCATTTTACGCATACCTACCATTGGCTACACTATTGCTTTAACTTGAGTTGCTAATCCAAGCTAACTAACAAGAGTTGGCTAGTCTAGGCTAGCTAACTAGAATTAAAAACACTCTTTTTTTTTTCGTTGCAGTGGGGACACAGTCATCATTATAATAATCTATTTATTTAGTATGAACAAGCAAGGCTGTTTGAAACTCTGAACTATGTTTTTCAACTGAACACCTTTCTCCACAGCAAGATATTAAGGTTTAAGATAATAAAAACAAAGAACCCACATTTCTTGATTTATTTTAGTGACACTCCAATTCTGGTGGCACTGGGAAAATGGCAGTCAAAGGAGGTGATTTTGAAATCTAAATGGTCGTTTCATAGGATAACAAAAATGATTGGGTTTATACCTGATAGTTGACATGATTTGCCTCCTATGGAAGACGTGGGAGAGTGCACGTGACAAGGGCCGGCCCGAGGGGTGCATGTGTGGCCCCACCCCCGGGCGCCCGGCAGCCCTGAAAGGTGGGGGGACCTTTGGTCTAGACCATACCTGATAGATGTCTATCTAACCTGCTCTTAAATATCTCCAGAGATGGAGATTCCACAAACTCTCTAGGCAATTTATTCCAGTATTTATTCACCGTGACAGGAAGTTTTTCCTAATGTCCGACCTAAACCTCCCTTGCTGCAGTTTAAGCCCATTTCTTCTTGTCCTATCCTCAGAGGCCAAGGAGAACAATTTTTCTCCCTCCTCCTTGTAACACTGTTTTAGGTACTTAAAAACTGCTATCATGTCCCCTCTCAGTCTTCTCTTTTCTAAACTAAACAAGCCCAGTTCTTTCAGTCTTCCCACATAACTCATGTTCTCTAGACCTTTAATCATTCTTGTTGCTCTTCTTTGGACCGTCTCCAGTTTCTCCCCATCTTTCTTGAAATGGGGTGCCCAGAACTAGACACAATACTCCAATTGAGGCCTAATCAGCGCAGAGTAGAGCGGCAGAATGGCGTCTCGTGTCTTGCTCACCACAGTCCTGTTAATGCAATAATGCTGGCATAGATCACAGGAGAGCTGTCTCTTAATTGATAAACACACGAGAATTTTGCCGTTGACTACTTTGTGGGTCCATGTAAGCATTTTGAGGTTGTGGGATGAAAGGTCTCATTCTGCCATTATTAACATTCTGTTTTTCTGAACTTGTAAACTATTTTTTATGTGGAAATACATTCCATATTAGGATATTGTTTAACTCGCGTGGTGGTGATTTCCCTGAGAGCTAACCAAATCCTGGCACTACATACAAAATACAGGACAACGTAGCACTTTAAAGACTAAAAAGATGGTTTATTAGATGATGAGCTTTCGTGGGCCAGACCCACGAAAGCTCATCATCTAATAAACCATCTTGTTAGTCTTTAAAGTGCTACATAGTCCTGTATTTTGTTTCAGCTACACCAGACTAACACGGCTACATTTCTATCACTGGCACTGCATAGTGATTTATAATTCATAGTATAATGCTTATATATGGTATTTGCCATTCTTCTGTATAATTCCAGATCACTCAATAAGCAAAGGTCAAAAACTTAGAGGAGAAAATGATAACTTTAAAGTTAAAATATAAGTTCTAGAGCTAAAGGGGAGAAAAGGGTATGCAAATATACATTGAATGTCGCATATGACCCAATACATAAACAATATTGTCTCCATTGTAGCCCATATGTTTGGAACTCCAGTCCTCCCACCACTTATGCATGTGTTTCATTTTAAGCATATGCCTAGTTCCATTGAAATAAGAGGGCTATGAGCATTATTAAAATTAAGCTAAACTGCTTAGATTATATATTCAAGAACCATCTTCAAATTACTGAGCTTAGCACTGTGGGTCTCTGTCACAGCTGGTTATGTCACTGCTTCTTCCACTTAGCAACTCACTAAATTCAAACAGTCCCTAGAAAGAAGGCAAGAGATGCTTTCCAAGTAACGTTGACAGTCTGTCAGGTTTTTTTTTTTTTTTTTTTTGCACGGAATGTATCACAATTAGAGCTGACTGCATTTTTTCCATCAAAACTTCTTTTCTAAAATGTCAGGGTTTGTCAGAGACAAAAAGCTTTTTTCTGTTTTTCACAAAAACCTGAAAAATTCCAAGAAATACTTCAATGAACATAAACAATTTTCATTTTTGTTAAAAAAAAAAATTCCAGACCAGTTCTCACTCTGTTGCACAAATTCAAAATATCCCTCCCTGCCTAGCTCTCTCTTCTATGTCATTGATTCTCTTGTGTTTCATATTAAAGCTATGTCTGTGCTGCATGGTTCTTTCAATGGTGTGTATGGTATGTACTCAGGTAACCCCCTCACATGTGCTTAAATACACACAGGTGAAGTACAGACTTGCTGAATGGTGTATGTACCCATATGTATATTCTACACTAGTGGCTCTCAATCTTTCAAGACTACTGTACTCCTTTCAGGAGTCTGATTTGTCTTGTGTACCTCTACATTTCACCTCACTTAAAATCTACTTGCTTACAAAATCAGGCATAAAAATGTGTCACAGCACACTATTACTGAAACACTGCTTATGATCTCATTTTTACCACATACTTACAAAATAAATACATTGGAGTATACATATTATATTTACATTCCAGGGTATAGTCTATACAGTAGTAGAAACAAGTGCTTGTTTGAAATTTGTTTGTACTGGCTCTGCTGGTGCTCTTTATGTAGTATGCTGTAAAACAAGGCAAATATCTTGATCAGGTGCTGTACCCCCAGAAGACCTCTGTGTACCCCCCAAGGGTACATGTACCCCAGCTGAGAATCATCACTCTACATGCCTTCCTGTCTACATTGCTGTTGGTGTGTCTTTGCTACCTCTTAGCTGCTGGAGCATTTACCCACTGAAAGGACAGACTTGGGCAGTAGGGAGAGGTTCTACCCAGCTCCCCACTGCTGGAGCCTTTCTCTCTCTCTTTCTTGAAGGATGATACCCTCTCTCTCTCTCTCTCTTTCTTGAAGGATGACTGGCATCATGCTACCCTAACCATCTCCCCCTTTCTCTTAGAAGAAAGAAAATCATGAGGTGAACATTTTATTTTCTGCTGTGCTCTTATCTACCTCATTCTGTGAGTGGACAACAGCCTGTCCCACATACTCCGTCTTCAAAGAGACCACACAGTCCCTGCTTCCTGCTTTAATTTTTTTCGGAGAAAAATACACTGAGTTCTTTGATCTTCGCTATGGTGGGCCATGAATAGAAGAGCCAATTTGTTTAAATATTGTTCTATTAAGTGGAGAAAGAAAACATAGGATTAGATCCCATATAAATAGCAAGGCACGACCTCACAAAGGGTATGATTTGTAAATCCTGTAAACCTCCTTGCAGGAGGCATAAGGGATCTGTCGAAAAAGGCTTTCTTTCTCGACAGATCCCCCTCTAGACTGCCGCTTTTCGCCGGCAAAGTGCCAAGTTGGCAAAATGCGGCGACCATTTTTTTTGCAAATTAGGGGTGGGATATTTAAATCCCTGCCTCATTTGCAATGTCGACCTGCCTAATCTGCATCCCTCTGCCTACAGAGGGATGCAGTCTAGACATACCCAAAAGGTCAGATTTGTTGAAATGTTCCTCAGAATTTTTACTGGCTCATTGACATGGAGTCTGCTATGGATAATGGTGGTGATCTGACTTTCCCTTCCCAGCAACAGTATGCATGTGAAGAAGGGATGCCATTATTAATGCATTTGTGACAATGAAACATGGTGAATAGAAAACTGCAGACCAGCAAATTCAATACCTGCATTTTTCAGAAATTATTTAAACTTTACAGAAGTGATTTATTGCCATGTACAAGATAGGGCCTGGACAGAATTATGACCAGCTGTGATTTTAATGTTTGGAGGAGGGCCAGTCGTTTCTGTTGTTCTTCAAGATTTGGTCTTTCATTTACAGCTCTGAAATACAAATCCAGTAGATGAAGGTGGCATATGATTCAGTTTGGCAGTACAGGCAGTCCCCGACTTGCACTTACGAACGGGGCTTTTCTCGCCCCGGAGCTCACGGGCGGTGGGTCACCACCCGTGTCCTCCGGGGCGAGAAAAGCTTCTCCCGGTCTCCCTGGTCTGCTGGGGGGGTCCAGCGGCTTTTCTGGACCCCCCCAGCAGACCAGGGGGACAGGAGCAAAGCCGCCCAGGCGGCGGCTTTGCTCGGGTGTCCCTGGTCTGCTGGGGGGGGGGGGGGGTCCAGTGGCTTTGCTGGACCCCCTCAGCAGTCCAGGGGGACAGGAGCAAAGCCGCACAGGCGGCGGGGGTTCCGCCGCCTGGGCGGCTTTGCTCAGGTCTCCCTGGTCTGCTGGGGGGGGGGGGGAGGGGGCGCAGCTAGTGCGCCCCCCCCAGCAGATCAGGCTTTTGTTGCGGGACGCCCCGGGTAGAGTAGCTGGGGTGCTGCCAGGTTGGTCCTGTGGGAACCTACCGGGCAGCGCCCCAGCTGTTCTGTCCCAAGCTCCAGATTCAGCCACTGTTGAAACTGATCAGGCTGATTCCAGGAAGCTGGGGGCAGAGCAACTCTGCCTCCGGCTTCCTGTAGTCAGCCCCTGGTCAGTTTTAGTGGCAGCAGCTGAATCTGGAGCCAGTTCCGACTTGCATACAAATTCAACTTAAGAACAAACCTATAGTCCCTATCTTGTATGTAACCCGGGGACTGCCTATATTTAATTTTTTATATAGAATCTTGGCAGATAATATCAATGTTTATTTTTAAGCATTTCCCCCTGATTTTTCTCTATTATAATTTTATGGGGTAGGTAGGCCAGACAATATTTATTTAATGACAATAGCCAGTGAGATTCAACAAGTTGTTAACCATGAAAACACAAAGCCTGCGTCTAGACTGGCATGATTTTGTGCAAATACTTTTAACGGAAAAGTTTTTCCGTTAAGTATTTGTGCAAGAGAGCGTCTATATTGGCATGAGCCTTTGCGCAAAAGATGTGCTTTTGCACGAAAGTATCTGTGCCAGTGTAGACGCTCTCTTGTGCAAGAGGGCTTATCCCTGAGTGGGAATGTCAGAGTATTTGTGCAAGAACCACTGATTTTGTACAGTACAAAGTCAGTGTTCTTGCTCAAATACTCACAGCCAGTGTAGACAGGCGGCAAGATTTTGTGCAAAAGCACTTGCTTTTGCGCAAAATCTTGCCAGTCTAGATGCACCCAAAGTGTCAGCATCACATAACAAAAAGTAAATATCCTTAATTCAAACTCTAGTATGTTCTCAAGCAGCATTATTTTTACTCTGCCTATATGTAAATTTCAGTTATTATCGATGGAAAATTTTAAAATCAGACTGTATGAGTATGGTGAAATCAACCTTTACCGACATTTATTGGTAAAAATCTAATTTTCCAAGCCTACATATGACATGCAACACTCACTGCTCTAGGTGTTTTCCAGAGGTGCAGAGAAGAGGTTACTCACCTTGTACCGTAATTGAGGTTATTCAAGACAGTTGTCCCTATGGGCGCTCCACTTTAGGTTACGTAGATCCCCTGCGGTTGTAATTGGAGATTTGTAGTAGTAGTAGTACCAGGGCTACATATGCACTGTCCCTGTCTCCTGCTGCTTCAGGCAATACATAGTGCCATGTGCCCCACCCCCCTCCAACCAGCAGTTCCTTTTCTACCTCAAAATATCTAGTATAAAAACTGTGAAGTAGAGGGAAGAGGGTTGGGTAGTGGAGTACCCACAGGTACAACCATCTTGAGGAACCTGTTTCTGCACACGGTGAGTAATCGTCTCTTTTTCTTCTTCAAGGATTAGGCCCATCAATGGGGGATCGAGGGGAGGGGGCAAAAGGAGCAGTTGTCCTGGGGCCCTCTGATTCAAATGAACCCGGGGCTCCTGGCTGCTGCTGGTATTGGATCAGCATCCATAGCTGGCACCCTGAGACCTTTGAATCACCACCAGAGCACTGGAGCACTGCTCTGCACAGCTTTGAGTGCCATGGAGGTCCTAGCATGAGGTCTGGGCAGTTCCGAGCCAGCTGTCCCCATCCCTTTCTCTATAGGGGCCTGCAGAAGCTGTCGGTCCCCCGTCAAGGAGTGTCCCTGTAAGGAGCAGTGCCCCTCAGGGGAAGGGAGGGGCTTCAGAGCTGCAGTCAGGACAGATAATAAAACTGTTTATCTGAAGAGAGCATCTGATGATGAATGCCAGGAGAGGGATAAGGATCTTGCGCAAAAAAGAAACGTCCCCACTGCTCGTTTTTGCGCAAAAACCTCTTGCGCAAAAGCGGCACGGAATAAATTATGAGAATGAGGCGTGACAATTTGCTAATCAGTGCTTCATTTGCATTGCCTCTTCCAGCAAAAACTGATAGTGTAGACATAGCCTCAGAGGATGAAGGACCCTGTGTGGTCGGTACCAATGGAGTCTGCTGAGTTGGAGAACACTGGTTCTTGGTGGATTCCCAAAAAAGGAAAGTCTGAGACTGCTTTTTTGTTGCCTTGTTGGTGGAGTGCTTTTCTTCCTGAGCCTGTGAAAGGGAGCCTCTGTCAGAGGCTGCAATGGGAGACTGGCGTCCAGGAGAGGTGTCCATGCACTGGGATCAGATGCAGGGTGCAGACACTCCTCCATCATGAGGAATTCCAATCACGGGTCTCTCGCCTTCCTGGCTCAAGCTTTCAGGTTACAGCAGTGTGAGGAATTGTGTAGGATGGGTGCCTTGCCCAGGCTGCAGACACGCTACGAATGCCTGTCAGACTGGGCCTGAGAGGCTGCATGTAAGGCAGTGCTTAAAACTTGCCCCTCAGAGAAGGGATTTCTCCCATGAGGGAGTACAATATGCTAATCTAAAGGTCCACTAACAACTGAAACGTAACACCCTAATAGAAGAGAAAAAAGTTGTCCTGTAAAGAGGCATTGTGAAACGCTGCAACTCAAGCCAAGAGTGGTAGAGCAGACACAGGTTGGGGATGAGGGTTGCACAGCAGCACTGTGAGGCCACCTGAAGCAGCACAAGACGGGGATAGTGCCTGTATGAACCAACCAGGCACTACTACTGCAACGCTCCAATTACAAGTGCAGGGCACGCAATCACCTGAAGAGGAAAACCCAGAGGGACATTCTTCAAAGAAAACTAAGGGCTTCGTGTTCCCAGAGAAAGTTATGGGCAGCTTTAGTGGGAAATTATGTATGAAAAGAAATTTCAGACTCTTTAGACTTTCACTGAAATGTAATCACCTGAGGCAGTTTCTGGCAGGAAGCACTCTTGCTACATGTGCCTTTTTTCAGCAATTCAGAGGAAAGACACCCAGCCATTCATATGCAACCACCACATTTTTCCGAACCTCATTAGCTCCCCATAGATCCATTATACTGTTATGTATTACTAATACCAGTACTGAGGGGGATGTCAAGATTCTTCTAAATAACTGGACCTCCCAGACTTTCCACTTGATAAAGGACACCACACCCACTACGATACGTTGATTTCAATGAGAGTCCAGCAAAAACTGCATTGCCAAGTTTAATACAGTGCCAGCAATCACAAAAAGCTGTAAGACATCAGACAGTCAGAAACGCCTCCAAAGCATAATCTCAGCAAGTCTAATGGTGCCAAAAAGACATGTAATTGAACCAGCTGCTTTAGATTTGAAGTTGAGTTTAACATATCTGTTTTATTTGTAATAGCCACGATTTATACTTAGTACAAAGCACTTTCAGATTTCCGTCAATGGCTATGCAGAAAAGATGGTCCTTTCAAAGACACATATTCTCCCTTTATTTTGCAAGCAGACAGATCTCTCATTGGTGTCAATGGATGCTACATGGTGAAGAGCATAATGTCTTTATGTACACAGGCACAGGTTACTATGTGAACGTTCATCAACAAGCTGACAGCTTGGTACAATCACCCTTCAACTAATTTAGGACTTGAACTACCTACATTCAAAGCCATGCTCTGCCACTGGCTTTTTAAAATGACATTGGGCTTGTCCCTTCCCCTCTCCCTGTCTGAACAATGAGAATAGTAGTAAGTCACCACACAGAACTTTTGTGAAGGAAAATACTTCACAGATTGTAAGGAACCCTGCTACTGTGTTCATGGGGGTCCTAAATACCTAACAGAGAGAGCTTGGACTCTGCTTTTGAAAAGATTTAAGAGGTATTTTCATAGAATTTAAGTCCAAAAGGGACTCCAGCCCCAGGTCATGTAGCCAGACCCCCTGTAGAGCACAGGCTGCCAAAGCTAGCCAGTGCCCGAACACTGATCCGAGCTGTCACATTACTAGGCCCGCCGATGGGGAGGGCAACTGCCTCAGGGTCTGGTGGTTCCAAAGGGCCCAGGACTCCTAGTTTTTGCAGCTGCAGCCTGGAGCCACAGGCCATTTAAACCATCACTGAGCGCCATGCACGTGCTCTGGGTGGCTCTAAGGGCTGGAGTGGGGGCTGACATAGTATGTTCCTGGTGGCATTGAGGGCAAGCTGTCCCCAGTCCCGCCCCTTCTCCTTGAGGCACTCCTCCTTTCCTCCCCCACCAGGCCAGGGGCCCAACATGTCATTAACCTGTGGGATTTAATTGTCAAAACGTATCATTAAAGGCCATAGCTTAGCAGGATTCAAAAAAAGTACTCAGTGTTTATATGAGTAAGGAGAACACCCACAGTTACAGTATACAGGATAGTCCCTCACTCCCTTTTTAAAGAAGGGATACAAGTCCTAGTGATTCAGGATATGAGCAGCTGACCACAGCAGTTAGCACATAACCTATTAAAGCAGCCTGTTTCAGAGGCAGGATAGTAAATAGCCCACACGTCTGATCCCACCAGGTACTCCCTATGTGCATTTCTCTTCAGGTGTTCGTCTCAAGCACATTACTACTCTGTGAGTTTCCAGATTTTCTTCTTACAAGATGCAGGATTTTATTGACCTTTACTTCTACTTTCTGGCTGGTGGCATTTCAGAGCACTCAGATGATCATAACTAAGACAACATTGTGCAAGTCAGACATGTTCAAATGCTGGAACAGGAAAAATTGGAGATTTTCTCCACGCCTCATGTCGAGCTTTTGTGATTAGAAAAGTGGCATTCAAACGTTTACCTTATAAACGTTGTGCCCACAAAAGCTCATGATACCATCTACATTTTTGTTAGTCTCTAAGGGTGTGTCTAGACTACCTAGTTTTGTCGACAAAAGTGGACTTTTGTCGACAAAACAATACCAGCGTCTACACTACCGCGGAGTTCTGTCGACATAACGTCGACAGAACTCCGCGGTTTTGTCGACGCTGGTATACCTCATTTTACGAGGCAAAACACCTTCTGTCGACAGAGTTCTGTCGACAGAAGGTGTTATTGCCTGTAACGTTGCGTCCAGACTACGGAGTTCTGTCGACAAAGTGGCTTGCTTTGTCGACAGAACTCCATGTGTCTGGAGGCAAATTGTCGACGGAAGTTTTGTCGACAGTATCTGTTGACAAAACTTCCATCGACAAAACGCGGTAGTCTAGACGTACCCTAAGGTGATGCAAGACTATTTGTTATGGCATTCTTAACTCATTCCCAAATCTCTCAAGGCGCCTAACTCTTTATTTCACAACTAAAAACTGCTAAGCAGTGCATTAGTATTTCAAATTTAGAATTATCTATTGAATATCTAAAAGATGAGCTGAAAAGGGAAATCACCTCTTTGTCAATATAAAAATGCAATCTACTTAAATGAATGCAATTCATCAGAAAATGTGAGTAATGAGCAGCGATGAAGATTTTCTCATTTTGCTAATTTTACATTATATGCGATCTGATTTGATAGTATTTGCTGAAAATCTGCTTATGAATTTCAACACATTTTTGTTGAATTAACAGAAATGTTAAAGCACAACCACCGTGTGCCACTGAAATTGACACAGACCATGACCTCCCAGTTGTTCTTAGATCACCCAAATATATATATATATATATATATATATATATATATATATATATATATATATATATATATATATATAGAAACAACAAGCAAGGAGGCTGCATTTAAGAGCAAATTCAAATCATATCGCACCTTGTTTCCTAAGTCTCTGTTATTGTCAATGAGTAACTTACAGATAGTTCATTCAGAAGGATGCCATATAGTCTAAAATTTGACAACAAATACATTGTATGCACCAAAAAGATCTACTACAGATTAAGCTGAATTCCAATTTCTAGTCTGAGCCTCCTTTTTCAAGTTTTTCAAAACTTTACAAATCAAAAGGCATTTGTTGGCAAATTTTCTGTACAAGAAGAAAGTTTCAGCAGAACTGATTTCATTATGTAATGGGAACATGAGAGGAAAAGAAAAGACATTTTGTCCATATATTCTGATCAGAAAAGATTCATTTTAGGAATTGAAAAACAGCTGCATTTAGGGGAAAAAAATGCATGTCTTACTTGCTAATTCAATCAGTCCCAAAATAACAAAATCTTGTTACTAATGGAAGAAGTCAGTGAGGTTATCTAGTGCTCTCTCTTCTTTTAAAGGACTTGGGTATATCTACACTGCAATTAAACACCCGCCACAAGTGCATGCCAGCTGACATGAGGCATCATGGGGCTTGCACTGTGAGGTTGTTTAGTTGCAGTTCAGACATCTGGGCTTGGACCTGGGCTTTAAGCTCCTGCACTGTAGGAGGATCCCAGAGTTTGGGCTGAACCCAAGTCAGTTGACACAGGCCAGCCAATGATATCTAATTGCAGTGTAGACATACCCTTTAAGTGAGGTTGTTTGGGATTTTACATAACAGCCTACTTACTCCATCAGGTAAACTGGAAGGACATGTAAAAAATTACAGGCCAATAGCTCTGTATTAAAGAACTTATGTCAATTAAGGATGGGAAAGTTCTGAATATCTCACATCTAGATTAAAGGTCTTCTAGAATCTCTGCAGCTGGAAATAAGTGGCACTCATGAGCCTTAGAGGACAAAAGGCTGCTACATCACAGAGCCTATAACACATCTAGATGAAGGGTTTTACAAAGACAGAAATATTTGCAAGGCTCCATCCAAAAAAATAGCTCCCGATTTTTTTTCTGTTCAACAAACCAAGGAAACCAAGGCAAAAGACCATTGTTTATGGAAATGCTAAAGAAGAAATATCAAGCATGGAAAAGTCAAAACATTAGAACAGATGATGTTGCTCTTGCAAAAATGTCTTATCTACATTTTACATTATATAACATTTTCTATCTTAGTTCCCATTGAGTGAAAGGATATATAGAAGCAGCCTTAACTTGAGGTATCTCCTGAAATTTGCATGTAGGTTATTTGAAGCTGAATAGTGCATTATTGCTAGGATTTTGCATGTAATAAAAAAATTACTTTGCCTACCACTGGAAGAAAAGCAGCCACCACTGGAATGAAGTGCAGCTGCTGACAGTGCTCAGAATTATGGCACAACAGTTTAGGGGAGGAAATGAACAGCAGTATAGAAAATAAGCACCTTGTATTTATCTATATAGTGTCTACAACACTGAGGATGCTATCACGTTCTAAATCATTAGTAATAAACATCTAGAAAATGCTGTGTGAATCTTTTAAAATTTGATTTGGGGTCATTCAATAGATACATGTTGAGACATTGTCCCAGCATAGAGTGTCACTTACTGAGCAACCACCACAATTTCCTGAAGCACCTGTTTTTTCATGTCACGTGACCCGGGCCCAAACCTTTCTATTATATGGGAAGTCCAAGCCATCCTTATGATTTATGGGGCCCCATGAAATAATATTAAACTGATGCACCAAGTCTGATAGCAACTGTGATGGGAATGATTTTTTAGAGATATGATTTTATAATCTTCAGAAAAAACACTAATGAAATATATTTAATGCAAATTTTAAACTGGTCTTGTGGACTAACACAGTCAATTCAGAAGCTTCAGGGGGTAGCCGAGTTAGTCTGTACAGGATAAACTTAAAAAACAACAAAGGGTCTGGTAGCACTTTAAAGACTAACAAAACATGTAGGGCTCGTCTACACTGGCCCCTTTTCCGGAAGGGGCATGTTAATTTCACCTATCGTAGTAGGGAAATCCGCGGGGGATTTAAATATCCCCCGCGGCATTTAAATAAAAATGTCCGCCGCTTTTTTCCGGCTTTTAAAAAAGCCGGAAAAGAGCGTCTACACTGGCCCCGATCCTCCGGAAAAAGCACCCTTTTCCGGAGGCTCTTATTCAAAGTAGGAATAAGAGCCTCCGGAAAAGGGTGCTTTTTCCGGAGGATCGGGGCCAGTGTAGACGCTCTTTTCCGGCTTTTTTAAAAGCTGGAAAAAAGCGGCGGACATTTTTATTTAAATGCCGCGGGGGATATTTAAATCCCCCGCGGATTTCCCTACTACGATAGATGAAATTAACATGCCCCTTCCGGAAAAGGGGCCAGTGTAGACGTAGCCGTAGATTGTATCATGAGCTTTTGTGAGCACAGCCCACTTTTTCAGATGATAGGAGTTTAGAAACTGACAGGATATGCCTGAGTTTGGCAAGGGCTGTTAAGTGGCTTCATTACCACCTGAATGGCTTGTTCACAGGTTCAGTGCTCTGCTGATGGGTCTGGGCAGCTTTTTCACTTTTAAGTTTACTAGATCTCTGGAGGAAGCGAAGCCACCCAGGGACAGGAAGCTGTGGATGGTGTACATTAAGACCCAGTGGTGCCTCACATTTTCAGGTGCTTTGCGCAGCTGCGTATTCTGCCTAAGGGTAAGGATGGCCCTGTGAAAAGTTTATGATCATTGCTCAGGGTGGTATAGCAGTTGGACAGTAACAGCTTTTGGTCACTACCTTCCTTGCCTAGATATTAAGCAGACACACAGAGGTGACCACATCTAAACCCCCTTATTAATTCCCTCAAAGCCATTCTGTCCCAGATATGAACATAGTAATCAGTCCCATTTTAAAAGATATCTGAGATTAAAAAGCTGCTAATTAGAGACCCTATCCAATACATTTTTAATTGGCTGACATTTTAAAATTGTTTAGCTTTTTTCCTTGGGTGTAAAATTTGATCCTGGACTAAGAACTTTAGTTATTTACTATGCCAGAGTGATTATTTTACTACTACGTGACAGTATGTGAACCTCTCAACAACATGGCTTACATTAGAAATGCTAACGGACTTACCATTACTCTAGTCCCAGTTGAGGTCTGCAATCTGTGGAACAAGGTTAGCATCAGATGTAGTTCACATCCAGTCCTGGAACCCAGTCACTCCAAATTATATTTATGTTCTACGCCACACTATTGGCAACTCTTCTGGCATGTCAAGGAATACAAATGCTGCCAATTGTTTTGACAACAGTTGCATCGCTTTTACCAGCTCTAGCCAAATATTACAATTCCAAGCAGCCATGTGTGCCACATTTCATAACATGAAGCAGATTTGCTGACATATACTAGTATCCTCTTACTTTCACAGATCAAACCTTCGGATCAAAATACCCCAACCTATGCAAAGTTCAAGATCCAGATCTGTAGGATTAAATACAATTTTGCTTGTATTTCAAATATTCTGGTGAAGTTTACTGAAGATTTCATGTTGCAAAATGGACCCATGCTTATCTAGCAAATACAAAAGATGTAGGGCCCACTCATTCCCTAGTGAGATCCCAGATTGGGACAGACATTAACTCTCGCAGGAAGTACATTTTCTGAATGTGCATCGGTTTTAATGCAATTTAATAAGGACCTAATCCAAAGCCCATTGAAGTCAACAAGTCTTTCTATTGACTACAATGAACTTTAGATCAGGGCCAATATATCAGGAGTTCTGATACGTTGCATGTTGTCTTTTTCTAAAAGAAGCTGAGAAGCATATGTAATCATGGTAACAGTCAAATTCTTGTCATGATGCTGCCTTTCTCTGAAGGCCAGAATAATTTCTAGAATATGCCGTTCTTGCATCATGTCTAAAAAATTACACACACTGAGAAACACTGGAACCATTTAATTCCAAGCCCATGGGAGTCAGCTCAGAAATAGTTTTTATATTTTCCAACACTTTACCCAGTAAAGTGTTAAATGTTTGCAGACAGGGTCTTCCAGGAAATTCCTGGCAAGTCACAGATCTCTGTGTCAGGAAATTTTCTGTGTTAACCCAGTTTTTCATTTTAATTAATCCCCATTTCACTTAGTTTTCCATCACTCTGAACAATGTCCCTCCCTCTTTGGTGTTTAGACTTTCCAAATACCGGTAAGCATGCGTTCTGTTCCCCAATACTTGGTCCTTTACTTTAACTATATTTAATTTTTTTTACATTATCCCTTATAGGTCTATGTTGTACTTCAGTCATTTTTGTGTCTTTGATTTCCCTCCAGTCTCTCTGGTAATGGATGTACCCAGAAATAAATGGTTCCATACTTGCATGGCAATAGAGAATGTGAAAAAAAAACCCCTCACCCTTACTAGAATTCTCCTCATGGATGAAGTAGGCTTGGTAATGGTTTGGTAAATGGCTAAATCAATAGCTCAGTTTCTTTCCTGCCCCTGCCTTTGCACTACAGCAGTCAGAGAACCCCACAAAGCTACAAAAAGTCCAGAACTGCCTCCCCCCAGAACAGGTTTTTTACCTCCTTCTTGCTGTCAGTGAGTTTCAGCTGCATTTAGGGCTTTTGATGCATATGGGTGGATAGCATTAACTCAACATCCTTGATCCACAAATCCCAGTCTTGATTTTGCAAAGATGTACACACACTTTTCAAGTTATATATATGAACAGTAACTCAGGTTTGTTTGCCAGGATTTGTTATTCATTCATACATGTGGCTTAATTCTCGTGGTGAAACTATCATCTGTATGCCTATGGATTGTCTTATTATTTGTTTCATTATTTTACTAGAGACTGAAGTTCAATTTAACAGTCACTCCTCCTCTGATTTTTGTTTGTTTGTTTAACTTCAGTACCACATTTGCTTTCCCCTAATCTTTAGGCACCTCTCCAATTATCAATGACTTTTCAGAAGTAATTCTTAGAAGTTCAGTAAATTAGGGCTTGTCTACATAGTATACTAGTTTGCACTACAGGGGCATAAATTCTAATATGCACTAAGTTGGGGCACATTAACTTGTGGAGACCCTATTGACACACACTAAAAGCCCCCTGGGGTATATTAACATACGATTATTTGAAACAGGACTGCATTAGTACGCAATAGGAAATATTCATGCACTGGCAGGGTCTACAAGGAAAAGGTTATGCTAATATACTAATGTGCACTGGAATTTACCCTCTCCTGTGGACAAAGCCCTTTGTGAGCTAATTCCTTAATACCTCAAGATGCATAACATCTGGACCCACTGAGATGTGCATTTGAATTTTCCAAGGAGCTCTGCACCTGTTCTTTTAAATCAAGACCTATTTTTACATTCTTGTTGTCACTTCCTAATTTCCCAAGTTTATTTTTCTTTAAAATGGTCAATTAACCCCCCCCCCCCAATAATCTCTGCTTATTTTTTTAGGGTTGCCGTTAATCTTTTTTAGGTATCTGGATGCTGATTCAGAAGGGATGAACATATTCATGTACGTGCATTTCTCAATGTGAGCAATCCCAATGACACTAAAAAATAGGCATATTCTTATATATCTTGCTGATTTTTGGCCTTATAAAGCCCCACTTAGGATAGTATCTAGGTCCATTTCCTAATTTTTCCTCTAATATTGCCCTTAACCCAAACATCTTTATATAGACTCTTCACCCTTAAAACACTTTTGCTGTCATGAACTCTGTGTGTGTGTGTGCGTGCGTGTATGCGTGCATGCTCGCACATTTTTTGGACAGCCTGTGTGTTCTCTTCAAGCCTTAACTGACTATATATTCTGGTGTGGTCCCCATCATGTTTTTCCATTTACAGTGAATTTTTTTTACTCATTGCATCTTTGAACAGGCTCTTGAGAAGCCACACTGACCACTTCTTGTTCCTCATAATCATCTTTCAGAAGCACTGTAGTTGGTTATACTTTAATTATGGTGTTTTAGCATTCCTAACCGCTGTTCCATACAAGTGGATTTTTATCATTTCTTCTCCTGCAGCTTGTCCAGTAGGGTTCTTAATTGTCCCTGAATCTGCTTTCTTGAAATCTAATATTCTTGTACTAGTATTCCATGAGCCCTTTCTTCATCATATTTAATTTGTTACATGTGATCTCTTTCCCAATATTTTTATTCTCTGACAGTAACATTAGGATTTCTCTAGGAAGACACTATTAAAAGCAAATTGCTTTACTTAGGTTTTGAAGTATATGTCTACACAGCAACATTATTTTGAAATAACTAACGTTATTTCAAAATAACTTAGTCCACATCTACACAGCAGGCAGTTATTTCGAAATAATGTCAAAATACTGTCAAGCTGGAAGACTTCATACATCGACTCCTGTAACCCTCATTGTACGAGGAGTATGGAAAGTTGGAGGAAGAGTGCTCTCTCTCAAAGAAAGTGCTGTGTAGATGCTCTCAATTTTGAAAGAAGCATTTGAAATAATGTAGCTCAATTTGCATAGCTTATTTCAAGTTAAGCTCTGGAAGAAATTGTTGACCAATATAAAAGAAGCATCCCTCTGAATGTCTTACTTTAGCATAAAAACTTCATCGATATCGCAGCCTAATACAACAATAAAACTTCATATATTATGTAAAGAAGGTTATAATTTTTTTGAAAAATGAATTCATAAAAAAATCAATGGCCATCTTGCATAAACACCACTTTATTATTCTGAACCTAGCGCCTTTACAGGTCTAACAAACTGTACAGTCATACCAGAAACTGAGCCTACAAATGTATGTACTCGGCTTTAGTTAGATAACATATTTGGGAAAAAAACAGTGGCCCAGGTAATTGTTTAATATTCCTTCCATAAGCATATACAATAAAAAATGTCACATTTTTATTAAAAGGTTCTTAATGCTTCTTTAGGCACACATCTCTTGGCATCAAACTGTTTTTTTTTACAGTATTTTATAGTTTACTATTGAAGCTTTACAATTTGTTTTCAAAGCACTTAACTGTATTGGCAAGATAAAGAATTTCTGGTAATTCTTGAAGATGTTTTGTGAATTCAAATTATGGCTTCTGTAAACCAGAAATAACTTTAAATACATAAACATTAGACAATTATTGGGCATTATTCTTTTAGTGCATCAATTAAAAAGCTCCCCCAAAGCTAATAGTCTATACTAATATTTGTTCCATCTTGTATTTTACATTAAGCCACAGGATTGACTCCTAATGGTCACTAGAGAAGCTCTGATACATACACAGCTTGTAGGATTACACATCTATGCCAATAACAGAATTTGCATTTGGTCTGCTTAATCTCCAACCACTCACAACACGAATTCACTATTTCCTGATGAGAATGACAGAGTTGGGGAGGGACAGCAGACAGAGGGAGTAAGTCTGGAAGGAGGAGGAAAGGCAGGAGAGGAAGTGGGGAGGAAGCAACAAAATTCAGTGACTATGGGTAGCTTATTTTTTTATTATCTGAGAAGTTATTTGACTTCTGTAGAATATTTGAGTTAGTGAAAACTGATAGAGGTATTATATTGCAATGCTTGCATTTACAATGTAGAAATAGCCACTAACTTTTAAGTGGCCACTGAAAGAAATAAACATACTACTATATTTTGGGTAGATAAGTAACCTTGACTTTCTGACTGAAGTGGACCAGAATAAAGAACACAGCACTGCCCTGAGCAGAGCAGTTGAACTTTTTAAAAAACGTAAATAATGGGATTTATGACCATTCAGATTGAAGACAATGGCTGAGAAATTACCTTGAGTATATTTTTAAATAAACAGCTCCCTCCAGCATAGTATATTTAAATATGTATTAGAGCCATCTACAGGTAGGAAAATTTGTAATATGCATCTGGATAGTTTAAGCCAGTTGATTCCTACAACATGCTAGCACACACATCCATTCTCATCATTGTCCATGTGTGTCCAGGAAATTGCAAACTGATACACAGAGATATTAAAAAATGTCTAACAACACATTTTCAAAATATATTACTAACAAATAAAATATACTTTGGAGCATACAAATGAAGAGGATATTAGAACAAAATTGGGTTAGCAGCCTTAATAGGAAACCCCCCCCCAGTATTTTTACTGAAACATTTCTAATAACTTTTCTTATTTAGAAGGATACACCACGTGATTGGGTCACACCAGTACTTATTATGAACTGAAACACCAGTCCAATGGCATAAGTATTCTGATAAATGTTTAAAGGCAGTGAAAACATACAGAAGTAATGGGAGTATGTTTATCTGTGTTCTTTTGTGGGATGGTTGGATTTCACTGTTGTCTATGTTTTCATCAGTGCTGAAGAAGCTTGAAAGCAGGTGAGCTGCAGGTGCATGCTACTTTTAAATTTGTTTAGTAGCTCTTCCAATAGCCTGTAAAAATAAAACAGTTGATAACTTTGGCATTATGGAGTTTTCAGATTTGGGGTGTTACAAGTCAGGGATATCCATTTATTTAGAAGGTAGTTAATTTGGCACATGTCCCAAGCTCTCTGACCCTGACAGGTTGAGGCAGTAAGATTTTTGTATATATTAAATAGTCAGGATTTTCCAATATAGCATGCCAGGAACAAACATGCACTGCTGCAAAAGCAGGTATTGTAGATGTACACTTTTTTTAATCTTTGTATTTTTTACATACCTAGTTATTGTGGGTAATTCAAGGAAAATCTCATTCCTTTGTGTCTGAATTCCTCTACTATTTTCTTACCTTCCTATGTCAGAGAACTGTGTGCTCTGAAGTATTTTGCATGCTTTAGTAACAGATCCCGTGTAGACTACTGTTAAAGACCAGATACTTGAACAGAGAAACTGCTGATTCGTTCTAGTATGAAAATTTTTCACAATATTGCAGGAAAATGACAACTTCTAATAAGTGACACAAGCAGATAACATATTGGAAGGTGCATCTTTCAGGGAATCAGTAGCAAAGCATTGAGAATGTTATGACCAGATTCTGTTAACTTGCCACTTTCTCGTTTGATCTCACAAGGCTTTCTTATTAGGGATGTTAAATATCAGTTAACTGAATAGTTGATTAAGCTCATGAATTTTTATTGGTTACTCGACTATTATATAGTCCCCGGGAGTTGGGATGGCAGCCAGTGCAATCCCAGCCCAACTCCAGAGGAGTCCCCTGCTCTTCCATGCTGCTGCCTCTGTATCAGAGGCAACAGCACAGGGTGCCAAGCAGAACCAGTCAGTGAGGAGAGCCAGTTACAAAACCAGCTCGTGAACTGGTGGCCTGTTCCCCTGTGCTGTTGCCTCTAATACAGAGGCAGCAGCGCAGGATGCAGCAGGCCCTGTCCAGGAGGGTGAGGTCAGGGGCTGAGCTCCCAGACCCGGCATGAGCCAGAATTGAGCTGGGCTGCCTACCCACCCAGCTTTTAATACACTTTAAATGCAGAGCTGTGGCAGGGGTAGGTCCTGGACCCGGTGCAAGCCAGGACTGAGCTGAGCTGCTGGCCAGTCTGCTAGAAAATGTACTGACAGGCGGGAGGGGGAGAAGTATGTAGTCTACAGCATTAACCGATAAGCTTTTGCTTATCAGTTAACTGACTGCACGACTGCATCCCTATTTCTTGAGTTTTCTTTTAAAAAGAGTAAATCACAAAAGCCTGTTTTTATGTGGTTGAATATGACGAAAAGGAAAATTTCTACTTAAATCTTTAGCAGTTAGTTATGTGTTCCCAAATACAAGGTGAACTTACATCAGATCAAATGCTGGCACAGCAGCAAATACATGTTCTATTTAAACTGCTGCATAATGGGACAATAAAAATTATGATGTGCTCATGGAAGAACATAGTGTCAGGTGTTATCAAGTTGTATGCCTTTGCCGTCATATAAATGCTATCTCCAAAAATAAATTTTAATATAAAAACAGTCCTGCAAAAGAAAGAAAAGGGGCTTGTTTACCCTAACCTTTCCCCTTTTTTTCTGCTTTCTGATCTAGGTTTGTTTAGATTGCAAGCTCTTTCAGGCAAAAACTGTTTCTTCCTCTGTGTCTGTCCAGTTTCTACTACCCTGAAAACACACACAGAAAAAAAAACCCCATAAAAAACCAAAACCAAAAACATTCAAACCATGTTAAGTCTGGGTCATATGTCTACTTTGAAAGACTCTACGGTGTCTGGAGAAAAAAAATGAAATGGCAACAGTGCAAAAGTTAAATTAAAAGCTGAGCAAAAAGCAAGGTGAAGAAATTTTCCATCGGGCTTTTTAAAATGCTTTTTATTGTTTACATTAAGACATATTGAACTCAATGTAATTATTTCTATCTCAGGCATGGCTAGAGGCTCTAGAGGAGAATGGAGTCCCAACTGCACCAAAGAATTTACAGTCTAATACTAAAAAGGATGGGAGAAAGGAAGTACCATCACCTCCCTGTTCTACAGATACGGAACTGAGCCACAGAGAGGTTAAGTGCCTTGTCCCAAGTCACACAGGGAGTCTGTGGTAGAGCTAGGAATTGAAACCAGATCTCCTGAACACTAGTCGAGTGCCTTAACCACAGACTATCTTTCCTCTTGAGCACTGGTGCATATGGAGTATTTGTAACAATGAGTGTCTTTGTTAAAGATTCAATGCTCCCACCCCTTTAATTAGGTCAAACCGAACATCTCACATCAACAAAAAATTTCTCCAGAAAACCCAAGGAAGATCAGAATTTCTATTTGTAAGGTAAAATTAAGCATTGGGCGGGAAGAAAGGAAGGGGAGGTACCTCAAAATTTTTAGGTCTACATCAAAAGCAGAAAGAAAGGGCCCAGCCCTACACAATTTTATGAGACACTTTTGCAGGCTTCCTTTAAGCCAATCATTTCTTCTAAACATATAACTCATTGTGTGCTGTAATATTAACAGGTATGTTTCTTTCCCAGGATCCGCAAGTGAAAGCACAAAAATTAATATCCACTTCTCCAACAGCCCTCTAGGAAAGGCTGCCAGGACATATAGCATTCACATGCAGGCTATATTTCAATATTACATGGAGTGTGTTATTGGTAACACTAACAGCTCTGAATCATTTAATACAAAAATGAACAAAATTATTTGTAATTTTGTAATAAAACAGTTTAGAGATGTAATGATGATGTATCTGAGAAAATATCCAAGGCGGGGGTTCTCTAACTTCACTGCACTGTGACCCCCTTCTGACAACAAAAACTGCTGCATAATTCTAGGAGGGGGGACTGAACCTGAGCTCACCCAAGCCCAGGTGGGGGGAAGGGGAGGAATGGAAGCTGAAGGGCTTCAGTGCCAGGCGGGGCTTTGGCTTTCTCCCTGGGTGGCGGGGTTTTGGCTTTGGCATGAGCCTTAGGAAGTCTAACCCCTGTCTTGGTGACCCCATTAAAGCAGAGTTATGCCCCATAGTTTGAAAACTGTTGATCTCAGGTACAGAACATATCCTTAAGTAGGTCTCAGCTGAACTGCCCTCTGGGTCGATGTAGAGCTGTGAAAATTGTACAGTAGGGATCCGTTAATGGCTTAAACAGTATATTTAACTGATTAACTGCTTCAACAGGGGCCGGCCATGGACAGGGGCTGCTCAAGTTGGGCTAGAGTGCCCCCCCCCCCACCTGTGGTGGGCCCTGCTGGGCTGGAGCAGATCCCTGCCCGCATCAGACAGGGGGCTGCCCCAGCTCACCTTTTAACCATAACTGGTCAGCATAACCTGGTGCGGGTGATGCTTACCAGTTAACCATTCACATCTCCACTGTATGGTGCTTTGTTTGTGAACAGCCCTTTGAGTTCAGTGCACAGTGGCTGGAAATTTACTACATCCTGCTGGTTTTTCCTGAAAGTTTGAGTTTGATAAACTCATTGCAAAGGGAAGCCTTCCTTACCCTCAAAGTAGCTCATTTCTTATCTCCTTAATCTGCTGTAGAGCTCTAAGAGGTAGGGAGAGGTCTTGATGTTTGTGGATAGCAGGAACAGGAAGTAAATGTTGGATACATGAATGGAGGCGCATTTTGTAACTGGCTGGGAGGGAATTCAAATTTTGTAGGTGTTCAAGCATCCTTTGCTTGTATTTATAGAATACTGCGGATCTGCAAGTAAGGTGAGGTCTGAATGGATTTTGGGCAAATGTTTCATGCATCTTTGGTTTTAGCATCAGAGACAGATGACAAATCAATGACAAGTTTGTTTTTCTGAGATGTGTGTGTAAATACATTTGTTATGGGCTCAACATTGTAAGGTGCTGAGTAGGCCCATTTGTCACATGGTATTACTAACATGCTTCAATTTAAGTGCACATTTAGGTTCTTTGCTAAACTGGAGTCACTGTGGCCACCATCTTCAGGTCTGAATCCTACTGGTCTCATATCAAGGTCTTTGTATAATACAATTAAGTGACAGTATAACTGGCTGCAGAATGATGGCCATTTAAAAAAAGTTATTAGTTTTTAATTATTTTCCAGAAACTAAGCTTTCAGTTAGAGAGAGAAAAAAAGAAGTTTCCAGCCCATACAGTCATGAAAAAACAGTAGAAATGAACACAGCGACATCTAATTAAATTTGCTGATAGCCTGAAACAATAGGTCTGAGCCATATGAATCTGCCCGTTCACCACAATGGGTGTTAACTCTGAAAGTTAATTATGACATTTTAAATGTCGGCACTGTTTCTTATTTTAGTATGACCATCAAGCTAACGTGCTTATGCACCACTGCTATATAGATACTAGTTTGAATATACAGGGCAGAATGATTTTTGTCAAGGGCTGCTGGGATGGAGAAAGAGGAATTAAATTTTCTCTTCTAATTTTAATGGAGCACCACATTCCCCCCTTATTTAAAGCCTCTGGATTATAAAACTGTCTTCTTAGTGTCCGAGTCAGAACTACAACAATGGCTGCCCGTCGCAGGGAGCCATAGCCTGTAATACCTCTAAGGCTGGTATAGGGGGCTCTGTCTGTGAGGTGGAGTGTTTTCCATATAAGGGCATGTAAATTAATAATCTTCCCCTGCTCGCTACACCCATTGCAGTGAAAGATCAGCCAATGGGCTGACTTGTGCTCAGGCCTGCTACTCCACCCACTGCAGCAAAAACCAACCTATGGGGTGATAAGTTCACAGGCAATAAAACAGGCAGGCAGCCCCTCTCTCACTGGGGATTCGCATCGAGTGAACGCCTGGCCTGATCACCCAGACGCCTTGCACCCCCCGCTCTCGAGTCTTACTGAGTGTACTCCGAGTTGGTCGACCCAAGTGGAGACAGTTTATGAGCATGCGACCGGTACTTGTGTTCCTGCTGTCTCCAAAACTGGTATAACACCCCCCCCCCCCCGGCCATCATCCCTATCCTAATTGATTTTTTAGTTGTCCTTATTGCTTGTCAAGTGACAGTGGTTAAAAAGTTACTAAGTTAGTTTATAAATAGTTGTGGTTTAGGTTTTTTACCGTTTCCTTGTATAAAGTTGTGTAAATAATCAGCCCTATGGACAATACCAGTGTTAATTCAACTGTTCCTAACCCCTGGGCAGTTATTGGGAATTATTGTGATTTAGAATAACCTCAGGGAATTGTTTTGTGTTGTCTGGCAATCTGTTTAATTTTTGTTCTGATGATTGTCTGGCATCATCAAAATAAAATCAGTTTGTGCTTTTTGAAACCCCCAGTTGTGGTCTCATCCTTTCCGGCATCCCTTCGAACCTCGTGTATTACGGGGACCGACACTTTCCAGTAACAATATCTTGGTACTACACTAAGAAAACAGGGTGGTATTAAAAAAGTTGCAAATACACTTACTTTTTGTCTGCTCCACTTAAGAGTTGAGGCAGGGCTTCCAAAGCTTGCTTAAAGCTTGAGCTATAATACAAACACATTTAATTTTCCCCAGCTATAATAGCGATCTACTACTACCTCCCTCCGTATCTCCATGAATATAAACTTTAGTTCTGAAATGTATAACTAAATCAACACAAGCGACGAGGAGTCCTGTGGCACCTTATAGACTAACTGAAGTGTAGGAGCATAAGCTTTCGTGGGCAAAGACCCACTTCGTCAGATGCATGTCATGACATGCATCTGACGAAGTGGGTCTTTGCCCACGAAAGCTTATGCTCCTACACTTCAGTTAGTCTATAAGGTGCCACAGGACTCCTCGTCGCTTTTGCAGATTCAGACTAACAAGGCTACCCCTCTGATACTTAAATCAACACATTATCAGTTCAAAATCTCATAATTTGAACGCAGCCAGCCATAGGCTCAGGTAGACTTCTAGCTTGAGCAATTTCTAAGCCACTAAAAACACCTTAGATATTAGATAAACACAGGAGCCTGACAGTAAAAGTATTCACGCTGTACACAGGTGCTGACAGGGGCCACAGAGGGAGAGGAAACTGCTGCAATAACTGGTCTTAGTCATTTATTGTGGTATTGACAATGATCAACTGGACCAGCATGACAATGGACGTTCCTGGACCTGGCTGGGAACATCAGTGGTGGTATGTCACTGGTGTTATGTCATTGGCTTCTGAACTTAAAAGAAAGGCCAATGCAGTCTGTACTAACTGGCATTCCAAAGTAATCCTACATAGAGGGCGGACAGTATTCAAGCATGGTGGATAAAGTGTCAAGATCAGCACACAAGGTGGAAGGACAGAACATTCTGACCAGCAGCAAATGAACAAAGGTATTCCTGCCCATTACTTCTAGTTGTAAGTCCAGAAACCAGCAGGATCCCGATGAGATCCAGAGACTGAATCACTTTGCTCTGACTGCAACAAGAAGCATTTTCCTTTTATCTTATCTGTGTTTATACCAAATTATTTTCATCCCGATCCCTATCTCTGCCAGACAGGGAACAGGAAAGCAGTATTCAGAAAGATACTGCTTAAAATCTGATAATAAAACTAACAGCATTTCCCATTATCAGAGATGAGTTTAAGTACAGTTTTCAAAGTATGCCATTGTTTGAAATTAATCTGAAATAAAAAGTTCTTGAAACAAATATTTAAGCTATTTTTAGGAATTTTTGCTTAATTATCAAGCATTTCATTACATCAACAGCATAAGCTACTTAGCGTCTTACTTGCTTTCTGGTGTTAGGTATACGGCCACAGCATCTCGCAATGCATAAATTTCAAGCCTTGCCTAGAGACAGAATGTAACATTGTTTGAAATATAAAAAAATCTTTGGTTAATTAAACATGTGTGTCACAAAGCCTCTTGCCTCTCTTCAGAAGCAAAATATTACTATACACTGTAGCTTTAAGCAGCCTTAACTTCAATAATTTGTTTCCTGTATTTCTGGTTACCACTCTACCGTGTCAGTTAGGAAGTGCTGCAGGAACAATTACAGATCTGTGAAATTGAAGTCAAATTGTTTATCCAATCACTATGAAGTTGTCTCCAAACAAAGAGCAGTCTCTCAGTAACAGTACCAAAGCATGAAACTCAGGTGCTATTTTTCTGTTCTGAGAGAGCATTTCAAAGCTTTTTTATCTGTAGCTATTGCATTCTACAGAGTGAGCCTAGCTCCTTACAGCACATTTTGGCCAGAGAGGAAGATATCGCAAGAGACTAAAAATATGTAATACACATTTTATTCTGGGTTCTGCCGAATTTATTTTCTTGTTCAGATGAGGAAGTAGAATGTTTTTGCTCCATTTCTCTCATCTGTCACCTGCTGAGTATACAGGCTTGGGGATTTTACCTATGTGTCAATTTCCACCTGAGCAGGCTACAATGGAAAAAAGTAGTTTGGGTACATTTCCCAGGTAAAAGCGTATCTAGCAGGGTTTAAAAGATCTTTATTTGTTCTCTCTGAAATCAGCGCCACCCTGGATTTTATGTGAAGATGGTAACTCCATGAATTTGATCAGCGCTTAAAAAAATTCCACTTACACATTTTTCTCTAGAAATGGATTAGGGCCACAAAGTCTGGATTCAAACTTCACTGCAATTCATAGTCAGCTTTTGTTCAGCCCACTACAAAGATTCTCTAAAATCCAGCCATGAAATGCAGAGACTGATCTGAACTAACCCAAAGTTAATAAAACCACATCAATTTTCTAATTAAGCTTTTAAAACTCTAAATGTACAGATTTGTTTTCAATGGTAATCAAAGCTTTTGCTTGGAAATATCTCATACTGCATACATATAGAGTTTTTATTTTCCCCTGCTAGCTTCCTGGCAAGCATTAGGAAGTAGCAGACCACCAATTTTATGTTAAGGAGAAATGTTTCCATTGTAGAAAAATGGCAAGCATAGACGGGCCATATCACCTTTCTTGAACAACCTATACACTATTTCAGGATGAATGGGTTAGGATTTTTCAAAGCTGAGTGCCTTAAGCCCTTAAGGGCTTTTAGACTCTCTCCCCACCACCACCACCACTAAAATTACTGGGTTTTAGTGTAACACTGGGTTGTAGTTTTGTCTCAGTTTTAAGAGGCAATAACCTATTGTGGTAGTGGTACATTATCAAGCCCCACTGTGGTAGTGGCACATCATCAGGAGCCATAGTTTATACCTAACCTCAAGCACATGGCTAGGGAATGAGTGAAGCCTGGATGCATATCTGTATAAGAGGAATAGATGTTATAAACTGATTGAAGCATCCCTTGTCAAAACTTAGTCCTTTCCACAGGGAATGGGTATTTTTGAGCAGGCTGATCTGGTTCATACCCCACTGGTTTAGTTACAATCAATCTACCATTAGCAAGGGCTGATTATGGCCAGAATGATATAAAGGCACCACAAATGACAAATTGTACTGTTGGTAAAAACAATCCTTTCAGTTATTGATTCAAGGAATGAGTTCAATAAAAGGTGGGCTACTCATTTAAACTGTGTAGAACCTTTTTGTCAACCTTAGTTGACTAGTACAAGAAGCCCTTCCCACATGAATTCTCCCTCAAATGCTACTCTACTAAGAGTATTTGGAAAGTAATACAAATATAAGGTTTATAATAAGTTTTAGAATACCGTGGGATTTAAATTTAGGCTCCCCCCACCAGATGCCAAGACTGCTGGAAAGAATAGGAAACGGTACAGGGTACTGCCTGCAAGTCCCATTTGAGGCTGCATGTCACAGAGAGTGCCCTTTGAGTCAAAGGGAGCTTTCTTTTTTCTTTAGACTCCTCTAGAACTAGTTCAAATTAAGAGCACAAACTACTGCACCAATCAGAAGTGAATGAAATATCTGTGATAAAATATGTTTTCCCCACAGGTTGGTACAGTGCCACCACTTCAATGGTCTGAGTTCAAATAAACAAGCACTGTTACAATCTGAAAGATCCTGTCACACAGTATATTGAATTTGTTTTTAAAAAAATCACAAGCTTGATTAAAAAACCAACAAAAACAAAACAAATATTTGAACACACTCCTAAGACTTTGTATTTAATATTATTAAACTACAACTACACTGGGTAAACTCCTGCCCCTTCAAAATGCCTTTTGAAACATGTACATAATTAATGGGAGATAAGCTATCAGAAGGCTCATGTAGGCCAGTATGGCATACAAAGCTTCTTTATACCAGACCACTGTGGATTACATCATACCACATTTCAGTCTGCAATGTTTTCCTTCTTTCTCACATTTGTGAAATACCATATGTATTTAATACATTTACATCTATTATATTTTAAATATACACTAGTTCCACCCTTCTGATTTCACTAGGGCATGGAATCTTCTGCTCCAATTAAGTCCAATTGCTAACTAGAGAGCATAAATATTCTATGGACCTTCCTCTTTAAACATTAAGTAGCTAATACTCTAAAATATATCTTTGTTACAAAGAGTGTTCATTTAGATTTTCAGTTGCTTTAGATTTCTAAAACAAATCTGAAAAAAACAAGATAGGTGCTGGCTGCAGTTTTCCATTTCTTTTATATGAACAATTAAAAATGAATTTTAAAAGCTAGACATGTTTTTAACTACAAGACAGAGAAAATCTGAAGTAAAACCTGAGTATGAAGATATTTTAAGATGTAAAATTAATTGACAAGTCACAGACCATAGATAGCCTATAGTTCTTCACAAGTGAAAAGATTCAAAACATTGACTTAAGAGTTTTGCCTGAGTAAGGACTACTAGATCTGATCTTATGAAAAATGTGATGAAAGCATGTATTCTATAAACATTTTACTAATGATGCATCAGGATTATAGTGAACAAAACCTAAGAATATATCCTTCCTTACACCTCTTTTTGAAGCTTAATTTCACAAGAAAACTCAAAATAAATTGTTAGAAAAAATGGGCCAGGCTTTCCCTCTCCCTCCTCATATTAAAATACTCGGTCCACAGTTCATCGACTCATTGTAATCTGAAATTGGAATAGCAGAACTTTTGATAAATGGATCTTTAAGAACATCTTTAATAGTCATTTTTGCAAGTCTCTCTGTTGTGATGTAATTTTGCAGCCAGGCCTCCTTCTGGAGTCTTACAATATAGGAAATGTTTTTATTCTCTCTCCAAAGAGAGGAACAACATACCACTATTACACATCAATACACTGTCCTTTCCACTCTAAGACCAAGAGATTTAAAATTGAGCTATAAAATACAGTTCAAAACATTATTACAAACAAAATCTTTGCAGACTTAAAAATACAATCAAAATATTGAATGGGTTGCTATAAAATAATGAGTAGGAATAGAACGTCTACAGCAGCTTTTTGTTGCATTTTTGAGTACAGATTACAGGCTGAACCTCTCTAGTTCGGTACTGTCTGGACTGGCAACATCCATGGTCCAACATGATTTTACTTAGCCGGATGTGCATTTATTATAGGTGTAGTCAAGTTTCCTGCAGTCTTGGTTCTTATTGTTCTGTGCTGTTATTTAGCTTTAATTTACCCTAAATATCTTCTATGAGCCCAGTAAGCAGTGGAAGAATTCGTAATGCTGCTAGACAATGCTGACCTCCTGTGGTTCGGCACCAGTCAGGTCCCAAGGGTACTGGACGAGAGAAGTTCAATCTGTATTATGCTACAATTTAATAACAACAGGGGATCTCTCTAATTTTCTAGCTATAATACTTCCAAGTTTCTCAACTCAGAAACATGATACTGTGTACAATACTGTGTACAGATGTGGTCTCCTCACCTCAAAAAAGATATTTTTGCCTTGGAAAGGGCTCAGAAAAGGGCAACTAAAATGATTAGGGGTTTGGAACAGGTCCCATATGAGGAGAGGTTAAAGCGACTGGGACTTTTCAGTTTAGAAAAGAAGAGACTGTGGGGGGATATGATAGAGGTATATAAAGTCATGAGTGGTGTGGAGAGGGCCGATAAAGAAAAGTTATTTATTAGTTCCCTAAATAGAAGAACTAGAGGATACCAAATGAAATTAATGGGTAGCAGGTTTAAAACTAATAAAAGAAAGTTCTTCTATGTACATTGGACAAACGTCTCAGATACTTTGCCAAAGGATCAATGCCCACAAAACAGATATTAGACAGGATCACAAAGACAAAACAGTTTCTTGCCATTTCAACCAGAAAGGACACTGTCTCAACAACCTAATTACCTGCATCCTACTCCAGAAGACTTTCAAATCTGCACTTGAAAGGGAATCCTCTGAACTGTCATTCATGCTAAAATTCGATACTCTTCAAGGGGGGCTCAACAAAGACACCAACTACCTTACCCATTACAAAGATAGCTTCCCCATTTATCACCTCTAATACCATTAGCTCACAGAAATTTACCTTTCCCCACCTCTAATATCATTAACTCACAGACACTTACCTTCCTCCCCCACCCTTGAATTGCCCTTCTGTTCTGAAATGTGATTTGTCCTTTTCATATGTGTTCACTTTTTTTTAATTGTATCCTTTGGTATATATAGTTGTGACTATTTTCTTCCACTATTTGATCTGAGGAAGTGGGTCTGGCCCACGAAAGCTCATCATCTAATAAACCATCTTGTTAGTCTTTAAAGTGCTACATAGTCCTGTATTTTGTTTCTTCTTCACACAGCGTGTAGTCAACCTGTGGAACTCCTTGCCAGAGGAAGCTGTGAAGGCTAGGACTATAATAGAGTTTAAAGAGAAGCTAGATAATTTCATGGAGGTTAGGTCCATAAAAGGCTATTAGCCAGGGGATAAAATGGTGTCCTCTGTTTGTCAGAGGCTGGAGAGGGATGGCAGGAGATAAATCACTTGATCATTGTCTTCGGTCCACCCTCTCCGGGGCACCTGGTGCTGGCCACTGTCGGCAGACAGGATACTGGGCTAGATGGACCTTTGGTCTAACCCAGTACAGCTGTTCTTATGTTATGTTCTTATGATAACACATTTATCTACCTGTAAAGCTCCATTTTTACTGAATGATGACACACACTGCATCAGTCGACTTAGTTCTTCAGCAACAGATTCTACAATCCTTGACAGTACTCGAGGCACTAATTCCTTAGAGATGGTGAATACCTGCAGGTTTGAAATCAGAGTTATAAATTGGGTATATAGGATGTTAGCATGGATATAGAAGAAGTTAACCTTCATTACCTGCTTAGCTGCTTTTTCAAAAAGCACCTTCTTCCCCCAGTTCAGCCATTTTGTTATGGCTTATCATAGCTCTAGCCTGAAAACTCTCTGGACTTTATTTTTTATTACTTGCTGTCTAACGTTAAGACCAATGGTGCCTGAATTCCCAATTAGGGTTCATAGTTACTGCTGCAATTCAGTTTAATAATGATATAAGAGTAATCTCCTAAGAAGCTTACAAAATACAAGAGCAATACAACAATTAGGTGCTGAAATATGATCAAGAAGTATCAAGAGAGACACCAGAGGTAAAAAAGTAGGTTTTAAGAAGAGATTTAAAGACAGTGAAAGGGATAATAGGAGAGAAAATTGGGCAGAACACAGGGCAAAGAGTGCGTAAGAGAAAACAAGAATGGTGCCATAGATAGAACAGAGTTGTGTTAAGCCTTGAAGAAGAATATGAGGAACAGTTTGGATTACATGTGGAAAAAAGAGGGGAAAGAAAAATGGATGGTGAGTTGAGGAGGAATTGATGTGATCAGTCATGGAAAAAGATGCTTTTGGTTAGAAATATTATTATTCATTTATTTGGATTTAAAAAACAAACAAACAAGCAACAACAAATAATTGGGTTACACTTTGATTCAAAACTTTTGCTCTATGTGAAAGTTAGGAATGTATCTGATCTAACAATGAAAACCTGTTTTATAGAAATGCATAGTCAGTGGAAAATACTAGGAGAAGGTATGTTTATGAGTAAAACTCAAATATGAAATTAAGAACCATACCTGATTGTTTACCATATATGTGAGAGTGATGTGTCATGGACCACACAGACTAGACAACCAGTAACGTAATAGATTTGCACCACAGCCAAGGTATATTTACCGCACATATGCGGGCTATCAGTCACTTACCCTGCTAGTTCAAATACTCATCTTGCTTTTAACTGCTTTGACCCACAAAAGCCAACAACGTTGATCACATACAGAGAAAAATGGTTAAAGCAAAATGGGAAAAGTCCATTTCATGCAGTAGCAGTTGCTGCTGAGCAATACAAGACAAGAAATACCAAGTAAACGGTCAAAACCTTCTACTGAGAAGGAAGTATTTGTACTCACGAAGGCCATGCTCAATGTTAGTTGTCAGAACTTAGGAAAAATTCTCAGTCATACTAAATCACCATATTTTTGCAAAAACTATACTTATTTTGGTTTCAGCTCAAATTTGACTTTTTAATTAACAGGTTTTTTCACCTCAAAACATGCCTGTTGAACAGTTGATAATTAACTATTATTGTTTAAACTATAAAAATCAGCAGTGTTGCTAGCAAAATCTAAGACTGATCCAGATTAGCAAAATTTTGCCAGAAAACAGCGTTACACTCTTACAGAAATTGTAAAATTTCACATCAGCGATCAAATTCATATACTTCTGTAAACAGATGCAAAAATGTAATTTCACAAATAGAAATTCATGAGGCAAAACTGAACATCAGAGAAACAACTAGCTTCCAAGTCAGCAAGGTATCTATATATGTGTCCTAATTTTAAGCATGAGTAGTCTAATTGAAGTCAGTGAGACAATAACTTTACTTAGAGTTAGTCATGTGCTTAATTGTCTGTCTGAATTGAGACTTAGCTATAATACCTACTTACAAGGTTATGGTCAAGTTAAAATCATTTTAAAAATATTTGTTTCAGAGGAGTAGCTATGTTAATCTGTTTCAGCAAAAACAACAACAAGAAGTCCTGTGGGACATTATAGACTAACAAATTTATTTGGGCATCTGCTTTTGTGGGCTGGAATCCACTTCAACAGTAGGTTCCAGCCCACAAAAGCGGATGCTCAAATAAATGTGTTAGTTTATAAAGTATCACAGGACTCCTTGTTGTTTTTATTGTCCTTACTTGTGTTTATTAAAAGCAGTTTAGATTATTAAATTGAATTAAAAAGAAAAAAATGAACATCATTTGTCTGTTTAATTCACGTAATTTACTCATCCTGGAAAATGAAAACTAATCATTTTCATTATGGTTTATAGTTCTGTTAACTCCTTCATTCTCAGGTATTGGAACAATTTGCACTACAACACTGGAGGAAAATACCTGCATCGAAGCAAAAATCTGTTTTAATTGGAATTCCAAAAGCTATGAAAATATTTCAAGTAGCATTAGTGGTCTCTAATTAAAGAAAATATTTAAAAGGAGCCTAAAATACTCAAAAGCCAATTTTAAGCAATTTAAGAAGGTCTAAAGAAAGAATAGTTTTATTTGTGCTGTGTGAATGCATGGTTTTAATAACACTAATGAGAAAATACATTTTGTGATGGTGAAGGATAGAGTTATTTAGAAGAGATGCTATAACTAAACTACTGTAGAAAATTCCTGAACTTTCTAAACTCACACTCCTCCTCTCCATTGCAAGCCATGGCCCATTTTCTATATATTTGTGATTCTCAAACTGGGGATTGTACTCTCAGCAGAAAAGCTCACAGGTCCAATAGGTCAGATTCAGCTGATGATGTGATACTGTCTGCCCACAAACACACCCAGATTTGCTCCAGAAACACTGCTCACTAGTAGACCACTTTGATCTACAAAATGGTGACCTCCACAAAGTGACCTCCACATGCCATGTGTGCAAGGTCACTCTGTGCAGAGATCACCATTTTGTAAAACAGTAGCTTCCTGGATGCTATTTAACCTTTGCACATACTGGCTGTGCCAGTATCTAGACTTGAGGAGTGAGACCTGAGTTCAGAAGATACTTATCTGTGGGAGCAGCAGGTTTACCAAAAGAGCATCCTCTCTGCTTGACCTGGTAGTTCCTGCTAGCCTTTTCTGAGATTAGAATATGCAGTGGTTTGTAAGATGCTTAAGGCAGGGCCCATAACTTCTTATCTGCCACCCACTTAATAAAGAATCACTGTAAATTGTTGTAAGTTACTATTTGTGATGAAACTATCTGGCCTGCCACACATTACCTGCCAGAGGGAGTAATGGTTTGCCTCCTTTTTTCCCTGATATGGAATATTATAAAGTATTACTAGGTGTGAAACCTGCTTGCAAACCCTCATGCCATGGATTTGATAGCAGCTGAAATTGATTAGCTCACTGAAATTTACTGGGATTAATTTTTGGGAAGAACATATGCCCAACTTTCTCTTCTGGAGTTCTGGTTCACAGTCAAGAATGAGTACCCTGCACTCTCAACACCTGCACTGAAACTGATGTGTCTTTCATGAGCACATATTAATATAAAGCTGTATTCAGCACACTTGCATCCATCAAGTCTCAGCATCCATCTACCCACTGATGTAACAATTAGATTAGATGTATTCTTTCTACTACACAACCAGATTTGAAAAGTCGTGTTGCAACACACTAGTCCATATGCTCACACTAGAGAGCATTAAACAACATACTTAAAGTGTAAATTCCTTGGATTCCTTGGTTGTCACGTTGCATTGCCAGGGTCACAAGAACAAAGTCTCAAAATGGGGTCATGCAGGCATATATATACTACGCAGTGACTCCAGATTTTCTATTTGTGCTTGATGAATTTCCATGCAACATGATGTACGTTTTCCCCCTCAGGCTGCACATGTTCAACACTTCCCCCACACTCCCATCTCTAGAAGTATATAGACAGAGCACTATATTTTTTTTAAATGTGCACAGAAAAAAAAGAATTGAGTTTTATAACTTTGACTTTCCTTCTCTTCAGACTGTTGAAAGAAAATAAAAAGCATACACCAAGGACGTGTCTCCAAAGGGAGTTAATCAAGAATAGCTGTTTTGGAATAACTCCACAAGTGGACACCTATTCCAGAACAATATTACCTTATTCTGAATTCATTTAAACCAAACTAATTTGGAAGAAGACACTCTTATTTACTGTTAGTTTGTTTTGACCTATCCTGTTTTGAAACAGGAGTAGATTAAAGTCCATTAGGGAATTTAGAGCACAGCAACAGACGGTTAGGATAAGAGCAGGATAGCATAAAGTAGGTTTACACCCCAGCTTGCTGCGTGCTAACTGTTCACATAGATAAGCCAATTTTAATCTATGCTATTTCAAAATAAGACACTTATTTCAGAATAAGATGTCTACACCTGGAATTAATCAGGAATAATTAATCCATGTTAAATTCATGTGCTACTTATTCTGGATTCATGTTCAGTGTAAAGAATGCAATATGTGGTTATTACTGATGACAAATAACATCTGTTTTAAACACAAATAAAAATGGGCTGATTTTCAGAGGTGTTCCCTTCCAATGAAATCAGCCAACTTATTTTGTTTGATGCTTGTAATAATATGAATAATCTAAATTTACTTCACCTCTGCATGCACAGCTATGATATTCACTAATGCTTCTTTCAAATAGTTTCTGACACCTGAAACAAAACAAAAAGGGTAGTCAGTCACTTTCACTGTGATATCTTGACAGAGCTATGATATTACACTCTTCAATTATACTGTTCCAGTGTACTTTTTCTTTTCATTTCTTTAACTAACACATTTGCAATCATAGAGGCAGAAAGAGAAAGTTCCAGTCACACTGCCACAATCTATTTCCTTTTTTTAAAATCAAATGGAGAAAGGCACATTTCCTTACAGCAAAAGGTTAGAGAAGCCAGTAGGTTCCTGTTTCAGTATTCTTCTGTTGTATGACAGCCTAACTTTGATAACCTTTTCAGTTTACCACAGATCCAATATAAAAATAATCCCTTAATCTAAAGGTCCTGTTAATATACATGAAATATACCATATTATATGTGTATCAGGCAAGTGATATTTTAAGAAGCAAACAGACAACAGGATTACATAGCTTGCAGAAGATCTCACTCCTATTTCTTTTGTAGCTTCTTTGATTGTGAAATATTATTATAAATGGAAATAACAAATCTTGTTTCTATGGAAGTGGTTTTAGCAGATATTACTCATAACAATTTATAGCAGATGTCATACTTATGTAGAAGAAGTTTCTTTGGGGAAAAAGTTCATCAAGCAGTTTATTTTCTAACCTAAAATGTTTACAGTAGTATATAAAATATTTGTTCGGAATGAATTCATTTTGATATGCTTAGTTATAACATTCAGTCTATGCTGTTCTATTCTTTCCTCAGCTGCAACTGATGTAAATCTGGAGTTACTTCACAGAAATGGACTATTCTGTTGTAAATACAGAGTAACAGAATGTATCTGGTCCTTTGTGTACATTGCTTTGCAAGCAATTCCAACATAGGTAGGGTTGCCAGGTGTCCAGTTTTTATGTGGGAACCTGGCAGCTCTTGTCAGCATTACAAAACAGGCTGTTAAAAGTCCAGTCGGTGTTGGCGGGCTCCCTACTTGGCTTCGTGTGGCTCCTGGAAGTGATAACATGTTCCTCTGGCTCCTAGGTGCATGGGTGGCTAGCGGGGCTCTGCGTGCTGCCCCTGCTGCATGCCCCGACTCCAAAACTCCCACAGGCTGGAAACCGCAGCCAATGAATGGGAGCTGCAGGGCAGCACCTGCAAGTGGAGGCAGCACATATAGCACAGAGCCTACTGGCTGCCCCTATGCCTAGGAGATGAGAAACATATGACTACTTCCAGGGAGCGCCCCTTCCCCAAGATAAGCACTGCTCGGAACCTGCTCCCTGTACCCCCTCCCACACTACAATCCTCTCTGCAGCCTTGAGTCCCCATCCCATCCCCAAACTCCCTCCTGTAGGCCACACTCTGCAATCCAACCTTCTGTCCTAACTTTGGACACCTTCTGCACTCCCACCCTTTGTCTCCCCCACTCCAACTGGAAGCTAAATGGGAACCCTTTTTCTGCACCCAAACCCCCACCTGGAACTCACCCACCCTTCCACGCTCCAATTCCCTGCCTGATACCAGAGTCCCCTCTCACATCCAAACTTCCTCCAGGAGTCTACACGCTGTATACCCTCCCACACCTCTGTTCCAGCCTGAAGCCAAGTCCTGTTCCCTGAACCCCTCATTCTTGGCCCCAATTCAGAACTCTTAGCCCCAGCCCAGAGCCCATACCTCCTGTGGCACCCTACTCCCCTGCCTCAGCCTGCAGCCTCTTCCCAAATTCCAAACCCCTCAATTCTACCCCCCCATTAGTAACCCAAACCTGCACTCCAAACCCTTCATCCCCAGCCCCACCCCGTCCCAGCTAAGAGCCCCCTCCTGCATCCTGAAGCCCTCATTTCTGGAACCACCTTGGAGTCCACACGCTCGATCTGAGCCCTCATGCTCTCCTGCATCACGACTACCTGCCCCAGCTTGATGAAAATAAGTGAGTAAGAATAGGGCAGACTAAGTGACAGAGAGAAGGGGGACAGAGTGAGTGGGGGCAGTGCTTCAGAAAAGGGGTGGGGCAAGGATGCTTGATACTGTGCAATGAAAATGTTTCCAACCCAATGAAGAAACCAAAGCGTACTCTCTCCACTGTCACGTGACAGTGGACTCAGTTTGTGTGTTTGCTTAGTTTAGTTTAACTGCTGGCACTGCAAATCTAGCTTGAGACTTGAAAACCAGGCTGTACTTTTTACTTTCCATCAGGACTAGTTCAAACATTCCCAGAGTTCCACTAGCACTCACCCTTGCAATCCATATCCCTCTCAGCTTAGTATTAAATCTGTATTTTGTATATATAAAATGTATACATTTTCTTCGTTATTCACAGATGGATAGAGCTAGGAAGACTAAGGGGTCCAGACGCATCCTGGATAAATCTCACTTAGGGCAGGTCTCCTACATTCCCATACTCTTTAAATCTCACTGGGGGAGGGAGGGCATGGTGATGTTGTGCATGGGGTAAGAGAAGTTTTGCAATGCGGGCTAGGCCCTAAAGTCACTGATTCGCCAGGGTAGAGAGCGATACTGAACTGAGATCACAGATATTCCCTGCTAGTACTGTACGAGGAGGAGAAAGGAGCAGAGCAAGTACGTAAAGAACACTTTCTCCATCTCATTTTCTCCACCCCCTGTCACCCACCTCCTTGCCAAAGGATGCGGTAAAGGCTAGGATTTTAACAAGGTTCAAAAAAAGAGCTAGATTGATGCACCTAACCTCCATGAATCTATGGCTATAGTCAGGATGGGTAGGAATGTGGTCCCTAACCTCTGTTTCTCTGGAGGTGGGTGACAGGGGAGGGATCACACGATGATTACCTGTTGTGATACCTCCCTCTGGGGCATCTGGTATTGGCCACTGTCGGCAGACAGGATACTGGGCTAGATGGACTGTTGGTCTGACCCAGCATGGCTGTTATGTTCTTAAGGACCCTTCACAACTCCGGGGTGTGCTGAGTGTCCAAACTGGTCTTCTGAGCTACTATAACTAATCTCTGTGATTTCTTCAGAAGCCAGTGTGGCCTGAGGGACAGCCACACTGTCTAGCTGCTCAGGTGGCCTGGGTAGTAGCTGCACTGGCCACTGCTGGAGCAGTTGTATAGACAGCCATTCCGAGCAGCTCCACGGTCAGCCACACTGGCTGCTGCTTGGGTGGCCTGAGGCAGCTGGTTTGGGGACCACCTGAGCAGCAGTCCTAGGGGTGGCTGGTATAGCTGCTGCCTGGAGCCCTCCCCAGAGCAGCGATTTGTCCCACCTAAGATTTAGTGAGGGGTATTTATAGTACAAGTCATGGACAAGTCAGGGGCCATGAATTTTCGATTATGGTCCATGACCTGCATTTGACTTTTACTAAAAATACCCATCACTAAACCGTAGCCTTAACTATGACCATGTATTAACGTTAGAGGCCTTGGTCACATCTGTGTAACTCCACACTGTTCAAATTATGCTTTGAATCACGTGTATGCAATACTATCACTCTTAATGCATTTACACCATTATAAAGTAACGGATAACCTTTAAAATCAAAACTTAGGAGACAACTATGTTCACTCGGCATTGGAAAGAACAGAATCACTCTTTGCTTGTTGGTTCTGAAAGTTTAATGGGAATAAAAAAAATATAACGATCTATTTACAGCATTAACCTCAGTAGACAGGATTCAGAATACAGACAGGGAGCAGATCTGTTCAGGAAGAAGGTTTCATTTTTACATAATCACTTCAGTCCAATGCTATGCCTAGAAACACAGGGCTTCTCATAAACTCTAGTTGTTCAGGTGGCCTTGGCATCATCAGGCTTTTATTTATATATTCACATGTTCTCTTCCTTGAAAAACAACAAGTAGTCCCGTGGAATCTTAGCGACTAACAGAAATATACATATAGTATCATGAACTTTTGTGGGTAAAACCTGATGAGATAATCTGGATTGGAGAAATGAAGGGGGATCCTCAGAATAAGAAGGGAGAGGAGAAAAAAATTACCTGTCAATTGTAGACCCAGTGCTAATGAGGCTAATTGAGTGGGCTGGAAGTGTCCCATTCTTAGCTTTTGATGTCAATAGGTTGTTGAATGTAAGGAAAGCTGGTTTTATAATACGCTAACCTGTTCAAGTCGTTGTTCAGGCTAAGGGAGATGGTGTCAAATTTGCATATGAAGGTTAATTCTGCACTCTCTCTCTAATTGGCTTGTGAAATTCCTTTGTAGAAGAATGGTTACTTTTAAGTGTATTAATGAATGCCCACGGTGATTAAAATGTTCCCCTACAGATTTATTTGTTTTACCATTCCTGTGTCCATTAATCCTTTGTTGCAATTTGGCCACTACAGGCAGTCCCCGGGTTACGTACAAGATAGGGACTGTAGGTTTGTTCTTAAGTTGAATCTGTACGTAAGTCGGAACTGGCGTCCAGATTCAGCCGCTGCTGAAACTGATCAGTTTCAACAGCAGCTGAATCTGGACGCCAGTTCTGACTTACATACAGATTCAACTTAAGAACCCCAGGCATCCCCAAGTCAGCTGCTGCTGAAACTGATCAGTGGGTGATTCCAGGAAGCCCGGGGCAGGGGCTTCCTGTAGTCAGCCACTGGTCAGTTTCAGCAGCGGCTGACTTGGGGACGCTTGGGGCAGAGCAGCTGGGGTGCTGCTGGGTTGGTCCAGTAGCGCCGCCGCTCCTCGGCGCTACTGGACCAACCCAGCAGCACCCAAGCTGCTCTGCCCCAGGTGTCCTGATTCAGCCGCTGCTGAATCTGACCAGCAGTGGCTGAATCAGGACGCCTGGGGCAGAACAGCTGGGGTGCTGCCCGGTTGGTCCAGTAGCACCCAGAGCGGTGCTACGGGACCAACTGGCAGCGCCCCAGCTGCTGTACCACAGGTGTCCGGAGCAAAGCCATGGAGCACGGGGGCAGCGGGACAGCCCAGACGCGCCGTGGCTGTCCTGCTGCCCTCGGGCTCCGTGGCTTTGCTCTGCTTTGTTCCCCATCCCTCTGGTCTGCAGACCAGGGGGACGGGGAGCAAAGCGGCGGAACACGCGGGCAGCGGACCAGGGGGACGGGGGACGGGGGGGGACAAAGCAGAGCCAAGCCGCGGAGGACGCGGCCAGTTGTCAGCTGGCCGCGCGCTCCGCGGCTTGGCTCTGCTTTGCCCCCCCCCCCCCCCCCCGGTCTGCAGACCAGGGGGACGGGGGACGGGGGTAAAGCAGAGCCAAGCCGCGGCGCGTGCTGCCAGCTGACCGCGTGCTCCGCGGCTTGGCTCTGCTTTGCCCCCCCCCCCCCGTCCCCCTGATCTGCAGACCAGGGGGACGGGGGCAAAGCAGAGCCAAGCCGCGGAGTGCGCGATCAGCTGACAGCCCAGACATGTCTGGGCTGTCAGCTGGCCGGGCGCTCCGCGGCTTGGCTATGCCTTGCCTCCCCCCCTCCCCCGTACCCCTGGTCTGCAGACCAGGGGGATGGGGGGGGGGGCAAAGCAGAGCCAAGCCTCGGAGTGCGTGGGCAGCGGACAGCCCTGTCCGCTGCCCACGTGTTCCGCCGCTTTGCTTCCTCTCCCTGGTCTGCTGGAGACCAGGGAGAGGAACGGCCCCGTTCGTAACTGCGGATCCGACATAAGTCGGATCCGCGTAACTCGGGGACTGCCTGTATACATGGCAGAAGGGCACTTGTTGGCATGTATCACATTAGTGGATGTGCAGTTAAATGAGCCCCTGACATGGTTAGGTTCTGTGATGATGTCACTTGTACAGATGGGTGGACAGAGTTGGCAATGGGATTTATTGCAGGTATAGGTTCTTGGGTGAGTATGTTTGAGGTGTGATGTGTGGCTGCTGGAAAGAATTTGCTTCAGGTTAGGGGGCTGTCTGTAAGTGAGGATTGGCCTGTCCCTCAAGGCCTGTGAGAGTCACGGGTCATTTTCCAGATTAGGCTGTAGATGTAGATTGGCAATCGTGCGCTGGAGGGGTCTGAGCTGGGGACTGTAAGTGATGACTCATGGTATTCTGTTATTTTCCTTGTTAGGCCTATCTTGAAGAAGCAGATTCCTGAGTACTAGTCTGGCTCAGTCTAGTCTTCACTTCTCCAGGTGGGTATTTAAGTTTAAAGAATTCCTGATAAAGATCTTAAAAAAATCCCTTAAAAACAACAAGTGGTCCTGTAGTATATCTTAGAGACTGACAAAAAATATATAGTGTCAAGTTACCCTTCTGAGACTGATAATGCTCTTGTAGGTGTTTGTCTCTGTCTATGGGATTGGAGCAAATTTGGTTGTATTTTAGATCACTTCATCTGAAGTGGGTTTTGCCCACGATAATACATTATATATATTTCTACTAATCTCTAAAGTGCCACAGGACTACTTGTTGTTTTTAAAGTTGCAGACTAACACGGATACTCTTCTGAGACTTCTTTGAAAAGTTTTTCATTTAAACTAAACAAAAATAACCAAAACCAAAACTGTAGTGTAACTGCATTCTTTCCAAAGTTCCAGAACTTTATAAATCCCTCTCCGCTTTTGCTCTTTATTACAAGGTGGAAAGGGGAAAACCCTGCAATACAATTTTTTTTTTTATGATTTGTGAAACTGGCTGAAATAATATTTTCCTTGTAATTATCAAACCAAAGTGGGGATATTATTCACTACTATCTGTACCCTGTCAAAAGTCTCAGGTTGATGTGAGATTGTGAAATATTCCCTTAATCTCTTTTCCTTTTAATCTATCTTTCCCCTCTTCTCCCCTACTTTCCTTTCTTACAGCTTAGAACCTTTGTAGGTTGCATCCAACAAAGGACAACACAACCACACATAGCCAGACATAGTCTAATGAATTAGCATACTACATCAGTTCTGCCTTAGGAAACCCATTAGAGAGGTAGAAACATTTTTGCAATAGACATGGTCACTGATCATAACAGCTATCAGTCACATGGAAAAACATGAAGAACAAATACCAGTTGCATCAAAGCACTGGAATTTTGGTCAAAATGTTTTTCTTTTTCATAAAGTATTTCTGAATTAAATTATACATTACATTCTTCAGAGTAACAGTATGCATTAAGCAAAGAGAAAGTTAAAAAAGAAAACATACAGGATAAGTAGACACAGTTGAGTTATGTGATCTCAGTAAAAACTAGGAAAATGACACGTTGCTGATAAACATTGTTAGCAACTGCTCCCACTAAACCGGCAAGATAACGAACAGTTTTGTATCTCTTACACTTAGTAAAGGCCATTTTCAATAGCTGTTTGAGGAGACTTGTTATGACAACCGTTATCATTAATGAGTCAATTTCTAACCATATATAGAGCACAAGCAGTTACTATAGGGATGTTAACAGACACTTATTTTTGTAAACGTGTAACCGCTGAATATTTCAGTGGTTATACGTTAACATGCAGGGGAGCAGGCGGGAGAGCTGGCTTTTAAGCCGGCTCCCAACATGTACCGGTTCCTGCCTGCACCCCCTCCGGTACTGCTGCCTCTGATACAGCTTTCAAGCTGTCTCCGCATGTGTACAGTGCTCCTACCTGCTGCCCCCCTTTCCCTGTTGCCTCTGAGGATGGCAGTGGTGAGGAGAGAGACAGCTCCCAGGGAGGGCTTAAAAGTTGGCTCCCCATGAGCACTGGTTCCTGCTTCCCTGCCTTGCTGCCTCTGATACAGACACAGCAAGGGGGAGGAGGTTGCATGTAATCGTTAGGATTAACCAATGAGCCTAGGCTTATTGGTTAATCATATAAACAGGTACATGCTAACATCCCTAGTTAGAGGGAGCATGTGCGTGGTGGTGCTGTGCACAGGGGCACAGGGTGTGCTGTGTGTAGGGGCAGGGCCCAGGGACCATCGTGGGGAGCTGATGCTGTATCCTATGAGTGGAAGGCCCAGCTTCCCCACCTGGTCTAGCGGCGGCTGCAGGTAGGAGCTGAGCAATAAAGAGCTGGGGCGGAGGCAGAGCTCCTGATGCTCCAGAGCACTTAGGGCCGTTCAGAAAAAAGACACCCCCATTTTGGACCAACCACAGCAGTTTTGTATTGATGAAGCATTTGGGAAGGCAATCTATTTTCTGTTAAATACAATTTTCCATTTTATGCTTTAAATAGTTTAGTCTGTGGCAAACAAAACCCCCCAGAAAGTTCACTTTTAGAAGAAAGTTTAACATAGAATGTAAAGCTTTTGCAATGACTTGTACAAACTATGCAAAAAAACAGAAGGGAAAGATTTGTGGTTCTGAGAAGTAACAGAAACTAAGTTTGCAGTCACTCAATGGAGTAGTAGTTCAGGAGAGGGTCAGATACAGTGTGATTCTACCAAATACACTGCACTTGGGTATACAGATTGAGCTGCAGAAGAACTGTATCACTGAATTCTTCACAAACTTAACACATACAAACACACACACACACACACACACCACTGCATATCAAATACACTGGTTATGAGAGCTGGGTTTCTGAAAAGCATTCAGCCAATGTAGTAATTCCACAAAAAAACTGCTGGAAGGTAGAATTGTGTGGGATGCGTATGTTCATACAAGTTGCCCATAATTTTAAAGTGATGTGTGCAATTTTAAAAAGCAAGCTACAAAATTCTGCATGCACAGAGTGTGATCACCTGACAACACAGAATATATTTGAACTCATCAGGACATTCTCTCTATCTGCATCCAGCAAGCTATTCTTCAAGAGCTCAAATATATTAAAGAAAACACTGAAAGGGGATGTGATCATCAAACATTGTAACCTCTTCCGCAGCCTAGAAAACTCAAAGCTCAAAGAGCTCTGAATTCAGCTAGGAAGCAGGAACATAAAGGAATTTTTTTAAACTCAAAGAGCCTACATGTAACATTTTAAATATTTAAGATTTGAGTTGCTTTAAACATTATATATAACACTGGTACAATTAATTAGAAATGTTAGCTCTTATTTTAGTTGTCTCTTGCCAAGTGGACCAGTCAGATTGTATACTGTGGGTCAAGTGGTATGAGTAAAGAAGGAATTAAGGTAAACAAGTTTTAAGAAAAAGTGTCATAATTAAATAGTTTTGCTCAAAGGTAGTAAAGCATACTAGTGATGAGGGTTGATGTAATTTCAAAAGGTAGGATGGAAGACAGAGAAGAAAGAAGCAGGAGAGAAGGACCTTAGGAAATTTTTTTACCTACCTTTCTGTAATTTGTTGAATGCACATGTCCATTCTACTGTAGGTGTGCACACATCTTGTGCATAGTTGTTGGAGATTTTTTCCCTCAGAAATACCTCTTGGAGTGGCATTAGCATCCTCTGGTGTCTCACACCACTGCCTGAGAGGTACAAAGGAGAATGCTGCCCTCTTTGGAAAGTGAGTCATGGAATGGACACGTACATCTTAAGAACACTTACAGAATGATGGGCAACCATTTTTAATTTGTGAGAGATTACACATGTTCATTCTGTTATAAGTGATTCACCAGCAGTTTGAACTGGAGGTTGACTTGGAATCTACTTGAACAAGGACTGAAGGACCACCTGTCCAAACCTGGCAGTATGTCTAAAATTGATGAAAGATGGTATCGTGAGAGGCAACCACATGAACTGACAACAAGACTGCCATTCTACAAACATCCAGTATTGTTACATGGCCCAGAAAGGATACAGAAGTTGCCTGCAACCTGCTTGAGCAAGCCACCATTTTACCAGAGGTGCAATATCAGTCAATTGGTAGCATAAACATATCTAGCTAGAAATCCAGGAAGAGATCCTCTGATGACCCTTTACTCTGTCAAACTACAATGAAGATCTAAGAAAAAGATCTGAAAGACCTAGTCTGATAAAGGTAAAAAGCCAAACCTCTTACAACTCCAGACTATGGAACATCTATTTCTCTTTACCTGAATGAGGCTCTGGAAAGAAAGTAAATGCATGGCCTAATTAATGTGAAAACTGGAAACCAAGTTCCACAGGAATTGTTCCTAGAGAAAAATTTGTAAGAAGGTTTTGGCACTGAAGGTCACAGCTCCCTTACTCTCCTGTCTAAGGTTATAGTAACCAAGAAGCACACTTCCATAGACAAGCATAATAGAGAAGCATTACTAGCAGATCATTGGGGAAGGGTGAAGGATACATCAACTTTGTTTAAAACTAAATTTAAACTCCACTATGGAATGAGGCTGTGAATGAAATATGAACAAACATTTTAGAATGTATATAGGATTTTAAAAAACAAATTAGTTAGTCATGGGGGGGAAGGGAGGGAGAAAGCTGAGATACTTATAACAGAGTCCAATAGGTGACCAAGAACTAGCTCTTGTTGTTTCAGAAATAAAAAATTGTCCAAGATAATGTAAATCAGAGTTTGAGTTACGGTGAGATGCCTTTTTGTATGGACCAAATGGAGAATCTCTTCCATTTAGCAAGGCAAATAGACATAATTGAAGGCTTCTTACTATTTAGCAGAACATTCTGTACCCCCTTCATTGTCAGCAATGAAGTATCCATGCTGTTAGACGGATGACCTCAAGGTTGGAATGGAGGTAGCAATGGTGGTTCTGAGATGATCACATCCTCATCTGCCAGGAACCGCACCAGAGCTAAACAGTGTTGATGAGAGGCGGGTGGAATCTTCCTTAACTTTGGACAAAACTTTGGGAAGGAGTGGAAGTGGAAGGAAGGCATAGGGTTAGTCTTTTAATCTGGGTAGGAGGAAAGCACTTCAGTGAACTAAGTGATGTGTCACACATCATCCTCCATATTGGTGCACATAAAAATTCATTCCTTACAGAGAAATAAAAAATTTGAGGGAACACCGTCATTAATTTCAAGGAATGCCCCTCCACCCCAGTTTGTTTGCTGTGTTGTCCATAAAAACCAACAAATTTTACTCCCTTGATATCCAGAAGGAATACCATGTAAACTAAATGGATGGCCCATAGCTTCCTGATATTTCTTTATGGAGACTTAGATCTTGAGGATACCAAAGGCCCGGAAGGGCACTTAAGTGTACTTCTCAACCAAGATCTGAAGCATCTGTGTCCAGAGTGATGGTCTGTTACAAAAGTCTTGGGTGTAGACAGTACTAGAAAGGCCTCCCAAGTCAGTGGTACTGAAAGCTGCTCCAGCACCCCTCCAAGTCCTAGCCTGAGTTACATGCCTTCACTGTAGATTCTGAAGGTGGCAGTGCCAAATCTTTGGGAGCTTTAGGTTGTCTCTTCTTAGATACAGGAGACCTCTGACTTGCGACTGACTGAGTTCCGACCCCCCGCACTTACAACCATTTTTGTAAGTTTGGAAGGAGCCAGAAACCCCCGACTTACATCCTCAGCCTGCATTTATGAAGACGCACAGCACCTATCGTAAATGAAGGTTCAAGTTACGACGTCCCCGACTTGTGACGCTTCCCCTGGAACCGATCATGTTGGAAGTCAGGGGCCTCCTGTACCTGTGATGAGTATTTGCCTCTGGACACAGTCAGAATGGGGGAGAGGGGGGAAATATACCTAGATGATTCACATATCTTGGTACCCATTTCAAGTGGAAAGCACAGATTCCATAAGCAGCTGTTTGAATATGGCAGCTCTGTTTTTTTTTAATTGAGTCTTGAACCTCTACAAATGTGAAATTTATCACTCACATGCACCACTTCCAGTCACATAAGGCAGCTATGTCATGGGTCACTCACTGGCATAGATGTGTTACAGCAACAGGCCTTGAAGTCAGCAAAATGAAAAATTAGTTCTGTACTAAATCTGATACCCAACAAGGAACTGGGAATCCCACTCTAAAAATTACTTATCCTACACTTATTTTTAGATCTGTATCTTATATGTTCAAATACACTACCCTAGACTATAACCTAACTCAAAAAGAAGGGGAAGTCTTTCAGAGACAAAGATCAAAGCTCCAACAACCATCAGCAGCAATAAGAAGGAATTGAGGAGTGTTGGGGGATCTTTACTCCTGCATGAAGTGGTGAGAGGCATAAAAGGGCACTCATATTGCATCATATATTATTGCTGAAGGAAAAATCTCCAAGAACTGTACACAAGGGCTGTGTCTACACTGGGCCACTTATTCCGGAAAATCACCGCTTTTCCAGAATAAGCTGCGAGCTGTCTACACTGGCCCTTGAATTTCCGGAAAAGCAACGATGCTCTACTGTACAAAATCAGCTGCTATTCCGGAAAAACTACTCTGCTCCCGCTCGGGCATAAGTCCTTATTCCGACACACTGTTCCGGAAAAGGGCCAGTGTAGACAGCCCAGTAGTCTTTTCCGGAAAAAAGCCCCGATCGCGAAAATGGCGATTGGGGCTCTTTTCCAGAAAAGCGTGTCTACATTGGCCACAGACGCTTTTCCGGAAAAAGGGCTTTTCCGGAAAAGCAGCCTGCCAATGTAGACGCTACTTTTCTGGAAAAACTGAAAACGGAATAGTATTCCGTTTTAAGCAGTTCCGGAAATTCATGCCAGTGTAGACACAGCCAAGTTGTGCATACACCTATAGTGGAATAAACATGCAGTCATTCAAAGAAGAAGCTCATGATGATGTAAGGCAAATACTCTGTTACAAAGAAACAAGATGGGTGAGGGCTTTTTGGAGGGTTTTTTTGGGACCAACTTCCTTTGGTGAGAGATGAACTCCTGAGCTCTAGAACTTCTAGAAGAGGAACTTGGTGGAGTTCAAAGGCACATCTCTTGCACCAACAGAAGCTGTTCCAATAAAATATATTACCTCACCCACCTAGTTTCATCTTATATTCTGGAACCAATATAGCTATAACATTGCAAACATATAATAAGAAAGAGAAACAGGTCAGAGTACTTCCTGCTGCTGTTTTTCTATGCCTGGAACTAAGATGTTTTGGGAAAGAACTCATGGGAGATCCTAAGGCTGCCAATTGCAAGTCAGTTTCAATTGTCTCTAAATTCTCAAGGACAAGGGGAATTAATCATTGACATAGAAATTCATTCATATTGTTATTATGCTGCTACTCCTTTTTTAGACAATTTTCAAGATTCAGCTCTTTGATTTGCAGATGAGAAATCAAAGCATGGTGAACTGATGCAGAAACTGGAGCCAAGACCTTTTTATTCCCAAATGTGGTAGACACCTCCAATCTCAGTTTCAAAGATCCAGTCTTTAGTATAGGGAACAGTGATTCATACTGTAGATCTATGCCACAATGTTGGCTAGCATTCAGCATTCTTTATGGAAAGACCTGAAGGTGCACGAGCATTGTTTTTAGTGGAAGTACGAGCCTGGTAATGTGAAATCTGAGTCTAAACCTCAATTATTATTTGCATAATTCACTGTTCTGGGCTTTCTATGTTCTGAGCAGTGAGTTGTGTCAATTATAGTCACTCAGTCTATAATCTCAGAACTTGGTTGGTTTAAAAATTTCCCTCCCACAATTATTATAATAAATACAGTATGACAATCCATTAAAGAGGAGTGAGATTCATGCATAGTTGTATTGCTCTAATACTTGATTGTCCTTGGTGGGTTCATTTGCTGCCTGGAATGTATGCTAGAAGGTCATCATCATTAGTTCTGTCTTAAGAAAGTCACATTTCCCTTGTGCTGACGTGATGTAGGTATGAAAAATCTTTCCAAAAACTCTAAAGAATTTTTAATTAACTCATATTATAGCCATGAAAAGTTCTCAGATCAAATTACAGATGTATAGTTCTGTAACTTTATAAGCCACTGATAGCTTTTTTTTTTCACTCAAGATTTTGTACCTCTTTTCTAACCACTTGCAAAGAATTATATGGAACCATTAAGTAGCCATTTCCAAAAAAACTGCACAATATTTTCTACTGCTGTTAAGCACTGCTGTGCAATTGACCTTTAAATAGAAACCAATGAATGGTACCCACATGCCAGGTAACAGTTAAGATCAGACTGTTTAAAGAAGGTGGATTTCCTTTAGATGCTGTCTGCTTTGCAGGTCAAATAGCGATAATAATGAATGTTTAAAAATGGTTGCTGCTGGTATGATCTGTCTAATCTTTGTGGACAAGGCATTTTGTTTTCCTTGCAATAAAACTATACTGCAGGCTAGTCTGTAGCAGACTACTATTTATTATTTGTATTACAGTAATGTCTCAAGGCCCCAGCGAAGATAGGCACTCATGTACTAGGCAAAGTACATACTGAGAAACAGACCCTGCCCCAGAGAACTTGTTCACAGATTCTAAGGCCAGGTGGAATCCATTTATGGTAAGTCTGACCTCCTGCATAACACAGGCCGCAGAGTTTCACTTCAGTATTCCTATGTTAAGCTCATCACTTCTACAGTATTTTTTAGAAAACTTATCATCTACCAAGAAAGACAAAAGATGGCAGGGGAAACAGGCACAGAAATTAAAATGACTTGTCTTAGGTCATAGCAGGTCAGCAGACAGTAAGTGATGTTTGAATACGGAGATTGCTAGTACAATTTTAATCACATCCTGGGCACATTAGGGTGCCTAATTTTCAGCCCTCACCACACAACTGTTTCATAAAGAATGATCAAGCATTACAGAACAATGCCTCAAAGCAGTGAATAGGTTCATACTGATACTTTAACATCTTCCAAAACTATAAAGCATAACCTGCTTTGAAAATCTTTGTGTCTGAAACTCTGAAACTAGATTGCATGGATATCAACAGAACCGTTTTTTATTTAAACATTTTCCATTCATTTTATGATAAAGGAAATTCAAAATCAACTGAACTGTACAATATTACTATTTAGACCTTTGTCCTTTATTCCAAAGTACTAATAGGCAGCCATGATGTGTATAATTGAATACACTGTAACACTTCTGCCTATTCATAAAAGGTAAACAAACAGATTTCCTCATAAGTGAATGACAAGCAATGTTGTGAAAAACGCAATACATGGGAAACGCACTTTTATACAAAATATTTCACTTCAGAGAGTGGCTTCATATGTACAATTCTCAAACATGCATGCATCTGCTGTGATTCAAAGGTGATGGCGATGTTTAAACTGAAATTATTGCTGTCATGATCAAAGGCAAAAAATTCAGATGGCACTACAAAAGAGAAAGTGTAAGGAGTCTAAAATGAGAAGAGCAGGGGAGGAGGAGTGGGCTGATGGCTATGGCACGGATAGGGAAAGCAAAGATTTTCATTAGATATTTTAAAAAAATGATCTGTTTATATTATCCAAAAAGAAAAAATCAAAATAAAAAACAGAAAGAGCCCAAGACTACAGTGCCACATTGGTGTTTTGGATGGCATCACATTTTTTTTGGGTTCATTCTTGCAGTTGATGCTATTACCAAAAATCCTTCCATGTTATTTAAGTAATGTAATTTGCAGTCACTTCTCAACCATGATGTGTAATTTATGGCCTGCTACCACATCCAAAGTTTATAAGAACTAACAATGGTATAATCTGAAAATCAGGATAGCTGGAGATGTTAACTATGGAGGACAGAACTTCATGAGAATAGACAGATTGCTACTCTTTTCCCACTCTATTACAATAACATAGCAAAATTAACATGACAATATATGCATCTAGTTCTTCTGGCGGCCCTTTTTAACATTAGAAATCTGTGAAGTTTACTTGTGTAGTTTATTAAGATTGCATTATAATTACTCAATTTATTTTCTCTTACTGTGTTTCTACAGGATTCTAAATACCTTCCCCAAGATTCTCACCTTCAGAGAAAATTGAAGTTGAACTGTCAGACACTCCAAAATCAGAAAATTCCAAAATGATGGTTGTTTATAAAACCAATTTTTACTCCTCTCCCAAATCCTTCTGTATTATATTACTCTTTAATTGCATGATCATGTTTTATTTTTCAAATACCATATAAAATCATTCTTTTAATTTAAAATCCTGATGGCATCCTGTAATTTGTTTTCATTCATGTACACCTTCGCAAAGGCTAATTTCAAGAACCTACACTACCTCCCTACCCTCCTTCGCCCACCTTGGGAGTGAGCAGACAGACAACACAGGATAAGGGACCCTCTGAGGGTAGGCAGGTGGTGTGGGTTCTGGAGTAGCCTGGGGAATGCAGGGTTGGGGGCTGGAGTCCCACCCACTCTGGGAACAGCCAGACAGGCTACCTGAGCGATGGAGCTGTCTCCTGTAATAGGATGACAGCATGGTGGGGCGGGTTGTGGAGTGGCCTTGGGGATATAGCATCTTCCTGGGAAGCGCAGGGTGAGGGACTCAGCCCCCTCCCCAGTCTCCCCTCCACCCACCCTGGGAACCAACACTTGAGAGACTGTGTATATAGTAGGACCTCTTCTCTCTGAGGTATTTATTTTAATATTTTTCCTCCAATACTTTATACTATGCATTTGCTTTTCGATCAGTAGCACAGCCAACCTTTGGTTCATTTCCTAGGATGAAGTAGCTAGCTATGGACACCATTTTGGGACACAAGATATATTGTTGAGTGCACTTTATGGATTAAGTACACAGAACTACAAGATGTGCTGCAAAGGACATACATAAAAAGTGTATGGGCTTACAACGAATTATTTAAGAAATAATTTGTGATAATATAATTAAGTGAAATTTGTGTCATTCTTATCCCTTTCATAGCACTGTGTGAAAATTACCTTCACTGGGGGGATAAAAAACATGGGCAGATGTGAAAGATGAGGGTGACATTTTTTATCTGTAAAGTCCAGGGGCAAAGCCCTTGCAAGAGAACCAGACACCCTGTCTGAACAAGCTATTGGGAAGATGAGGATGCTAAGGCTTGTACCACAATGGGTGCTGTTTAGAGCGTCATCACTTGCATCAGAATCTATTTAATATGTCTGATCTGTATATATCCATTTTACGCAAAGGAAGCATTAATTGAAAGAGAATGATTATATTGCTACTAGTACAATTTAGAAATATACATTAAATTTTCAAAGAAATGCCAGCTTATTCGGGCTTCAAATATTGAAGTATGATCTCTTAGGAGATCAAATGTAAAGAAAGTTACCACTTCCTACTTAATTACTGACAGATTATTTTTCTTCTGATGCCCTCTTTTAGAAAAACAGCAGTTCAAATTCCAAGAAGCTTGTTTATATTTTCTTATGGTGGGATCTAGCAGGTCTTTTTTAATGTTAAAATATGTTCTATTTTAAAATAATATTTTCTTCTAAAAATCCTTAACCTTTCAAGGTATTCTCAAACTTTAGACCAGAAGAAGCCTAAATGTTTGCAGTCATAAGCCTTTCCTGAACTACAGTACCTGCACAAGAGTATGTCATGATATTTGACTGAAGTGTCCCCACCCACACAGTGCTATCATCTAACCCGCTAGCCTAGCAGCTTAATTAAAAAAAAAAGTCAGAGCTCTGACTTGGAAATTCCCCATGGACACAACAAAGCAGCTCACCTCTGCTCTCCACACCAACATGCAAGTTTCTTCCTCTAAAGTGGGCTGATGGGAAATCTGCTTCAACCAGCATGTCTCTGCCTGTGGCCCACTTTCTTACGCCAGGTGGAAAGGTCTGCTTCACTCTAATTCCTTACAATAAGCCTGCTTTTTGATTTCCTCTCTGATTAATTTCTTGGGATAAACTCTTTTACAACTGTGCATCTGAAACAAGTGAGATGTGAGGAGCCTAAAATGGTGTAATTACATTCGGTAGTGATTCTAAAAGTAATACAGGATTCTCAATCAAGGCAGCTACTTTATTGCAACTAAAACTGCTCAAGCTATTTGTTAGATTTTTTTTTGGTTTCTTTTTGATTCATTAATTATTTACAAAGTGACCCTGATTTTTTTAAAATATGCTAATTTTACAAGCACTCACCAAAACTTTAGATGAATAATTTCCACTTAACTACTTGCTATGAATATTTGCTATGTTGCATTGCAGGAATGGTTACCCGAGTCAAATATTACTGTTTTCTGTTCCTTTACTCAGAGATTGACATTTTTTAAACAGGACAACTTAGTCTGGTTAATGGTGGACAAACAGTTCTATTACAATTTATTAGACAAAAAGCATTTTCTTTATTCAAAGACATATAAAATGGTTTGCTAGAAAAAGAAAAAAAGTGTTGAAGCAAGAAAATATGTCAATATTCTTTACCCTGCAAGGATTTATGTCTCTGAATCAGGCCTTACCTGCACTAAGAATTTAGGTTGAATATAGCCACATAAAGTCGATTTTCTAAACAATGAGTTCACACTACCAAGCCCGTTTCATTGACTTTAAGGGCCACTGAAGTTGATTTTGGCAGTCATGCTTTTCACAAGGGATAACGCAAAATTCGACCTTCCGTGGTTGAATTTATGGTAGTATAGACTCAATACTGTGAAAGTCGACATTCTTGGCTTCCGTGAAGTGCTTGTGAAAATCCCACCACATAATTTTAGATGGAAAAAATCTAAATTTATTCTGATGTGCTAGGACCATTATAGCACAGAAAGACAGATAACAAGCAATGAGTTATGTTGTTACTGTATTACCATTGACACTGCTACAAGTCTAGAGCACCACAGAGGCCATCATGTTCAGTGTGTTCAGCAGACTCAGTACTCCACAGATTTATGGTGTATAAAATGTCTGCTACAAATAATATTGTTAGCCTACTCCTTCTGCCACCTGCAACTGTGAGCGAAATACATTCAAATATAATTATGCTAAAACTATCCATAAATAAACATTTTCATTTAAAAGGAAAGGCAACACTGAAAGAAATTTTGAAAATACAACTGCTTCATACGTAATTGTACTGTTTACAGGCTTGCAGGAATTCATAAGGGACACGTGAATCAACTAAAATGCCCTGTAGGTACTGCAATTTGATTAAAGCAGAAAGAAAACATCATTTGAACTTTTTTTTTACAAGAATGTAAAACTTTTCTATGAGCCATTTCCTGCTATTGTTGAAAATATTCCTCTTTTAAACAGAGATGGATTTCAAGGTACTGTACTCAATGTTGTTTTGATAGTAGTTTCAGAAGAAAATATGAATGTGTGGGTAAGCTCTGGAAACTCTTTGGAGAGACTACCTACTTATTTAACCACACTTCCTGTTTTTAACCCATTTGTCCTAAATCAGTCCCTAGTCTACTGACAAAAAATAGATATAACAATGTGCTATAAATAGCTCATTAGCAATTCTTTTTGTAAAACTGAAAATGATCTGATAAATCTATCTTTTTTTGTTCACAGCAAGTCCACATTAAAAAGCACACCAATTAGTGTTATGGAAGGTACCTAAAGCGCTGTTGGTACACTGGTTTTTGCCATAATCTATGGGAAACAAAACTCAAAAGATCAGAGATCCAGAATGCATTGACATAAAAGCCAAAAGAATGGAAGGCAAAGAGTGGGTGATCTCTGCATACATTCTGAGGATCTGTACTTTGTGTTTGCTTTAAACAAATCTTTTCAACATAATTGATGGTAATTATGAAGAAATGCTGTCTCCTCACAAATGAAAGAGAAAAAAGCTGACAGAAATAATGATATAAAAGGACCTACTTACTTACTAGCTTGAAAAGTAAAGAAGATGGAACTATCAGCAGAGAGATTTGAGGGCTATCTTGCCTGAGAAAGGCTTCTTTAAGACAATCAGAATATAGGGAGTCATTAGAGACAGGGGAATAGATTTCAAGCTTTCTGAGGGCCAGAGTTGTGGGGAAAACTCAGCTAAGGATTTCCAGAACTGAAGTTGAAAGTGCTATATCCCTGAACTAGTTTTCTTTTCCTTCACTCATAAGCTATGATGTTGTACTGATGTAATATGTAGACATCTTTTGGATGTCCGCTGGTAGATTTATCACCTAATTATCACAATACTAGTTTTAAATACACACAGAAATAAAAACTATGATTAGGTATGTACTTTGTTATGCTCTATTTCAGTTCAATAACTATACAGACAATTATTTCAGAGTGCAAGAACTAGAGACTGCTTATTTCATGCTTGAATAGGCTAGCAACACCAGACACCAGTAAGTGGTGACACTGCTGCAGCTAATTTTTTAATCTGAACACATGGTTAAGTCTAGAGCTAAGAATCCAAATTGTGGAGCCAGGCAGCTGTGTGATAGTGCTGGCTCTGGTCTCTTGTGCATAGTGGAAGTCAAGTAGCCATAAAACATGGAGCTGGAACTATTCAGGATCTGCTGCTCAGGCCTCTTCATTAACGGCTGTCCAGCCCCACGCAGATACAGCCGCGGATACAAAATGTAGTATTGGCAAAAATGAGCCACGGATATCTGTATCCACATTCGCAGATGTGCATACCCATGGATATAAAGTGGATGTGTGTGGATTTGCAGGGCTCTACAAATCTGATTAATTTTTTCCACCAGACACAGCTGGAAAAATCACAGTGAGTAAGATTAGCTGCCATTATCAAACCCTGACTAGTCACGCAAAGAACCACCGCTGTCACTAGTTGATTAAGTGTTGCTCCCACCATCTGAAGAGTAGGAGAAGCAGCCCTAGATAGAGGGCTCTAACACTCTAACAGTGAATTCAAGTCAATGTGAGTAGAGGACACTCAGTCTCTCTCTCTCTCTCTCTCTCACATACACACGAACGAAATTTCAGTCTATTTAACACGGCAATAAAAATGCTCTTGGGGAAAATATGTATTTATGTACAACAATATATTCTTCAAATTAGGGTTGCCAGATAGTTTCCCAAAAAATACCGAACATGGGGGAAAAATGTCCACGCCAGCCTTCTGTCCGAGAAAAACAGAAAATATCGGTATTTTCTGGGGTCTTTTTAACCGGACAGAAGACGCAATTGCCGGACTGTTCAGGTGAAAACCGCACACCTGGCAACCCTAACCCCAGGCGGGGGAGGGAGGTGGCTTTCAAGGGATTCCTCTCCCCCCGCCCCCCAAAGCCTTTCCCTCAGGTCCTGCATGCCTCCTTAACCCCTTCCTCCCTAAATGCACCCCATGCAGGGAAGGAGCTGGGGGTGATTCTCTTCCTTCCCACTCCTGCAAGGTACTCCCCCCCCTCCCCTCCATGCCTCCTTAACTGTTAAGGCTCCAGACTGCCAGAGGCTAGCTAGCCTATTCAGGAAAGGGGGGAGGAGAAGGGGAGATGCTGTCCCTGCTGTGGCTTCCCCTTCCTTCCAAAAGGTGCCCCATGCTGGGAAGGGGCTCAGGAGCTTCCCTTCCCTCCCACTCTGGGAATGGATCCCCTCCCTCCCCTCTCCTCTCATCCCATCCCACACACCTGCTCATGGCAAAAGGAGTTTTGTTGGCAGCCTCTGCAACTGCCTGAGCCTGGGAAGGAGCTGCAGCCTGTTTCACTGCCGCCTCACTGAAATGCAGCAGGGCCCCAGCACGTGGCGCGTCTCCTGTGCGGGCCTCTCCCACATTCAGGAGAGGAACCAGAAGTATCTGGCTGTGCTGCAAGAGAGGCTGGGGGAAGTTTTTAAAGTGGCCCCAGGGACACTCCGCCCTCCCACCCCTGCCAGACGCGGAAGGAGAACAATGTCCCCGCCGGCCTTCCGTCTGAGAAAAACAGAAAATACCGGACATTTTGCATATCTGGTATTTTGGTTTTTTTTTATGGACAGAAGACGCAATTACCAGACTGTCCAGGCAAAAACCAGACACCTGGCAACCCTACTTCAAATAATTAAACAATTTCAAGTTGATCGTTTCATGTAACCAGTCCTCATCCTAACATGTAAGCTGGATATCAGAACACCAACTCCCTATCAAAAGCACCATATACTATTAATAATCCATCTCCCTTGGACACACTGCTGAAGACACAAGAAATAGGGACTTCCAATTATCTATTCCACTGTATTATCAGTCTGTTCTAGATGCTTTTTAAAAGCATGGAGGTATACTCAAAAGTTGTGTCATGGATTTTAGAAGGTAAAATGAAGACTCTCTCTCTTTCAGTACAAAGTGTTGCAATCCTTTTGTGCTATTGTATTAGGTATATCCTATGTTGGCTTTGACTGAAAATGAAAATAGGAAACACAACAGTAGTAGACTCCTGGTTTTGAGAATTTAGGAGCCAAATATGGTTTCTATAGCTACTGTTTCTCTTGTTCTATTACCTATGGCAGTGTTTCCCAAACTTTTTCATAGGTGATCCCTTGTTTAGGAAAATGAAGATAATTGCCCCCCTTTACTTCAGCTCTCACATGCGTAGTCCAAGGTTTACATGTTTTAACTTGAACATCCTCCATGCCTCTCTCCCATCCCAACACCACTTTGGAAAATCTACTAAATTAATGGTACAACTCCCCCTACCCTCTAAGCCCAAATCTGCCCCGTGGAAAAAAATTCAACAAAATACAAAAGGATTCAGTGCAATGTAAACCCTGTCACTTTTGCAAAAGCACTTTACAGACAAAAGAGAGTAGCTGTAGACTCACATAACTACAAGACCTGGAGGTGCAAGCCTAACCTTAAAAAAAAATCCCAATTTCTTTATCTAAAAACTATATTAAAAATCATCACCTCTCCCTAGACAGAAAAAAACAAAAACAAAAAACAACCCCTCCCAAAAAACAAAACAACAACAAAAAAAACCCCCATATCAAACCAAACCAAAAAACAAAAAAACAAACAAAAAAAAACCAAAAAAAAACCCCCCTCAAGAATACAGAAATCTATCCCAAGGTTTCCTTTCATTAACACAAACCAACCATAGACTACAAAAATATTCTTTTCTTTATTTCAAATCCATCAGTTTTTAAAAACAGCCTGAAGGTGTCTTTTCATGATTCTATAAAACCTAACATTATTAAAACCTTCAATACACAAAACAGTTCAAAAGTGTTATGTATTCTACTTACAATTCCTAAAGTCATCGTTAAAATAATAACAACCTGTCATCGTCTTTGTAAGATGAAATGACTGCAATTTCAAAAATGAAAAATGAGTTTAGAGATATACCATGTTTATGAATTTACTTGGGTTGTCACTCAAAATTATGAATATTATCATAAGAAATTATCAGAAAATTGAAGTCAATTGATGCAAAAAAAATCTACATCAGAGAAAATGTTTGGAACAGTATAGAAACTAGCATTGGGTGTCTATTTGTCTTCTGCATATAAATCATCTTAACATCTGACTTTCAAACTATCCAAAACATTTGGATAAACTTGCTTTTGGCTAAACTCTCTGTCATGACTTAAGATGCACAGCCCAGATGGTGAAGAAATAGGGGTGATCTGAAAAAAAGGAAATGGAGTAGTTGCATTTGGATTTCTTAAAGGGCATGTTTTACTTTATTAAATATGCAACATTTAAGTTGTCTTTTCTTGAGAAGCAAGGTTATCCAGCTATTACAAGGTGCATATCTATGGCTGGTTCTGTCTTTTAGTAGGTATTCTAAGCAGTATCTCATTTGAACAATACAACACACTTTCTGAAGTCTGTGCTGATGGCATTACATTATTATGGTAGCACTTAAAGAACCAGACCAAGTCAAGGCTCTTTCATGTCTTGAAAGACATGTCTTTAGGTGCTATGTACACATGTAGTAAAAACCAATCCAATTCTTGCCCCCAATAATTTACAGTCTTGGGCCTGAATCCTGCAATGGCTTATGTATGCGCTTAACTTTAACGACACAAGCAGCTACACTGAGCTGAAGCAAGTAAAAATGGAAAGAGAGAACAGTAAACATGTTTTCACAGACTGAATTGCACAATTTTTAGATTTCTTTTGTTAGCTTTACTTAATAGGAAAAGTGACCGTATCAGTATCAGTAGTCTCAGTTCACCAGCTGTCTAACTGTTATCAACTAGCAGTGTTCTGTATATACAATCTTAAGGAAGATAAAAATCCTACTCTTGAACTTGGGTCCCCTGACAACTGCAGCAGAAGGTCATACTCTTCCTCTTCCTTTATCAGACTGGAGCGTTTAATATTTTAATGTTCTCTGGGAAAACCTAACTTCCTTTTATACAAACATGGGCCCAACTGTGATGCCCAAAGGGTAATAATTATTTTAACTTTCACATACTTTTGATGGCCATTTTTATTCCAGATTCCCCCCAATCATATTTTTGATATGTAGAACCTTTGTGGTAGAGAGAAGGTATACCAGTAATAATTGTTCTTATGCATGCATGCAGACTTTGCATTTGTGAAAACCAGCATCATAAAAACAGCCCTCAATTTTGTCCATGTGCCTGAGAAAAGACAACAATGATTTTATGCTAGATGGCAAGAGACTGATTGTGGCAATTTGACCTGTATTATATTACTGGAGTAAACAGATGATCCTTTACACCTATGCTCACCTACTCAAAAAAAGGACAAAAAGAATTGCTAAGTGTACAGCATTCATTGAAATTACACATTAATTCTACATAATTAGACAGAGGTTAAGGTTCCCCCCTCCCCCATTTCAAGTTTCATTGAACTTCCAGTGGAGTCTTTTATATTTCAATTGGTATGGTTTTGAAAGTGACTGGGGTTTCTTAGCGCATATTGTAAAATGAAGTCTTAAAAATTATTAAAGCCAAAATTCAACATTTGGAAACTATTTGAGTTTAGGAGCAATCTAAAGTACCTGGAAAGCTTACGATTTTTTCACAGTTCAAAGTAAAGTGGTTTAATAATGTTGAATTACTCTGAATCTCTGAACAAGTCCAGCATTCTAATCCCATCCAAACACTAATAAAAATTGTAAGTGTTTCATTAAATTTAAATTGCTATGCACAGTGTAAATAAATGTTAAATTAATAAAACACTTATTACAATAGGCCTGCTGTATTGTTTAGAGTCTTTCAGACTTTCCGATTTAAACCCTTATTTTTAAAGACTTTGTAACTTGCCTGTAAAAAGAGCACACTATAGATTGAACTTTGCATAAAAGTTCCCGGCCAAAGTTTGTTTTTAACCAAAAATTTCAACCCAAAAATTACAGGTCAGAAAATGTTAAAGTACTAAAACAGATGTTAGGGATTATCCATATATGTCCCTCCTGCCCAGTAATACATTTTCATATTTTATGCTAATATTTTGATGGTGTCTTTGAGTATTTAAAAACAGAAACCATCTTTAATATGAAGTGGCTACTGTACATGGTCAGTAGCATTGTAGAATATTTGTGCTTGAGTGAGGGCTTATTCCCACTCATATACCATACATTTTGCTTTCTGCTTGTTCCTGTGTTTGTCACAACACAGTTGCTAGCGAAATGAACTGTCTAGTGGTCTGAATATGGGTATCAAGTTTGCTGGATTTTAATAATGCTCCATATTGACCTGCTGTGTGGTCTCAGGTAAATCCCAACCTCTCTGTCCATTATCTTAGAGTAAGCGATGTTAAGAAGTGGGTATCTGACTAATCATGTACTTGATACAATTTGGTTAATAAAGGCCCTTCTACGGCTCTGCAGTTTAAATGTAGGAGGAGCTGGGCGCATGGGATAGGTCCGGGACCCAGTGCAAGCCAGGACTCTGCAATCCCAGCTTGTGCCGGGTCCCAGACCGATGGCACCTCTGCTTTTTAAACGTAGTAAGAGCCAGGCAGCTCTTACTACATTTAAAAAGTAGAGGTGAGTTGCGCCTGCTTTCCCACCCACTGCACAGTGGTGAGCGGCACCATCTCCTGCACCCCCCTTGCTGCCTCAGAGAGTGACTTGACTACCCAATAGACCTAAGTTTATCAGTTAGTCCACTACCAGCTTACATCCCTATCTTAGGGGGTACTGTAAAACAATGTATGTAAGCACCTAGAGATACTTGGATGCAAGAGGCTTCATTATTATTAGCAGAGGACATAAGAGAACAGAATATGTCCACTTTTGGCTAACTGGAGATTAAATTAAAATGATGAAACTCCAGTATCCAAGTGCTCAGATATTATAGTATAAAAACCTACACAGAGAGAACAGTATACAGAATAGTCTCCTGTTTATTAGCACTTTGGATAGAAAGATCAGGTTAATTTGACATAGCCTATTCTGCTTGGAAGAACAGCAGGGTTTTAACCTAGGATTTTCAGGGCTAAAGGCATAAGTCTTTATCTTTTGAGCTAAAGGAGTGTGGCCCAGCTTCTCAAAGGTATTTAGGTGCCAAGCTTCCATTGGTTTCCATGAAAATTAAGAGAATAAATATCTTTGAAGACCTGGGCCTATGTCTGTAGCCAGAAGCACTAGCAGACAGCAGCTATTACAAGTGGTGTCTGCTATGACATGTGTCATTTTTTTTCTAAAATGTGTCATGTACAATAAAGGCCCACAGACCTACAGTGTAAATACCCAATTTTAGAACTAAAATTGCCACTATGACTTCAATCTCCAATAAAATACTTTTCAATTAAAATGCCATAAAGTTCTTCATTAGGCACACTTGACCCCAATCCAACAAATAGACCCACAAAAGTGGGTCTTGATATCAATAGGCCTTTTTGCCTTGAGATCAATAGGCCTTTACTCATATAGAACCAAGTGCAGGCTGGGAACTGAATAATAAACAATATTAGCTGATTCAATATGATAGCGCTAATACACCATACATGCAATAACAGAAATGACAATGCATTCTGATTAAAATTATTTTATTCTGTCAGTAATTTTACATCTGATAAAATATAAAAAAAACTTAAGAGAGGACTACAACAAAATCAAGTCCTGTCTCTATAAAGGTAGACAGTGAGCTGGATTTAGACTGACAGAGCTAGAATTACATGATCACCAGGTTAAAGCCCAGAACAGATAGCCTTTGGAATGGAGGAACGTGAGCAGAGACTGCTAACGCATGGATACATAAGGAAAGGAATTGTTTAAGATGTGTAAAGAGAGCAGAAGAAACAGTAATCTCAGATTGTTAGTCCTAAGAGGCAACCTCAGTCTTGAAAGGATCTGGGAAACGTACTAGAGATGTTATATGAGAAACAATCAGATCATCTTCAGAGCACACCTGTGTAAATATCTTAGTAAGAAGGGAACTTAAAAGAGGGTTAAAGAGATCAAACCTACAAGGATATACAGGCGACCCCCAACTTACAACCACCCAACTTACCACCCCCTTTATTTACAACCATTTTTTTCATGCAAGATAGCTGCTAAAAAACCCCAATTTACGTCCGCAGCTCATATTTATGATGGTGTATGACGCAGACTCCACATGTCATCCCGAAACAGGAAATGCACAAGGTCAGTCAGACTCACCAGTCTGCAGCTGCTGCTTGAGCTGCGTGCATCTGCCACATGGGTCTTCACTTTTTAGTTATTTTTGTGCATTATTTGAACTATTTCGTTTAGTTTTCCTCCATTTCTGTAGTCAATTTTGGTATTTTTAGGGTATGAAATGGGTTTCCAGGAACGGAACCACCATTTATAATATTGAGCCTCTGGGAAATGGGGGTTTGACTTACGATGGCTTGACTTACAATGGTTCTCCAGGAACCAATGGGAGGTCAACTGTATTAAGTGGTGTTTTCAGGCAATTATCTGATACCACAGTTTAAGACTAAACTGGTTATGCATGCAGTTTCTTCTCTTTTCCTCGGACTGACTCTCTCTCCATTAATAAATCTGTATCCATATCTGCACATGTGGATACCAGAGGATATAAAGCAAATACGGGTTGAACCTCTCTAGTCCGGCACCTTTGGGACCTGATTGTTGCCAAATCAGAGAATTTGCTGAACCACGGGAGGTCAATATTGTCTAGAAGAAGCACTGCCAACACCTCCACTGCCTACTGCCTCTTAGAAGCCATTTAGGGGTAAATCAGAACTAAATAACAGCATGGAACACTACAAGCCAGGACTGGTGGCTGTAAACAAACTTTATGGGATTGCAGGGAAACTTGGCCACACCCATGATAAGTGGACATCCAGCTCACTAAAATCATGCCGGATCATGAATGTTGCTGGACCAGAGAGGATCAACCTGCCTCTGCAAATTTGAAGAATTCTAGATACAAAATTTGTATCTGCATCTACAAAAATGGATATAAAGCAGGTACCTGCAGATTTGCAGGGCTCTATGCATTTTGATCTAGACTGTTTTGCAATTTCATAGAAACTAGCCCCAAAGAGATGAAAAAACCTTCAGCCTCCAAGAGGAACTAATGAAGGAAAGCAATCACTCTGCTTTTTTAGACTAGGAAAAGTAAGTAAGTGGCCCTTTTTTTTTATAGGAATTCAATCTTCCCACATGATGCACAAGGAATGCCTAACTACATATAAGAATAGAGTTTAAAAGGGATTCAAGGTAACCAGTACACACATTGTTATAATGGAAACCTGGAGTCTTTTTTTAATTTTGTTTTAAGAGGCTCCAACACAATCTCATAGAGCCCAGAATTTATGTGAAGGCTAATAAACATTATGTTCAAGAACATACAATGCTAAAGTCTGCTTTATTTAATCAAAAATTTTTTGAAAACAAATAAATTATAACCAAATGGGTCTCAACAGTCACAGCACCATTATCATTGCACTGGATCCAAAAATTAAATGATTAAAAACACTGCAAGTGTAAATTATAGCGCCAGAGAACATGTATAAACATCCATCTGATTTCAAGGCCCTACAAAAATCAGACTCCATGAAGGAGGGTTCTGTCTTCCCTCAGTGATAAATGTATGGGTTCTTTAGATTGTTTGAAAATACATCCAAAGTCTCCAAGTTTATTTGAATTCTATGTAGTTGTGGTGCAATAACAGAGTACCCTAGGCTTAGCACAACAAAGCTCTTCTTTCTGTTCTGGAGAGCAGGTGTAAAACTTTGATGAAAATCTAGTTTTTTAGACAACACACACTACCACAGGCATTTGTTTTTGAAGAAAGCATATGACTAACACAAATTAGATTTGTGAGCAACAAAATTTTTCTAGATGAAACATGGAAAATTGACTCTGATTGAAAATAGTTGTTATAACAGTACAGGCAGGCCCCGAGTTACGCGGATCCGACTTACGAACGGGGCTTTCTTGCCCCGGAGCTCGCAGGCAGCAGGACCGCCCAGAGCGCAGCAGTCCCGCCACCTCGACCTCTGGGGCGAGAAAAGCTGCTCCGGTTGCCCCATGTCTGCTGGGGACCGTCTCCAGCAGACCAGGGACACCTGAAGCAAAGCCGGGGAGGCGGAGGGGTCCCGCGCCTCTGAGGCTTTGCTCTGGCAAAGCCGGGGAGGCGCGGGACTCTGCCGCCGCTGTGGCTTTGCTCCCAGTGTCCCTGGTCTGCTGGAGATGGTCCCCAGCAGACCAGAGGCACCGGGAGCAAAGCCGCAGCGGCGGCGGGGTCCTGTGCCTCTGAGGCTTTGCGAGAGCCCCCGTGTCCCTGGCTTTGTTCCCCGTGTCCCTGGTCTGCTGGGGGGGGACCGTCTCCAGCAGACCAGGGACACCCAGAACAAAGCCGCAGTGGCGGTGGGGTGCCGCGCCTCTGAGGCTTTGCGAGAGCAAAGCCTCAGAGGCACGGCACCCCGCCGCCACTGCGGCTTTGCTCCCCGTGTCCCTGGTCTGCTGGGGGGGGGGGGGGCGCAGCTAGTGCGCCCCCCCCAGCAGACCAGGCTTTTGTTGTGGACCCTGGGGTAGAGCAGCTGGGGTGCTGCCGGGTTGGTCCTGCAGGGACCTACCTGGGAGCCCAGCTGTTCTGTCCCAGGCTCGAGATTCAGCCGCTGTTGAAACTGATCAGTGGCTGATTCCAGGAAGCTGGGGGCAGAGCAATTCTGCCTCCAGCTTCCTGTAGTCAGCCCCTGGTCAGTTTCAGCAGCAGCGGCTGAATCTGGAGCCAGTTCCGACTTACATACAAATTCAACTTAAGAACAAACCTATAGTCCCTATCTTGTACGTAACCCGGGGACTGCCTGTACAGAAAACCTCAGCCTCCCCCAAAAGAAAACCTTTTTGGGGGATTTCAGTTACAATGAACATGAATACCCTGGTTTTGTAATAAGCTCGCCTTACTAGAAACAGCTTTGAACTGTCTGATTAGATGCAGATCTACCAAACTGCCAACTATTATTTATGTAGCCTTGTAAGTGTGCATGGTGCTTTGCAGGAAAGCAAAGAGATATGAGGAGATTGCAATTGAAGGCCCTGATCCTGCAAACAATTATGCATGTGTTTAACTTTACAGATGTGATTGAGTCTAATGATTTTAAAGGGAACTATTCACAACAGTAAAGCATAAGAGTCTGCAGGATCAGGGCTGAAATTATATTTAAACATATATATTTAAACCAATAAAAACATGTGCAGAGGACATCTTTACATCAGCTGTTGAAGACAAATACAGAGGAAGTAGTATGGGGAGAAAAACAGTAAGTGCTGGGGTCTACATTGTGCCAGACAATTGCGCTACTCAAAGGAAAAGCTATTGTGAACTACAGCCATCGTTCTGGATGATAAAGCATGTTACCCACTCTGCACCTAGCTGGTTCCATCATTGCATCAGATTTCTGTGGGTTATTTATCCCCCTCCCTGCCCCCAGGATGCAATGAAGGGAGAACTTCTAGAAGACTGCTCTCAGTAGAACATAAATCCTCTTGTGCCTGTCCTAGTGTAGAGGTAGAGCTGGGTGGAGGCTTCTTTCCCCCACTTTTCCATGTGCCAGCACAGGTGAAAGACCCAAGCTGGGTCTGGGACGATAGCAGCCTTATTTTCAGATATGTACAGGTCATATTACTAATTCTGAATGTGTTTGAGAGTTGAATTTTATAATTCTTTTATTTTTATATCATTTAAATTTCTCCCTGTGACAGAGGGCTGGAGTTCCGAGCATTTCATGGGAATGGAAAACTGACAATATTAATTTTAAGAGGAAGGAGAGAGATTCAATTACTATAAATAAAAAAAGAGCCATGCAAATCTCAGATAATCACCTTGATTCTGAGGAGAGTCCAAGAAGGTCAAGATGGCCTGTGACATTTTAGACTTGGAGCTTAGAAATAGGGGAACATCCCAAAAGTGATAAGGGACAACAGTTCTTCTACGGGGGATAAAATAAGATGTCAGTATCCCCTCCAGATAATACTCCTGATTAAACACTCCTTCTATAAATATTACGGTAACCTCACCCTGATATGACAACGAACTCTACACCAAAAACTTGATAGGTAGGCTGGAAGAGATAGGAGATCTCTGGATAGAGCAAGAATACCTGGGCTAGGCTAAGAAGGGATGGTCATAAAAGGGACTCATTTTTGGCAATGAGAGATTTTCCCTTTCTTTCATTAGCTAATATAAATGAAGCCTATCTCACTAGGCTTTATGAAGCTTTCATGGAATAAAACAATTTATTTTGTTTTGCTACTATTTCCTCTCTATTTTTAATGAATCTTGTTTTTAAAATGTGAGTATATGACTCATGGACTAGGTAACATTGCCCAGACTGCCCCTAAGGGAAGCAAAGTTCTACAGCTTCTAAGGCAGTTTTAAAACGCGGCCTGAGGGCTGCATGTGGCCCACGGTTCATTGGTTTGCGGCCTGCAGTGCAGTTTGGATTTACATAGAGCTTGATACGGGGCCCACAGGTGGGAGCCAAAACAAAAAAGTAGTCAATAGAATGGTCTTCTATTGATATGTGTTTTAGTAGTTAAATTCCTGGACTGTCATTGCTTATTAAAAGTGCTGTCATATGAGTAGAAATCGGGTAAATATTGCATGTTATTAATATCAGCAGAACTGACTTAAATGGGGCCTGCACGTTGTGTAGTCTTGCCTTCATCTTTGTATTCATGCCTGTCAGTGTGAAAGAAGCTATTTGCATATATATTTGAATGTATATGCAACCACACTTAAGTTGCGGCCCTCAGCATTTGCTGTGAGTATCATTGAGGCCCCAGGGGCTTCCAAAGTTGAGTAGCCCTGTTCTAATGAGAGGTGTTGAAATGTGAAGAGTTCTAGGAAGAGCCAGAAACAGGACTCAGTTTTTACCAAAAGACATCTACAGAAGTATCCTCTACCACTAAGGTATCTTGCCTGGAGGCCGTGGCAGATGAATACTGGGGAAAAGGTCAAAGCCCACGAAGAGGATCTAAGTTAGTGGGGCATGGGCAACTTTCTCTTCTGGATTATCACCGATAGGCTTGATGTCAAAATATGTTTCAAGAAGGGGTTTGAATGAAAATGAACAGATGCACAAGAAGTGGAAGACTATTCCAGCCATAAGAAATGATGTGGAAGGAGATTCCCAAGTGGCAATGAAACACTAGTCAATAGATGTACTTAGGGCTTAGGACCTGGAAGCACAACCTAAGAGAAATCACACTCAAAGCTCTTGTGGTAGAAACTCTGCATAGAAATGAATCTTGGAAATGGGTCAGGTGCAGAAGTGAAAGCTGGCCACAAGTTATGCTCTACTCAGAGTTCTGTAGCTAGTCAATAAAGCCTTTAAAGTGGGTGGGACTGGACAGAGAGGGAAAGGAGACTTGGAAAATATACTAAAATGCCCCTCAAACAGTTTCTGCTGGGACTCCTGTGGTTCTCCACCAGATATTAAAACTATCCTCCTGGCAGAACCTACAGGAGAGCCTGGTGGCAGTAACTTGTCCCCTCCCTTCAATCTGAAACCTCACTCTCTCCCCCCTCCATTGGAATTGTTTCCCCTGTGGGTATAGAGCAGGAGCCAGTAATCTTTTCAAACTAAGAGCCAAGCTATATCAAAATTCAGAACAAGTGGTCAACAAGGAGCCATTTAAGAATGCTCATTTGCATGACTGAAAATATACAACTTAATGTTATTAATAATTGACATAACGATTAATACTAGCATAAATGAAACATTGTACTCACAGACTTTATTTAATGCGACTTCCGCTACAGCATCTTTTTGCACATTTCTTTCAGGTTTATATTATAAATGGCCAAATCCAGCTTCATGCATGTATTCAGGCTATCTTCTGTTAATCTTATAGCAGGGGGCTGGGGATGTGGGAGTGCAGGAGTCTGGGCTGGGATATATGAGGGGTGCGGGAGTTTGGGTATATGATGGGCTCAGGGCACAAGGTTGGGGTGGGGGCAGTGCGGGAGTGTTATTGCAGGGGGCTGGGAATATGGGGGTGCAGGAATTTGGGGATGTGGGATTATGAGGGGCTCAGGGCAGGGGGCCCAGGTGTATGACAGGCTCAGGGTTGGAGTGTGGGGAGTGCAGAAGTGTTATAGAAAGGCTGGAGTTGTGGAGGTACAGGAGTCTTGAGGATGTGTGGGTGGCATAAGTTTCAGGATTTGGGGGCCTGAGGGTAGGGGGTTCAGGTGTATGATAAGCTCAGGGTTAGTATATGGGGGGGGGTGCAGGAGTGTTATGAAGCTGCAGCCAGATGGGGGCTTCTTGGCCAGGCTTTTTAAATAAAATAAATTATTAAAATAAAGTAAATTATTATGTCCAACACAAAAGGTTTCAACATTGTCTTTATTTATGGCAGGGATGGGGAACCTTTTTTGGGTCAAAGGCCACCGACCCACAGAAAAATCAGTAAGGGACAAAACAAGTGAGAAGAAAAAAAACCCACAATCACCCACAAAAGACCCCTAACTCTCACTAATGTGGCCCCTAACTGAAACACCTCACTGCCCTATGCGGGGGGAGTGGCAGGGAGAACAGAGGTTCAAGGCCTCAGGCCAGATTTACTCTTCTGGGGTTCCAGTGGATTCTGTGGGCCCCCTTAGGCTCTGGGGAAGGACAAAAAATGAAGGGTTAAGTGTGTGGGACAGTGATTCCAGTGAGTGGGATAGAGATGGGGATGCTGGAGGGGGTGAGGGTGAGAGGTCTAGGTGGGAGGTAGGGTGCAGGAGCAGGCTGGGAGTAGGGTGTCTGGCCAAGAGGGAGGCAGCAGGAGGAAGGGAGGGTGCAGGAGCAGGCTAGGGGCAAGTGTCTGGCCAGAGGGGAGGGGACAGGAGCAGGCTGGGGGGAGGGTGTCTGCCCAGGAGGGAGGGGGCAATGTGTCTGGCCAGGGCGGCGGAGCAGGAGGGGGTGAGGAGGGCCACTTATACAGTGCCCATGGAGCAAAAGCAAGGAATACCGTTTCCTGCTGCTTCCATTCGCTGGATTCTGGCCAATGGGAGTGAAGAGAAAAGCCTCCAGGATGTGTGTCCCTGTGAGGCCATTTCCCATAGTCAGGGGAAAGAAAATGGTAGTACGCAGAGCCATTTTTGGCTCTGCTTTTTCCCTGCATGCTGGATCTAGCGGGGAGGCTCGGAGTTTTCTCCTCACACATGAAACTGGCTTTAGGGTTCCAACTTTACTGGGGTGCTGTAAGGCTGTAGCACCAGTGTGGGCTCCCTGCTGCAGGTGGAGCTGGTTTGGAGGGAAGAGGGGGAAGATGAGCTGGAGCTCCTAAAAAGCCATATTTGGCTCCCTAATGAGAGGTTGCTGACCCCCTAGTATAGAGGGTTCCATGTACATCTCTTTGCACCTGCTAGAGTGAATCCAATTCAGAGTATTTATTGTTTAGATACAGGTTGGACCTCCCTGGTCCCGCATCCTCAGACTGGTTCCGGATGAGGGATTTTGCCGAACCAGGAAAAGTCATATCTGGCTCTCCTGCTACTGGTTCCTCCCAGCCCTGGACCAGTTGCCAGCCTCCTGACCGGCTTCCCCTTGCCACTAGCCTCGCTGCCCTGCTAGTCCCCTCACCTCTTTCTCTGCTATGTCAGGCAGCCCAGCTCTCTGTGCACCGGGCTCCTGGCTCTGCTGGACTGTCCTGTACTGGAGAACTGAGCACCTGGCCCCATGGGGCAGCCCCGCCAAGCAGCCCTGCTGGGTTGTGCCTGGCAGGTAGTCCAGGCAGCAGCCCTCCACTGGGACTCTCTGGTCCTGGAACACCTGTGGCTCTGTTGGACAAAGCATGTTGCCAAACCGAGGAGTCCTGGATTTCATAGGTTCAACCTGTGATATGTATGTAATTGCATTAATATACTATCCACTAATGCAGATACATTTCAGTGATATCCCCTTGCTGTTCGAAATTGGAGCTACAAGAAAATGACGTCATATTTTCTAAAACAAATTTGAAAGTGAAGTTAAGAAAAGAGAACTTGAGGTTAAAGTGAAATTAACTAAAGAGAGCTGTTTTGATACACAGGACAGATGCTTTTAATTGCAGAGAAGTGGAAGTAATGGTTCACATTAAATGTGAACAAATAGTTGACTACCCGATAAGCAGGAGCTTATTGGTTAGCACTATCGACTACTCGATCACCTCCATGCTAGTTGCCGCTCTGCTTTTTTAAAGGGACAGAGAGGAACTGGCACATAAAGACACTGGCTCAGTCTCTGGTCCCTCGCTGGGTCTGAGGATAACTCTTCCCCACTGCCACTCTGCATTCTGAAAGGGACAGACCAGCCGGTCCTTCAGGTCTCAGCACAAGACCTCCTCCTGTCCCCACATCTCCTCCCTTCCCTACTGACATTCTGCATTCTGAAAGGGACAGAGAAGCATCAGCTGGTCCTGTGGGTGTGTCTCAGCACAAGCCCCACCGCTATTCCCCTGTTGCTGCTCTGCACTCTTGAAGTGAGAGAGACCCACAGGACAGGCTGCCGCTTCTCCATTAAATGATCAAAATATGTGTTACAGTTGTTTGGGATGATCTGTTGAGCAATTAAATATGAAATTATCTGTTTATCATTTAAACCTCCAATATATGTATAACTGGGCAACAGACAATGCAATTGTCAGTAAAAATGACAATTTTAGTTTAAGGTAACGAAATGGTCAAGAAACCTATTATATGTCTGGAAGCCATAAATAAATCACAAGAAAGAGAGAGAGGTCTTAGCTACTGATCAAACACTGCCCACGTGTTTTATATATTCAGGCCTCTAACCTTCTCTTGAAGTCCCTTCACAATCAGACCACCATAGAGAAAGAAACATTTGATCTGATTTTTAAAAGATGTTGACCAGCTGTATATCACATTAACTTCACTGGGATTTGTAAGTGCAAAGCACGTTTGAAAATCAAGCGATTTTTTCCCTTAAATTCCAGATAATGGTATAAATAAGTTTTCACTCTTCATAAACACTGTATTATTTTCTTTAAATTTTCTCCTGTCCAAAGTGGCACAACTTTTGCCTGTTAAAGCATGCAAACTCTCCTTCCCACAAACACACACATGATATCGTCTGAGATTTAATCTCAATGTACAGATTATTCATTTATTCCCCAGGATATTTCATCTAGCTGCCAAAAATGGCATGTTAGAAGCAGTTTCAAGGTTATAGATTTTTGAAGCTGAACAATATTTTGTGTACATTTTAGTTAAAATGTAATGATCTACTTTGGAAAAAATGCATCCTTGCTGTTACATTCTTACATGTTTAAAAACGAAATCTGCTTGTCATCTAAAATGTAAACAGAGTGCTGATGATCCAGCTTAAGCACACATTAAAAAGTTCAAGTTGTCAAATACTTTGCTGGGTAAGTATTTAGACTGTTGATTAGCCTGATGAAAAAGATAAAACTCTTCGAAGTTTTCCCTTCCAGATTTCTAGTTCAGGTATAGAATGGATCCCTAAAGCACAAGCATTATGGGGCTGAGTATCTGTCTTTCAGTTGGTAGGGGTGAAGTCATCTGATACACTTCAGCTTAAGTATGACAAGAGGTAGCTGATGCTGACTCCAAAGAAATACAGAGGGATAAACATTTTTAATGCTCTTTAGACTAATCTCCGCAACACAACCTGAGCTTTGGGTGAATGCTAGCTAAATATTTATTGTATAGATGCTTGCACTTCAAAACTAATTTGTAAAGGAAGACAGCTGTTTGGATATTCTAGAATAATAATTTACTTGGAGATGGACCACTGACTTTCTATGAAGTACATAAATCAAAGCTAACTAGAGCCCCAAACAACCCCAAGATATGTTTATAGTATATCTAAACAAACTATGAGTAGTTTTGCAATGCACTATAAAAAAATTAAACATGCCATTCACACTAGGCCACTAAAAAGTTTATTACTTCGTAGCTTAAATCATTTATATTCTCTCTCACAACTTCAGCGTTCAGCAGTGAACTATTATACCCAGACACAACATATTTAATCATGTAATTATGATAAGGATCTTAGAAGAATGTGGAACTTGAGTACAGAGTATGGAACCTAGTATTAAGGATTAGGTATACCTCTGGGGCTCGTCTACATTGGCCCCTTTTCCGGAAGGGGCATGGTAATTTTTGAAATCGCAATAGGGAAATGCGCGGGGGGATTTAAATATCCCCCGCGGCATTTAAATAAAAATGTCCGCCGCTTTTTTCCGGCTTTTAGAAAAGCCGGAAAAGAGCGCCTACACTGGCCCCGATCCTCCGGAAAAAAAGCCCTTCAAAGTAGGAATAAGATCCTCCGGAAAAGGGCTTTTTTTCCGGAGAATCGGGGCCAGTGTAGACGCTCTTTTCCGGCTTTTCTAAAAGCCAGAAAAAAGCGGCGGACATTTTTATTTAAATGCCGCGGGGGATATTTAAATCCCCCCGCGCATTTCCCTATTGCGATTTCAAAAATTACCATGCCCCTTCCGGAAAAGGGGCCAATGTAGACGTAGCCCTGGTGTCCAACATGTTCTGAAGCCGCAGCCACTAGCGTCTTGGATACCACGGATAAACAACACATAATGTAAGTATAACAAATTTGTTAGGATTCTTTACCAAGACATCTTAGTTCAGGTGAAAAGGTAAGCAAATTGATGGATTAGCCAGGATTCTCATAGACTCATAGACTTTAAGGTCAGAAGGGACCATTATGATCATCTAGTCTGACCCCCTGCACAGTGCAGGCCACAAAATCTCACCCACCCCTCCTAGAATAATCCTCTCACCTATATCTCAGATATTGAAGCCTTCAAATAGTACTGAAGGAGAACACTGAGAATAAAATATATTTAATCAGACAGCAATTCCTATTTTTCCCACCAGTTCAAATGCATTAGCTAAAAATCTGTTTGGACAATCAAACTCTACAGCGCCCTATGTAAAGATCGAAACTTCACTGGATTAAACTGGCAGCAATGTTGGGCAGGAGAAGCCAGGTTTTTTTTCCTAGGCTATTGTATTAAATTTCAATATTCAGTGTCAATTAGAAAACTCTTTCCTTTGAAGCTGAACAACACTATATACAGCTTTTGAATGATTCATTAAACTAACAGTAAATCTGTAAGTAAATCCTGTCAAATTAAAAGGATTTACTTCATACCGAAAAACTTGCTGTAATTTACATAATAAAAGTTGATCATGCAAGCAATGTAATCACCATGAGTATGTTAATGTGTAATTACTTTTTTGTGCACTTTTACTTAATTACACCTAAAATATGTAAAAATATAAATTAGGAAGGCCAAAAAGGGATTTGAAGAACAGCTTGCCAAAAAAAAAAAAAAAAAAGAAAAATATTTGTAAAGTACATTAGAAGCAGTAAGCTTGCTAAACAACCAGTGGAGTCACAGGGCAATCAAGATGCGGAAGGAGCACTCAAGATGATAAGGTGATTAGATGTGATTTTGGAACAAATTGATAAACTTAATAGTAACAAATCAGCAGGACCAGATGACATTCATCCAAGAGTTCTGAAAGAACTCAAATGTGAAATTGTGTAACTCCTAACTGTGGTTTGGAACCTATCCTTTAAATCTTCAGCTAATGTGATGCCAATCTTTAAAAAGGACTCCCGAGGTGATCCTGGCAATTACAGACCAGAAAATCAAACTTCAGTACTGGGCAATTTTTTTGAAACTATAGTAAAGAATGGAATTGTCAGACACATAGATTAACATAATTTGATGGGGGAAAAGTCAACATGGTTTCTATAAAGGGAAATCATGCTTTACTAATCTACTAGCAGTCTTTGAGGGGGTAAACAAACATGTGGAGAAAGGGGATCCAGTGGATATAGTGTACACAGATTTCCAGAAACTCTTTGAGCAAGTATCTCACCAAAGGCTCTTAGGCAAAGTAAGATGTCATGGATAAGAGGGAAGGTCCTCTCATGGGCCGATAAATGTTTAAAAGATAGGTAACAAAGGGTATGCATTAATGGTTTTCAGAATGGAGACTGGTAACTAGTGGTGTCCCCCATAGGTCTGTACTGTGACCAAGCCTATTCAACACATTAATAAATGATCTGGAGAAGGAGGTAAACAGTGAGGTGGCAAAATTTGCAAATGATACCAAAACTGCTCTAGATTGCTTCAGAGGGGTAGCTGAGTTAGTCCATACAGGATAAACTTAGAAAACAACAAATAGTCTGGTAATACTTTAAAGACTCACAAAACATGTAGATGATACCATCTACATGTTTTGTGAGTCTTTAAAATGCTACTAGATTATTTGTTGTTTTTTAAGTTTATGCTCTAGATAGTTAAGTCCAAAGCAGACGGTGAAGAACTTGAAAAGGATCTCTCAAAACCAAGTGACTGGGCAACAAAATGGCAGATGAATTGTAATGAGGATAAATGCAAAGTAATGCACATAGGAAAACATAATTCCAACTATTTGTATAAAATACTGGGAACTAAATTAGATATTATCAGTCAATAGACAGATCTTGGAGTCATTCTGGATAGTTCTCTGAAAACATCCACTCAATATGCAGCAGCAGTCAAAAAATTAATTTAAAAAGGGATAGAGAATAAGACAGAATATCTTGTTGCTTCTATATAAAATCCATGGTATGCCCACATTTTGAATACTGTGTGCAGATATGATTGCCTCATCTCAAAAAACCTATCTTGGCATTGGAAAAAAATCAGAAAAGGGCAACAAAAATGATTAGAGGTTTGGAACAGCTGCCATATGAGGAGAGATTAATAAGACTAGAACTCTTCGTCTTAGAAAAGAGGAGACTAAGGGAGGATACGATAGAAGTCTATAAAAATATGACTGGAAAAATTATTTACTTGTTCCCATAACACAAGAACTAGGGGTCACCAAATGAAATTAATAGGTAGCAGGTTTAAAACCAACAAAAAGAAGTATTTCTTCACATTCTGGAGTGTCAGTCATTGGGTGGTGTCAGAAGACAGAATACTGGGCTAAATGACCCTTTGGTTTGACTCAGAATATGTCTATTCTTGTGCTTTAAAATATCCTCTACATTTAAAAGACAGTTAAGATTGCAAAGTCAAGACACAAAATTTAAGATATTCCAAAATTAAAGTTCCCTGTACAAACTTAATCCCTCCAACTTTCCTTCTTATACATATACATTATGATACAGTCTTTAATTACATGGCATGTGCTATTTTGAAACAAAGAACCACTGTCCTAGTCAGTGCACAGAATGGATGGTGCTCACTGAAAGAGAAGTACTTAATATTATGTTTTCTTTTTATAGTTCAATATGTGGCCCCAGGTGTTCTTTACTGCACACTATTCTAACCTTTCTCCTAATTAGCTCCATAGAAGAGTGCAGGAGGGAATTAATACTATGAGTACTTGACAAATATTAATAAATTTATTTTCAGAACCTTTTTTGAGATAAATTTGCATTATTCCCATTTTACAGATGGGTAACTGAAGTTGAAAGAGATAAAGATCAAAGGAGGCCCTTATCTTGATAAGGAGATAAAGAAACAAAGGGTAGGAATAAATGTTAAGTTTTCAGAGTAGAGAGAGGTAACTAGTGGGGTCCCCCAAGGGCCTTCCTGGGACCAATCCTATTCAATTTATTTATGAATGATCTAGAGAAAGGGGTAAACAGTAAGGTGGCAAAATTTGCAGATGACACCAAATTGCTCAAGAGAGTTAAGATCAAAGCAGATGGTCAAGACCTTCAAAAGGATCTCTTCAAACTAAGTGATTGGGCAAAAAATGGCAAATGAAATTTAATGTTGATAAATGTAAAGTAATACACATTGGAAAAAATAATCCCAACTATACATATAATATGATGGGGACTAATTTAGCTACAACTACTCAAGAGAGAGATATTGGAGTCATTGTGGATAGTTCTCTGAAAACATCCACTCAGTGTGCAGCAGAAATCAAAAAAGCAAATAGAATGTTGATAGAGAATAAGACAGAAAATATCTTAATGCATCTATATAAATGGTACGCCCACATCTTGAATACTGTATACAGATGTGGTTGCCTCATCTTAAAAAAAAAAAAAAAAAGGCGGCATTGGAAAAGGTTCAGAAAAGAGCAACAAAAATGATTAGGGGTTTGGAATGGGTCCCATATGAAGAGAGATTAAAAAGACTTGGACTTTTCATCTTAGAGAAGAGGAGACTAAGGGAAGGATATGATAGAGGTCTATAAAATCATGACTGGTGTGGAAAAAGTAAATAAGGAAAAGTTATTTACTTATTCCCACAATATAAGAACAAGGAGTCACCAAATGAAATTAAAAGGCGGCAGACTGAAGGACAACAACTGGGGTACCCTGGAGTCAGCTGGAAGTTTTGTCTCAAGACAGAGTGAAGTGGAGGAGACTTGTAGATGATCTATGCTCCACTCGGAGTACAAGGTTTTAAGAAGAAAGAAGAAGGTTTAAAACAAACAAAAGGAAGTTTTTCTTCACTCAGCACACAGTCAGCCTCTGGAACTCCTTGCCAGAGGATGTGGTGAAGGCGAGGACTTTAACAGGTTTCAAAAAATAGCTAGATAGATTCATGGAGGCTAGGTCCATCAATGGCTATTAGCCAGGATGGGTAGGAATGTTTCCCTAGCCTCTGTTTCTCTGGAGGTGGGTGATAGGGGAGGGATCACATGAGGATTACCTGTTGTGTTCCCTCCTTCTGGGGCATCTAGTATTGGCCACTGTTGGCAGACAGGATACTGGGCAGGATGGACCGTTGGTCTAACCCAGTATGGCTGTTCTTATATTCATTTTGATATGCCTAAGGCCTGATTCCTTCCTTACTATTTATCAGAGTACTGGAAGGGACCTCAATAGGTTATCTAGTCCAGAGACCTGAACTTGTGGCAGGACTAAATACTATGTGCATAATCCTTGACAGATGTCTACCTAATCTCCTCTTAAAAAACTCCAGTGATGGAAATTCCACAACCTCCCTAGATAAAATGTATTCTGTGCTTAACTACTCTGATAGTTAGGAAGCTTTTCCTAATGTCCAACCTAAACCTCTCTTGCTGAAGTTTAAGCCCATGACTTCTTATCCTATCTTCAGAGGTTAAGGGGAATAACTTTTCTCTTTCACGTCCCCTCTCAGTCTTTCCTTTTCCATACTAAACTAACCCAATTTCTTCAATCTTTCGTAATTGGTCATGTCTGCTAGACCTTTAACAGCTTTTACTGCTCTTCTTGGAACTTTCTCCAATTTGCCCACGTTGTTCCTGAAATGTGGTAAGGATGTTAATTATCGTGTAACTGATACAGAGGCAGCAGCGCAGGGTGGCAGCAGGCCCTGTCTATGGGGGAGGTTGGGTGTCCAAGTGTCTTGCACACAGAGGCTGTTCTGCATACAACAGAGCAGCCTCTATCCAGGGGGCTGCTGCCGCGGAACAACCTCTGTCCGCGGTGAGGCCAGGCTTGCTGCGGACAAAGGCTGCTCTGTGGTATGTGGAGCAGCCTCCGCTGCCCACCCCCACTGTGATGCTGCCTCTGATACAGAGACAGCAAGGAGGGGAGGAAGCTGGCAAGGGTGGGACAGGCTGCTTGCTCTAGCGCTGTGCTCCGCCACTACATGGCCCACCTTGGCTGTGTGCTTGAGCCAGGCCAAGTACAGCTCCAGAGCAAGCCTCCTGAGCATGGGACTTTGGGTTCAAGTCTTCCCACAACCCTGAAGCAGATGGGCAGCCAACACTAGCTTCCCCAGAGCTGGAGATGGCATCAGCTGAAGTTAGAGAGGCTAATCGGTTAATCATGTAGTTTTCTAGACAATAAATGGTCTGGTAGCACTTTACAGACTAACGAAACATGTAGATGATATCATGAGCTTTTGTGGGTATAGCCCACTTATTCAGATGTGGCTCCCAGAACTGGACATAATACTCTGATGCTTAATCAGTGCAAATTAGAGAGGAAGAATTGTGTCTTGCTTACAACAGCCCTGTTAATACATTCCAGAATGATTATACCGGTTTTTTTTTTGCAGTATTACACTGTTGACTCATAGTTAGCTAGTGATACACTATCACCCCCAGAACCCTTTCTGCAGTACTCTTTCCTAGGTATTATCCATTCTGTATGTGTGCAACTGATGTTCCTTCCTAAAGAGAATAGTTTACATTTGTCTTTATTGAATTTCATCCTCTTCACTTCAGACCATTTCCCCTCTGCTATTCTGCCCTGCTGAAGTTTCCTTCCTTCCCTACCAATGGCATCAACTTTTGTGACAATTCTGGGTAAAATAGTTAAAATCGACACACCCAGTTCAATGACTCAAATTTTTAAACTTGCATTAGTAAAAGATTACTTTTAAGAGTAGATATTAATTTCAACCAGATGTGGTATTTGAAAAGTACCATGATGGCTTCACAAATAATTTCTCTCATGAATCACCAGATTAACTGGACTTTTTAATGATTCAGTATAATGGAACTGCTTACTTAGTCTTGTCTTTAAGTTCCTAGTCAACTAGATACTGTTATTTTATTCTAATCAAGCAGGCTTTTTGTTAAAAAAATCCCATACCTGGATATTAACTGGAAAGTATTAAATACGTTGTAAGTGGCAAAAAGAAAGGTTCTCAGACTGGTATGTTCCAGTACTATGGGTGTTTACTCCTCTTTCAGGTTTTCATGAGGCTCTTATTTTCTCAGTATTGTTTGGCATTGCTGATTTAAAAAAAATAGCCACTACTGTTATTGAAAAATCTACAGTGTGTAAGTTAGAAGATGTTTACATTTGAAAGGTGGATATGTTAAGTATTCATGAGTCCTTTTAGGGACAGCTTCTCTTTTTTGAGTTCCTATTATCTATGCATTCTTCTCCATCTCCAAGAGGGCATTTTTCCTCGTCAACTCCTAAGTCAGAGTAACACCTTCTCATGCCAACAGTAAATATGGTCTACTTTTCCAGCAAGAATACAAAATTATTTGCTAGCAAAAAAACCTCACAATAAATAAATTACGGTTGTGGGTGAAACTCACAACAACATGCTGATCCACTGAGTTGGAGTGGGTGAAGGAGGAATGACTGTACATTTCTTAACACTTCCAGCAGTCAGTCTAGTAAAATAGGAGACAGGATACTTTTATGGGGGGTCTGTTCACCTTCGGGATTATCCCTGACTCTAAAGAGACCTGGCCTTCTCTAATATGAGTGTTCAGGGCTGCAGAGAGACTTGTCGAGTCCCATGGCAAGGTGGGAGAAGGTCTACCTCTGTGCTTTCAAGAAGGGGTAGGCTCTGACAGTGATTTAAAGGGCCTGGGGCCTACGGGACCTGGGCAGCAGCCTCATTTGTCCCCCACCCTTCTGTCGGTGGCTCTGTGCGAGTTGCAGAAAAAGGATGGAAAGCAGCTCACTCTAATGTAGAACTCAGTAATTCCACCCTCCCCTCCACAGACACCGAAAAGCACTGAGCTTTGTCAGCCAAAAGTGGGGCACTGTGTGCTAGAAAAAGCTAAGAAGTGAGCATCTACAGGTCCATTCCATTGTAGGGGTATGGTATCACAAATCCCCCCCCCCCACCACCTTTTCTCCATCTGCTGCTTGGACGACCTACAGTAATATCAAATATAACACACCCCAAGTGTGATCAGCCACAATTTTATTTTACATATTTAACAAATCTTAGTTTGCAAGAGTCCAAACCAAGTCATTTGCTCAATAAACTATACTAGTACCAATGTCCTGAATACAGCAATGCTACAAATGACACATAGGGAGAGAACCCTATGACCCTGTAGGTTCCAGGGCTCAGTGAACAGCTAGTAAAACTCCTGATTCATAGATGAGATTATAATTTCCTGTTATTGTCAAAGTTTAAACTACTAAAAAGTCCTACAAAGTCTTCAAGTTTTATACAAAATTAATATAACTTAGCCCCCCCCCAAAAAAAAGAAAAAAAGAGAAAAAGAAAATCCAAACAGCACTATTATCAATCACTTTTTAATCTGTGCTCAGTCCATTGCTTACAACTGGTTTTCATTAGATATTGACCAAGATTTTCAAAACCGACCAATGATTTTGAGTGCCTTATTCTTGAGGATATCCTGAAGGGACTTGGTTTTCAGAAAGTACTGAAGATACACTCTTTAAAAAGTGTCTCAGGGGATGCCCAAAGGAATGCCCCCAAAATGGAAGCACACAAGATCATTAGTGACTTTTGAAAAACCTTGGCAATTAAAATCATTGCATCTGTATTAATTATAATCAGAATGATTAAATAATCAGAAAATATGCCTTATAGTGATACGACACAAAGAGCTCAATCTATTCAGCTTAATAAGAAGAGTTTCAGCAGTGACTTGAATACAGCCAATGATTTACCGGCATGGGAAATAAATATTTGATAATAGACTCTTCAGACTAGCAAAAGAAAAGCATAACATGATCCAAAGGTTGGAACCTGAAGCTGGACAAATTCAGATGAAAAATAAGGGGAACATTTTAAACTGAGGATAATAAACCATCAAAGCTATTTACCAAGAACTCACAGTAGAGTCTCCCTCAGCAGTAATTTTCAAATCAAGATTGGATTTTTATTTAAGATATGCTAACGGTACTATTTTGGGGATCACAATGGACCCTTTTGGCACTGGAATCTATACATCCTTCTATAATTTTTATTCCTTACTGAGCTACTGTTATAATGCTACACCCACACATTTTCTTATAACTTTCACCTTTTCAGAATTACAGATAGAGCTGTTAGAAGTATGACCAGATTCTTTACAAAAGAATTCCAAAAAATCTCTATGAATTTCAAAAGAAAAAAGGCAAAAATGTCTTTCATAATCATTCCATTATACTTTAGCAGTGAAGCAAAATAATCATGAAAACAAGCATTAAAACATCAATGATAAAAATGCTATGCTCATTTGAGGGAATTTAAAAAAGAAGGAATTGTAAAGTAAGCCACTGAAATACAACTTTAAACAAGATCGTGGAAAATGTTAAGAAAAATAAAAAGAGAAAACAGCTTGTAATTAAACATCAGATTTTTATATTTCAAGTTATCTAAGCCTCTGTTAGAATAATTATACAGTTAGTTATTAAACAGATATGTACCTGTTGGAATGAGACAATCTTTCCAATCAAAATATCCTGCATAAATGCCAGGTTCTAGTGAGCCAACTATAGGATCTGCCTTCAATTCAATGTAAATTTCAAACAGTCTTAGATCCAACTCCTTTAAGGATTCCATACTAATCTAAAATCAAAGCAAAAAGAGAAAAAAGCACATTTATCCACTACTTATGAAAGCCAGAATAAAAGCTACCATTGTATGGCTTATCTTCTCTTTGACTTTTAGGAAATATGCTATATGCTTACAACCTTATAATTTTAAAAATATAAAAACAATATTTTGATATTGGATCACATTACTGAGCAAACTGGCCCAGGATACTTTTTCTGAATATGGCCAGTACCAGATGCTTCACAAAATGATGTAAGAAACTCCATCGCGGAGAATCACGGAATAACCTACCCATAAACAAAATTTAATCCTAACACTGTCACTTAGGTTTTGATCCCGCATCATCAAAGACAATGGGAATTTTGCCAGTGACTTCAAAAGGAGCAGGATCAAGCCTTACATTATTTGCTCAGGTCCTGAAAGATGAATACATATTTCACCATATTTTTAAACCACCTAATGTACTTGTGGATTTTTTTTAAAAAAATCACTATATATTGAGTTTAATTCTTTTAAAAAATTCAGTTTCATTACAGAGATCTGTCGCCTGCTAGCAGGGCATCCGCGGAAGACAGGGAGGGCAAATGAGATGGGTCCCACTGGCCTAATGGATATGGCATCAGCCTCTGGAGCCTGGGATTATGGGTTGGAGTCCCCCTTGCCCTGGTTAGCAGGGCAGCCACCACCATTGCAAGCATTAAAAGTTCCTTGTACAACAAAACAATAAGCTGCAGCTCTTTTGTGGATAGTATGGAGCAAGAATGTGCTCTTCTTTCCTTTGTGTGAGTACTGCTAAATATAAGCATCAGAGTTACTGAAACTTCCAAAGAAAGTAACTAAACCATGAAACACTTATAAAAAGATTAGTCAATGAGATACACGAATGTGTACGTTTCACTTGTTTGTTGTATTTAAAGACTGCACCTCTTTCATTACTGTACAAGTGTTTTCATTTTAAAGTAACTAGTTAAGGAAGCTACATTTTTTAAAGCAATTCCAGAACATAACATGAAACTTGAAATGTAGACAACACCAAAAGTAGTAGAAAGTTAACATCCTGGTATCATCATGAATGCTACTAAAACAAGTCATGCAGAAAACACATGAGACTGCTTGTTAAATATATTTATGTTTATTAGCTTATCAGATTTCAAGGTAAAACCTTTTAAATGTCACTCTTCACTTTTCTCAGTCACTGTGCAGTTTAGGGACTTTCAGGATGAGAGGGATTCAGGTGAGAGAAGGCTCAAGACTAATCCAGAACAGAAGGGCAGGGAGAAAATCCCCCTAGCATTTCACTATCTTCTTCCCATGGAGACTTATCAGATAGGAATCACCACACTGAAAACCACTTGATGATTCATTGATTGAAGCAAGGAGGACAAACTGATGCTTCTGTTGCTCTGCCTTCCCCCCCCACCCCCCCACCAAGCTGTTCCTGAATACTCTAATCACAAATCATTGCGTCTTAAGGGTGGTGAGAGAAGGTCTCTTGAGCAAGATATGAGGAAAGAAACAGGAATTCTGGAGGGAAATGTTAATATGGGAGAAAGTATCTATATTGGTGAGGGGCATGAAGGTGTACAGTAGCAGAGGAGTCCAATTAGAGAAACTGATGCACAGGAGCAGAATACAATAGGACTTTCCTGCTTTTTCCACCTGGTAAACCTCCTGAGGTTTCTCAGAAATGAGCTGAGAATCAGGAAGGATCATAGAAAGGAGCTCAGGAGATCAGCAGGAGGGGAGCATTCAGGAGGGCAGTGAAACTTTGCCCTCAAGAAAAGGTCAGGGATGCAATTCCCTTCCTCCTCACTACCCACATCCTGTGGCACTTCTAAGATCTGTCAAATGGAGAACTGTCATTAAGTCCTACCCCACCCTCTTCCTGCTCGTACCCATGTGAGTCTTAGGATTAGCAGACTCCTTTATGAATCTTTTAGTGGAAAAATCTTCCACCCTGCCAATTTTCCCAAGAGGTTACATTTTCAGCTTTATTTCTATAAGGAAAAGGAATAATTATTTACTTATTTTAAAATATAAACTATGATCTCTATCTTCAAGCCCATCAGTCACTCCTATTGATGATCCAATTCAAAAGCTAGAAAATTAAGAATCTAAAGGATAAAGGTTTGATCTTGTGCATAAAACCCATAGCTCAATATTTTTCTGATTTCTGGTGGGATTTGTTTTGAGTATAAAAAAAACCTAGCTCTTGGCCCATTTCAATTTCATATTATATAGAAAAATTCTCTCAACACCAGATCTAATCTGCTGAATATGAGTCACACAAGGTGAGTGAGGTTTAATAACTGTAATTGGACCACCTTTTGTTGGGGAAAGAGAAACTGTATAGCTCTAAAGATCAGTACTGAAGGACATTACTTTACCCACCTTCCCTTTCTCATATCCAGGAAGTAACACAGATACAACAATAATGAAAACCACTAATTATAAGGTAGATATACATTTTTAGTGTGGCTCATAAGGTGCAGACATGGAGGAGTTGAGTTTATAATGGAAATTCATGTTATTTTAATTATGGAGCAACAAATCCTAATCCCACTTTCTTAAGAATTAATTCATTCTGCCTTCATCTTCATTCTTCAAGCCTTCACTGACTCTGGATGTTGTTTGTTTGCCTCTATCCTTTCCATATCCAGTACTGTTTTGGTTTGTTTTTAAACCTTGGATTTTTGTTGAATGCCTTGTGTGTTTGGTTCTCATCAATGAATTCTCCAGCAGAAATGCCGTCCCACTTCTGGAGTCCTCAAAAGTTCAAGTCTGGGTCTATGTGATTTGGGGAAAGCACTATGTACACTTACAAGACTCCACAAGAAAGATGAGCATATTCATCTTCAATTGAGACAGACAGAGAGAGACGGAGTTTCTGTGGCCATGTCTACTCTACACCCCTTTGTTGGCAGAGGGATGTAAATAAAACACATCGAAAGTGCAAAAGAAACAGGGATTTAAATATCCCGTGCCATATAGAAACAGTGCCAGAACGCAATTATGCAAATGAAGCACAGGATATTTAAATCCCTGCTTTATTTGCGCTTTTGATGTGCTTTATTTACGTCCCTCTGCCAACAGAGGGGTGTACTGTAGATGTAGCCCGTATGTATATATGCACAAATTAGTGGTGGCACTCAGGATCTTGGGAAACTGTCAATATGGCCCTCAGTGTTATAAAATTTGTGCATCAGAGACAAGTTTTTAAAACAGTGGTCAAGTGATCAAGTAATTTAACTTTAATAATTTATGGACAATGAACATATTATAATTTAGGGCTGCTTGAATGTCCACTGAAAGGAAAAGCCCTCCTTAAGTGTCTGATACATAAAGGAATTCCTCAGAATGAAGCATTAATAACCTCACTAATTTATAAAAAAGGAGCATCTTGAAATCAATCCAACTGATAACATTTGGCAATAAGGTTACCATCGCTGCAATTAGTGAATCATCTGGTCTTTATTATAAAAATAGTACTTTTTTGTAAACAGAAAAGTTTACACTATTTCCACCTTAAAATGAAATATTTTGGGCCAATTAAGAAGATAATGGTAACTGGGTTGTAATCTGAACTCCAGTTAACTTCCACTGAAGTCAGGAGCTATTTTGTACTTCCTAGAACTGTTAAGCTGAAAACCCTGTCAGGGCTTTGGCAGGTTTCCAATAAAAAGCGCATAATATTTTAAGATGTGTGTAACTCCTCCTTGGAATTAAATGATTACATGTACAATGCAGTATGGTACATTCCCTAAATTTGGCAGTGAGATTGTGCAAGAATAAGGTTACGGGCTGTGGTTGCTGGTTTCCCCTATTTAAGCTTGTCTATGGTACTACAGTATGCAATTCTACTTAATTACAGGAGATTTGTCAGTATACTATCACTTCCTACACTTCTGTTTATTGGGACTCACTCTTGAATGGCCACAAGTAACACTGCATGTGATAATGAATCTACGTAAACCTATTACAAGTGATATCAAAGACTATCTGAAGGTGCTTTGAATAATCAGAAAAAAGAAAAGAGACTGTAAATGTAGAATGCCTGACGGCATTCACATGGAAATATGTTTAGACAAGTCAGCTCATAGATTTTTAAGGTCAGAAGGGATAGGATTATCATGATGATCTGACCTCTAGTCTGTCCATGAGGAATTCGTGGACACAGCAACTCCCCAAAACTACAACTGCCAAAATACTATTATATCTTCTTTCATTATATTTGGGCAATAGCAACATTGTTGCCTGACTTCCTACAAGTTATCTGTTTGGTACTTAATACTAAATATTTAATGTTATTCAATTAATACTCAATGCTAGAAAACAGTTGTTTTCTAAACTGGCTGTCAAATGAACTCTTAAGAGGACAATATAACTATTCATCTAGGACTCGTATGTTGCTCATAATCACCCATGAAAATTTGTATAACAGCTCTGCTAGGTCAGTATTCTTTCTTCTGATAATAGCCAGGGCCTGATGCTTGAGAAGGAATGAATAGGACAATTACTGAGTAATTCATCCCCTCTCAGTCAGTCTCAGCTTCTGGCAATCAGGGTTTCAGGAACATTCAAAGCATGGGGCTGTGTACCCAGCCACCTTAGCTTTGGATATTGACAGGTCTATCTTCCATGAATTTATCTAATTCTTTTTTGAATCCAGTTATACTTTTAGCCTTTACAACTTTCCATTGTAACAAATTCCACATGTTGACTATACGTTGCATGAAGAATTACTTCGTTATGTTCATTTAAAATGTACTGTCTTATAAAGTGATCGCTGGTTCTTATGCTATGTGAAGGGATAAATAACACTTTTCTATATTCTTTTACCTCATTATTTATTATTGTATAGACCTCTATCATAACCCCCTTCTATTTTCTCCATTCTAAAATAATCCTCTTTAATTTCTCCTCACATGGAATCTGTCCCATAGCCCTAATCGCTTTTGTTGCCCTTTTCTGTACCTTTTCAAATTCTAATAATTTTTTTGAAACGGGACAACCCCAATGCATACGGCACTGAAGGTGTGGGTGTACAATGGAGTTATTTAGCATCATTGTGATATTTTATCTATTATATATTCCTTTCCTAACACAGTTAGCTTTATTCACTACTGCAGCACAATGGGCAGCTGTTTTCATAGACCAATCCATCATGACTAAGATCTTTTTAAATAATACACATAACTTAGAGCACATAATTTCATATGAATAGTTGGATTTTTCCTAATGTGAATTACTTTGCATTTATCAACAATAAATTTCATCTGCCATTTTGTTGCCCAGTGATCCAGTTTTGTGAGATCCCTTTGAAAATCTTTACAGTTAGCTTTGGTCCCGTCTTTGGTAATTTTGTATTATCTGCAACTTCACTACCTCACTGTTTAACCCCTTTTCCAGATCATATTGAAAAGCACAGGTCCCAAGACAGATCAGAAATCTCCAATATATATATCTCTTTCCATTTATTCTTTACCTTTTCTCTTACATTTTTTTCTTCTTTTAACACTTATTGATCCTTGAGAGGACCTTCCTTATGATCATAACTGCTTACTTTAATTAAGAATCTCTCATGTGGGACCTTGCCAAAGTCTTTCTGAAAGTCCAAGTATACTATTTCAACTGGATCACCTTTGTCCACACACTTGTGATATTCTCAAAAAATTCAGATAGATTGGTGAGGCATGATTTCCCTTTTCAAAAGCTGTATTGACACTTTCCGATCATAATGTTCATCACTGTGTCTGATAAGTCTATTCTTTACTATAGTTTTAATAGCTTGATTGGTATTGAAGTTATACTTACTGGTCTGTAATTGCCAGGAATCACTTCCATAATCTATTTTTTTTTAAATCCATGTGACATTAGCTATTTTTCAGTTATCTGATACAGAGTAAGATTTAAGCAATGAGTTGCATACTACAGAAAGTAGTTTTGCAATTTCACATCTGAGTTCCTTCTGAACTCTTGGGATGAATACCACCTGGTATGTGTACTGTATATACAGTATTGCATTATCCCCAGTCATCAAAGGGTTAATGTAGATATAAAACTGTTCAGTGATTTCAATGTTTGAATTTTCTTTTTTATAAAAATACCAGATTTTAAGAACAATGCTTTAATGTGGCTGTTCCAGATCTATTGCTGAATATATAATGAACTCCTCATTTGCTTACAAAGTCACCAGGCAACCCTACTAGTCCCTAACTCAGCCTTTTATTAAGCATTTCAGGATAGTTGAGCATGAAAGGAGATATCTGCAGCAATTTTGTGTACTATACTAACAATGCAAATCATTTCAAACTCCACCTGAATGTATTCAAAATTACTCCACCCACAAAAGCTGAAGTACATTCATTGGAAGGGTTATGAGAGTTCATTATATAGTAGAAGCACAAGTTTGTACAGAAATACTCTGTACTGGAAGAGATAACATTTTACTTTCAAACAACAAACATTTCTGGAAATAAACCAACTATATGGCCATAAAGATTTTCAGTCATAACATTTCTCATAAAAAATGATTAATCATTACAAAAAGGCAGGAAAATGAGACATCTATAGCCGCCCACCTTGACATTTTCGTTCTTTGAAAAAAAATCCCTGATCTGGTTTATGAACAAGAGCTGTCAGTGGTAGAGATTACTAGATTATTTAATCTATCAAGTGTATTTTGAGATGATGATCTTTTTATTCTTTGCATCAAGAAAACACAGTGACATTAAAAAGCGTTACTTAGAAATCAGATAAACATTGCCTATGAATATAGAAATCTTTAACAAGTACTCACATTTGCTATACTACTTTACACCACTTATTTCAACACAAAGAGAGATTATTTTTACTACTACTACTGCTGCTATTATTGTTCCTTTAAACTAATGCTTAAAGTCCCACTCACTTGTAGGAGGATCAAGTAATTTTTATTTTGGGTGATTGTACAAATACTTAATTTAATACCTGTGAAAAGAAAAAATATTTCCACCCAAAGTAACGATAGTTCTGTGAAAATTGCATTTTAATAGTCTTGCTTACTTGAGTTATTTTTTCAACTCCTTGGAAGCTGTGTTTCTCAAAGTGTTCAGCTATATTTATGAAAGTATGACGTTCCAGGTAGCGGCAGTTACTGAGTACAATTAAAAGCCTTTGCTCCTAAATCAAAGATGTTTTAAGGAAGGAAAATGAATAGCAATTAGTTTACACATTTTGATTGTTAAAAAATGTTTTATTGACTTGAATGTCAACAGTTACATGATAAGCATGTTGGTAAAATATAATTAATAAATAGTTCTGTAAACAAAATCCTAAAAACTAGTTAACGCTAGGTACAATGCTCTTTCCTACATTTGTTTATTCATTAAGGGCACTTTTTCTTATGGGCTCTCATGTCTAAAAGTATTCACTGGAATAAATGTGACTAATACAGATCTGTGATTCAGATCCCATTCCAAAAAGTAAGCCACAAACAGCTTTCCAAGAAGTGGTTTCTGCATTTTACTATTTTTTTCATAACCTGTTAAAAATGATGACCACCATAAAATGATACCAAAATCTTCACTTTCATATGAAACTGACTAAAGAATTTGGTTTTAACACTCAAGCAAAGGAAAGAAAACAGTTATTAAACAAATGCATTCCCAGCTTCTACATTAAACTAAATCAAGACAGAACTCAAAATCATTTCTGCAAATAATTTCAAACATTCCAAGTCATCTCTGTTCTCCAAATATTTTACCTTAAAAATCAAATATGGGTGAAATAAAAAATCATAAATAAAGCCTATATACCTAAATAAAAAATCATATAGGCTTTGTCTACATTGCAGGGTTTTTTCACAAGAAGCCTTTTGTGGAAGAGATCTTTTTGCACAAAAACACGTCTAGACCTCAAAGCACATCACAAAAGTGATGTGCTTTTGTGCAAGAGAGCATCCACACTGCACGGACATTCCTGCGCAAGAAAGCTCTGATGGCCATTCACAGAATGACCATTAGAGAACCTGTGCTTTTGCCGATAGGGGTTTCTTGTGAAAAAAACCCTTCTGGAGCATCCACACCAGCCTTCCTGCGCAAGAGCTCTAGCACAAAAAGGAGTTATTCCTTGTGGGGAGAGGAATAACTCTACTGACAAAAGCCCTCTGTTCTGCCAATTTACTTGCACAAAAACTCACTTGAGGTGTGGATGCTCCACCACGTTTTTTTAGTGTAGAAATAGCCATATTGAATGAGGAGATATCAGGACTGTTGGTCCCTGAGACTGGTGCAACAATATGAGACAAGATCTAGGAGAGAGGTTAGCACAGTCTAATTTTTCTCAGGAGGTAACAGAGGTAGGAACTCCCAAATTATAAATTCAGCTCTCGTGACTTTTTTTGTGCAACTGTGCACAATTCATTTAAATTCCCTAAGTTTATTTGTTTCTCTTGTGTCAGAAGAGAGTTCAACATGGTCATTTGCAAAGTGCTTTAAAAATGAAAATTTTCCAAGGATGAATTATCATAGTGAGGTGAAGGATATTAACATCTTATTAAGAATGAGATTTGCGAATCCTGATACATTCCCAACGGTCTTATAAACCACTAATGCTCCACAATGACTAATCTAATAAATGTTACCCATTAACTTGCCTACTACTTTGATTAATTACCATCACTTGTCTATACAATATTAAACCCAAACACAATACAAATGAAAATGAAAATGCAAAATATACTGAAGAATCCTAGAATGGTTATTTAAATATCTCTGACCTGATTTACTCTACAGCAGAAGGTTAATTTAAGATATGCAACTCCAGCTATGTTCATTATATAGCTGGAGTTGGTATATCTTAAATAGTGTTTCCATATCATCTACACAGTGAGAGGCTGACAGGAGCAAACACTCCCATCAGCTTCCCTTACTCCTCGTGAGGAGCGGGAATACCGGTGCCAATGGGGGTGCCCTCTGAGACCTAGGAGAGAGGTAAGGAAGGTCTAATTTACTATACTAGACCCGCTAAAACAAACCCTGGAAGATCAACCGCAGTAGTGTCTATCTTTCTCATAGAGTATACATGGTCTCTATGCTTTATCTACTCCATGTGTAAATGGGGGATAGTAATCCTTACTAATACTTGTAATGTTTTGAAATCCACAGATCAAAACTGTTCTATGTGCCAAATATATTAAACTATAGACATTAATGCTCTTTTTTACATTTGTTTATTAAATAAATCATTTGTACCTAAAATAATTCTTAAACAAATTTATTTTTCTGTTCTATAAAATATATGGCTGGCTAAAAGTATTGGGCTGCTAGCAATGATTTATTTATTTATTTATTTATTTTCTAAAAAAAAGCACTGAACCATTTGTTTGGGAGAAAAAAATCCTCACAATGTCACAAACTTAAATAACATGAAAATAAAATAGGTTGATAAAAATTAATGTTTACACATTCCTCAGATAATTACAATGATATAAGTACTCAATTAATATTAAATTTCAAAATTTAGAACTCTGGGTCTGATCCTACAAGCTTTTGCTCACTAACTGCGATTAGACTACTCATGAAAGTAAGGGCAATAGGTTGCTTCTTTAACAGTGTCGAAATTCAGCAGGAAAAGATTACTACAAATATAATAAGAGCTTCAAATTCATTCTCATAGGAGCATAATGTTGCATGTTTCCACAGTCCTTTTATGGGGGCATATGCTTTATGGGAATAAATAACTTAGAGTGTAACTTGAACCCCCCAAAAATGCAACATTCGGAATTTTATGGAAAAAACAACATGTCTGGTCTCTCATTCGTCACAGAATGTTCTGTTATAAGTACGATGACTTACCAAAGCAAACTACATTATTTAATACATTTATCTCTGTTATAAAAAATGAAATTTAATGATCTGTCTTAGGTATCTGGCTATTGTCACTTGAGTTTTAATTAAACATCGAAGGTCTGATCTCAATTGATATAATTAATGCTACCTTTGCTGATGTCAGAACTACGCCAGTTTATACACAGAGAGCGTACAGCCCTAACATTTCTTATTTTTTAAATAAAATTGGTGAGTAAGATTCTGTAGGAAATACACGGAATGTCCACCAATCTGAAGCTCAAGATAACTATAATATTAGCTTTTCTGATAATCTTGCAGTTAGTAAAGTTTTATATTACTTTGTAAAAAATAACTTAGGAACACACAAATGCATTACAAAAGACACTCAGTAAAAGATAAAAGCCTTATTCAACCTTTCATTTTACCGCAACAAGCCATACTTACGGAAGATAAACTAGAATCCTCATGAATGCTTCCAAATAAATCGGGAGATGAAACATCAACTGAAAGACTGAAATATTTTGAAAAAAGTGAACAGGAGATTATTCTTTTTGCTCTAAGCATTTACAAATCAGCTGTGATGTGTGATTCGTAGAGATTGACATGTCTGCTTCTTGAAAACTTTCAAGGTTTTCACACGTGGAACAAAATTCCAAATGCAATACAATCAAACCTTTAAAGCATATTTGCAAAATGGAATTGGGTTTAAATTCCATTTTTAAAATGCAAATTATCTGGTCTTCAGTTTGGGTTTCTCTCTCCGAGAGTCAGTCAAAATCAATATGGCTTTGATGGAAAATATTTAGCGGAAAGTATTTTGACCAGCTATAGTGCTGGGTTCAACTGCAAAGACTATAGAAAAATTTGGAGAGCTGCATCAAAGCATTTCATACTATGGAATAGAAGACAGAATGAGCTGTAGAGCTTTGCTAAATCACCCACAAACTGATGAAGAGCTTTGGAAACAGGTACTGATATACTAGCAATTATGTTGGGAGACTGGGGAGGAAGGCAAAGTTGCACCTTTCTGCACTCTATTTGATTTGCAATAAAATCATTTGTTCTCTACTCTTATACATCAACTAAAGATAAAACCAAGTAAAGAGAAAAAATAAAAGGGGTGTTTCAGGATGCAGTTTTAATCCCTGTGCTAAACAACCTGGCAAATCCATGCAATATTTTCTGGTTTTTTGTTTTATCAAGATAAGTTTCTAATTTACCTTAGAAATTCAGGTTCTTATGACTCCTTAGATCTCTGAAATTAGTGGTTCATGGAATAAAAGCAAAACTGTCAACATTGTAGTCGATATGTAAATAGAGCTAGGATAATGCTTAAGAGGGAAGGCAAATGCCATTTCTCTTTGGTAGATGTTATTCAGTGACAGGGGCAACTTCATTCATACAAATTTCTTGGAAGTCATAAATGTGACTAAAACCTCCAGGCATAGTTATAACCCTTGAAACAAAAATGGGCTGGTCTGGTGTAACAGTTACAACCTTTAGAATGATGATTCCCTTTGGAATCCCTTTGGAGGGATATTGAATAAGCTAGCTTTCATTAAACGTTATAATAGCTACTAAAAAAACAACTTTTTAATATTCATTACATTTCATTGCCTTATTCAATATCAGTCACACTTTTTTGATGTAGAAACATCCTACTTGGCTCCATAGCATTTTTGGTCAGAGCCAAAAATTATTCACAAATGCTATTTAATTCAAATAGCTAAGGAATATTGATAAAGAAAATGCTATAGTAAAACCCAAAAAATTTTATGTTGAAATTTGCAACTTCAAATATTCTGTGTTATTTTACTTACTGTGTGGTATCTATATCACCATCAGGCTTGGTGCTCAGTTGTTCCAGACAATCTATGAAAACCTATCAAATAATTAAAGACAATTATGAATTTTCCCATCAGAGCTTAGCTACTAGTACAAAAACTATCAAGTATTTCAACTTTTCTTAAGTGTATGTATTTTAATTGCAGCTGATATAACCATAGTAATCACAAATACCCCAATTTTTCTCAAACCTCAAATAATTGAGAACAGTAGAGTTTTAAATTAAACTCTGTAAATGTTTTCATTATCTTGTTAGTCTTTGTTTTTTTGTGGAAAAAAAGTTCTGTGCTATTTCTTTGTACCAACTCTCTTCTTCCTAAATGACCTCCCAAATTAGTGTTGAAATCATAGGACAGGAGGTCCATTGGTTTGCAATGACTGAATCTTTAAAATGCTTACATAGAGACTCCAAAGCAATGTCTCTTAGGCATCATAGTTTGATTTCTGACATTCCATCTGATAGCACAATATAAACAATTTTTTAAATTTCTGGGTATTGCTTTATTATTTTAAATTATTTTCTGTATTATTCATTATATACTTAAAAGATTACCTTAGAAATTTACTGCAAAGAGCACCGGTTTCTAATAGGAAACTAAAATCCAGAAATTCAGCTATAAACTGGCATCTCCACTGATTGTAACTGAACTATGCCAATTTATACCAGCTCAGGAGCTAAGCCTTAGTTTTGTATTAAAATCCAGTGCTCTTTGCAACCAAATTTTAAATTAATCTTTAAAATATATAACTGATAACCCAGAAAATGTTTGACATAAAGCTAGTGCTTAAGGAATTTAAGTGCTCTGATGAATCAGGATCTTAAAATCCCAGGAAGCATTAAGCATCATTATCCTTAAGAGTTACTGTCATTTGAAGATAAGATAATACTTAACGTCTAGATGATCTGATTTAAACAGCATATGACATCTTATCACTTTTGGGGGAAGGAGGGATGGATACAAAGTAAGACTTTAATCACTCATTTATGCTCCTCAATTCCATTTTAAAATTACCTGTATGATACCAATACTTAGCTGGCACACATCCTCCTGTGTTTTATGTTGCTGGAAAACCTGAAAAAACAACCATATAACATCAGTGGAATAACTTCAGATGGCCTTCTTCCAAAGGAAGGCAGTAAAGCAAAGAGTTATAAATAGCAAACCTAATTTCTCTGTGTACACTGTTCTTGTGAGTCTTCCCAGGGAAAGAAAAGTGGCTGGTAGAACAATTTCTATGTACCAGCATAAAGGATAGGACTAAGAGCATCCTATACTAAAGTATAGCATCCTATACTAAAGGGGGAACACAATTGGGCTCGTCTAGATTACGCTGAAGTTCCAAAAGAGGAGCTTTCGAACGTGAAAGTAGTCGGGAAGCGTTTTTTTAGCAACACCCCATTTTTCAAAAAGCCGCTTTTCCTCAAAAAATGAGGATCATGCAGCTTTTTTAAACCAAAAAAACCCGTGTCCTGACTACTACTTTTGAAAGTGAGATAGGAAGAAGATATGCAAATTCCCAGGGAATTTGCATATCCTCTTTCGGAACTTCGGTGTAGTCTAGACATAGCCAATGATGGGAACAATACAGACATACGATGCTACCTAGCTGTGGATAATTCCAATTTTCCTTACCCTGAAAGTGAAACTGTGATTAGAAAAAGGAGGGAGAAAGAATACATGAGTGGAGGAAAAAGTAGTAGCTAGCTTCCCTTTGACTTGTGTATCACACCAATTTCAAGAAAAAGGTTTCTAGTGATATGTAGGATGGGGGAAACTAAGTCAAGCTGAAGAGAGAACAGGGTGATAGTAAAAGCTCTTGGGACTTCTCAAGACCATCCTTGTTTTCACATGACATTTATGTCATGGGGAGAGATTAATCATGAAGTATTATCCCCTTCTGAGTTCTTCTGAGGAACCCTTACTGGAGAATAGGTACCTTAGTCATATATAAGACCAACAGAAAAGCAGTGTAGCAGCACCAGCACCCAATGCTATGAGATGCTGATCATCTCCTGAAGGATGCTCACATGTCACCCTGAAGTCAGTGGGAGTTTCTCATATCTTGTTACATCAGGTCCTCAAGGCAGTAAATGAATGGAAATAATACTGTTGTAGGGAAAACAAGGGGTTGAGTTATGTCCCTAATGTAATCTACATATGAGGTGTATTTGTAACTGGCTCTCTAGGGTACCAACAAGTGCAAGATCATACCTACTTGCGACCTGAAAGATACAGGTTACAGTCTTTTTTTTTTAATTACATTTAAGTACAGTTCTCTCACCTCCTCACCTTGCAATCAAAAGGTACTAAAAGTGCAATCTGAAAATGGACTCAGTATTGCAAGGGCTTTTTTTTTTTTTGGTTTGTCAAAGTGATGGAAAAATATTGTGAAACTTGAGTAATCTCTTAATTCATTTTATAACAGCTTTTCTGTAGCATCCACAACCACAAATAATACATAATAAAAATGTATTAATACAGTAATGTTTAAATCTAATAATTTACATACAAGGAAATAAAATGCATAAAAAAGACTTACACTGGCTTCTCCTGGTTTGCAGTCAAGAACACTCTTAAGTGACTGCAAGGAATGCATAATGCACTGCTCAAAGTGGGATGGCTAAAAGTAAAAAGATTGAGTTCCTAAATGAATATGTAATGTATATGATACAAACTACTATTATATACTTTTTTACAGTAAACAAAGGCATTCATTTCTTACTGATCCAAAATGGAAAAACACACAAATTACCTGATACTTGTAATAAAGAAAGCCCTTGTTTTAATGAGATACTTTGATATGGAAGCAAAAAAAAAAAAAAAAAAAAAAAAAAAAACCTCCATAAATAAATTTTCTTTCTAAGTGCCTGAATAAGGAATTCCTCCACTGAACAGTTTCTTTGCACTAAGTCTGTAGTGATATTCTTACACCTTGTTTGTGATTGCATGCATAGCTACACAGGAAAAGTCTGGGGGTAAAACCCTGACCTCAAAGTCTATGGCAGAAGTCATATTAACTAACAGGCCTAGGACCTAAAGTATATAAATCTAGAATTTGTAGAATTATCTCTAGCAGCTAATCTTCCCTTAGCCTCCTCTCTTGTTCAGAATAGTATCATTCCTATTTGAAAATACCTAAGGGATAAATTGTGTTTCCAGAGGGGAACATGAAAGTGAGAAAGCTATCTCCATGCTAGAAGAAGGAAGATGGGGCCAGCTGATTTGGCTCAAAAATGGGAGCCAAAAACTTCTAAGTTCATTCTGCCCTTTACCCTCTGTGTAGCTTAGAGTAAGTCATTTCACTTTGGTTTCCCCAACCTATCACACTGATATAATCCTTATCCTCCTCACATAGGTGCCATGAGGACTGATTAATGTCTGAGGATAAATTTGAAAATATAAAGCAGTATACTAAAATACAACCTAATTATTAATATTTAGAACAAGATCTTGAAGGCATACATCAGAGAAAGAGAGCTAAAGGGGCATGAAGGAGGTACATTTTCAGTAGAGAAGTAAAATGCTGCTCTTTTCATTTTTGTTCTCATGTAGATTTTTACTGCCTGAGAAGAAAACAACAAAGTTTCTCTGTACGTTAAACTCTGGGCATTACTGGTCCCATGGCTGTAGGTTTCTGACAACAGTATTCCAAAATATGTGTTAACAGTTGTGTAAATATTGAAGATGTTAATAACTAATTGTCTTACATGAAGTTTACACATATAGTTTAAGTTTAGGCTGTCTCCAAAGGGCCTCTCTGATCTTGGTTTACCTTTGGAAATTTTGCTGAAGATTCCCATCATTATGACAATTGATTCAAATCCACTGGTGGTATTAACAGTGGGATTATTCATATAGATGAGGCATCAGCAGCTGCCAATATTCTAAGCACTGGGCCAGATTCTGAGCAGTATTAGATGACACCATACTTAAAATGATGGCAAATCCCTAAAGACCTATATATGTACTAGCAATCCTCCCAATATTTCAGCCCTTGGAAGAGCTAAACTGATGGGAAATTTTTTCAAAAAATCCTAGGATAGATATAGCACAGTCGCATGATAATGAAGCACTAATAAGATTTTGTTTATAATTATTTGTTCTACAAAAGAATGATCACATATGCAATCCTAAATGAAAGAAGGAAGTGGGGCATTGTTTTGGACTGAAATGATGTGTTGCTAATAGTCTAGCATATTTTTTCTAAAAAGTTAAAACTGATACTCAAATAGGAGGGAGTGTGTATTGTCTTACTGTTAGGAAGTGGATTTTCCAGCAAAGAAAAAAAGCCATCATGGTCTTGACTAAACAATGAGGTGATTCCAAAGTGTCAGTTGAAACTATACCTGAATTGTTAAATCATGCAATCCATGTCTATTGAGTCCCAGCTATATTGGCAGAGAATATATCTAGACTTGATAGAAACAGAAAGTTTCAGTCTTGAGAAAAATAAACGCCTTTAAAAAAAAAGCCATGGTGAAATTAATAAGAATGATTTGGATAATGGCATCATGGCATCTATTGATGCCACTCTACAAGAATAATCCCATTGTTGCTATCAGTGGTGGATCTAAATCAGTTGTAATAATGATGGAAAATTTTCACAAAATTTTTGAGGGTAAACAAGGCTAGAGAAGCCTGTGGAGATGGCTTAAGCTTAAATTATATGTGTAGAATGCAATTTATTACATTTGCTGATGATACTCAGCTGTGAGGGGTTGCATGCACTTTGGAGGACAGGATTAGGTATCAAAACAATCTTGACAAACTATAGAAATGTTCTGAAGTAAACAAGATGAAATTCAATATAAAAAATGCAAAATACTATACTTAGAAAGGAATAATCAATTATACAAATACAAAACCAGAAAAACTACCTAGGAAGGAGTATTACAGAAAAGGATCTGGGGGCTATAGTATATCAAAAAATAAATATGAGTCAACAATGCAAAACTTTTGTAAAAAACCTGAACATAATTCTGGGACATATTAGCAGGGATATTGTAAGCAAGACACAAGAAGTAGTTCTTCCTCTTTAGTTAGCACTGATACGGACTCAACTGGAATACTGTGTCCAGTTCTGGGCACCACATTTCAGAAAAAGATGTACACAAATTAGAGAAAGTCCAGAGGAAAGCAATAAAATGATTAAAATTCTATAAAACATGAATTGTGAGGAAGGATTGAAAAACCTGAGTTTGTTTAGTCTGGAAAAAAAAGAGGAGTGAGGAGGGATATGAAAATGGTCTTCAAGTACAGGCAGTCCCCGAGTTACGCGGATCCGACTTATGTCGGATCTGCAGTTACGAATGGGGTTTGCTGCCCATCTCCCTGGTCTGCTGGAGACCAGCAGACCAGGGAGACGAGGAGCAAAGCCGTGGAGCACGCGGGCAGCGGACAGCCCAGACGCGCCGCGGCTGTCCCGCTGCCGGTGTCCTCAGAGGCTTTGCTCCCCGTCTCCCTGGTCTGCTGGTTTCCAGCAGACCAGGGAGATGCTGAGCAAAGCCTCGGAGGACCTGGGCGGCGGGACTGCGGTGCGTCTCGGTCCGCTGCCAGCATCTCCCTGGTCTGCTGGGGCGGGGGGCCCAGCTAGTACGCCCGCCCTCCCCCCCAGCAGACCAGACTTTTCTCCGGACGCCTGTGGTACAGCAGCTGGGGCGCTGCCGGTTGGTCCCAGCTGGGGCGCTGCCAGCTGGGGCACTGTTGGTCAGTTTCAGCTGTGGCTGAATCAGGACACCTGGGGCAGAGCAGCTGGGGTGCTGCTGGGTTGGTCCAGTAGCGCCGAGAGTGGCGCTACTGAAGCAACCCAGCAGCACCCCAGCTGCTCTGCCCCAGGCGTCCCCAAGTCAGCCGCTGCTGAAACTGACCAGCGCTGACTACAGGAAGCCCGAGGCAGAGTTGCTGTGCCCCGGGTTTCCTGGAATCAGCCGCTGATCAGTTTCAGCAGCAGCTGACTTGGGGATGCCTGGGGTTCTTAAGTTGAATCTGTATGTAAGACCAACTCTGCCTCGGGCTTCCTGTAGTCAGCCGCTGGTCAGTTTCAGCAGTGGCTGAATCTGGACGCCAGTTCCGACTTACAGACAGATTCAATTTAAGAACAAACCTACAGTCCCTATCTTGTACGTAACCCGGGGACTGCCTGTATGTAATAGTTGTTACAAAGAGGAGGTTGAGAAAGTGTTCTCCTTAACCATTGTGGACAGGACAAGAAGCACTGACCTTAAATTGCAGCAAGGGATATTTAGGTGAACATTTGGAGAAACGTCCTAACTACCTGAGTATTGAGTACTGGAAATTGTCTATGGGGGCTGTGGAATATGCATCACTGGAGGTTTTAAAAATCAAGTTAGACAAACACCTCTCTAGCAACTGTCTATCTAGATCATTGATATCTTAGATTTCAGTGGTTCAAGAGCCAAATTAGCAATGAACGTTACCCAGAAGAGCTACAGTAGTATGAATTGATGGTTTCACTTATTATTTAAATATGTATGCATCATTCTCACAGCAAAATGACTGACCAAGTATTATTTTATCAACTATCGTTGATACTACTAACAAAGGAGGCATACTAATTGGTTAATAATTAAATACAATGTTATAATATCATATGCAGAAGACATATTAAATAGCCACTTGTGGCTCGTGAGCCTGAGTATCACTTGTCTAAACTATACTTTGGCCTACTTCAGTCTTAACTCTCACTTGTACTTTAAAAGGATACCCATTGAAGACAAACTATTCCTGCCCCCACTTTTCCATAAAATGAGACTTAAGACACAACAAAGCTTTTACCATGAAAAGCTTTGTGTGAGGTAGATAAGTTCTTCCAACTTTACGGATGAATAAAAAGAAAACCAGAATGATTAAGGGACTTGCCCAAGGTCATAGAACACTCAGTGGTAATTGAGAATAAACGCAAGAAGTCATGACTCCCAGTACTCGATTTTAATAACCAGAAAACACTCCTTCCCACATTATGTGTATCTGAAATGCTTCATGCCCTCCTACTCAACTTCATTCAAACATATTTATAGTAACAAATAATCAAAACTCCAGACAGAAGGCCTACCCAATATGGTCTTATATAATATACACAAGGCACAATCCTCCCACAGCCACTTCTGCTTTCTCAGACTGTTTTCGAGTCATGCCTACAATGTGCTTGTCATGTTTTAGCCATTAGTCATTACTATTTCTTTCCCGAAAGCACCATGCTAATTTATTTGAATATGGTTTCAAATCATTTATTGTTTGTCTGTGAGCAACCTCCTAAATTAGTTGGCTCATTATACCAGAAAAGCAACTTCTTATATCTGCAACAGTCCAGCTTCCATTAAGTTATGAAACACTAGGGCATGGACTGAACTTGTCAAAAGCTGAGAAAACAAACTCTGTATTTTAGAAATACATCCATAGCTACAAAGAAAACTTTTTCTAAAAAATCTCAACATAATCTTACTAAGGAAGCTCAGTAAAAACTATATGGGGACTCATAAAAAAAATCGCAACTTTCTCTACTTAAATACACTCTTCCCCTATGTCCTTCTTTTCATTCTACTCATATTAAAGGACCAAACCCGGGAAAGCTATACTCATCTAAGTACTCATGTGAGTAGGTTCAATAACATGAACTGTTACTCACATAACTAAAGATTATTCACGTACTGTTCAGCAGCACTGAATTTGAAGACACTGCTTTTGAAAACCTTATCCATCAATTGAAATTTATTAGTTTTTAAAACTACTTTGGACTATGCTTATGCTCACTGACATGTGTAAAAAAATCCACCAGGAGAAAAATAACTCCTGAAAAAGTGAAACAAGAAAAAGAGAGAAAACTTTTGATTTTCTTGGTTAGATTTATATACCTATGAATATTTGAGAAAGCAAGTAGAGAGGGGAAAAAGAATTCACTTAGGGATATAATCTCACCTCTACCTAAACTGTAACTCATTGTAGATGAGAACTGATTTGTTTTATTTTGTACCATATTTTAACTCTCTTATAAATACCTATGCATATACATGTGTAAATGTAAGTACAAGTATAATATGTTGCAAAACTTTTAATACTCGTGAAAAGAAAAAAAATGAAATTTTCACAAGTTATATGTTTATAATTACTAAAACACACAAAAGTGCACCTACCAGAGATGTTAAACCTTCATTATCAACCACCCAATCTTCCTTTTCAGCTAACCTCTTCACATCTATAAAAAGAAAAGGTGCTCTCTATATATATATATATATATATTTAAAAACCTCTTTGAACTTCAGAATAGACAAAACCATAGGCACCTAAGAGTGATGAGTAGGCATACAAAAACATTGGCCTTACATAAAAGATTTCTGCCACTAAATGATTAATAAAGGTGCACATACAAGAGTTTTCTGCTGTTTTCTCCTACAGAAGTAAAATGTATGGTGCATTGCAACAGTTGCTGACATCCCACCTTTTACTGGAAAGCTTGAGGTTAATGGAATATTGTTATAGTGCTCTTTTTTAATGGACATGTTGTGTACCCCATAAAATAGGCATTATATTTAGGAATCCAAATGTTTATTTTTCCTTGATCAAGCCAATTAGAAAAACCAAATAGTCAAATACATAACTTTATCTGAGATCAGGACAAGTGTTAAGACTCACATAATTAGATAAAAACCAACAGATAGTCTGGTAGCACTTTAAAGACTAAAAAAAAAAACACTTAGTTGGTATCATGAGCTTTCGTGGGCACAGCCCACTTCTTCAGATAACTGGAGTTTTGTATGTTCAGAACCAAAATAAATAGAGGAGAGGGGGAACAAAAGGAGGCAGTGGATATATAAATATCAAAGGGAAAACCAAGCTGGTATGTAACAGGCAAAACTGATAGTCTATAAGCACCTAAAAACTGGATAGTTAAAAGAAGCAGATAAAGACCATTAGTTAGCAATTAGAGAGGAAGAGTGTAGATTCTGGTGTTAGTACTCTTCCTCTCTAATTGCAAATTAATGGTCCTTATCTGCTTCTTTTAACTATCCAGTTTTTAGGTGAATATAGTTTCTCAGTTTTGCCTTTTACATACCAGCCCGGTTTTCCCTTTGATATTTATATACTCACTGCTTCCTTTTGTCCCCCCCCCCCCTTATTTATTTTGGTTCTGGACACGGAGATATACCTATCTCATAGAGCTGGAAGGGACCTTGAGAGGTCATCGAGTCCAGTCCCCTGCCCTCACGGCAGGACGAACATCCCTGACAGGTTTGCTTCAGATCCCTAAATGGCCCTCTTGAGGTATGAACTCACAACCCCAGGTTTAGCAGGCCAATGTTCAAACCACTGAGTTATCCCACCAACACTCTGGTCATCTGAAGAAGTGGGCTATGCCCACGAAAGTTCATGATGCCATCTACATGTTATGTTAGTCTTTAAAGTGCTACCAGAATCTTTGTTTATTTGTAAGTTTATCCTGCACAGACTAACTTGGCTAGCCCTCTGAAGATAATTATATAAAATACTTATAAAATGTATGGGTTGGGTTGAGAGTCCTCAATTAGGATCAGGACTCCAGCGTGCTAAAAGTTGCTCACACATATATGAAAAGTCTGGCCAGGCCCTGAAGCACTTATAACAAGAAAGTACATAAGAAAAAAAAATTATAAGAAGGATAACAAAGAGGAGGGGAAGAAGAGGAGTATAAGAATCAGTTACATACAATTTAGGTACCTATCAGCAGCTACAACGGTTACCCCATTTAACCTTCAACCCAGTCATCATTAATAGGTAGATTTGATTGATAGATTGATTAACTGGTGTTGTGAGATTGATTAATAGGCAAAGGAGCATCTTGTAGTACACTCAAGAAGTACTAGACTCTGAAAAGTGTCTATGTAAAATTTGTTACCTTCCCCAGAACCTGCCAACTTCATATTTGTGTTACACATATACAAAGAAAGGAGCTGAATGACATTCCTTCTTGAGCATCATCAAAAGAACTGTTTATTTAATTTAAGTCAGTTACACTTGTACAGTCCTCATTGTCTAGCTTGACATTAGCATAATTCAGTTTGCATGATGTTGGTGCCAGTGATGATGCATGACAAGAAAAGAAATCACCTTGACTCTCAGGGCTGAGATTGAGTTTATAGGACTGGTGATTAAAAAAATACTCTTCTATTTTCTTGTAAACTGAACATGTGTACTACTAAAAGACAATAAGCATCCCACACAGTGCATCCCACACAGTAACTTTTCAGTTTGACAATTGTAAAACAAAACAACACTTGATTCCAGCAAAAATCCATTTGCAAAATAAACATAGGTGGTATCCTTGAAAGTAGGATCTGAGATACAAGATAAAATGATCTTTAAATGTGAATTTATACCCTTAGATTACTGTTTAAATTGCATTTACTAATGAAATGTAGTCTGCAAGTCAACAAAATAATGTACAGCTTAGTACCATGACACAGCTTTCATAAGAGAACCCCATCACCACTATATCACATGAATGCATTATTTAAAAACAAATTTTTTTACAGTTACAGAACTGAAAATTAAAAAGCACTAAAAAAAGCACTTTTGCCCATAAAGATGAATAAACTAAAAATTAACAGAAATACAAGGCACAGTATAAGCCAAGCAAGAAAAATTTCAGAGTTGCCATTAATGTTCTATCCTTAATCCAGACATATTAGTGGAATAAAATTATGATTGGCATGAAATAGAAATAGTTCTTTTAAAATGCATATTCAAAGGAAGGAGCTGAGTTACATTCCTTTTTGTGTATCATCAGAAGAATTATTTACCACTTTTCAATCAGTTGCATTTGTATAGCCCTCACTGTGTAACATGGTATTAGCATAATTTAGTCTGGATGACCTTTATTGCCAGTGATAAAGCAGAAACAAGGAAAGGAGCTTGACTCCCAGAACACATGCTGAATTTACAAAGCTGTTGATTAGAAAAAAACAAAACAAGATTAAAGCAAGTAAAACTAATAAATAGGATTGGTTTTCTTTTTTAAAGAGTTTGAAATTAATCAACGAAGGCATGACAATGGAAGTGTTCTACTTGGATTTTTGGAGCACTAAATAGCTTGTTAGTGTGACGTAATAGGGAAGTAGTGAGAATGAGCAGGGAAGTGATTTTACCTCTGTATATTATACTCAGGAGACCAACACAGGGATAATTCATCTATTGCTGGTGACCATTAAAAAAAAACCCAACAAACTGAAAAATGGGAGAAGATGCTGAAGAGAACACAAAAGTGATCTGAAGGCTGGAAAAAATACCTTACAGTGAGATACTTACAATGTGTTTAACTTATGCATGAGACTTGAGCATGGCATACGTATACCTTTGCAGGAAGAAAATACTGGGTAATGAAATAATGCATAACAAAAACAAATACAGGCAGTCCCCGGGTTACGTACAAGATAGGGACTATAGGTTTGTTCTTAAGTTGAATTTGTATGTAAGTCGGAACTGGCTCCAGATTCAGCCGCTGCTGCTGAAAATGACCAGGGGCTGACTACAGGAAGCTGGAGGCAGAATTGCTCTGCCCCCAGCTTCCTGGAATCAGCCACTGATCAGTTTCAACAGCAGCTGAATCTCGAGCCTGGGACAGAACAGCTGGGCTGCCAGGTAGGTTCCTGCAGGACTAACCCGGCAGCACCTCAGGTGCTCTACCCCAGGGTCCACAATAAAAGCGTGGTCTTCTGGGGGGGGGGGGCGCACTAGCTGCGCTCCCCCTCCCCAGCAGACCAGGGACACGGGGAGCAAAGCCGCAGCGGCGGCGGGGTCCCGCGCCTCTGAGGCTTTGCTCTGGCAAAGCCTCAGAGGTGCGGGACCCCGCCGCCGCTGCGGCTTTGCTCCGGGTGTCCTTTGTCTGCTGGAGATGGTCCCCAGCAGACCAGAGGCACTGGGAGCAAAGCGGCAGTGGCGGCGGGGTTCCGCGCCTCCCCGGCTTTGCCACAGCAAAGCCTCAGAGGCGCAGGACCCCTCCGCCTCTCCGGCTTTGCTCCAGGTGTCCCTGGTCTGCTGGAGACGGTCCCCAGCAGACCAGGGACACCCGGAGCAGCTTTTCCCGCCCCGGAGGTCGAGGTGGCAGGACCGCTGCGCTCTGGGCGGTCCCGCTGCCTGCGAGCTCCGGGGCGAGAAAGCCCCGTTCGGAAGTGCGGATCCAACATAAGTCGGATCCGCGTAACTCGGGGACTGCCTGTAGCTGGAAGTTAAAAGCCAAACAAATTCAAATAAAAAACCCCAATGCTATATTTCTAAACAGCGAAGATAAATAACCTTTAGAACAAACTACCAAAGAAAACTGTGAATGTTCCATCTCTTGAACTTTTCAAACCAAGACTTGATTTCTTTTTGGAAAAAATGAGTTAGTCAAACAAGTTATTTGTCTTAATTCAGGGATAACTCACTGAAATTCTATGACCTGTGCAATACAAGTTATTTTAGAGCATTTTGTCCTTAAAAAACTATGAATTTATGACCGCAAAGAACTAAATAAGACTGTAGAAACAAATGATGAGTATCCTTGACAAAACCGGAACTAAAATTACATAAAGGTTTTATGATTTGCTCACAAATATAATATTCAGATTTTAGTCAAAATTACAGAAGAGAACAGAAATAATGCTGATTCACTGTATGGAATAGCTGTGTCATGACAAAAAGTACAAATAAATTGAAACTTATCCGATTTGGAGAAAATACCGTAAATTACTGGAAAAAATGGCTGCTTTGTATCAAAGGGAAAGAAAGGCTTATAATAAAGGGAACAAGTGAGTACTTTCAGGGAAATGATAGAATATCTTAATAGGTCTTGTGACTTTGTGAAATATAGGTAATCTCATTACTGATTCAAGTACCTAATGTGACCACGATTTATTCTCGCATGCAATTTGATTTAACCAAAGAGAAAATAAAAATCCTAACCATATGCATATAGGTCTGCACATCTTTTTAATTACCTTCAGCTGTGTGTTGTAAGGTGACCATTATACAACGTACTCGAAGATCCAAAATAAGATCCTGGATGATATGAAGCATATCATTTGGTATTTCAAGTGCAGTAAGGGATTCATAACTAAGCCTGCAAGGAGAAGGAAATAAAAGGAAGCATAGATTTAAACCTACAGTTTTCTAAACAATATTGCTTTTTAAACTGTATGATCAATCATTATACCATAGGTATATTTTACTGTCTGGTTCATTCATTTATTGAAACCATATCAATGTAGAGTTTCACTACTGTACTGTAGAAACTTGACAAAGTTTAGGCCCTTGATGTGCTAATACTACTGCCTATCACAATAACCAACATTGTCGTCTTGTTTTCTTTGTAATTCTCCACCTGTCTGTATCCATCAGTTGTCTCTTTTTATACTTAGATTGATTTTCCCTGTACTTGTAAAGGGCAGCATTTGCAGTCTTCACTGCAGAACTGCAAGTGTGTTCAACCTTTACACAGACACACAAAAGCTGCCCAGAAAGGAGTTGAGAACATATGAATGCCCATGTTGGATCACACCAATGGTCAATATAGCCCAGTATCCTACTGTCTTCCAAGAGTGGCCAATTGTAGGTGCTTCAAAAAACAAAACAAAACAAAAACAAAAAACAAAAAACAAAAACAAAAAAAGAGCAAGGAAATCATAGAATAATCCATCCCCCTGGAGGCAAATGGAATCACTGTCATTTCTCCTACCCTATATCTTATGCAGAGCATAAGTATCAGGAACATCTAGCAACAGGAACTGGGCTCCAAGGGTGTGCACTTGATAACCCTCCACCCAAACCAGGACGTTTGTGAGGCTGCAAAGCCATCATCTTTCCTGCTCCTCTTTCTCAGCAAAAGGTTGATACTGGGAGCAGCCACCACAAAGGATGGGCACAAATCTTCAATTTTTCATCAGCCTGTGTGCCAGTATCACTGTAATTCTGGAATTTCATCTGGTAATGATCAACAACTTTGCTCACACCAATAGTACTGTCTGTTCAGTACAATCACTTAATCATCAGATAACAAGCCATCATTAGTTCATTTAACCACCTAGGAGATGACGAACTAGAAGAGGTCACCTGTGAAAACATTGGTTTAAGTGACTTACCTAACATTATATACGAATTTATGAAGAGACAGGAATAGAATCCACTTCTCCAGAATAACATTCAGCTGTCTTATTTATGAGACCATGCCTCTTTCTAAAAATCTCCTGCCTCATCTACTACACACTTTTCAACATCTAAAACAAATGAAATAGATTCTACAGATAAAAGTCTCATTCACTACATAACCCTGATTCATCTATAAAACACTGTCCACTCTATGCAAGGAGACAAGAGTCCTTAGGCACACAGTAGGGAATTATGTAGCTACAGATATAATCTTGTACAGGAGACCTTCGTTTTCATTTATTCTAACTTTTGTGTCCTTGACTTTGCAATATTTAAAGTTCTTTCAACTGAATGAAAAATAGGCAAAGTTTACACCAGGGGTAGGCAAACGTTTTGGCCCAAAGGCAACATCAGGGTATGGAAATTGTATGTCAGGCCATGAATACTCACACAATTTGAGTGAGTTTTGGGCAAGGGAAGGAGTGAGATCTGCCTGTGGATGCAGGCTTGCAGCAGAGCTAGGTGTTTGGGGTTCAGGAAAGGCTAAGGGCTGAAGGTTGGAATGAAAGGGGTGCTCCAGACTGGGGCACAGGACTGGAGTGTGTGGGGGTGGAGGCTCCAGCTGGGGGTATAGGCTCTGGGGTGGGGCCAGGGATGAGAAGTTTAGAGTGCAGAATAGGGCTCCCAGCTGGGATTGAGGCAGGAGGGGGATCAGGGTTGAGGTAGGGGGTTTGGGTATAAAGGAGTTCAGCGGGACAGGCTCTGGGCATTGCTTACTTCAAGCATCCCCACGTTTCCCCCTTCTCTCCTGGCTCCTATGTGGAGTTGCTGGCAGGCAGCTTTGAGTGCTGCCCTGTCCACAGACTCTACCTCTGTAACTCTCACTGGCTGTGGCTCCCAGCTAATGGGAGCTGCAGGGATGGGGCTTGGGGTGGGAGCAGAGCATGGACCTCCACTGGCTGCACCTATATGTAGGATCTGGAGGGGGGACATGCCATTGTTCTAGGAGCTGCAATGAGCCCACTCACCAGCGGGAGCTCAAGAGCCAGATTAAAATACCTGATAGGTTGGATGCAGCCTGTGGGCAGTAGTTTGCCCATGCCTGATTAAGACAATATTATACATACTAAGGATTCGTCACATACAGACTAATAGCTTCAATTACCTTACAGTCTGGATGACATGTGTTAGCCACTGTCCAGAGAGCTCAGATTTCATTTCCCAACCACCATACTCTCTCAGCTCTCCTTCTCTGAGGCTAAATGGAAGCAAAGCGCCACGGATCAGTTTTGCCAGGGACTGCATCACTTCCTGAATCATTTTCTGTCACAGCATAAAAGAACACCACAAAAATAAATACTTAGAAACTGCACCAATATTTTTTAACTAGTTATGTATTCATCACATAATCTAGACTGAAATGGTAGGCATATATTTCAAATTTCATTATATTCACAAAACAAAGTGCTATAACACTGTACAATTAATTAAAACAAATATACTAGATAAAACAGAAAAATTACTTCAACATAAGCACAAAATAATAGGGTCCAAATGAGAAAAGGGAAAGTAAAAAACAGATTTCATAAGAGTCACTGTCAAAAATAACTGTAAAAAATAAAATATTTAATTTTTTTTAAAGGAGGGATAAAATAAAATAGATTTCTGGGGTTGGGCATAAAAAGAGAGTTCAAAGATGTAGGGCTTACCACAATCAAAGCTAATTATTTGTAGAGGCTTCAAATTTGATGGCAGATTTTTAAAATGGCAGGTGATGTATGAACATGTACTTACCAGTACAAGATATATATCCTTTACATGGATTACAGACTCTTGTAGAGCAAGAATCAGGGCTTTTCCCCCTATTTTTGAAGTGACTAGGATTTTTTGGATGTTGAACCTAAAACACCTTAAAAGGGGCCTGATTATTAGAGGGTCAAGGCTCACCACTATTTGAAAATTAAGCCTTTTTCAGTTGTCAGTCTGAAGGACCACCTAAACGAAAATAAGGCTGAACACCAAGCTTACCTTGAAATCATTCTGTCTTTGCCTAGCATTCTTCTTTGACCTTTCCATTTGACCAGATTTTTCAGCAGTCTTGTAAAAATGAGAAACAATTGAAAAGTATCAGTGACTGGTAACCACGGCTTTCAATTTTAAAACCATTCTAAAAAATCATACCAAAGAAAATGGGTCAAAAGTGGTGAGTTTACAATGTGATAAAAGAAACTAACTCAAGTCTCATCTACAAGCAAAGTATCTGGTTGCTAGTATTTAAGCGTGGGGTACAATGTGCCTGCCATAACCTAAAATAAAAGTTGAAAGTAAAGTAACAGTGGAAAAATTATAAGCTTCATTCAAGTAGTACAACATTTTATTATGATTTTGCATTAACATAGTTAAAAACTCTAAAATCCATGACACAATCCAGCAATAAGTCTGCAGGAAAAGAATCTTCATGTCCATAGTAGGTGAGAGGTGCCTGGAGGAAAATGTGGGTGTAAAATAAAGTACATTCTTAGTAATGATGGATAGTGTAGAGCTATTGTGTTCCCCTTTTTCTTTTGGCTTAGTACTTTGTTTCAGAAGACAGAGGCCATTATTCTCTAAAGTGAAGAACTAAATCATCTGTAATGTACTTAGTATGAAGATTTATCATCATCTTGCTGGACAGTTCACATCTCTGAACATTTAGATGCATGAAAGCACATCTGCGCTAGCAACTTTGGTTACAGTTGTGTGAAGAAAAGAATATGGCTTGAATAATGCTCTTACTGTTATCAGTTTTCAAATGCAAGTGATAATTATATATTTCTGTGTGAAGTGTGCCATAACACAAAGCACATTTCACAGAAAAAGCTGTTTAAAGACTGGATTTAGAGAAGTGGGTGGAATTTTATAGCGAAGAATATTTGTTAATTTAATGTATGCACTGTGACACCTACTGGACAAAAAATATACTAGCAGAACTGTGGGTTGGAAAAAATACTCTTAAAATTGCCCCCAAAGCAGTATATAATCAATATATTTTAAAACCACTTAATATGTTTTATGATTTTTTTATAATTAATTATTTGTTAAAAATTCTTCAGGTTATTTTTAGGAATGTCAAGTAAATGTTGTAGTTAGCATAAAATTACCAACAAGAAATTTAAATAGAAAGCAGCTTTTATAATCAAAACACTTTAGTTTTTAAATTGTTTTCTTTATTATTCTGAACTGTTCCAACTTATATATTATTGATAAGCCTTATATGTACTGTCCTCCTTTTTATGGTCTTTCAAATAAAATCAGACTATTTTATGAGTCTATATTGAATAAACTTCTCGATACTGCAGGTACCCTTTAAAATGTTACTCGGCTGAAGTTTTAAAATAGTTTTCTTTGCTCCCTTAAAGCTCTGATGTGAAATTATATTAAAGAAAAAGTATAAAAGATCTTAAGATATTTTCCAATTAGTGATTTCGTTGAATAAAAATCTTAACCCTTTCCTGCACAGACAGACCAAAACTACTTTGTGGTAAGACCAACGGTTGTATTTCACTGTTTTGACTTCACATATGCTACTTCATATGGATCTGAGTGGTTCAAAGAGTTGTGAACTTTTTAAGCTGTTAGAAACAGTACATAAATCTTTAACTGACAATATTCTAAGACAAACGGCCTACCCTCATGCCAAGAAAACACACACACACACACACACACACACACACACACACTCACTCAAACCAACTTGTTATTTATCACTGGGTTTTTCTTTTGTATTAGAGTTAATCTATTTCAGGTTTCTGAATTTCACTCAAATGGTTCTGTGTATGTTGCTTTAATGATTTTCTCTCAGTCTCCAAATCTATACTGAACAATATTTTGTTTCTGAAATGTCAGTAAATAGCAAGGACACCTTCAGTGATGCCTAAAATCTGTACTGTTAGAAAAATTCTACACCTTGAGAGAGTGTTATGACTAAAGTTCTCCTCAGAAGCTCCTAATGAAGTTTCCTAAGCTCCCATGCATTTTTAGACATCTAATAAGAACTAGAGCCTATGCTATCCACAGGACTTTGGCCATTTCCTACATATTGACAAAAAAGGAGCAAAGTGATGAGGATGTGTTGCTTGTGCTATCAGAATCTAGCCCTATGAAAGTACAGTATAGTTACCTTCACAGTGTAACACACAAAATTAATTCAAATTTGGCATGGAAGCAATATTTGGAGAAATCATTAAACAAAATTGCGACATTTTCTCTTGCCATTCCCAGAAGCAGAACTGCTCAACTTCATTTACAACTGTAAACACGGCGGTTCTTTTCAGTGTCTCTTGAAATTTCTCATTTATTATTAATCCACAGACAGAAAACTATTTGAATTTACAGCTCAGGTTTAAAAGTCCAAATCTTTGCTCAAATAACCAGTTATTTATGATTACCAAAAAACTGTAATTATTTTCAAATTAAAAGCTTCAATAGGATTCTCATCTCTTTCATAAATCTCATGACATAATTCTTTATGGGAAAAAAACACTGGGTAGGAATCAAACTCCTACATTTTAATACTACTTCTACTTCTGGTTTACTTTATGGCATCGGCTAATACATGTTCTCTCTTTCTCTAGGGTTTCAATTTGTGAAATGGGGAAAACAAAATGTATCCAATCCTGAGGATTTTAGGTGAGGGGCAGACACCAACTTGGTCAACTTAATGTATTCTCTACACACATGCACCTCATACATAATTTGCAAGATTATTGTATCTACTTGTTGATGAGGTATGATATGGAGCCATCATATGGTGCTATTACCATAGAAATGGAGGATAAAAATAACACCTTCAACATGTTAAGATGATTAGCTGAAATAACTTGCATTGGTTTCTCTTAGTTCAAGAACACTAAGTATTACTCAAAAACATACAATTGGGTTTCTTTGTGGCCTCAAAGCACTACAACAATCTGAACAACCTAAAACTAAATCTGGTAGCACATTGGTATTGGTATAATAGAAAAGTGATAATGCTGGTGACATTTCTGGGCAACATCATTTTATCATCTTGTACATCATTATGCTCTCTGTCGAGAATGAGTGGGTTTCCATTGTCTTTGTTGCTTTTGCACATACCCAGTTCTGTGCAGGCAAGAATATTATGACTACAGACATAGTTGATTTCACAGCAACCTTTACTAATACAGGAACCAACACAGTAAGGTTTTGTAGGACTAGCTCAGATGCCACTTGGCCTTTGAAGAATACAGGAAGTAGTTCAACATACACATGTTTTCCATCCATTTTGTAATGTTGATGTATTATTTGCTTTAACTGTCTGTGATGACATCCAAAGCTTTGCTTGCCATAATGCAGTCGTGAAATACTCCTCAAAAGTTTCCTTACATGGTAAAATTCTGGCCAGTGACCTGTCCTTTTGAATGGTTAAATTAAGGTGCAAATAAGTCAGATTTTTGTGAGTTTCCTTTTCTCTCTCACTCTAGTCATTGAGGACTGCTATCAACTTCCTTGCTATAGAATCTTCAGATTGCCCATCACAATCTTCCAAATGGGAAAGAGCTCTGAAGCAGTAAGATCACTTTATTAAACAGAGATTTTTTTCCCCCTTGTATACCAATTAGCTAGGTCTCAGTCACAGGTTAAGGCATGTAGAGCAGGAAGTACAGTGTAGACATCATGGCTACGTCTACACTGGCCCCTTTTCCGGAAGGGGCATGTTAATTTCACCTATCGTAGTAGGGAAATCCGCGGGGGATTTAAATATCCCCCGCGGCATTTAAATAAAAATGTCCGCCGCTTTTTTCCGGCTTTTAAAAAAGCCGGAAAAGAGCGTCTACACTGGCCCCGATCCTCCGGAAAAAACACCCTTTTCCGGAGGCTCTTATTCCTACTTCAAAGAGGAATTTTGCAACTCAGTGTTCATTAAATGCCACTTTTAAAACATTTCCCATGGAGGCATAGGGCGTCCATCACCTGGTACTAATCATCTGGTACTTCTTGCATCCAACCTTTACATCCCTTCTGGAACTATCTTTCTGAAGTTTTCTCAGCGTTACTGTTGGCATACCCATCAAAGACTCCAATTACAGAAGTAGCTTCAAATTATTTCCGCCCATGCCTCAAAGTACTCAGTAGCCACTTTATCAAATGTGTAGAATTTGTTGACAGCAATCATTTGTATTTGGCATCTGTGAGGTATGTATGATTTCTCTGTTGTGTGCTTTTAGCTCATGGATTTTTTTTCAGCTTAAGCTTTCAACTGATGCCCTAATTCAGCTTTGTCCGTTTTTATTGTCCCATCACCATGGAAAAGAGTCATAAGTGACTGAGGATATGTCTATACTTAAAAGGCTACCGTGGCACAGCTGCATCGCATCACCTGCACTGCTGTAACACTTCAGTGTAACCAATCACCCCTTCTTCTCTTACTATAATTAACACGCTTGCCCAGAAAGTGGTAGCTAGAGTGCTGGAAGAATTATTCTGTCAACTTAATCCTGTGTCTCTAAGGGGGTAGATTCTCCCAACCTCAATGTAGACAGGAGTGCTCACATACATTTTCAGTGTAGACCAGCCATAGGAACAGTTGCAATTCAAACATCTCTCCCTCTTGCTAACAACTGGGCTCTCTGGGAGAAAAAATTTGGAACTCATGGCTGTTGTGTTTGTTTCTCCTTGTCAGACTTAAATTTAGTCTTCTTGACAGTATCAGTAAATATTTTTATGTCAAATTTCTAAACTGGGCTGGAGAAGCTTCATATCCCATCAGAATTAAATGAGACTATTATACAACTGATACCTATGTGCAATGCTGTAGATATGTTGATAAGCACCTCCAGAGGTTATTCAGGGTTAAATCAGTTTCTCATATTGTTGATGACATGGTCAGTATGAGCTTTAACATGCTTTTCATTCCTCTGCAGAACAGAAGCAAGGACTTTGAGTACAGGCAGTCCCCCCAGCAGACCAGGGAGATGCGGAGCGGCTTTTCTCGCCATGGAGGACGCGGGCGGCGGGACCGCAGCACGTCTGGGCGATCCGCCGCGGCAAGAAAAGCCTCGTTCGTATCTAGGGAGACCAGGGAGACGCGGAGCAAAGCCGCGGCGAGAGAAGCTGCTCTGCGTCTCCCTGGTCTGCTGGGGGGCCCCCCCTGCAGACCAGGGAGACGCGGAGCAAAGCTGCGGAGAGAAAAGCTGCTCCACGTCTCCCTGGTCTGCTGGGGGGGGCTCCCCGGCAGATCAGGGAGACGCGGAGCAAAGCCGCGGAGGAACTCCCCCCCCCCCCCCAGCTGACCAGGGAGATGCAGAGCGGCTTTTCTCGCCTCGTGGAACGAGGTGTACAGCTAGTTCAGATTAGGAAGCCTAATCCGAACTAGCTAGTCCGTGCCGCGTGTAGCCGCGCGGCACGGGGTCCGAACTAGCTGGCATTTAAAAATGGCGCCGGCCGGCTTTATGCAAATGAAGCCCGGGAAATTCAAATCCCGGGCTTCATTTGCAACTCCGTATGACTACATTACTCCCCTAGTTCGAACTGGGGTGGTAGTGTAGACATACCCTTACATACAAATTAAACTTAAGAACAAACCTACAAGTCCCTATCTTGTATGTAACGCGGGGACTGCCTGTACTTTGTTGTCTCTACTTCTAGTGGGTCTCTTCTTTCTCTCACAGCTTTTGTATATTCATAATAAGACACTCTGTACTGTCATCTCTAACATCAGAACTGATCCATGCATAAGTGTTACTGAATTAAAAAGCTAATTTCTAGAATATTTCAAAAGTTAGTTCTGTGTGCATAGGTAATTAAAAATTAAAGCCTATCAGGCAGAGTAGATGCTGCATTATATGCACAAAAGCTTACAAAAGAAGAAACATTACATGAGGAACTCACACACTGTTTTATGTATCCACTATGCAGTACAAACTATGAGAATGCAATCTATTGATACTGTTGCCCAACCTTTAGCTTAAGACTGATCTGATCAGCACATTTCAACTGAGCTACAGAAGTGTATGATGATTACTCTGATAATTAAGAATATGTGATGTGAAACATTTCATGTTAGAAGACTGCAAAATATTCAGGAGATATTCAACACTTTTGTCACATGCTAAAGAGCTTCGTCATTTCTGGAAAAAAAAACCCAAAGCCCAAAATTTGCCCATGCAAAACCAATATCACATGAAGATGGCGACATTAATTTAAACAGTAAAAACTGTAGTCATAGTCATGTTGCAGTCTTCCCACCACTTTGCAAATACAACACTCATTCTGGGTACCATTGTCTCACCTGAAGTACAGGCTTATTGCACTACTTGATAGCTCCCAATAGTATCTCATCTAAATGCATTTAAATAAACGTACAAAGGATATGATATGTGTGTGCAGCAGGGGTACATTACATTTCAAAAATATGACTTTTTCAACCTTCATATTATTATAAGAACTTCAAATACCACAGATCAGCATCTCATATGAATTGATGATCTAGCAATGGAAGGCTTCCTGTTCCATTACCAGACAACGCCTTCATCATTATGGAAAATCACTATATATACACATGATCATAAATCGATTTTTTTTTTAAAAAATATGACACAGTAAAAAGAGTGGGGGTCAGCTAATGAACGGGTCACTGCATTTTATCAATCTCAGTGGCTGCTGTTCACTGTTTCCAATGGGAGTTGCGGGAAGCAGCACAGGCCAAGGGACATGTTGGCTGCCACTTCTCACTACTGCTGTAGGCCAAAAACGGCAAATCACGGACACAGAGCTGCAGGACTCCATGCCTGTAGACGCTCCATGTAAACAAAACATCTCGATGTGCCAAAGCCTTACGCTGATGAGCTGGGACCAGGAGTTTTTAAAACAGCTGATATAGAGTCCACTTATGAACAGGTCATTGCAATTTTTTTACATTTTTTTTAAACTTTGGGGGGTTTGGCTTATGAACAAATGAGTTTATGATGGAGATATATACTATACTTCCTGTTCTAGGCACGTACTACACTTAGTGTCCTGCTATTAGAAAAGTAGAGAAATGGCCAGGCCCTTTGCAGCTTGTCTCTTTCTGCCAAATACACTGTAGTTTTATAAACTGGTGACTAGCAATTACACAAATCAAAAAATAGTTATAGTCTCTAGTTATAATGATTATATGACAGAATACTGTATGCATATCTGAGTAATTACTAAGTGTATCTGTTTAAAAAGCTATCAATACTGTCATTTTGTATGATCACTGGTATAAGTTACATTCCTTTTGATGACATCTTGAAAAATATTTTCTGCTGTTCGGGGCACGATACAATAATGCTACAAAATTAATGGGCTGGATTTACTTACCACAAGACCAGAGGAGGAACAAATACAATTGTGATCCATGCCACTACAGTTATTTTGCATAGATTTGGCGCACACGTGCGCGTATGTGTCAGAGACAGAGAGAGACACACACAGACACACACAGAGTTCTTGGCGTCTGTCATTTTGAAATTCTGGGGTTAAATCTATCCTCATATCCAAATTCTTCAAAGTTACAAAATATATATGCCCATTCCAGAAAGACAACACTCTCCCTCTGGCTTTGTCTCTCATATCTTTAAGATTAATTTATTTCATCATTTCTTATGATTACCAAATATCTTGTCTTCTTAGATGAGGCTAAATGTAAGATCCGACATGGGACAGTTGGCTGATGATTTTGACAAGCAGGGCTGAAACTATGTACATTGCAATTTTTAGAAGTTGATCATTCACAGAACTACACTACAGTATAAAATAGCTCCTATTGTGAAGCGTTCAGTTTTTTTTAAAATAGCACCCTTACATATATGTTGCTAGGAAAGTTATTGAAACATTCATAACAAGCAAAGTGGGCCCATTTGAAGCACCAATCAATATATGTACAATTACTTATGTCATTCTACAAATCTCTATAAATTGAAAAGCTGTAAAGATACCTTAATCAGACATATTCTCCACTAGGTACTATACTTCTAGGCTGCGTCTAGACTGGCAAGATTTTGCACAAAAGTGGCTGCTTTTGCTCAAAATTTTGCCGCCTGTCTACACTTGCCACAAGTATTTGCACAAGAACACTGACTTTATACTGTACAAAATCAGTGGTTCTTGTGCAAATACTCGGATGCTCCCGCTCAGGGATAATCCCTCTTGCGCAAGTATTCTTGTGCAAGAGGACCAGTGTAGACAGCCAAGTTAATTTTTTGCGCAAGAAAGCCCAATGGCTAAAATGGCCATCGAAGCTTTCTTGCGCAAGAGAGCGTCTACACTGGAACGGATGCTTTTGTGCAAAAGCAAATCTTTTGCACAAAGGCACATGCCAGTATAGACGCTCTCTTGCGGAAATACTTTCAACGGAAAAACACTTGCGCAATAATATCATGACAGTCTAGATGCAGCCCTACAGTTTCAAACTCAGATTGAGATACAAAATAATTCTATGAGTTTTGTCGAGATGAAGCCACTTAGGTTATTTGTATGCATAAGTCCATACCTCACTGAAAAGGCTTCCATTCACATAAGAAATCCAGAGTTTCCAGAAGTTGGGGAGCTGACTTACAACAAGTTTTGTCAACTTTTCAACAAATGCAACTTGTTGAGGAGCTTTGCAACGCCAAGCTGAGAGGAAAAGTGGAAAAAATAACTTTGAACTGAGAATAAAGACTATTTTAAACATGTGATCTAAAAGGCAAATACAAAAGGCAAATTCCATTCCCTTATATTCTCATCCTTGTCAAAGGAGTCTGGGAGAGATGCAAATTCAAGTTTCAGTCACCTATGATCTTGCTACTTGGGGCTTAATAGGACTTAGATTCCTAAGTCATGGACACATAAATGGTTCTCATGCTGCCCATCTAGTTACTGGAAAAGAAGAGGGAGCTTGGCTATGGACTGTGACGGCGCGTTGGGGGTCCCCTGTCTCCTGCACCCCGAAATGGCACAAACAGACTGCACCAGCCGGTGGAATAGAGGAAGTTTATTGCCTCTCCAGGATACAGCACAGCACAGATGTAATCTGGTCACAGAGCTGGGCTAGGATGCCTCAGGCCCCCTTGAGATGGGGGGAGACTGGGCCCCTAAACTCCAGCCCCTTTTCCTAGGCTGTCTCCTCCATGCTCCCAGACAGCAACTAACTCACACTCTTCCAGCCCTGCCCCACAGCCAGGGCAGCATTCCACCTTCCTTTGTTCCTCTCCATGGGGGGTGTCTGGTTCAACAGGTTTGGCATTACCTTTGCATAATGAGGTTTTCCCTGCTGGGTCTTGCTCCAGACAGCAGAGGTCACCACAGCCCAGCAAGTACCCCCACTACGTCACAAGGACATCCAGGTAAAACAAAGGCATGCAATCATATTTTCCCTGTTGGGTTTACTGCTTTACATAACCAGGCCTGGAGGTGTTAAGTAACAGGGAAACAAAGTAAGGATGCTAAAATGCGATTATCTGGCTAATCATCTAGTCAATACAATTTGTAGATAAGCACTGCTCTGCAGAGCCGCAGTGGGGGTAGCTCCAGGAGCTGACTTGAGCGAGGAATGAGCAGACCTGGCTCATGCCAGCTTCAGAGTCACCTGCGTTGCGACTCTGCATTTTAATTGTAGTAAGTGCCGCTGGTAGAGCAATCAGCGCTAGCCAGCTCACTGAATCCAGCAGCCCCCATCCTCTGCAAACAGGGGCCGGTGTCAGAGTAGCCTCTGTTTGTGGTGGCCAGCTCTGATTGCTGTGACCTGGGGCTGGAGCAGCCTCTGTTTGCGGTGGCCAGGGCTGGCTGTGGGTAGGGGCTGCTCAGGCAGCAGTCCCTGTCGGTGGCCAGCCCTGGCCACCACAAATAGGAATTGCTTTGCGGCAACAGCCCCGTTCTATGAGGGGCCCAGCTTCCTGCTGGGACCCCTGTGGACAGGCGCTGCTTCCCTTATCTTTCCCTGCTGCCTCTAACAGAGGCAGCAGGAGCGGACAGGGGGTACCCCGGAGACAGTGCTGAGGGAAACTGGCTTTGAAGCCAGCTCGTCCCCCAACCTTGCTGCCTCTCAAGGGGAAGGGACCCCACAGAGAGCACAGGGACTGCTTGAGTGCCTGCTTGACCCGTTCTCCCTGTTGCACTTCTGACCCCACAGGGCTCTTCTGCTTTTGAAATGTACAAGTGCCCACAGTGGGAACTGAAAGTGCCGTTTCCCTGCTGTGCCTCTGTCTCCTTTGCCCCGCCGTGGACTTGGTGCTGGGGGGGAACTGGCTTAAAGCTCGCCCCCTTTGATGACTCTCTCTTATAGAGGCAATATGGTAGGGGGAGCATTTGAATATCTAATAGTTGACTAGTCATTTACATGCATAAAAACAAAGGCAGCTGGGGTTCATATTACAGAGACCAAGATACTGATATAATAAAAATAGGCAAGTAGTTCCTAAAGCATAGGACAAATCCTGAACTAAAAATGGAAAGAGACATTGTTGCTTTGCAACTTGGAAAAGAAGATTTGGATGTAATTTTTAGATCAGCAAAGGGAATATTCTTTAGTATAGTGTTTTTTGAGATTTTTATTCAGGATTTTATAAGGAGAGGAAAACTATTCAGTTTAGTGGGCTCCTTTTTTGAGTGATGGAAATCCAATCCTGTAATAAGCACAAGCCCTTTTTGCCTTGGCAATTTACCTTTAAAAAACGTCTATGTCTTTACAGAGTAGTAGAGGCAGAATATGAAAATAACTTTCACATACATATATTATTCTGTTATGGACTGGTAGCTCATTTTCTGTCAACAGACTAGAACAATGAATACGATTACCCTGTATCAAATTTGAATACTTACGGAACACACAGTAAAATAAACCAGCTCTAGGGATTTGCTAGAAATAGATTTTTTTATTTTGTAAATAAAACAGATGCTTACTGTCATCACGACCTGACTGAAAGCTGCTGCCCCTTTTAAGTGAAGCAGTCTGACTGAGATGGCCAAGTGGAGAGGGACGCACATCACTGTCCAGGTCCAGCATGGGGCTATGTAACAATGAAATCCCTGAAAAATAGTGATACAGTTATTCATATATTTATTTTTATGGAACTCCAATTTCATTGTGCAGAGGAACTGTATCAGGTTCAAAATTATGTAACAAAATATATCTTCAATTTAAGAAAAAAATGGTTGCTGACCCCATGCAAGTACAGTTCTTCAAGAAGTGTGTCCCTATGGGTGCTCCAATCTAAGTGTACCATTGCCTGTGCCTCTGATCAGAGATTTCTCATAGCGGTGTGTATTCAGCCTGCACATGCTAGTCAACCCTATGCCATTGTTATATAACACTGTGTGGTTGATGCACCCTCAATTCCTTCTTTACCAGAAAAGAGAACTCAAAGTAGAGGGGTTGGAGGGCAAATAGTGGAGCATCCATATAGACAAATATCTCCAAGAACTATAGTTATTGTACAGGATGAGTAACCATTTCTTTTTCTTCAAGTAGTGCCCCTTTAGATACTTTATTCTAGGGATATATCTACGCTGCAAAGCTATTTCGGGATACCAGAGTATTCCGAAATAGCTATCCCATGTCTTCACAGCAAGCCTGTTATTTCAGGCTTGCTATTCCGATGTTTCTGTAAACTTCATTCTACGAGGAGTAAGGGATGTTATAGAATAGTGCTTTACTTCGAAATGACGAACTAAGTTAGCATAGAAAATAGCATTGAAATAAGAAACGCAATTTGCGTAGCTCAAATTGTGTATCTATTTCGAGTTACAGTGCCGTGTAGATGCACCCTAGGTGATTACCAAGCAGTTCCCCAATGAGGAAGAGGGGAACTTTGTAGTCAAGTCCAGTGTGAAACAGCCAAACAGTATCAGATGCAGAGTTGTGAGTTATTGTATAGTGTTCTGCAAACATATGTATAAAAACCCAAAATAGCAGATTGACATTTTTCAGTAAAAAGCTTGTTTTTAGGACATGCCACACAAGTGGAAATGGAACTTGTAAAGAGAGTTCCTATGTCCAAAAGTGCTTGAATATTACGAGACTCACTGCAAGGATTAATGTAGTTGGTTAAACACTCCAAAAATCTTTGATTAGAGAACTTTGATTTGATCTATCTGCGATAGAGACAAACAATTTGGGGGCCTTGTTGAAGGTTTAATCCAGATAGGTGGCCTGGCAATTCTGATTTGAAGGACTGCCTCTTGTTTATCTGGATGAGATTTAGAGTGGAACATTTGCAGATAAATAGGTTTGCTAACATGGAACTCAGGGGAGACTTTAGGTAAAAATTTGGGATGTGATCACAACATTACTTTGCCCTTAAAAATACTACAAAAGCCATCTGGACTCTATTTTCCCAACCTATCATGCTGATATGATGGCTATCATGAATATCATTTTCACGGATAAATGGAGGAGCAAGCAGGTATCAGTCAGTTCAAATGGTGGTCATGTAATGCATTAAGAACTAGACTCAGGCCCCAAACACAAGTAGGACACTTGACTAGGGGAAGGTTATTGTCAATTGGGTAGGTAAAATTGGAATAACCCTCTATTGGAGAATGGAAAGCCATGACGACTACCATGTGGACTTTAATAGAGCACAGTGATAGCCACAAGCTTTTTAGTATTAGGATGATTCAGTACATCTAATAGCAATGAGGTCACCAGTGAAATAAATTTGAAGTCATACCAACAGACAAATCTGGTCCATTTTTACGTGTATGTGTAGAGAGAAGCCGGTCTTCTGCTGTGTAATAATATTCTCTAACTCAATGTTTCTTAAACTTTTTAAGACCAAGGAACATCAAACAATTTTTGTTTAAATGAAGAAGACCAAGGATTTTTTGTTGAGCAAAGAAGAAAAAAAAAAGGTTGGGAACAGTTAGTGTGGGGGAAAAAAAGGTTGGGGGGAGTTATTAAGCAAATAAATAAACAAATAAACAAACATACAAATAAATAAACAAATAAATAAATAAATAAATAAATAAAGGTTGCCTGCTCCTTTAAGGGTGGTCATTTTGAACTCTGTTATTCTCTACAGCATACCTCCGACTGCCTCACGGCACACCGGTATGCCATGGAACACAGTTTAAGAAACACTGCTGTAACTCTTATCAGCAGGTTGTTTCCAACCCCATGAACCAATGACCAACTATGCTTTGAGACGAAGCACTCTGAGACTGGGATGAAGGATCTTTCTGCTTTCCTTTGAGAGAAGATGAGGAAAGGCCTGGAGAGTGATCAAGTTGCATCCGGAAAGGAAACCATATTTGTCTGTGTCAGTTTGGAACCATTAGGATGACTCTGGCTTGTCCTTTTTTATTTTGAGTAGAACTTGGTTATTAGAGGAGTTGGTACAAATGCATACAATAGACAGTGAAGGTGAAAAGCATTCCCTACAAATAGGGGACCCAGCTTATCCCAGTTTTGCTCCAGGGATAAGGTACATCTCTTATTTATTGCTGTGCTGAATAAGTCTGGGGGGGCGGGGATACTCTGTATATTCCAGCAGTGGGGTAACATGCTGGCTCCTCTTTTCCACTTGTGGTCTTGGAAGAAGTTCCTGGTAGGAGTATACATAGTCACATTCTAAAGCCCTAGAAGATAAGCAGCTGTGATTACAATCCAATTGCATACACAGGTGGATATACACAAATTCCAAAGCCGGATAGCCCTGGCAGAGAGGGAAGTGTGAATCTTGCTTTTGAATTGGAAGCAGTGGGCCTATTGTGTAACCAGAGCTGGGAAGACATGAAATAAGCCAGGGAACCAGAAGCCTTACATTAGTTGAAGGACAATTGGACTTGCAACTCCCTTTCTAGGTGGTATGTGTGGAGTGGATACAATGACTTGAACTATTCTTCCATGTAACCAATTCTGGCATGCTGAGTTACGTAAGTTCAGGAAACCTAGTGCCCTGGAAGCCTGAAGAAAGTTATCACAGATATTGGAGGATGGACGTGCACTTGACTCTCTTTAGAATCTTCCTGAGATAAATAAGCTTTTGCTGTAACTATGTCCAAGGTTACCCCCTCCACAGCAAACTGTATTCTTTGAGTGGGAATTAAGAGCAATTTCTCCTTGTTGGATCCACTACCAGGTGGATCAATGCTGTTGTGATGAATCCACGGGGGGGGGGGGGGGGGAGGAGGAAGGGTGTCAATTAGCAGATCTAGTGAAGACCCACTAAAACAACTGCCAAATGCATTCCTATCTCCTCCAGTGCTCCATTGGAATGAGAAGTTTAAGGTAAGTCAATAGGAAAGTTTATCCTGTCCATTCAGAGCAATGTGGACAAGGCAAATAGTCGACCAAAGGTACTTTGACTCCAGCTATGTTATTCATGTAGCTAGAGTTGCATAACTTAGGTCAACTTTAGTCTGTAGTATATACCTGCCCAGAGTCCTATGGAGGAAAAGAGACCGATTATTTGCTTAAGAGAACCAACAGATTGATGAGATTTCCCTTAAGTAAGCCAATCCTCTAAGAATGGCTAAACTAGGACTCCCTGCTTTCTCAGGTAAGATGCTGCTATTGATAGGCATTTTATAAAATACCCTTGGTGCCACTAATAGCACAAATGGCAGAACCCTAAATTGATAGTTGCAGTCGCCCACTTGAAATTTTAGATGTCTTCTGTGGGCAGGATGAATGGCTATACAGAAGTAAGCATCCTGAAGGTTGAAAGCGGCATACAAGTCCTGTGGCCGTAGGGAGGAAATCACAGAAGCTAGAATTACCATTTTTAACCTGAATTTGCTGAAGAAGTTGCTTTGATGTCTTCAAATCCAGAACTGGGTACCATTTCCCATTTTTCTTTGATATCAGAAATAGTGGGAGTGTAACCCCTTCCTTGAGAATTCTTCTACTGGTCCAAGAGATGGTCACTAGAGGTCTCTGATCAGGGATGAGGAAAGTGTGGAACAAAATGCTATATCCCACTTCTACTATCTCTGTAACCTAACAATCTGTAATTATTGTACTCTAAGCCACAAGAAAATGAAAAAGATGACCTCCAAATGGAATTGATATAACAACATGATCTATTAGAACTCACTCACAGCTCCCAACTGAGGAGTAAAGATTGCTGCCTTGAGGATGCTGTCAGTTGTGAAGATGATGCAGGGGAAGTCATGTTTCACTTGTCTGGAACATATGATGGTTTCTTAAAGGTTCGGAATGTCTTCACTAACGGTAAGACTTCCTAGGGTAAGTCTGAGGCTTAGCTAGTTTCCTTGTCAAAGCAGGAGTATCACCAGTTAATTCGAGTTAAGGGGTTTTTCTCGGAGTACTGCGTCTATTCTTGGCTAGTTAAATCAGGCTAGTCAATTTCCAAAATAGTGACCGGCTGTGACTATGCTAATCAAGTGTGGGATATTTAAATCTCGCGCTTCATTAGCCACTTCGGTCACCTTCATTTGCCTCCCTAGTTCAAACTAGGGGGCAAGTGTAGACGTACCCTAAGCGAATAAGTCATATTTCTCAAAAAGCAGGTCAAACCCCTCAAAACAGAGGCCCTGTATGGTAACTTGCGTATCTTAAGGTATCCTGGACTCATGTAGCCAGTAAGATGTTCTCATGGCAACAAATTTGTCATAGATTCAGAGGCAGTATCTGACACATCAAGGAGCTGTCTGTTTGGAAGTATATGCCACAAATTGCTAATCTGAAATAAAACATTTACCATCTTCTCCTGCTGTCCAGTGGGATTTTATCAGAAAATTTAGTGATGCAGTCATAATTTAACTAGTCTTATTTTTCCAGCATGGCTTGGTAGTTGGCTATTCTCATGTTATTTAGTTGGAATATATATGTTCAGTTAAAATGTGCTTTTAAATATAATTATAAAATTAAAACTACAGTATTTTCCCTAACAAACCACTTTTCAAGTACAGGAGACAGTGAAAGTTTCATGCTTTAACACACTGAAATAGATTTTCTGCCCTCAACATCCAGATACCTTGTAAATGTGAGGAATTTCTTGTAAATAGGTTGTTTCTAAAAATGTCAGTGCCTAATCAACTGCCAGAATTATTTAAGAAAAACAGACCATTTGCAAAGTTTTCTTTAGGCAAGTTCACTTAAAATCACTTTAAAAACCTGATACTATACAGATATTGAAAGCCGTAAAATTCTATAAAACCCAAAATTATTGATTTATTCACTAACAACAGAAGGTAGTGTAAGGAATATTCTCTTGTTCCACTAGAAACCATATCATTAGGCTGCAGTAGTATGAGGAAAAGAAAGTTTAACATGAACTAATTTCTTAATTGGTTGTCTGACATTATAGGCAAGTATAACACAGCAGCAGGGAACAGCAACAGCACATACACCTCCAGGACTAACATCTGGAGTACATTAGCAAAGCTGATCTTGCTCTGAACTGGCCAGAAGATAGCGCTTGAAGACTGCATACTAAACATAAATCTTGAAAAGTGGGAGTTAACTTACAAACAAATTTCCTCCCATATTCAATTCCTCTCTAGGAGCACAAATACTAGGGTAGCCATGGAATTATTTTAAGACCAAAGTAAAGAATGGAGATGTTCATATTCAGTAAATATTTAAAAACCCAAAAGAAATTATTGTGATTACAAGTTTACCCTCCCCCCCACATTCTACATTTTTTAACCAGAGATTCTTAGCAAGTTAGGTATGAATTTCCACAAATTAAGGGTGTCATATTGCAGGAACAGGTTATCTGCAGCATGCATAAACATTACTGACACACACTTTTTAAAAAATGTATCACATCTTTGATGGCACAGAAATATTTAATTCCAAAACACAGGATCTATGTAGATCATATTTGTTACTTTATATTTAATGAAAGAAATATGGAAAAATAAATATTTACATTTAAATTCACTACATTCTCCGCAAATACCCAACCACACTAACAGAAAGAAAATGTACATATAAAAAGGCTTTAATTACAACTGTAAAACCACAAAAGGATCAAATAAAGCAGAATTTGTAACAGGAGATTTTTATATTCATTACTCCATGATTTTTAAGTCACTTTAAAATATTTTCCTATACTCTTTGAATATAATATGCATTAAAATATGTGTTTTACATCACATATTTACTGTGATAAAATATGAATATTAGAATGGATATGTTTGACACTTGCACACACTTCATCTGTGCTCAGCATCTCTTAAAATCAGATCCTTGCATACAAAGCAATTGTATGTCTTATGAGGACATCTACTACACATATGCATAAACGTACTGTATAGTAAAGTAATTATGAATATATTCTTGTGTGCATGCTGCTATAATTACAACTAGAATTCTCTCTCTCAGCTATATACACATTAAATGTGTATACACATTTACGTACAGTACACAATATGGTTTATGTACATATACTGTATATTCAGCATGCTACTATGTGTGACTGCACTGAAGATCTATAGGCAATATACTTAAAGTAGTTTTGCTGTAGTTTATAAACAGGTCAACCATTTAAACCCTTTAAACAATTAATTATATTCTAAAACTTATTTGTGAAACTAAGCAACAGCAAATGTATGTTCAGTAAAATTCTCTGTACCTTCACTTTATTTGTTTTTTTCCCCCCTTTATAACAATGAGATTTTGTTTTGAGCCATTTTTAAATGTGGCCTTATTGCTGCATCAAATCTGTATCTGGCATATCCCGCAAGTAAAATTCAACTACAATTTTTCAAAAGGATTTCAGAAGGGCTATTGACTGAAGTTTGTTTCTATTGAGGAATATTATTTCTCCTTGGATTGAAAAAGCAACTTCTAATGAGACATCTGAAGAATTACAAATTTCCTTTAAAAGCTGAAGTGCCAGTCAATATTGAAACAGACTACTTTAGCTGTGGTGCGCATATGTGTGACATTTAAGAGGACTCTGCACATGTGTAACTAGGTGAATATAGTTACTGTATTTTCTCATCCTTTATGTCTCTTATAGTGAGCTTTCTCACAGGCCACAAGTGTGAGGGTATACTGATCTATAGCCTCCGGACTCTCTGAAGGGAGGCAGACTTCCTTACCACCCTTAAACACCTTTGAACATTTTTTCCTGTGCACAGCGGGCCCTTGTCCTGTCCTACAGCCCGACCACCCACTGTTGCTTGTTGACCAAACATGCAGTGCCTGGAGCCTGCACTGACACAACCAGGATAGGATTCCTTTCAAGCACGCTACATAGAAGAATTTCAATTTGTTGAGACAAGAAATTAAGAGAGTACTACAAATTCCCTTAAAATTACCCTGTATCAAGAGATAAATTACTGTTTTGTTTGCTTTCAATACTCTCTCATATATATTTAGAAGTATGACAGATTTCAGATGGTCAGTAAGTAAAACATTAAAAAAAATCCATTCAAACAAAACAGAAAAAAACCTAGCATTTACTAGATTAGTTCTCATGCATTACAACTATTGATATTTCTGAAAAATGTTTGAAAACAAATTGTGCTGGAAGGTTTTGCATTTAAGATAGGAATTCTTATACAGGAAGAAAAATAGAGATTTGGAATAACAAATAAGAACTTGACAAATATTTTTCACTTTTTGTAGTTGACAATACTGGAGCAAGCCAAACCAAAACCTGGCAATTAGGCTTGTTATTTGTAATTACATGATGGGCAATCTTGTATCTTAGTCCCAAGGACTCAAAATAATTGAATTCAAAACTCAGTACCTAGAGTTAGGCACTTACATAAAACTGACTGTTTTTACTGGTCTATTCCAGTGCATTCTTGACAGTCAGCTACTTTTATTTAGGCACCTCTATAAGGATATAGTAGACTAATTTTAGCAGTGGGGAAAATTTTGACAACTGAAGCCAATGGGACTTTTACCATTCATTTGAATGGGGCCAGGATTTCACCCCAGTTTGTAAATGTTGGCCTTGATTGAATTATATTTTTTTTTATTGTCACATCTTTACTGCAACATAGGTTTAACAATTTAAAAACAGACATACAATAAAAAAGTCCAATGTCAAGCTCAGTAGTGATTAATACTTTAATTTCTTAATTAATAACTCATTAAGAGTTTTGCTGGACATTCACTGTCAAAAGACTATTTCTGTGACTGACAGGGGATGTGGTTTAGACATGAAATGGCTCCCAGCTGCAAGAAGTTTTCTTCCAGATGTACAGTAAGTGAAGGCAATAGAAGAGAACCAGCTGCTAGGATAACAAATTGAAAAGGCCCTTTTGACACAAGTCTTGCTGGCTTGTCTGCTCTAACAAAGATAGATCATTCATCGCAAGGTGAATAGAATCCTAGTATGGTACAGAAGAAAGAGCAAAGTGATCTAAGCATCTGCCTCCTTACTTCACACTATGTACAGCTGCTGTTATTCTGGCATCAAAAGAAAACATATATCCTTAAGACAGTACCTACAGTTGAGCACCATACTAAAAATGCAGCCAAAATTATACCATTTTAGCATAAAAAAATTGGCTAAATGTGATACATTTTTCTGTTTCAAAACTGATGTGTTTACTTTGTTAAAAAAGTAACACAATGTACACAGGTTATACATACCAACACATGCCACATAATGCATCGGGCAATTCACACTTTAATGGTGTTAGGATTTACATAAGTCTATTTTAAAGGTTTGAAAAAGGATTATATCCTTGCTCTGACTCAGAACATCTTTCATGTGAAGCTATGATATTAGCTACAGTCACTTAAAATAACAACATTAAGTTCCTTCCTTGTTTTAGCTCACAGGATCACAAGACCCACATAGCCAAAAGCAAAGCTCCAGCAATAACTATCAGACACTTAGAAAATATTCTTACTCTCTAAAGTTTCTTTCCCACATATTCACTTTAGAAATCTCAATACTCACTTTATTTTGGCACTGCTCCTGAGCAAATTTTAAACTAAAGCTTATTTATTTGCATTTATTTGCCTGTCACTTTACTTCATTATGTCCCTTATATTTCCCGAACTACAAGTCTGACTACAAGAAGTCTACAAAAGTAATGAAAAACCAAAGGAATGTGCTAAAATGATAAATAAAAGGCCAAATACATTTAAATAAATATTGTTTTAGCTGTGGGAATAATGAAGGTGACTAAGCATCAGGTTGGAAAATATCTAGGCTCTTCCCAAATCACAGGAGGATCAATTCAGAGTATCAAGCCCTAAGTGAAACACTTAGTGCTGGTCTGCACATCCTAAACTCATAACTCCGGTCATCTGAAGAAGCGGCCTGTGCCCCTGAAAGCTCATGATACCATCTACATGTTTTGTTAGTCTATAAAGTGCTACCAGACCTTTTGTTGTTTTTTAAGTTTATCCTGTACAGACTAACTCAGCTATCCCCTGAAGCTTCTATACTCTTTACTGTTCAGGTACCTTTTGGTAGATATGCAAGCAGTATATACTTTGAGCAGACATTAACATTTCACAGTGCTTTTAACAAGGCAGGCTTTACATTCAAATAGCAATTAAAAGACTCCCACAATTCTATGTCTATGCTGGAAAATCTTCCTTGGGAAGGATGAGCCTATGGACTAAGTGACGGGAAAGATTTTGGCTCTAGCCACAATGAGTCTTTCGACAAATGGCTGGCCTAATGCAGTGCTGCAAGAGTATTTATTTAGATTTAGAAAAGGGCTCCATTCAATCTCTGGGCAATTATTCCATAAACATAAAATTTAAAAAACAACAACAAATATAAAGGATTTCTCATCCTACCTTGAAAGAGAAAGAGACAGACGAACAGAACAAGAACTTTTCACTAGCAAATATAATGAAGATAAGAAGTTCAAGTCTGTCAGAGGAACAAATGACTATACAAGCAGATAAAGAACTTGATGGGCAACTGGGATAAAATTTCCTAATGAACTGTTTCAAGCTGCGCTAGCATGCTCTACACTGTGCTGTGTCAGAATTCTAACACAGTCTAGTTACCAGTAACAATTATAGAATGCAACTTGTCCAACAGTGTCCAACTAAACAGATTTTTTCCTGATGAAGGTACTGTTATAAATCCACCATTCTCATTTGGAATACAAAAACAATATTTAAATATCTAATTAAACTACAGCATACAATAAAAAGTCAACTACATTAGCATCTTTACTGTCTTCTTTCTCCAGGTGCCTACTAGAGCCTTTGAGATTCTGTTAGTTGACAACTGGGTAGACTGTCAGGAGAACTCTACGGAAAGCTAAAATAATACATGCATGGTGGGGAAGTTTACTTAATCCTTGCGTATACTGCAGATTTGTCCTGATTACAGCCACCGGTTGTCTGGCTGGTGTAGCTGCTCTACTGAATTCCATAGTGCAGACAGGCAAATCCAGCATTTACACATAAAGAGTTCTTATAGCAATTGACACTGTCCACACTACAGATTTTTTTTCTGGTTCAGATATATTGGTTGTTGAGCAACAATAATTGAAATAGGGAAAATCCCCATTGTGGACAGACAGGTCTTAAACTGACATGTCAATCACCTCTCATGGATATGGGGCATTTAGCAAATAATAGTATTAAGCTATTTCCCCCACATTCCCCACAACCTCCCCTCCACCCTGCCCCCCGCCCCCACAAAATAAACCCTCAACCATCTTTGATGATCACCTTTAAAAATCCTGTTTGGGGATGTCAACGGGGGGCTAACCAAAGGCTTTCCTGGCAGGAAAAGCAAAGGCTTTGGTCTAATTTTGGATCTGTCACAGGAATTTAAGAGATGAATTAGACTTGTATTAAGGCAATAGAAAATTTTTCATGCGCAACAATCCAGAGCACTCCTCTTGTTTGAAACAGATACAGTTTAGCTTCAAAATGCTTGTGATACATCATACACACACTGTCTCCCTCCTACTGGCATTTGAGATATCTTTACTGAAGTTTTAACACCATCAGACCTGGTTAAATTTAAATATATGAATCAAATTTGTGTTGTATAATCAGTCAGTGGAAGAATAGTCTGGAATATCCAATGATTAATGTTGGTGTTCTTAAAGTGCAGTGGTAATCTTTAGCTTTGTATCCCCATGTTTATAATATGAAGAGCACCATCTGTTAGGATAAGTGCATGCTATGCCTGTTAAAAATTGAAACCTTGAGAAAGATCTTATACAGCATTCAAGAAAGTATCAACTTTGTGACTAGTGTCTGCTGCCAAATACTTGATATACAATTTAATTTTTCTTGGAAAGGAGGCTTTTAATAAAAAAAGGCAGTCTGAAAATCTGTTAGCAACTTCACTTGGGGAATGGTCTCTAAATACAGTATAAATATAAATAACTCCTTATTTTTATTTCTATAAATAAATTTGATTTCTCTGTTTTCTACATAAACAATTTCATATCTAGAATGGAAAGACATATTGCTTTCTTGAAAGACATCCATTTATTACACTGCCTTTTAATATACTTTACATCTCCAATCACACTCATTTAAGCTCATTTAATATATGTATCTATGTATGTATTGCTTGTTCCATACATTTATAAACATATGTGCTCTGCAGACTAGGTTGCATAAATTCCCCATTTAGTTCCCAGAAAGCTGCTAACACAATAAAGTGCTTAATATTAACATTGGGATGAGATCAATTGCTTCAAGTCCCACACATTATCAATTCAGATAATATGGAATAAGCAGAAGCATTAGACACAGGCTGAGATTTTTGAAACAGGCTAGGAAATTTGACAAACATCTTCTATTAATTTTAACGAACACATCTCAGTTTTCTAGACTAGTGTTCCTTAATTTTTTTGACACCAGGGACTTGCTTGCTACCTTCCTAAACTGTGTCAGGGAAAGCTCAGGGACCCATGCAAGTCCACAGACTCATAATTAAGAAACAATGTTCTGGACAAGTTTAGGAAAAAAAGTCTCAACCTCATATCTTCCTCTTTTATTTCTCTGGATAAGAAGCTAAGGAATGGTTGCTTTCAATAAGCTTTCAGATGAAATAAGAAAGCAATAGCCTACGACTATATTTTTATGTGGATCTTATTACTTTCATTTATTTTTTACACCTAAATTGGTGAATTCCTAAATGAAACTCTCTCCAACTACCACTGTTGTTATATGGCATATAGCAGCATCTGCTAGCATAGACTGAAGCTAAAGGCATATGTTGTACATGCCCTACTTAGATTTCATGAATTCGTTGTTCTATTATCTTCAAGTACCTTAAGTACCTGCGAACCCTATATACCAGTTCTGTGAAACACTTCCACAGTTCAATGGAATTGTGGTTCCAAGAAAGGGTATGTCTAGACTGCATCCCTCTTTCAACAAAGGGATGTAAATTAGACACTTAGAAATTGCAAATGAAGCTGGGATTTGAATTTCCCACACTTCATTTGCATAACTGCATCATGGCACTCTTTCAAAAAAGCGCCATGATGCAGTTATGCAAATGAAGCACGGGAAAGTCAAATCCCGACTTCATTTGTAATTTCTAAGTGTCTTATTTACATCCCTCTGTCGAAAGAGGGATGTAGTCTAGACACATCCCATAAAGAAACCCTTATCTGGTTTGAGATGCACTTGGAGTAACATTAACATGAGAGTTAGAGAGTTATCTTTCTTCCCAGAAAAACAGATTCTCATACACTTACCTCAAGTAGCATCTTATGCTTTAAGTGAAAAAGATGTTCTTCAATATGTTTGATGGATCCATATGGCTATATGGGATACTAAAATTTGGCCAGTTAGTTAATTTTCAAAGTCATATACAGTACCATTTTCTTTGTCTTCACATCCTACAATACCAATCTTACAAACACTTTTTGGGTGGAAAGGATATTATTATAACAGACCATGTTAACTGGAAGTTGTGGTGATGTGACACCCGGAAGCTTCCAGCAGTAACACCAGTGAAAATGAAGACCACTGAATAGTGATGAATCTGTTGGTAAAACTGAGTAAGTGCGATATTTGGACACTGTGGCAGGTTGTAGCCACAGCTTGTCAATCTATAAAATAAGCTTCAAAAATATATGTGCATGAAGAACAAGAACACACTACGTCATCTAATACTTCATATCAAGTGATGCAAATACAATATTCCACAATGCTCCAGTCTCCTATATATCCATGTATTACTGGCATTTATTCTGATAGGGGATATCTGTATTCACCAATTAAAAACCAATATGAATTAAACCCAACATGGAAAAATATTTTGAGGGTAGGACTGAACCTTAGCTGATTAGATGAAGCCTAATACAGGGTCTCCCCGCTATAAGTAGCCCTGGTATACATCTGTTTCTCACTGAAGTCCTCCCATTCCCTGCTCTTAAGTCACGCAAAAAAAAAAAAAAAAAAAAAAAATCCACAAATGAAGTCAGCCGCAGGAAAAAAATTCTCCACTTTAAGTTGTTTTGCTGTAAATCCAAGTTTTTGAAACTTCTCTTGAACTTATAGCGAAGATGGCCTGTAATATTTTCACTATTTAATGCCATTAAAGTAAAAAGTTGTTGTTGTTTTAATTAATTCTAACCTTTGGGTTTTTTGTTTTAGTACGGGTTGGACCTCCCTGGGGACCTGACTAGTCCCAGATGAAGGATTTATCAGACCAAGGGAGGTCATTTCTGGACCCCTACTTCTGGCCACGCCCTCTGCCCTGCTGCTCTACTGGGCTTCTAGGCTCCCTCCTGACCTGCCCTCCCACCTGCTGCAGCCCAGTTGAGCCACACGCCGGCTCCCAGCCACCTCTATATGCCAGCTGAGCCATGTGTTCCCTCTCCTCTCCCTGCATTGCGCCAGGCTCCCGACCCCCCAACCGCAGTACACCAGGACTCTCTGATTCTGGAATATCCATGGTCTGGACCAGAGAGTTCCGGTTTATAGAGGTGCAACTTTTACCTATAATAAGATTGAAGTAGGAAAATGGCACGCAAATTAATATTTAAATCAATCTCAATTTAAGTAAAACTGGTAAAACAGAGTGGAAAGCAAAATATTTCACATACAACACAGCTTGTCAAATAAAACATGAGAAATTATGTCAAACTCATAAGTGTCACACCAAAGACTTACTATAAACTGGGAAAAAAAACATGCTTGCCTTTTAGCTCTTTGACATAGCTCTCTTTGCAGTTGTGCATGAGTTGAAGAATCCATTTGTGCTGGGCACCAATACACTGCCAGGCAGGGTCTCCAGAAGCATGCAGGTCAGAAAGGTATCTGCAAAAGCAAATTTGCAGCTCAGACTTGACACACTGAAAACTTAAAAGTATAGCAAAAAGATTAATAAAAAAGTATCTTTTCTGTACTTGTTCGGGGGTGGGGAATTAAAGATCCAGTAAAATTTTAAATGAGAGATATTTACACAGCAAATCAGAACAAGTTTTGCTTGTTCCCTTCCTAATTTAGTGAAGGCAAAGACTTACCTGACCCCCCCTCCCAAAAAAAAAACCCTAAAACAGAAACAGAACATTAATAGATAGCCTGTTATTCCTCCAATACCTGAAACCAAGTTCTTTCTTTATCTGTTAAGACCTTAGCTCAATGCTCTGTGTTTGTTGACATCATAAGTATCTAATCTACTATATTTTTCTAATCTAGTTATATTCTGATCGTATCATCTTTTTAATCCTGAATGGGACTATAACAGATGAGTAAAGCAGGAACAATTATTTGGGGATGGAGGGTTGGGATGAGAGAGAGAAAATGGATGACTTGTGTGACAGGCTAGAGGAGGTTCCTTGAAAATATGGCCTTAAATTTCTAGGAAAGGGGGTAGGAGAAGCACATCACCAGGTATGTAGAAAAAATCCCAACTCCTATTCAAAATCATCTGTATTTGCAAAAATAGAGACGTAGAAGTTTATGTCCAGCATATCTAAAACCGAAGTATATAGGCCTTTGAATGTATGTGACAACAATAACTGAATAACTTTGCCTTCAAAGTGCTTCAATTAAAAGTGCTTAAGTATTAGAAAATCTACTGTTTTGTATACTACAAAGTTTCTTGCACTACATAAACAAAGAATGAATATAGCAATGCAAGATACCCAGGATGAAATACACTGACTTAAAATACTGACCAGTACTTAGAAGTGCATAACCCTTTCACAAAAGCTAGATTATTACATCTGAGACATGCTAATTGATATGATTGCAATATTCCAACTCTTAAGAATTGTCTATGGTACTTGAGACATATAGAACAACTTGTTTTTGTTAAAGGATGCTCATTTAGACAGACGACATTCTTTAAAAATGAATAGTTGTGGAAGATTTATAAATCACAAGCTCAACCCCATCAGTTTTTGTAAGGACTTGAATCTGCATTTGACTCAATTAAGGAAACATTTCCACTTTAAAAAAACCTTTTTCCTGGCTTTGGGAAAGATATTTAATGAACACGACAAAAGACTTCCCATGCACTAATACACCCATATTACTATAGTTACACCTATGTAAACCAGTAGGCTGCGTCTATACTGGCATGATTTTGCGCAAATACTTTTAACAGAAAAGTTTTTCCATTAAAAGTATTTGCGCAAGAGAGCATCTATACCGGCATGTGCCTTTGCGCAAAAGATTTGCTTTTGCGTAAAAGCATCCGTGCCAGTGTAGATGTTCTCTTGCGCAAGAAAGCTCCGATGGCCATTTTAACCATCGGGCTTTCTTGCGCAAGAAATTAACGTTGCTGTCTACACTGGCCTCTTGCGCAAAAATACTTGCGCAAGAGGGCTTATCCCTGAGCGGGAGCGTCAAAGTATTTGCACAAGAACCACTGATTTTGTACATTACAATGTCAATGTTCTTGCGTAAATACTCGCAGCCAGTGTAGACAGGTGGCAAGATTTTACGCAAAAGCAGTCGCTTTTGTGCAAAATCTTGCCAAGGTAGACACAGCCGTAAAGTAAACAAAATGTACTGTGAAGCAGGACTTGAACTGGTGTGGCTTCTGCGAGTAACACCTCAAATTAACCAGGACTAAACTAAGCCCCATTTTGTAACTACAATTAGTGTAGACATATTGGTGTAAGTTTCTTTAATTTAGGCAGGATCATTCCTAAGGATCCAACACTTCTGCCACTTCAGTGAGGGCATGAAAAGCTCCTATACATTTCTGCATCTTCCCAAGTAGCACTTAAAAAAGGGAGTAACATGATTTTCCTTTTTCTAAGGAAAGACTTTTTAAAAACTTTTAAGAACATTTTATATATCATTTTTAAAAAAGGAACAAACATCTTTGCTCCTTGAATCTTCACTTTAATTCCCTGAAATAGCAATTACATACAATTAATATAACTCCCAAAAAGTGTTTGTACAATTCACACATAAGAAGAATGGTCACTGTAAGGAAGAACTTAAAATTTATTGATCCAAATTTGCAATGTACTTAAACTAATGCCTAACTTCGAGCACGAGTAGTTCTATTGATTTCAACAGGTCATATGATTAAAGTTAGACACTTAATTTTTCTTAATTGGAGCCTAAGACGCCAATCATGCAATTTATTCTGTGCACACAGAGCAATCTGGGTGTCAGTGCATATCCTGGGGTTTTGAGATTGTCTGAAGAAGTGGCTGATGTGGATTCTGCCCTATGTGACAGGGGGCCCACGTCAAGAATGAAGCTGGAGGGTATGTATACTACAGCTCATGGCAGCAAGTCTTCTGGGTGGGGCTGAGAGACTTGAGCTATTGCTACTGCACTAGAAATAGCTATGTAGACAGTGTTTTGAAGCTGGAGCTTGGGCTGGAAGCTCGGGCTCTGAAGCCTACCATATACCTAACACTTCAGAGTCTGAGTTCCAACCTCAATGCCACAATGTCACCACAGCTGTTTTTAGCATGATAGTATGAGCTCAGGTCTCAACCTTGCTTCTACAGGCTGTATAACTATAGCCCTTGCATCTAGAGGCCAGTGGATTTAAAGCAGCGGTTCCCATTCACCAGTGTGAGGACTGGCACCAGGCTGCAGCAGCTCTGGGGTTGGGTCTAGAGTACACCACCCAGTGCCTCTCCACCCACCACAGCTGTTGGGAGAGGTTTGTCCTGCCCCGCCTCTCAGCCAATCAGCACTGGGCCTGGGCAGGCTCTCCTTCTGGCCATGGAAGAGTGGTTTGCTGCACAGCAGGAGGGCCACGTGAAGCCCAGCATGGCAGCCTTACAGCAGCTGCGACCCAAGCAGCAGTGTTTAGCTAGCGGCTGGGAGACAGCACAGGGCTAGGTGAGGGGGGGCAGGGCAGGCACTGGGGGGGTCAAGGGACATGGCTAGTGCTGAGGAGCTCTGGGGGCTAGGGGACTCTAAGAAGCAGGGGGCCGGCACTGGAGAGGTTCTGGAGGGCAGGGCTAGCACTCAGGAGCTCTAAGAGGTGGGGGGGCTGACACTGAGGGGACAATGGGGCATCCAGGGTGGGGAGCTGGGGGCAGGGATAATATTGGGGACTGAAAGCTGGCACTGGGGGAGTCTCGGGGGGTGGGGGGTTAGATGCAGTGGGGCTCTGGAAACAGGAGGCTGGCATTGGGGGGTTTGGTGGGGAGGGCTCTAATGGGCAGGGGCTAGAACTGAAGGCTCTGAGGGTGGGAGGCTGACACTGGTGGGTTGGGTGCAAGGGACTCTGGGGTCAGTGGCTGACGGTAGTGGAGGGGTGGGGTTCTAGGGGTTAGGGCTGGCAGTGGGGGATTTAGGTGGTCGGCGCGTACCCCAGTCCCGGCCCCCAGAGCTGCTGTGAACAGCTGGTCTTCAGTTACAGCAGCCGCCCGCCACATGGCAACCATAGGAGATGAAGCAGGCTTGCTGTGTAGATGTGTACACTGTTATTTCAAAATAACATCAGCTATTTTGAAATAAGCGTGCAATGTAGACAGAGCCTAAGAGATTACCCAAAATAGGGCGACACTGGCAAAAGGCTGCTAGTGTGGGGAGTTCAAAAACACTTTAATACTAGCATGCGTTATCTCTCTGGGAATGCAGTTGTAAGAAAAATGTCACTGATCCTGGGTATTGCTATGCAAATTAATCTATCTGCTCATGTTCTAAATAATATTATCACTTGTTCATATTAAAAGGAGTAAGAGCCAAAAAGATAATCTGAAGAATAAAACCTTTTGACTAGAAATTCAAATTAACACTTTTTTAGCATTTCTAAATCCAAGACATTCATGCTAAATCAAGATGGATTATTATTAATGAATATGCAATCCATTTTGAAATCTGTATTCTCAGTGATTACTTCAGATGAGACCCATAGTGTGATAGTTTTTACTAGAACCTTGATGTAAATACAAGTTTTTTCAAAGCTTTTTAATAATCAATGAATGAATGATAATTGGGATTAAATTCTTCATTCGGGAGGAGTGTCATTTATTGCACAATACAATTTATTATTGTCTTTATTTCCATAGTCCTTGAATTGAAAATGATAATCTCAGAACAAAAATCAGATTAAAATGTATTCTCTGGGAAATGCACAGACATGCCTCTGACATACCATATATCTGACAAAGATATTAGGTAAAGGATCACCTTATATAACGTTTTTGATCATGTAATGTTGATGGAGTCTCAAGCAATTTATCCAGAAGAAGATCTCTTAGGGCTCCAATTCGTGTTTCAACTTCAGCATAATCTATGAAAAAGGGAATGCAGAATTCCAATATACATGTCTTTGCTTGAAGTGTTATACTGAAAATTTCAATATTTTCTCAGTAAAATCTCACAGATTTAGGATAAAACTAATGAATTTGAACAAGTTTTTAATTTAACCATTTCTGACAAGATTAATCTTCAAATACCACCAAATTACTATGTTTTTCCTAGGAGGTTTACATTTAAAAATGGCTTTGTTAGCTCTGTGTTCAGTAGTCTAGGCCGCATTATTTTCCCTACACATAGGAGTCAAAATCTATTGTCTTTTTACATATGCGGCCATGGCCCCTGCTTATTACCATAAATAATATTTCCTTAACTTCATTGTGTGTTCATTTTGGATTAGTTTTGTTTTTGCAATATCACTAATTTCACCAGATGGATGGCAATGTTCTCTGTTCATTTTCTTCTCAAATGGATTTTTAAAAAATAATTAAAAAAATACTATAAAAGATTTTTATGCAGAATTAGAACTTTGTTCTTAATAAGTTTCTAGACTCAGTAATTTTGAATTGGATATACCAAAAATCAAGCAAGGTATATGTACTCTTTACTGTAATTTACATCTGAAAGAGTTCTTTTAACAACAATTTTATAAAAATACAAACCTTAGCTTTGAAGTTTTTTTTCACAAATACACCAAGTGAGGGACACTCTAAGCTGTATCCTGTAGTTACTGAAACCTGTTTTATGTCTAGTAATACTAAGCCTTTAAAAAAATTGGCTGCAAGCTCCTATTATATATACTACAAAGTAATATGTATCTCTCAGATGGAAAACTTGCCAGAAATATTGTTTAAAGTAATTGTTCCAAATTCTAAAGAGGGCTCTGTATAAACAGAAGCTGAAGCCCACATAAGGCTTCTCACGGTGCTACATGTTCTTTATCTTTCCTGTTAAAAAACAGCAGTGAATCAAAGTAACTGAACCCAAATCTTACATTTTTTGAACACTTGAACTTCAGTCTTCCCAAACAATGACTTGGCTTTTTCATAGTCATTAATGACCACATCGTAATCACCCTTTAAAATAAAGGCACATTGGAGATTTGTCACAATAAAAAGATACTGTGGAATTATTATTATAGGAAAAAAATCATTTGTACTTATTTTTTAAAAGCACTATACCTTTTGGATATTCCTTTCAATATTAAGAGGAAGGTTGAAAAGAAATTTAAAACGTTGAAGGACATTGAGTGCATTTCTTGTTGAATCTGCCTTATCTTTGCGACCCAACACTTCTTGGAATAAAGTATCTGCAGTGTTACTTGCCCCTATTTCAAAGGAGAGAGGGGAAAAAAAGAAAAGAAATGAAGTGGTCACTGCAGAATAAAATCACTCTATATTTCTCAGTAGATAATCTTGTTTTTCAAAGATTACTGTATGTTAATTATAAAGTAGTGAATAATTACTGTTGATTCTATAAACTCAGATTAATACTTCAATGATTTCTGTTCAGCTATATTAAGCATACATCACAATTTACTGAAACACTATTTCAGTGCTGATCACTTAGCCTTTTTATGCGGTGAGCCTTCCATACAATTAAAAACAACCACATTTTCCAAGGTCAAGTGCTTAGCTTCACTGTGGTGATTTTATAGTTTGTTTTGGCCATCAAGCTCAATTTTACAGTTAATCTATGCCTTTTAAACTATTTGATCATCAGAGACTGTGGTTTTTTAGAACAGAATATAATGAAACCTAGCTGATTCCTAGCTGCAAGAGTTGGTTTGGGGGGCGGGAAGTGTATTTCTTTTTTCTGTACATCTATATAAAGCAAGGTTTTTTTTAAATCCATTAAGATCTTTTTTCCCCCCAATGGATATCCTTAGATCTTTAGCATTAAAATGCTTATTCTAAAAAAATAAACTATACAATAATTAGAGACACACATAAGTAATTATCAGAACTTACTATTGGAACACCAGCATATAAGGATTGCAGTCAACAGTAAAATTCTCATTGCCTTCACTGGATGCAAAATCAGGTCTTATATTAACAAATTTTGTATGAATAATAATTCCTATATTAATCTTTTAACATTTACTTTTTTTTAATCTAACCACATTCTAAAGAGAATAAAATTATTTTCCCTAGACTACAAAGTCTTGTAATATTTTGTACTAAAAATGTTTTTCATAATTATTTGGCTCAGAATAATAACATTTCCATTGCAATAAGGAATATCAGTAAGGGATATAAAATAGTTACATCTTTCAACTGGACATTTTTAATTAGGCAAACAAATGAAAAAAGAGAGAAAAGAACTGTTTTAGCTTTTTAGATCGCTGCTTGTAAAAAGTGTCTACATTATCTGGTCTAGTGACTATACTTTAAGCAAAGATGAAAAAATTACATCAGTCTCGCTGGGTGGCTTGCATGCCATTTTCTCTAGTCAACACTGTGGGTGGCCTGCTCATGTTAAAAGTAGTCTTTGTAAAATAATTGTTAAATCTAAATAATGTTTAATCTGTTGAAATTTTGAAGCTCTGACATAAAAATCTTTGTTCTATCAGGAGAACCATTTCTGCTAAATGTGATTTAAGGCAAAATAGTTTAATTCATTAAGAAAAACCCACCAACATATTATGTAACTGCACTCCAATACAGATTGTGAATAAAAGTATGATATTTTTTTCAAATGCCTGTTTTAATATATTTTCTAAAATATAAATAGAATCACTGTTTTATATTAAATCACAACTTGCTTATATATTCATTTAATAGTTACACAAGTCATTTATTTTCTGGTAATTATATTTATGAGCATAAGGTATTTTCCCTTTACACAAAAGAAACCTTCTGTAAAAGTGACTAACAACTGCAAAATTGCACAAGGATATTTGCCTTTAGTTTAAAAGAATCCATAACTCAATTCCTTGAAGAAATAATATGCTTTATTATTTCTCAGTACCATTTTAATACATTTACATCTGTTTTCTACAGATTATTCTTAATTAAATTTTGAGAAATATCAAATCAAATTAGTAAAATGTTAAATTCTATAGCCTATACAAGAAAATGTTTTTCTTTATAGTTACACAACTGTACCTGATGCAAAATCCAGTGCTTCAGACTCCAGATATTCCTAACCATTAAAAACACTGGCATTTTCCAGACTGCTAGGCAGATGCATATTTAAAAGGAGTTAGTATAAATGTATATTTTTTTCTCCAAAAGGGTAAGCTTCAAACAGCCCTCAAATCTTGACCTCTGCGTAAAGACCTATGCCTACAATGCTAAAGTCAATGGGACTTTTGTCACTGTCCTCCTCAATGGGCACAAGAATCAGGCCTGAAGAAATATACTTTTAAAAGTTATATCAGACATCGTGCAAAATAGATCTTACCAAAAGACTACACAACAGTTTTCCTTCTTCGGAAAAAGCATATTGAACAACTGCATCTCAAACATATAGAACAAAACACAGAACAGATTTTGACTCAGTTATCAAGTATATCTTGCACCTTGTTTTGACAAACAAAACCACCACCAAATTTATGGATGTATTTAAATATGGGAGCAAAGGCATTAGATGAATAAATTGTATACTTTGAGTCCATAAGCGATTGTTCCTCTTCCCCCTAATTTGAGCTGGAACACCCAAAAATCAGAGGCTATTTTTGAAAGTCAGGCCGATAAAATCATGGACTATGGGAACACTCCAGAGCAGAATACTTAACAACTAATACAATTTTAAACTGAAAATAGAACAGAATTAGGGTTTTCATCTTAAGTGACATTGCCTAATGTTATTCTCTCTCTTTTTAAAGCCCATGCACTGGCCCATCCAAGTTCCTCTATCATAACTTGCCCAACTTCACAGGGACAGAAAAGCTACAATTCTTTTCACAGCAAAGAAAAAAAAAAACATTCTGAAGTGGCTGGCACAAGCTACTCTAAAAAGTTGACTTGCAAAAGATGGACTACATAACTTGTATACAGATTTCATCTTCCACTTGCTAGAAAAAGATCACAGAGTCTATTGTAAATCTGAAGTCTCTCACAAGCAGTCTTTGAGAGAGTACACAAATGGCTCTAAATGTAGCATGCTTTTGTTTGGTTCTTTTATACTTTTATATTTTAAAAATGTACTTTGGTCAAAATAAAATAGTTCGCACTGACTTTACATGTGGCTTGGTATGAAGAATATGGCATTGTGTGTTAGGTCTAAAACTTTGGCACATATTAGGGATGTTAGAAATTGTTTATTTTAGTAGTCATGTAGCCACAACAATTCTTAGCAGTTACAGGGTTACTAAAATGTTCCCCACTGCCAGGGACGTAGCCAGCAGCCAGTTCGCTCCCTGTCTCACTCCCGGCGAGACCTCTGCCACCCCGTGCTGCTGCCTCTGTACCAGAGGCAGCAGCGTGCAATGGCAGGCGAGAGCTGGTCCACAAGGGGAGCTGGATTATAAATCCGCTTTGCTCATGGGAAGCCCCCCCCCCCAGACAGGGACTGCAGGCAGGAACCAGTTTTTAAACTGGCTCCCGGCACTGACCAACTCCTACCTGCCGCCCCTCAGTGCTGCCTCTGATAGAGGCAGCAACATGGGGTAGCAAGTGGCTCTCTTGCGTATTCGTCATTTAAAACTTGGACTAGAAGGCTGGAACTGAGCCAGCCTGTCAGTCCTAGTTTTAAATGCAGAGCATGCAGGGGGTGGAGGGTTGTTGCAGTTAACCAGGACAGTTAACCAACAAGCAATCACTAATTGGTTAAACGGTTAGATGGCTAGCCGCTAACATCCCTTGCACATATATGTTTTTTCTATGTGTATCATTTTTCCTATGTAAAAAAAAAAGATGTATGGACACAAACTATTCAGATAGCAAACTGAAAATACCAGGTTTTTCATAGCCATACAACCCCCCCCCCCCCCCCAAAAAAAAAACACCTACATGCAAAACTGCATAGATAACTGTATACATCCATGGTCACCAACCGGTAGATCGCGATCTACCAGTCGATCGTAGGGGCTCTATGAGTTGATCTTTAGCTCCTTCTGGGCTGAGCGGCGGTGCAACTGGGCTGGAGAAAAGAGGAGCGGCTGCCCGGCCAGCTGGCCCTGGTGTTCAGCCCAGGTGCACCACGGTCCACGTGGGCTGGAGCTCAGGGGAAGCTGCCTGGTCAGCTGGCCGCGGCGTTCAGCAGAAGCAGAGGCTATGTCGCGCTCCAGATGATCGGGTGGCTTCTCCTCTGCTCCAGCCCATGTGGAGCGTGGTGCACCTGGGCTGAACAGCACGGCCAGCAGGCTGGGCAGCCACTCCTCTTTTCTCCAGCCCAGCTGCACTGCGGCTCAGCCCAGGGAGGCTGCGTCTTGCTCCAGCTGGGCTCAAGCAAAGAGGAAAGGCTTCCCGGCCAGGAGGAGAGCGGTGCAGCCTCCCCAGGCTGAGCACGGTGCGGCTGGGCAGGAGCAAAGAGGAGCAGCTGCCCGGTCAGCTGGCCATGGTTTCCAGCCCAGGTGCACAACTCTTTACCTGGGCTGACACAGAGGAGAAGCAGCCCAATCAGCTGAAGTACGGTGCACCCTCTGCTGAACTCTGCGGCCAGCTGGCCAGGCAGCTTCCCCTGTCCCACGTGGACCGTGGTGCACCTGGGCTGGAAATCATGGCCATCTGACCAGGCAGCCGCTCCTCTTTCCTCCGTCCTAGATGCACCTGGCTCAGCCCTGGGAGGCTGCGCCTCACTCCAGCTGGGCTGGAGAAAAGAGGAAGGGCTTCCAGGTCAGCAGGAGCATGGCGCAGCCTCCCCAGGCTGAGTGCAGGGCAGCTGGGCTGGAGCAAAGAGGAGGGCTGCCTGGCCAGCTGGTCATGGTGTTCATCCCAAGTGCACTCTTCTTTGCAGAAGAGGGGAGTCGGCCCCAGAGGAGGCTCCCACTGGGGCTTCCCTGTTCTGCGGGGGGAAGGGAGGAGAAGTCCTGGGAGGAGGTGGGTGCAGGGGACTCCCTGCTCCCACTGGCACCATGCCCCCTGCTGCAGAACCCTGCCTCCTGCCCCCACCCCAGAACCCTGTCCCTAGCCCTCACTGCTACCCTGTCCCCTGCCCCAGCACCCACTAATGCCCTTTCCCAGTACCACGTCCCCTGCTCCCACAGCACAGTTGGGGCCACGTTAGCGAGGTGTGGGGGGTTTTGGAGGAAGTTTTTTGTTTGTTTTTGCTTTTCCCTTATGTGGCCCCAACTGACTTTTCTGTGGGTCAGTGACCCCTGACTCAAAAAGGTTCCCTGCCCTTCTCATAAATAAAGACAATGCAGAAAATTTTTGTGTTTGACATAGTCTTTTATTTAAAAACTAGCCAATTAGCCCGTTAAAAGATGAGATTTTCAAGTCTCTCCTCCACTGTTTGTCTTCTCTCCTGAGCCTCCAGTCTCTTGCTCCGTGTCTCTTTCTCTCTCTCTCTCCTCCTCCTCCTGACACCTCCTCTCCTCTCTCTCAGCTCTCCTCCGCTTTCTGCCTCTCTCTCCATCTCTCTAACTCTCTCTCCACTCTCCTCTGTCTCTGTCGGGGATGCACACTTGTCCAGGCCCCGCCCCCTGGAGCGTGTATGCCACTGCCCTGCCTGCCTTCGCCTCCCACCATGGCACTGGGCTGACTTCTGCACCGCACAGCTGGGCCGCTGCGTGGGAGCAAGCAGCACAAACAGCCTCTCTCTCTCTTCTCCTACTGCCTGGCCCTCTCTCTCTCTCAGCTCTCGTCTGCCTCCTGCCTCTCTCTCTTTCTCTTCTTCCCCTCCCGCCTCTCACTCTATGCTTTGCTTCTCCTCCTCCTGCTGTGTTTCTCTCTCTCTCTCTCTCTCGCTGTCCTCCACCTCCTCCGTTCTCCTCTCTGTCTCCCCGCATCCTCTGTGTCTGCTCCACTTTCCTCCTTTTGAATCTGGCACCCCTTCCTGACGTCAGAGATGCACGCTCGTCCAGGCCCCACCCCCTGGCTGTTCCCTCTGGGCAACGCTGTTGCCTCCCGCCATGGCACTCGGCTGACTTCTGCGCCGCTCAGCTGGACCACTGCATGGAAGCAAGCGGCGCAAGTGGCCATTTGGTCCCCGTGCACCCCATGCAGCACCCTTCTGCTACATGGGAAGCACGGACCCGAAACGGCCACTTGTGCCGCTTGCTCCCACGTGGTGGCCCAGCTCAGCGGCGCAGAAGTCAGCCGAGCATCACGGCAGAATGAAGCCTGGCCAACAAACCCCGAATTGGGGCCAAGCCGCCATCTGGCAACAGCATCACAACACTCCTGCACTCCTCCTTCCCCCAGACCCTAGATCTGAGCTTATCATACACTGGAACCTCCTGCCCTGAGCCTCTCACATACCCCAACCCAAATTCCTGCACCGTCACATCCACAAGCCTGTGGCTTGCTTAGTACCACAACCCTCCATCTGACCCCAACACTCCCCAGCCTGGAGCCCTCTCCCTGAGCCGGCATCCCCTTCTCCACCTCTTCCTGCATCCAAATATCCTCCCGGAGCTTGCAACTCTCACAACCTACCCACACCCAAATCCCTCATTCCCACCCTAGAGCCCACATATCCTGTCTCAACCCAGAGAGGGTACAGCTATACTGCAGGTGTTTTTCCCAGGATTCCAGAGATATCCCAGAAAAAACTCTTCTGCATCCAGGGATGCGTTTGTTCTTCCGGGTTTTTTTTTTTTTTTTGTGGAAGAGCAAACATGCTCTTTTGGTAACCCCTATATTCCTCATTCTATGAGGAATAAGAGGGCTGCCAAAAGAAGGGGTTTTTCTGACATTTGGTCCAGTCTAGACAGGCCAACTATTGGAAAAATCTCTTCCCACAGAAGAATTGGAAAAAAAAAAGTGGCAGTGTAGAGTGTAAAAGGGCTGGGGATAGCAAGTGATGGAGAGGAGGAGAATAGAAAGGGCGGGGCTTTAAGGAAGGGGTAGGGTCTTGGGGGGAAGAGTGGGGCAGTAGATCTTTGCTTGTTCTGAGATTTAAAAAGTGATCTTGAGTGTAAAAAGGTTGGAGACCACTGGTATACATGAAATGTGCTATTACAGAGCTTGTGTGGAGTCTCTTTTGAAAAACTCTTCTCTTTCCCTACACACACTATCGATGTATATTCATACACGAAAATATGACCAAAAAAACCCAAACTGCTTTCATGTCACTTTTCTGATATCATACAACACATTCAAGCTCGCAGACACTGAGGCTACGTCTAGACTGCAAGCCTCTTTCGAAAAAGAACGTCTAGTTTTACAACCAGTACTTTCGATAAAGTAACTGCTTTTTCAAAAGAGCACCCAGGCCGTCTGGATGCTCTCTTTTGAAAAAGCACAGTTTGCATTACATAGCGCCTTCTTTCAAAATAGCACTTTCGGAAAAAGGCGTTCTCTCTCGTAAAATGACGTTTGCCGCGGTTGAAAAAACTGCTGCGTTCTTTCAATTTACTTTTGAAAGAATACAGCAGCAGTCTAGATGCAGGGGAAGTTTTTTTTAGAAAAAAGGCCACTTTTTTCGGGGACCCCCACCACCCCGTAGTCTAGACATACTCTGAGTCAGTTATCTGGATGTTGTTCCCTGCTAATTGATACAGAACTAAGGGAAACATCCCTTCGTCTGTGAAAAGTATCACAATGAAACAAAGTAAAATTATCTTGGCAGCAAATATTAGGAACGGTATTTTTGTGATCTGGTGAAACATTTATCAAGCAACAGAAAACTTAAGTTCTCTCCCCCAACTCAATCATATAATATGAACAATACCTTCACAGGAAAGAAGTTATGGCTGACATTTTCAAAAGCACCTAAGTGACTCAGGAGCACTGGTCACAATGTGACCTGAATGACTGAATATCAAATAAAAATGTATTGTAATAAATCAGTATAAACAGTTTCTAATATAGTCCCCTAGTTTTCTTCTCCACTACTTTAATCCTCTGCATTTAATTCCACTAATCATCCTAGATGCTATTTATTTTTCAAAACTTTTTTGTATATACTTTGTAAAACCAAGATTTACCACTTGAGAGGCAGGAAAACAATATTTACCATACAAGTCCCCCCTTCTTCCCCACTGTTAACTATAAATTGGATCCTGTACCTATTGAAGGACATAGCAAAGTTCCCATGGATTTAAATGAATGCAGAATCAGGTCTCAAAAACAGTCACTACGCAAGAATAAATGCCAGGAGAAAATTTACTGTTTTCTACTGTGTAACAAATTCCAAGAAATATATTAAACCTTTTGTAAAGTTTGAAGTTCATAAATAGTTCCTGGTAGGAGGACAAAACTTACTGTTCAGAACATTCTCCAGTTTTTGCGTCATGGATCCTTCTACTTTTTCCGTTCCATCCGCTTCCAGTTTTTGATGGATTGCTAGAATAAAATGTCTAGTTAAAATGCAGACCATTAAATTAAATAGGAATACATTACATCAACGTGATACTTTAAAATAGCTTAGAGTTCTAATTGTTACTTTGACACTGTGACACATTGCATAAATCATTTACTCTGTCCAGGCCTCAGTCCTTCTTCCTCCTTAAGACAATGCTATAAGAGCATTAATTTTGTATAGTATTTTGAAAATATAAATATTACATAAATGCTGTATGTTATGACACTAGAAAGTAAGTTGTAGGTGTAATGCTAACACCACCTCAATGCAAGAGGCTCTCTGATATCTGGTAATGAGTTTCAACTGGTCTGACCAGTTCAGAGTACCCTAATTCATGTGTGTTATCTGAAAAGCAATATCATATTGATCTCAAACGTTTTTGTGTGGTGTATATATAGTAAGTTCCTAAGGGACCATATAAATATAAAGGAAATACGAAACTGAATTGTGTTTACCAGACATAAGAACAGCTATACTGGGTCAGAACAAAGGTCCATCTAGACCAGTATCCTGTCATCTGACAGTGGCCAGTGCCTGGTGCCTCAGAGGGAATGAACAGAATAGGTAATCATCAAGTGATCCATAGTAAAGAACAGAATTGTCAGACATAAATGAACACAGTTTTTTGGGGAAAAGACAACATTGTTTCTGTAAAAGGAAATCATGCCTCATTAATCTACTTCAGAAGCTGCAGGGGGATAGCTGAGTTAGTCTGTACAGGATAAACTTAAAAAATAACAAATGGTCTGGTAGCATTTCATAGACCACGGATGTTGACAGACCAGAGAGTCCTGGATTACAAAGGTTCAAACTGAAGTAGATTAAACTTAAAAAACAACAAATAGTTCGGTAGTCCTTTATAGACTAACAAAACATGTAGATGGTATCATGAGTTTTCGTGGGCACAGCACACTTCTTCTGATGACTGGAGTTTTGGTCCTAAACTCAAAACTCCAGTAATCTGAAGAAGTGGGCTGTGCCCACAAAAGCTCATGATACCATCTACATGATTTGTTAGTCTATAAAGTACTATCTGACCATCTGGGTTTTTTTAAGTTTAATCTACTTCAGTTTGAACCTTTGTAATCCAGGACTCTCTGGTCTGGCAACATCCGCGGTCTACCAGGACCACGGATGTTGCCAGACCAGAGAGTACCAGTGCAGAGGTTACCTGTGGCTGGCAGCCTTCAGAGCCAGTGGGCTGGGGCAGGAAGCTTGGTCAGTGGGCTGGCAGCTAGGAGCAGGGACCCACAGCAGAGTGAGGCCAGTGGCCAGAGAGAAGCAATAGTAGGTGATTTATAGAAAGCTTGTCAGCTATGGTCTCATTTCCAGTGAGAAAAGCAGAATTGACAGAATGAGATTAAAAGAAGAGCAAATGAAGAAAATACATGTAGCTTTTAAAAAAAATTTTTTTTAAATTACGGATAGTTAAAAATATAATGTTTTCCCTAATATTACTTGTATATGTAAATCTATTCCTGCAGTTGCCGGTGCGGGACTATCATTAATGGGAGAGCTGGTGATCTATGAAACCACAAACAGGAAAGTGAAGGCTGATAAAACAATGTCTAGATGAAGATACAGTCCACACTATGAAAGTGTTTGAGACCCCTTGCTACAGATTACCCAAACTTTGAAATCGGTGTAACTATGGCAAAAGCTGTCACATTTTAAAAACTGGGACATAGGCGAAGAGAGGAAATCTACATGATACAAGCGTTTTGTCAGGGTTTTAGATTGCAGAGTGGAGGGAAAGTCTGTCTGGAGTAAGTGAGATAGTGGTGATTTGGTTCCATACATATCAATTAATATTTTTGTTTGGACTAATTTTGCACAACTAGTTCAGCTAAGTCACTTTAAACACAGTGTTGATATAAATAACTTCAATATGCATACTACACAGGCACCAACACATCTTCACTTTCCATATTAAAAAACATCTTTATTTTTCATCTAACTATATTTTCAGATTTAGTTATATGTCCACTGCCAATAGAGAATGATGCACATACCAAATTTTAGGTTCAAGATTCAAACATTTTTTAGTCTTCAGAATGCAAGAGTCTCTGAAGGATTTATCATAAAGATGATTAAAAACATGTGTTCATTATAAAGTAACTAAAAAACAGCTGAAATATTGTATTCACACACAGAAACTGAGAAAACACTTATTGCTCTTAGGCCTAGGAAAAGAAGTGCTACCTGGACAAATTTCTTACTTGCCACACAAGAATAACAATGAAGTTCATGAATGTGCTAAATGACACCATGCATACATGGGTAGTCAGAGCAGTTCAGTGGGGCTGGAGAAAAAGAAAATAGAGAAGCCTCAAGGACAAAGGGAAGATATGGAGTTAGACACAACAAATCTAAGATGCCATTGAGAGGGATGAGAGTAGCCTCATGATAAGAGGCTCTGGAAAAAAATTCAGGAAAAAACTGTTTTTCTTTTCCGTGGGTCTCCACTCCCTTCCTTCCTTCCCCTCCCGAAGCCTGATATGGAAAATTGGAAATTTTGGGAGAAATGGAAAATAAATTTTCATGTGAAATATTGTGTCTCAGAATGAAAAAATATTAGCGTAATATATAAAATATTATTACTGCTGAACTTCAGTATACTTCAAAATACTTTCTAACAACTAGTAAATGAAGTTATTTTATTTCAAAACAATATTGTTAAGCAATTACATTTCTATATACTGTAGAACTACATACTGTATGCATCTATGTAATCCTCTGGGGCATATTATTACAGTCCCCAGTCAGTAGGCAGTGCTATCATTTTTACCAGAGAGCAAGAAATGAAGTTTGATATGGAGACAATGTGAGCAGGAAGAGAAAAGCAGCTGCTATCCTGAAGCTGCTGCCCTCCTGACAGGCCCAATGGAGCAATCCATTCTGCTTTCCTCAGAAAATTAGAAGATTCACACCTTGTGTCCTGCTGGGAAAGATTGTCTACTTGAGTAGAACCAGTGGAGCAGAGGCCTGTATCTGTAAGGGATTGGAAGAGAATCTTGAGGGACCACAATGGAGCCTATCTCAGAGTCATGATCATGACATCCACAGGAAGAACAAAACACGCCCATCTGTAGCCAGACAGCCCTCCCCATCTCAAACAATCTTGCTTGCCCTCTGAGATGTCTGTATACAGAGCAGAGAAGGAACAATAAGAAGATCAGCATAGCCATTAAGCTTTGATCTGCTTTGACCAGGATATGCAAGTTTCTGACTCTGAGTAACGATTAAGGAAATAAGCTAAGCTCGAGGCTGCAAGAAGTGTCAGGCTGGCACCTATGTTGATTCGAACACACACAGTCCCTGGGAGAGGAATTTCCCACTGAGAAAAGAATGTCCCGTACTTCCAATTTAATCATCTCAATTCTCTCTTACAAGTGTAAATTAAGTTCACAACTCCCTTGTAAGAACTGGTCTCACAGCAGACAGACCAGCATCAATTGGCATTACAGATAAGAAAGAGAAAATATGTGACCCAATGGGTATATAAGATGGGCCCAGCACACACTCACTTTGAGTGTCAATCTACCATTTACCTTCTGGTCGGGTTAGGTGTTTGACCTCCCGAGGTCCACGGGGACGCCCACCTCGTATTTTCGTCTTTCCGAGGAATTGAGGGACCGATCCTGGCCTGACACGCTGGGACCGAGTGACGCAGAAAGGGGTAAAAATTGTACCTGTATGTGTCCTTTTGTTTTAGTGCATGCATAGAATAGACCTCTTTAAAGATTAAGCTGTCATTTGGTACCATTATTTTCTATTTTCTATCTTTATTTTCCTTGTAACCATTTTTTTTAAGATCTATCTATATATATTTGCCAGCAGTTAAGAAATAGAACAATAGCCATTGCAACCACATGATTTATAAGCTTCCTCAAATAAACCTGTACCTGTTTAAGCTTTAACCTGACTCCTTCAGTTGCTGTAATAGAACCAAGCACAATTTAAAAGAACTTCAGCCGGTCATAAAGGGACCCCGGTCTCAGCAGTTAAAGTCTCGAGTGTATAGTATACACACACACACACCACTCACTGCCCTGACCATCGGTTGGCAGAATTGGGGCACTCGTCAACCTCCTCCAGGTTGCCCGCTGCAAGGGACCCCGGTCTCAGCAGTTAAAGTCTCGAGTGTATAGTATACACACACACACCACTCACTGCCCTGACCATCAGTTGGCAGAACTGGGGCACTCGTCAACCTCCTCCAGGATGCCCGCTGCAAGGGACCCCAGTCTCAGCAGTTAAAGTCTCGAGTGTATAGTATACACACACACACACACACACACACACACACACACACACTGCCCTGACCGTCGGCTGACACCATCAGACATAAGTTCTTCTTATTTTTAGCTTCTCTCTCAGTAAGGATGGCACTACAGTCTTCTAACATATGAAAGCATTTCCATGATAGAAGTCATTGAGATAAAAAAAGGATGTGCGTTTTGCACATATTGACAAATGAAATTTGCATTTCCAAATGTCACCAGAATGAACAAATTTCATCAATTTGCTGAATCAGGGGAGGTCAATATTGTCTAGTAGCATTACCAACACTTCTAAGAACCTAGTAATCAGTGGAAGACATTTCAGGGCAAATTAGAGCTAAATAACAGCAAAGAACACTGAGAGCTAGGATGGGTGGCTGTAAATAAACTTAATAGAGCTGTGGGAAACTTGGCCACACCCATGATACGTGGTCATCTGGCTAATTGAAATCATGCTGGACCATGGATGTTGCCAGACCAGAGTGCCGGACTAAAGAGGTTCAATCTATACACAATAATGAATATATAAAAACATACTCATTTTTAGCACTTTTTCTCTAGAAATGTTTCTTCCTCATGTACTTCACAATATCAGGTCTTGATTTACAGACTATTTTACATATTATGTTACCTCTCCCCCATTTTAGAGAGATGTCAAACAGCAAAAAAAAACCAACAATGAAACCTAAGCGTCATAGTGAACAGCTCCATCTCTTTTACAATGTATATTTGTCATTATTCAAAAGCAAAGAATTTATACTTATTTACTTCATAGCTATAACTAAAAGTAATTTCTGTTGGCTAACTAAATTATGCATATTACATTTCTCACTCTTAAAGAAGTGTCATTCTGATATGTAACTACTGTAGCTATTTCAATTTTTTTTTCCAAAATTTTTCTTTTTTTATCTCCCTCCCCATGTGTTCTATCCTATGACTTCAAAACAGACGGAAATTTTGTGTACCTAGACAGACACACAAACCATATGCTTGGTTAGGACTAGGAATGTTAGCAAGTAGTCAACTGGAGTATCGACTGTATGAGAGGCAGCAGCGGGGGATGGGCGGGGAGGCACAAGAGCTGGTGTTGGGAGAAGCCAGCTTAAAAGCCGGGTCCCCCCAGCACCATCTCTGTGGTACTGTCTACTGTCCCCCTCCCCCACTGCCTATATCAAAGGCAGTAGGGGGATGGATAGAGGAGACTGCTCTGACAGCAGCCCCTGGCCCGCAGGGATCCACCGCGAAGCACCCTCTGCTCGTGACAACCAGGGCTGGCAGTGGGCACACTCTGCTGCTGGAGCAGCCCCTGCCCATGGCCAATCCTGGTCGCTGCAAAGAGAAGTTGCTCTGGAACCAGTCTCTGTCTGCGATGGACAGGGCTGTCCGCCATGAACAGGGGCTGCTGGATTCCTGGCTTGTGCTGGTCCGGGATGCTGCGCCTCTGCATTTTAAACGTAGTAAGAGCTGCCAAAATTCAGACCCACAGCACGGGCGGCTCCCGGAGCTGGCAGGAGTCGGGACTGTTCAGTTCTGGCTCCAGCTGGCTCCTGGAGCTACACCTGCTGCAGCTCTGCATAGCGGTCCTTATCGACTGATCGTGTACTCAATGCAAATTGTATCAACTACATGATTAGTCAGATAACCACAATTTAAATCCCTAGTTAGGACCACTGCTTACCATGTTTGAGCATCAGCTGGATTTGTTAGTGTAACATTATTAGTGCTCTGATAAGAAGTTTGCTTATTGGTAAGGAGAGACTGAATCTTGGCATTTCAACCACAACTTGAACGGTCAAAAAAGAACTGGCCCTTTGTGGAAATGTAAATGTATATCTTGGCAATCTGCTATTTTGTTAGGTATTGTGCAAAGAGGAGGAGGAAAGTGTCCACAATGTTAGTTTTATCTGAAATGACACCTGATTACCATTAAATCAACTAATTACAGTGTGAGTGCATGTTCAATTTAAAGCTTTTAGCTATCAAACTTCCTAACTTTCAGGATACATTGCTCTTGGTAGAAATACTGTTTTTTTGTTGTTCTATTGAACAGCAGTAATACAACTTGGGTAATCTACAATGATCTTACTAAAACTAAGTATCCTTTTCCTTTCACAAGAAAGCACTACAGTTCTTGATGTAGATACTAATGAATAGTCCAACTGTCCTCCCTCTGTTTGTACAATGCCCAGCATAGTGTGGCCTTAATCTTGGTTGACCTTTACATCTTACCATAATCAGAATAAATAGGGATGGTTTACGCCTTTGTCAGGCTATTTTCTACTATCTTGATGTGGGACCAAGAACATAATATTAATTAATATAAGCACACAGAGCACTGAATAGAAAGGACTAGACTATTTCTATTTTGTATGAACAGAGCAACATTTCAAGACAGATGGATATTGTCTATAACATTATTTAAAGTGATAGGGTATTTATTTGGATTTAAAATGCATTATTATATCTCACTTCTGACTCGCAAGCAAAATAAGCAATATGCAAAGAAATCTACTGTCATTAGATAACAGCAGCAATAATATTTAATTTACTTCAGAATGATGCCACAAGCATGAAAATTTGTCAAAAAAAGTTTTCGTGTCCAGCTAATTTGAAAATTTGGCTGTCCACGAACATGTAGACAGAACATTTCCTCTTATATCTTCCCATCCAGTATACTTTGTTAAGCTCTTAACATGTAATCCTGTCCCAGAACTGGATTAAGGAATTAAAAACTATAGAAAACGTAGGAGTTTAGAATGAATGTGACATGTCAACACATCTGTTCCATTACTAACGTGCTATGAAAATACCCACAACATACTTGGATAGCTTTAGATTCTCCAACAGGAAGGAACATGTATATGGCAGGCAAACAGCTGTTAGTTTCCCAAGACCCCAGACTGAGTCAGAACTGAATGACTATGTAGTGGTTACTTTTGTTTCAGAGAAACTGGATTAAGCAGTAGGGATGTAAAGGTTTAACCGGTAAAGATTTTATCCGCATGGTTACTTGTGTAACCAGTTAACCAACACCAGGCCATGGGCTGCTCCAGCCCAGTCAGAGCAGCCCACTGTGCTTAGCCACAGGCAGAGGGTGCTCCAGTATGGCTAGGCAGGAACAGCCCTTTCCATGGCACAGTGCAGCAAGCGGTTAACCTGTTAAACTTATAATTAACAATTTACACAGGATTTTACATGCCTATTAAGCAGTAGTATTATCACAACATAAGGGTCCTGACACTGACCCATATGGTGGGTTATTGCAGTGTTTATACCAGATCAAGGTTGGGGAGAGAAAAGGAGGGCATGATGTGGTCTGCAAAGATGCCTTTGCACTCACCTGAGTTTGGTATCATTCTGCTCTAGGCCTGACACACTGACTCAGCCATGGGAGGAGAGAGAACTGTGTCATCCAAGGATCCTTCTATTCTAGTGGCTTCCTCCCAGGGCTAATTAAACCAATTTTGCAGCAGAACTGCACAAGATGAGCTGTGCAAAGTTTCCCTAAGCAGAGTCATATTCTCTGTAATTTATTTTAGAACTTTTCAACATATCCAAATGGCAGAAAGAAAGGTAACCGGTAATATGACTGTCACACTAGGAAATTCAGGTAATGCAATAAATGCAAATGTGTATTTCTCTAATCTCTATTTAACTAAAGAGAAATCTTGTAATTTAAAGATTCTAAAGAGTGCTTTAAAATTATATATTAAATTATTATCCTTCCAGATTTTTTTATGGCGGTGTATGGCCTGCTAAAGGCAATAAACATTATATCTTGTTAATTATTTATTACCCTGTTTGGAATGCCACTTTCTAGGTTACCATTAGTATTATGGGAAATAAACCAGCTACATAACTGATGTTGACAAATGGGTCAAGTCGAGGTGAGACTAATTTCCCTCAGCTCAGTTAACAGTCTCTTTTTGCTGACAAAGCAAACTTCCTGTTGAACATCTCCTCTACAGCAAAGCTACTGTCAAACTGTCAACCAAGTTAAGAGACATGGGGATCAGATAAGGCAATCTTATTTTCCAGGAAATTAAACCAAATAATACGTCTGCCCTACTTGACCTCTTATTTTCTTAGTAAACACTTTCCAAATTGCACAATGTATTGAGCAGCTTTTTGTACAACTCTTCTTTTTATGTTCTTCACTTTTTTGGTAAAGATACATTAAAACTGATTTAAAGATTTCATCGGTTTTGATAGTCTACTTAATAAAATCGGGTCCAGTCTTGCAAGCCCTACTAACAGCAGCTGACACACTATCATCTATGGATAACTGTATGCGAGATCACGTTCTTTATATTAAAAATACTGTAAACAATGTAGGCTTAAAAATGTACAAACATTTGTTGTTCTACTCTACAATGGAATTAAAATACAAAATGCCTAGGGTTAGTTGACACAGCATTTTATTTCTCAATGAAATTTCACTAAGAAATGTTGTGATTTCTTAATATTACGGATTTCACAACAAATTAGAGAGAGTTCAAGAAAAAGCAAAAATGACACCGGATTAGGAAAGATCAAAGATTAAAAGAATAAAATATAGATGGCTTTGTTAAACAATTGAAAATTGGCAGTCATTGTAATAGTTTACAAATAATTGAAAAGAGTATGGAGAAAACTGTTTGGGGATAATATAAGGGCAACGGGATAAAACTGATAGGGAAAATTTAGGCTATAAAGGAACGCCTCTTTTGGGGAGGTTATTCCACAACTTAGTGGATTTCCTGTCAGGAAGTAGAGGAAATTCAATAAACATGGGGCATTTAGACTATTGACAGAGGAGATAGACTAGATGTGATCTAATGTGTATTTTCTCTCTCTAAGTCTCTATGATTACTTGACAGCTGTATAGATTAACAGTTTACAGTTTTAAGCTTATATTCCTTATTAAGGAGTATGTTGAAGTCACGTTTTAGCTTTAAAATATCAGCTGTTTGTGATGTATCTTAGTTTAAAAACAAAAAGACATGTCTGGAATTTGGAGGAGGAAAAATATTACATGGAAATTCCAATGTACTTGCATGAAAAGATATCACCAGCATTATAACTCCATATACTGTACAGTATAACAACAAATAATAATAATAAATTCTTACATTGAAGTTTAAAGAAGCTCTGTAATTCAATACAAATAACCCTGACTAGGCTGAAATGTTCCATGCCAATGTCTGACTCAGACTGAATGTTTTTGGAAACTTTTGGCCACTTCCGAGAATGAGGCTAGAGAGAAATAAATGGTTTTGTCCATGTTACAAAATTCTGAAAAACCCTGAGAAACTGAAGTACCCCCATGTTTTGATGCAGGGACTTGAAATTTGGTGAAAAGGTAACCTTTCTGTTATGGATGTGCTTTCCCCCATCTATTAAAATCCACCCATAATTTGGTTACGTTATATGATTTGAAAACTTTGCAATTTGCACATGCTTATAAATACATGCTAGAGTTCAATAGCTAAAGATTCTGTCCATTCTTGGCAGGCTTCTGCTCAGACCAGCATGGAGCTGAGCAGGATTATCCCTGCAAACACAAAAACCGGGATGCTACAGGTTGTATCAGATCCTGGAAAGGAAATGGAACTGAAAGCAGGGTGGCTCTTTCTCCTGAACTCTGAATGCCTCCTACTGACAACCAAGGTAGCATAGAAGGAGTTGCCTGATTTGAATGCAGGGAGACAAGAGCTAAACATGCCAGCAATTAATTGGGACCAGGAATGTGATACAGAGGGAGGAGGCAGCTGGAACTGGAAGCTGATGGGTTTGGAGAGTGGGCATAGGGGTGGGAGAAGACTGGTACAGCTGCAAATTTGGTGACACAAGCAATCTGCAGACTCGTGTCAGATTTGCCAAAATGTTTACATATAGTAAAAATGAAACATTTACATATAGTCTAAAACAAAATGAAAAATTTGTTCTGAGTGAAATTTCTTGTTGGTTGTTCAAAAGTATCAGCAAATAACAAATAAGTTATTCCCGTAGTTCTAGTTGAATCCTCCGTGAGAATTAGTTTTGGAAATCACATACAAAACACATACAAAACACCCTCAAATTCTAATGCTACAGGTTTGAATGCAAGAAGGCGATTCAAAGTCATAAAGGTGCTAATTTTCAACTGCCTTAGCATCAGGGTCATTCTCTTTAGATATTGGCATAGAAAGTATGCTTATTAAGTTTGCAGATGATACCAAACTGGGAGGGGTTGCGACTGCTTTGGAGGATAGGATCATAATTCAAAATGATTTGGACAAATTAGAGAAATGGTCTGAGGTAAACAGGATGAAGTTTAATAAAGACAAATATAAAGTGCTCCACTTAGGAAGGAACAATCAGTTTCACACATACAGAATGGGAAGCGACTGTCTAGGAAGGAGTACGGCAGAAAGGGATCTAGGGGTTATAGTGGACCACAAGCTGAATATGAGTCAGCAGTGTGATGCTGTGGCAAAAAAAAGCAAACATGATTCTGGGTTGCATTAACAGGTGTGTTGTGAGCAAGACACGAGAAGTCATTCCTCTGCTCTACTCTGCGCTGGTTAGGCCTCAGTTGGAGTATTGTGTCCAGTTCTGGGCACCGTATTTCAAGAAGGATGTGGAGAAATTGGAGAGGGTCCAGAGAAGAGAAACAAGAATGATTAAAGGTCTAGAGAACATGACCTATGAAGGAATGCTGAAAGAATTGGATTTGTTTAGTTTAGAAAAGAGAAGACTGAAGGGGGACATGATAGCCGTTTTCAGGTATCTAAAAGAGTGTCCTAAGGTGGCGGGAGAAAACTTGTTCATCTAGGCCTCTGAGGATAGAACAAGAACCAATGGGCTTAAACTGCAGCGGGAGGTTTAGGTTGGACATTAGGAAAAAGTTCCTAACTGTCAAGGTAGTCAAACACTGGAATAAATTGCCCAAGGAGGTTGTGGAATCCCCATCTCTGGAGATATTTAAGAGTAGGTTAGATAAATGTCTATCAGAGATGGTCTAGACCGTATTTGGTCCTGCCATGAGGGCAGGGGACTGGACTCGATGACCTCTCGAGATCCCTGCCAGTCCTAGTATTCTATGATTCTTTCTCCCAGTGATTTTTTAATTCACTGTTTACATTGGCACAAACAACAAGTTTTGTTTCCTTTTCAATGCTCATTAAGTATCTCCAGGAGGAAAACACAAAACCTATCATTGATCACTGGCATAGAGTTGCACCAAGTTCTACAATACTCTTCTATTTTCGATTCATAGTGCTATGATACAAAAGAAGCCGCACCAAGACTTCTTTTTCAGGGGGATATGTCCCTAAAACGAACATAAATGAAAGCAAAAAGAAAAAAAAAGGCACTCTGAATGAGGCTATGGGAATGTTGAAGAATATCAGCTGAAAAATACAGAAAGGTATTACACTACTAACTAATTTTGTATTAAAGTAGACACTTTTAAAAATGAAATACGTGATGCTTTGTAATTTTCCTATTGTTTGACTGATATCTGCCAAATTAATTTTTAGTGTGGCTGGTTCTCTGGCCTCTATCTTTTATGATGTTAGTTTTGAGAAGCTTGGACTCAGGAGGATGAGAGAAGAGAAACAACTGCTGACGAGTTTTTTGGTCTTACTGAAAAGCCACATGCATTATGTTTTCCAATAGGTCACATACAAAGTTACTATATAACCATCAGGGCTTTTGTTTTGTTGTTGTTGGGAAAGTGTGTCATGAACTGGCAACCTGGAGAGGAGTATACTTTGATATTATATTATCTTTACAGCAAAAATGATTTGGCTGCAATCGTGGGGATATAAAGTCAAGTTTTCACATTAACTCATAGATTTAGGATTATTTATAAATTAGGTCTTCAGATTTAAGTGATTTCAGATTACTGAAGGAAAAATAAAAAAGTTACCATATTTTTCATGTAAGAAAAAGTCTGTAACAGACATTTGAAGTAACAAGTCCTCTAAATGACATTTCAGCATATTCTTTCCTATTCCACTTTTGTCTGCAACTATTAAACATCTATGTCACTTACTAGATCTACAAACTCAGTAACACACTATAACTGTCCCACAACCGAAGTGTCAAATTTCTGTGATGCACTTCCTAAAGAGAAGGAGAGCCAACCTTTAAAAGCTATTGAAAGCTTTAAACATGGTCATTAGAACCACTGACCTATCAGCAGTACTAGGATCCTTTAAAATTAGAGATACACCATTCTACTTTTCTCTACTTTGTTACATCACTCTAACTTGCCACCAAAGATTGTCTCATCAAAATTTCTGATCTCTTATTAAAACAACATTAGGACAAGATTTTCCACTGAACAGTGATTTGGGAGTGCTCAGATTTGCATGCTCATCTTGCACTACTTTAAAGGGCCCTTATTTATCAGTGGGTGGGTGTGCAGGAAATAACACCTCTCTACCAAACTGGTCACCCCAAAATTGAGAGACTAGAAAACTTTTTGAAATTCTTGGCATGATTTCTCAGAACTATACACTGGTGTAAAATAAATCTAAATACAGGCAGTCCCCGGGTTACATGGATCCGACTTACATCAGTTCCCTACTTACAAACGGGGTGAGGCAACCCCGCACTAGCTGCTTCCCCCCAGCAGACCAGGGAGACGCGAAGCTAGCGCCCCCCCCAGCAGACCAGGGAGACGCGGAGCGGCTTTTCTCAGCAGACACCTCAGCTTGAGAATAAAGGACTGAGGAGAGTGAGATGTGGGAGAATAAAACTGAGCTCTGGAGAAATGTTTGGCTAGAGTTTCCCCTACAATATGTACTAGTTCCGACTTACATACAAATTCAACTTAAGAACAAACCTACAGTCCCTATCTTGTACGTAACCCGGGGACTGCCTGTACAGGAGAAGACAATATAGTACTAAGATTAGTTTCCTAAAGTGTGAAATGTATCTTCTGTCTGATTTGATTTAGTATGTTTTCTTGCTTTTTTGGATTTCATACTATGGATTATGCAATGATCTTGGAATATCTTTGATATCTGGAAGGTTTTTTGCTGTCCATCTTTCATTAATTAGTACATCTAGCTGGCCAGTCATTTAGAATTTTAGGTTAGTCATAATATGTTTTCCTTCTTCATACATTTTTACTTAAAAAATGAACATGTTAAAATAGAATTGCCATATGAATATTTAATTTTTCTTTTATATTGTTGATGATCATTAATCAATTTACCTGACAGGGCATCTTGTGCTTCAAAAAAAGTGCTCAGACCTCCTTTTACATATGCTAGACTCCCCTCATTTTTCTTGTTTGCCTGCTTCTTCAAATTCATGACTGCCATTTTGAGCTGATCAAAACTGAAATTAAGCAAAGAGGAAAGGTTGGAACGGATACAATGAAAAACTATTAACACAATAAAAGTAATATATTAAAAAATAGCACACAGAACACGGCAATTTACAGTATTTTATATATTACATTAAACAAGGTATATGATAATAGGGTCATAAAAGTACCTGAAATAGTAACTAGATTTTGTCAGGAGATACTATCATATTGCAAATTTTGAGTGCCCCTGCCTCCCAAATTCCAAAAATTTCCTCTAGCAGTAAGCTATTTAAACAGTGATAATCTCTCAAGGTTGATTCTTAGCTGTGGCAAAATTGGACCTGTGTAGGAATATTTCCATTAGGTTATTGGGCCATCTTTTTTACATTTTGCACGAGTTGCTGTAGATATTCTCAATAAGTAATGTGATGGAAATATAAAGCAATAAATTGAAGAAAATTAGATGGGCATACAGTTGTATGAAAAATTAACTATGTCAGCTATGCATAGATGTACAATAATACGTCATAAAAATTTCCCACACAGTAGGGAGCTGATTGTGAAGAGAGACCTAGATAGGCATAGAGACTGAGCTAAAATGTTAGTAGGTAGCGTTGGCAGACACACCCTTAATTCAGGTTGGGAGAGATTAGGTTATCTAGTATACTCCTGCCAATGAAGAATGGTTCTCTATGTTGTATTTCTAGAGCACTGATTTTCCCAATTGAGGGGCTTCCATCACCACTCTTAAAAGAGATTTTCCACTGCAGTCAGAAGTCTAGCCTGATACTGATCCTAAGTTTTTCCTTTCTAAATTTCATCCTATTGCTCTAAAGCATATCCACTAACACTATATAATTACTTGCATTTGCATCTTTTTTTCCAGGAAGTCTTAGCCTAATATTGTACATTTAACTCTTTTAATCTTAATCCCATTTATTTTTTTTTATTTCTTAAGTCCAACATATTCTTGCTTAATGAGGTACAGAACTAAATGCAATTTTGCTCCAAAGCCTTAGAAAAAAATCTACACCTTCCTGTTCTGTTCCTTTATACTTTTGCACATTCAGACTACTTTTTTTTTTTGGATGGGGGCTATAATACTGCAATGCAAATTAATGTCTAACTAGCTGTCCACTGACACTCCTACAATAATTTCTGTAATTCATGATTAACCAACACATGTATACAATTCGTTTCTTGTATTCAGGGACAAGTTATCACAAGTTATGTTATTTAAGTAGCCACCATTAGTAAACATGGAAATACTAATTATAGTTAGAAAAAATACAATTTTTTTAAAGATATATCAAATTTTTTAAACACTGACTGTTCAAGAAGACAGTGAAGAACGGAAGTGAAAAAAAAATCTACCATTGTGGATACAAAAAACTCTGATAGTTTTAAAGTGTTGGTAAATAAATTGTTGAAAGAACAAGCTAAAAAATAATTAATTTGAGCTGTTAGTCAGTCAGAAAATGATGCCCACATGCTGTGAAACAGAAAGTACTAGTGCTCTGAGCAAAGGCATTTCCCTTTATACAGGGATGATGTCACAATATTTTGTTTTATTTCCTGTTTTCATTTGCTGATTGGAAATCATATTACTCACTATCTGAAATGGCCTATTTGGGTGTACAATAAGAACTTACCAGCAGCAATTTTAGATTGCTGGGCTCACAGCTCTTTTAACTGATTTCTCCCTGTTATCTGATGAATGAATATGAAGTCTGAATAGTTTGTTTATACTTGTCATGACATTTTGTCAGGAAAATAATTTTAGGGAAAAATACCCTGAATTTCCTTCAAGGAAAAAACATATACAAGCTAACCAAAACATCACAGTTCCACACATTCTGAGTTCCTGGTACCTGGGGTTAAATAAAGGGCAGGAATATTAAAGCCGTGCTTCTCTGAAGAAACAAAAAAAAGCCAGCATAAATACGATAATTGGGGGTCAAAATAATGCCACCTAGTAGCTGTATATTATTTTTCATCAATAAATTGTAAAGCATGTTACAAAGAGGGGTGAGTACTCTTTCCATTTTAGAGATGAAGAAAGTTAGATACAGAGAGGATAAGGCTAAAAACGGACATAGCAACTTATACCCTGCTGACTTTCATTGGGACTTCAGTCTCCTAATGTCATTTTGGTATTTTTGAAAATTTTACTCTAACTAGCATGCCTAAGGTTACACTACAAAATTAGGAGCAAAGTTAAAAACAGGCATCAAGAGTCCCATATCCCAACCTTGTGTCCCATCATTTCTATGCGGATGAAAGCCTACTTTATGGAATCACAATACATTTTTCTTCCAATATTCGCTCAAGACATAGATCTGTTTTTGATTAATTAATTCTTAATTTTACTTTTAGTTTTCACTTATGAAATTATTCTATCAATCATACCCCTTAACTTCCTAGTACTACATTTCTGAAGCTCTGATGTTTTGCTCCACCTGGGTAATGTCTTATTTGTCCCATGTTTCTGAAATTTTTAGCCTTAGAAAAATAGGTAAAGATTGATCAGGCAAAGAGTTATCATTAATCCACAACTTGGTCTATCAACCTATAATCACTCCATAAACTTCAACAAATCATACCGATCATTGAAGTCTTCCTTGCAGTTACTAGTCTGAAAGAATATTTGTATCGTTACCCTGGAAATTTCAATTTTCCTTCACATTGTCATAACCTTGTTCCTTGTTAATACTTATCATGATGAGCTGGTTCAGTAAACATGCAAAAAGAAAGTGCTTTCCATTAAAAAATAAATCAATACAACATCAAGGTACACTCTGCCCCCATTTCATTGGATTGAACAGAAATACCTACAGGGCAATGACCCAATGCAAAAAACAGCTTAATATGATACCACAAATAAAGAAAGCTGTATAACAATAATTTGTACTACAGTTTGGACCTCCCTGGTTTGGCACCCTTGGAACCTGAACTGTCCAGGACCAGAGACTCTGCCAGATCAGGGAGGTCAGTGCTCCTCTGCTGGCTGCCCCTGAGGTTCCTTCCTTTGGGGCTCCCTGCCCTATCATTGGCCCCGCTAATGCTGGCTCAGTAGGGCTCCCCACCTTGCTGCCCATCTGCTGCCCCAGGGTCTCTTGTGGTTGCCTGCAGGGACTGCGTGGCTGCTGCCAGCCCTGCTGCCTCAAAGCGTTCCCCAGAGTTCCTGGCTTGGGCCACCTGGCCATACTGCTCCACTGCTAGTACCACCCTGTTGCCGCTGGGGATTCCATGGGTTCCCCGGCTGGGGATGCCCACCTCCGCCAGCCTCGCTTCAGCCATGGGTTCTCTGATGGAGGCTGTCTGGTCATCGTGGTCCTGCTGCCACCAGTAGTTACCCCTCGGGTTTCTGGATGGAGCTGCCTGGTGGTTCTCAGCTGGGGCTGGGACTCCCCAGCCACTTGGCCATGCTGACACTGGGGGATCCCCGGCTGGGGTGGGAGCTCTCCAGTTGCCGCCTGGCCCCGCTAACATTGGGGGTTGTTGGCAGGGGCTCGTGCTCCCCACCACCGCCTGGCCCCATTAACGCTGGCACTCTCCAGCCACCACCTGACCCCATTGATGCTAGTGGTGCCACAGCCAATGCAAGGGCTTCACAGATGTTGCCTGGCCCATCCAGAGCTCCCCAACCCCTGAGTTGTCTCAGCTGGCTCTGGGGTTCTTTGGTCCAGCAATATCCATGGCTCTGCCAGACCATGGATGTTGCCGAACCAGAGAATCCCGGATTCGGGAGGTTCAACTTGAACACTAGAATGGGTTTTATAGAAAGTTATGACAAATTGTTTTCCAAAGATATATTCTATGCTTTGAGTTAATATTGGCAGAAAAATGTAACAACCTGCCATTTTAACATGAAACTTCACACATGAATGCCTCATTTGGCATTGATCTACCACATCAATGTGAAACAGTTCAAGTCAATCTATGTCAAGCTACTGTTGTTACTTACGTATTCAACTCATGGACAGCAGCATCTTCTCAATTTCAGTATTTTAGTCATTGGCATACAGTTTTATTACAGAGTTGATTGTGGACTTATTCTGTTGCTTACATTCCAACTAAACCCTGGTAAACCGAAAGCTAAATTTCTGGTCCTGTTAACAATTTCTGAATGGTAACTATAAAGACCTCTTTTAAAGCTCAAGTGTACAATCTTCATGAGTGGTCCCACTGAGTTACTAGTCACTGTAAATAAAGATGCCAGAATCAGGCTCTCAGAGCTTAAACAACTAATGAAAAGTAATTTTTCCCTCCCAGCTACTTTTATTTCAAGTACCCTCATCTTACATATATGTACTGGAACATACTCTTCCCTTGTTATTAGAGCAGCTCTTTTTTCCTCTCTCCCTTTCCTCTCCCCCTTTATATATAAAAGGACGCAGAATATATATAAAAATTCCTGCTGTATGACAGAGTGATGTCATTACATCAGTCTGCGTCCTGCCGCCCTTCCCTCTTCAGCCACACAGCCTCCTCTCTCCCTTCTCCCTGGTGTGCCTAAGAAGAACTGGCCTGGCTCAGGGCTGATACAGGGCATTGATCAGAATACACAGTTTGTTCTCACTGTTGGCTGACTGTCAGAGACACTCCTCCCCCCACTCTCCCGCAGGGCTTTGAGGGAAATGCCAAGCAGGAGATAGCAGGAGCGACTGGCTTTAGCACCTCAGGAGCGACTGGCTTTAGCACCTCCCCAGGAGAAAATATCAGGCAGCAGATCTCCAGGAGCTGTGCTGCTTGGAGGTTCTGATGGCTGGGGAAAAACAGTCGCTCCATGGAGTGCCTGGGAATTTGCCAGGCAGGGCCCTTAGTCCCCTGCTTCTCCGCAGGCAGCTAGCTGGTCCCATGTCACATGAGATGGGGCAGTGGCATGTTCCAGTTACACTCCAACTGATGTGAATCAATATCCCTTCTTTGGCATCCATGGAGCAGGGCTGGGGTTGGACATTACACCCCACTGGGGCTTGGCCAAGAAGGGGCTGCTAGGGCTCTCGGCAGGGTCTTGCAGGTGGTCTGCTTGGGGGTAGCAGGACAGTCTGGACTGCCTGGCTGCAGGCAGAGAGGGTTTCACTAGCGGCTGAGGTGCAGGAAGCTACGCAGGGCAGGACATGAAGGAGAAAGCACATGTGTCCACTGTAAGTTCCAACCCAAATAAAATACCATAGCAGCATTTCGGGCTCGTGCGCATTTGTTTGGTGCTGTCTGTTCACTAAGAACTTGCATGGCAGCCAAGCAGCGGGTAAGGGCTCCGAGGGCTGTTACAGCTGCCATTGCCACCAGCCTGGGAACTCACGAGAAGAGGTTTTTGTTTTGTCTTTTTTTCCTCCCTTTCTTTTTCTCTCTCCCCGCATTCCCGGCAGGAAAGAGAAGCAGGTTTAGAAAGGAGGAGGATGCCATCCGGGTTTTTTTTTCCTTTGCTTTTCTTCCCTCTTTGTCCCGACAAGGCAAAGGGAGCCTGCAGCGCACACATGCAGGCCGGGAGCAAGCTAGAGAACTAACTCTTCTTTCGGGCCAACTCCCCACACCCTGCCCTGCCTCCCTGCCTCTTGGGAGGTTCAAGGAGATAAACACTGTTCCCACAGCAAGACGAATGAATAAATATCTGCATGCAGACATACATGAATGAATAAATAAATGCATAGACAAATGAATAAGCAAATACATGCATGAATAAATTCATAGATAAATGCATGGTTAAATAAACAAAAATACATTTCTCTCTCTATAAAAAAAATTTTCCTGAGGGATGACAGTGTGACATTATCATGTCACTGTGTCCCACTGCCCCACCACCCTCTGCCATGCAGACGCCTCCCTCTCTCCTGATGCCATGTGGCCTCCTACCTCCCTGGTATTCCAGGAAAGGGGGTGGAGCCAGGGCTACCTCAACCCAGCCCTCCCCAACAGCTGGCGGAAGGGTAGGAAATGCTGTGGCCTCAGCCTGCCAGCTGGAGGGAGAGCTGGGGCTGTCATGCCAGAGCCTGTCTTTCCCTAGTGGCTGGGGGTGGAGAGCCAGGGCTGCTGTAGCCTTGGCCTGGTCCTCCCCGGTGGCACTCAACACACATATCTACACCAGCGACACCGTCACAGAACCTAACCAAATCAGCCACACCATCATGGGTTCATTCACCTGCACATCTACCAATGTAATATATACCATCATGTGCTAGCAGTGCCCTCTGCTATATACATTGGCCAAACCATACAGTCACTACATAAAAGAATAAATGAACACAAATCAGATATCAGGAATGGTAATATACAAAAACCTGTAGGAGAACACTTCAATCTCCCTGGACACACAGTAGCAGATTTAAAGGTAGCCAACCTGCAACAAAAAAAACTTCAAGACCAGACTTCAAAGAGAAACTGCTGAGCTACAGTTCATCTGCAAATTTGACACCATCAGTTTAGGATTAAACAAAGCCTGTGAATGGCTAGCCAACTACAAAAGCAGTTTCTCCTCTCTTGGTGTTCACACCTCCACATCAGCTGCTAGAAGTGGGCCTAATCCTCCCGGAATGAATTGACCTCGTTATCTCTAGCCTTACTCTTGATTGGTACTCTTTTCTTATGCCTGTATATTTATACCTGCCTGTGGAATTTCCACTACATGCATCTGACGAAGTGGGTCTTTGCCCACGAAAGCTTATGCTCCAATAAATAAAACTCCTCATTGTTTAAACCAAATAAAGTCTTTATTTCAATAAATGGTTTCAAGCTAATATAAATACAAGAATATAAAATTCACTTCTTAAACAGTGTTGTGTCCTCCATTAAATCTATTCTTATCTTCAAATATCTCTCAAACACCAGTAGTAGTTGCTTATGCAACCATGTATGCATACATAATGTGCCCCTGTAACTACCACGAGCCAATGCCTGAGTAAACTTTCATTGAAATAAGGACAATTTTCCATTGATTTTCAATGAGCTTTGGATTACAAGTTCTGTGTACACAATTCTGAAGGTTTGCACACAAGCAAAAGCCATAAGTTATTCTAAGTTATTCTTCCTAGATATTACGATGGAGTCACTGGCAAAAAATTTCAAAACTTCACCCCAGGAATCTCACTAGTTGTCCTAATCTTTTTCTGTTGCAGAATTTCAGATAATCGATGATTAAAAGCTTTATTGTTTTGTTCTCTGTGTCTGTATATTGCTTAACGCAATGGAGCTCAAAATCTGATTATAACCAAAGTGCAAACTATGATTCTTCCATTTCTAGCATCATTGATATCCATGATGTACAGTAACAATACAAACACTGTGAGATGTTTTTAAAACACTGTTATTGACCACAAACCTTGTTGTTGAATGGTTCTCTATTAAATACCACGCAGCAGAGAAGTTTTCACTAGTGAAATCAGCACTCATCCCAGGAAACAGTGCCTCCAAATCCTTCTGGGGAAATCTGTTTCTGAAAAAGGCCCAATTTATAAAGTGTTTACTGCTAAAAGGATGTAAGAAAAATTGCCACATAAAATAACAGTCCATGTTCCATCCTTCAAATCATGACACTAAGTAGTAACAGAATAACACAGAATTGTAATAACCTAACAAAATAAATCAGATACTAATGGTTAAATGTAGGGTAAATCCAACACATCTAGGAAAGAGACAATATCAAACAGTAAATTATTTTTTGATTTGACTAATATACACAGGAATAGTACATTAAAACAGTGCAACACACAATAATTGTAATTCTAACAGTTAATGGTATCACCATAAGTATTCTTCACAACCAAGTCCGTTACAGGTTGGATGTTCCTGGACCAGGGAGGTCCTCGCTGGGATCTTCAGTGGCAAGAGGGCTGGTGGCTGGGAGCCCGGCAGATCTGGAGCCAGGCTCAGGGAGGGGCATCTGGCTGGGGGCCGGTAGCAGGGGACCTTCTCTGGTCCAACAAATTCCTTCATTTGGGACCGGTCAGGCCCTGAGGATTCAGGACCAGAGAAGTCCAACCTGTACTTTTTAAAACTTTTATATGTCTGAACACTATCATTTGCATTTAGCAGTCATATGTACATTTGCTACTGTAAATATTTTCTACTCCTTTTTTGATAAAGAATGTATGCATCAATTTACATGGCCTTTTATTTTTAGTTAAAGGATTACCCTAATTAAATAAAGGCTATGTCATGTAGGCAAGCAGAAACTTTCAGTTTCTTATTTTAAACTCTCATAGTGCAATAAAACAAAAATTACAAAATGAGTATTTAGCAACTAAACCCCAGAAAAGTGAAAGCAAGGTCAATTATGCCCTATTATTTTTCCTAATATAACATTTAGATAATACAGTAACTCCTTGCTTAACATTCTAGTTATGTTCCTTTAAAATGCTACTTTAAATGAAAAAATGTTAAGTGAATCCAATTTCCTCATAAAAATTAATGTAAATGCCGGGGGGGGGGGGTGTTTATGTTGCAGGGAACGTATTGCTATTTAAATGGCTGAGAGAGTCAAACTAGACAATCATTTACTGTATCATGTATTAATGTATGCATTTAACAACACATTGGGAAATCAGGATTTATTCATGTATTACATCTTCTGAGAGTAGATGAGAGACAGACATCTGATTAAAAATAAACCAAAAAAAAAACAACTTTCAGAGACAATACTTATTACTGCAATATATTACATTTCCCTTTATATCACACACAAAACCAAATAAACATAAATATTGCTAATATAATTCTTAGCCTTTATTTCAACGTATAGTAGACTAGCAATAATCTGGAACCTTTGGGACCTAGGTGCTGCCTGGTTATCGGATATGCCAGACTATCAGGAGGTACTATAAGCTGGTTTTACTTACTTACTTACACACTTACACACACACACAGGCTATGTCTACACTGACGGCTTCTTGTGCAAAACATCTTGCGCAAGGGCTCTTCTGCAAGAACTCTTGTGAAGGAATACATTCACACTGCCATGTGCAAGATGTGCTTTTGCGCAAGAGCATCCATGGCAGTGTGGATGCTCTCTTGTGCAAGAAAGGTCTGATGGCCATTTTAGCCATAGGGCTTTCTTGCACAAGAAACCCCTGTTGTGCATCCACACTGCCCTCTTGCGCAAGAGAGCTTACATCTGTTAGAAAAGAGCTTAGCTCTTGTGCACGAAGCCCCCTCTTACCATGCCCTACTGTAAATCTTCTTGTGCAAGAGTGGGTAGGCAGTGTGGATGCTCTGTGGAAGAACGGCCATTCTTGCGCAATAACCCGCCAGTGTAGACATAGCCATATAGTATATACTGTATATAAAGTGTTTTTAACCCTTTTTATTGTAGCACAAGCACTGTCCAGTGTCACACAATGGCAGTGGAGACTGACTCAGTCCCGTCCGGTTTTGCTCGGTTCAGCGGCTGCCGCTGCTGCCTTATGACTCATTTTTTGCTGAAGCTCACTCACTAGGCTCTTGCCATTTTGATGCCAGACTATCAGGTGTGCCGTACAATTGGATGCCAGACTATTGGAGTTTTACTGTACTGTACTCTCTCCAGTCAGACTTAAAAACAAAAGTCCTGTAAATTGGTTTATACAGTTAAAGAGCCCAAACTCTAAAAATCAGTTATATTTTAGTTTTAGTGTGACATTTGGCCACAATGAAAAAGTCAAGAGAATTTAGAATTATAAATTAAATATTTATTTAGAATTATAAATTAAATATATAAACATCACCACACAAATACAGTTAAAATATAGATGCTACATGTAATAGAACCTCAGAACTGAATGAGAGATGCACAGTAGATTAATCAATTTTGCAATTTATCGAGTGTTTCTATATTATTAAAAAAAATGAAAGATACATCATGAAGTATTTTGTCCACTAACATCCTTATGAAGAGTTTTACAAATCATAATAGCATATATTTTATATCTTTGTAATGAGAAGCGTGCCATAATAAAGTGTAACAAAACTTTGAGGAAATCAATAACATCACTGGCTGTTTTTGTAAGAACTACTAAGTTTGTAGATTAGTAAAGAAGTGAGAATTAGTAACATTCCCATCTCCATGACTTGCTAGGATAGCAAAACTGGCATTCTAATTAGAACTCAAGAGAATTAAAGAGTAAGGAGTCCTGTCAAAGTATACACAATCTTTAAAAATGAGCCAAAAAGGGACTGGCTCATCTGCACACACACTGTATGTTTTCATTACATTGACACACTTGTTTCTAAAGACGTGCTTATTATTTCATAACAACCTGGCCAGATAACAGGCGCTAACTCTATTGGGAACAGAGTACTTATTTCTTTCCTAAGTGAAGAGGGTAGCAGTGATGTCAGCAGTACATTGTGCGGGGAACATCACACAGGAACGTAAAGATCATGTTAGGACCATATGAAAGTGTCAAACATCACTATGCATCTAATTTGCCATTAAATTTAAATAAAAAGAGAGACTGAGAAATAATTTCAGATACTTTGGTCATTGGGCGGCTGTAATGATGTAATCAGCATCCACACCCATTGTAAATGAGATCACTAAGACTGAGTCTGCTGGACTTTGTCATTATTGAAGAAGATGGGAGGCAGATCAACTTCTTACATGACCCAAACTTTGGGATATTTTCACCCTTCATAGATAGCAAAGTCTTTCAGTGAAGGGAAAGATTTTTCTATCAAGGCTCTTTATTCCTAATCAAACACCTAATTTGGTATTCCAGCCTTGTTTCCTTGTGAAAATAATTTTTATTGAGATGGTTTGACTGCTCAGGTTGAAGTGTTTTAAAAATAAATGTACACAGCTTATATACATATCTTATCTACAACAAAAATTAGACTTGGATTTGAGTCATCATCTAAACTTCACTTCCCTCAACTGTGCTGGAAGCACACTCCTAATATCTCATAGTGCTGTATACCTCCTTTTTCCCTGTTAGAATGTACATTCAAGATTAAAAATGTGTAAAATACATCGGCTACATCATTTAGGCCATATCTGCCAAGCAATCCAAGTTTTATTGCATACAGTAAAACAATATCCACCTAATTTTATTCTAATTTCATACAACTACGTGCATACATAAACGTCTAGAAAATTGTTATCAAGTCTGTAAATACATAGACATACTGATTTTTTTTTTTATAACAACCGCAGAGGTCAAAATCAAACTAGGCACTGTGAAAATATAACAAGTGACAGTCACTGCCTTCAAGTGATTACAATCTAACTTAAAGACACAACTAGTAGGTGAAACAACAATAGATGGCAATTAATACTAATGAACATAGCTAGTCTATTTGTACAACAATGGTTCTCTCTCATTTTCAGGGGGTTTATTATACAGATTTTTAAAAATGTATTAACAATCCAGTTGTAGATTTTTCAGTGTATATAACAATATAAACTCATTTAGAGACTAAAATCAGGCCTGAAAACTGGATACAATCACCAAAATGTAACTTGACTAGATTCCAGAGAATTGTATAGGTCAAGAGGAGCAACTTAAAATAAACACAGATCTGAATGGCAACCAGCATAAACAAGCCAAAACTAAAGTTACTGTATTAGCTTGCTCTGTCTGGTATCAGTCAGACTCCTAGAAGCAGGATTTTGTACCAGCTGTACTCTGTTAATTGTGCATGCAGAGAGACCAGCAAAAAGGACACTGGAGTAGACTAAACAGGACAAATCCAAAGTGTTAACAAGGACCTTTGCAACAGCAGGAAAGAGGCAATGACTCACTCTGGCCAAATCTGCAATAGGGCTGGTCACAGCAGAGAGAAGATATCCAAATGTCAGAACAACTAATTATAGGAAAATGCAGTAAGAGAGATCCAGTGAAAGACAGTAAGAAAAGCAGATTGCTAAAACTGATGTCTCGATATCACAAGCTGTAACTAAATATTGCAATATTTGTACAGCAGAATAATATATGGCCGCTTATACAGCTCTTTTCGTTTGTAGATCTCATAACTTGTATAACCAAATGCTGCAGTTTACAAAAAGTATGGTAGAAAAATGTAAACTTGCATTGCGTATCTGCTGCTGTAAATTTCAATTAGTCATGTTCCAGAATAAAGCTGAAAGTCTTGTCTCTCACATCACAACAGCAAACTGACATACTCCATTAGGTGGCAGTGTCAGATCAATCTGTTCCATCTTCCCAGCTGAAATATTTCAGAAGCAAGCCATGGGAAGATGCAAGCATCTGCACTGAGTGGGTGGATACAGAACTATGTGGAATGTATTTAGCATGTCAACATTTGTTTTCATGTATGAGACTGATCCATGGATGACCCATACAACATGCAAAACAACATTCTTCCAAGACAATTTTTAACTACACTAGATGCAGTTCAGTGATTGCCATGGTTGCTTGTCAGTTGTATTCATTTTTGTGTTCTGTCAAAGGTTACATGGAATAAATTGTATTATACACCACCTTGTTCGGCTGTTTTGACTAGGTATATCTATTGCTATAGCAAATAATCACTCAAAACAAGTTGTCTGTAGATCTGAATTTAATTAGCATTTATCACATTGTTACCATGAAGTAGGTATTACAAATTCTCTTCTTCAGTTTTAAAATTCTAAGCACTGCATCACTGACCTACCAATCTGTTCGTGTACAATTCTAAATGATAGAATCAGCAAACGTACTTCACCATTGCCTTTTTATTAGAATTCTAATGCTACTTTTCCCTGTTTTCCAGATCTACATCATTACGTGATACCTCTTTTCCTGCTAGGTTTCTGGATGCATTTCCGTATCAGAGCCAGCAACACATATTGGAAAAAAAAAAATCAGATCTACTTTGAACTTCATTCCACCGAACAGAAGCAGAAAACACTTTTAAAAGTAGAATTCAAGAAGCATACTATATTTTGAACAAGCAACAAATCTGGTGAAGAAAACACTCACTGGTATGCACTTGAGTTCCAAAACTGATTAACAAAGCCACTTCTAATTGAAACCTGCTTCTATGTTTGAATTATAAAAATAAGACCTGACAATGGCAATGAAGAAATTCTTAGGAATGTATATTTGTTTGTAAATTCTGTGTAAATATAATTGTCATGATTGTATGTTTTTATAATCAAGTCCTGGTCTCCTTGAAAAATGAATTTAAACAGAAGTTACGACATTAAAAATAAGAAGAACTTAAAAGTCAAAGACTGCCATTACATACCAATTGTCAAAATTGTGGGTCAAAAGATGACAGTTTGTGTGCTTCATATACCTATAAAATATGTATGAAACCCTGACTCATGAAAAAGCAGCATTGACTCTCATATTCTTTTTCACATTCTGACAGACAGGTAATAAAGACAATATGAAACTCCTACTTCCAGGTACATTTAACGTATTTACACTTCTACTGTCCAAAAAAAAAAAAAAAAAAAATCTTACGGAACTCACAGCCAGCAGACTCTCACACATTCAGAAGGCCTCCCACTATCACTAGCAAGTAATGCATTATTCAAAGGTCCTTTTCACATTACCCATAACAATTCCCCAATCGTGTCTATTAGTCAAAGACTAACTAAAAACAATTACTAAGGCTTAAGATGTTTTAGCATTAAAACTTGAGCAACATATTTGGAACTATCTTGGAAATGCCAATTTGTATGATTCATTCTGTATTATTCATCTCAAATACATTTGCACTGGACAGGGTCCCATAAATAATATTTAGAAAACCCCATGTGGCAACTTTTTGTTCAAAAAAAAAGTAAGCATTATGCTGTTATTTTTAAAAATACAATAGATGGGGCAGGTGAGGTAGTCATTTCACATCATTGAACCTGATTTTCTGTTTCACCTGCCATTTTGACATGGTCTTCTGCCCCCTCCCCCCCCCATGTCTTTACTCTAGACCAGAGGTCGAGAACCTTTTTTGGGTTAAGGGTCCGCTGACCCACAGAAAAATCAGTCGGGGGCTACACATTCCTCTCACACACCAGAGTCTTGGGAGCCCAACCTAGCAGATTTTGTGTGTGACAGTCCCGCAGCGAGGGGGTGAGAGCACCAACGTAGGTTCCCTATTGCTGAGGGGCAGATCTAGGCAAGAGGGGGACCACAACCAGCTACCGGGCCTTACGTTCCCCATCCCTGCTCTAGACCTCCTACTTTCTGGTCCCTCTTCTCCTCCTGTTACTCTGCCATCTCCCATTTTCTCTATCTTCTGTCACCGCTCTACCTCCACAACTAGTCCTCTTTAAAATACTTCTAATGTCTGCCATTAGCAACAGGACTGGCATACTGAGATTTTGCCACCGCCACCTTTACCCAGGCAGTGAACCAAGCTGCTGGTACAGGATGTAAATTCTACCAAGTCAGACCAGTGCTGCATGCCTATGGCACATTCCAGAAGCTTGAAACTAAACCTGAGAAATGCCTAACAACTTAAGCATGTGTTTAAATTTAAGCAAGTCAAGGATGTTGTCATCACCTACTAGGCTTTCTTCTAGTGTAATTTTAAATATGCCAAGTAATGGAGCAGCTTACATGACTCTCACAGGGATTCCAAAGGCTAGTAAAGTTTACCATTAGAAAGTTTTATGCTTTAGCTAGTAGAGTCTAAATTTTCCCTTTTTAAATTTCATTGCATTAATCCTAATTGTGCCACCTCTTCTGCCTCAATAGTACGCACTTCCAGTATTTGCAGGCTTATGTCCTCACTATGTCTAGATTACACTGAAGTTTCAAATGAGGTTAATGCAGCTTTTCGAAAAAAGGGGGGTTGCTGAAAAAAAACGCGCCCCAACTACTTTCACTTGTGAAAGCTCTGCTTTCGAAACTTCAGCGTAGTCTAGACGTCACCTTAATGGTTAGCTAAGCTATACCTATATAACTTTTAAAATGCTCTTATAAAACTATTTTTGTCCTCTGAATTTCCTCCAATTTCTACAAATAAAGATAAAAAACCCCACAACCTTTCTAGTAAAAGGTTCTCAATATTAAACACAGTATATTCCAGTTACAGTCATTGAATTTATAACCTCACTGCCGTGTCATAGAATCTCTCAACACATGCAGCCCAAAATTGTACTGGCCCTTTTTACTCAGATTTCTCACTACAAAATTGTTTTGAATTCTCTCTCTGCATCTAATGATAAGTCTCTCAGAATTATTATTTCCCCAAATTCCTCCTTCCCATTACATAGCTGTGTCTTAGATTGTAATTTACCAGACACACTGTACAATTAAGATAATTTACCTGTTTTAATTTTCTAGACAGAGTTTTGAGATCTTTCCACAATCTTTTGTATTATTTTGTACCACTCCGTGCACACTTGTAACCACACATTTTATAACATGCTACTGAGATATTAAGGAAGATTGGATCTAATACTAAATTCATCTGTACCCTTTTAGACTCCTCTTTCAATGTTAAATTACATTGGTTGTTTACACTCCCTTCAGGCAGTTGTCAATCTGTGTAACAGTGCTTGTAGCTAAGCTGATATGAATTAATTTTGACAGTAAGGTTCTGAGACTGTATCTGAGGGTTTATGAAAATAAATCCAATCTTAAACATAACCAAGTGATGAAAAATCAGAAGTACTGGTTTCTGAAGACTAGATCTTGCCAGATAAACATTTGTTTGAATACAGTTACAATATTAACAGATGAATGGAAAGCAGATAGCGTAACAGATTTAGATTTTCTAGATTTGTCATACTCTCTTAATATTTTAATATGAACAGGATTCAGACTTTGAGAGTACAGTACCTTCCAGGATTTAGGGTAAGCAAGAATTCAAGTATTTTACAGAAAACATTGTTAAAATAAAGATATTCACATCTGAATTGTAATTATTTAGGAGAAAATTTTATCCATCACAGCAAAATATCTGAATTAAATCTCAAATGCATACATAGCTTTGATAACCTTTTAAAATAAGTAAGCCATCAAATCTGGAGGCCAAATATTAGAGTTTTCAATTTTCATGGTTCACAAGTGTGCATCATGCTACCCCATTCTTGTATGTAGGAGATGAAATAATTCATCTCCTTCACCCTTGTGAAGAACAAGACAGAAAAATCACAAACAAACCATGTACTCCAGATAGAATAGGCCCCACAGCAAAACAGTCTAATTTTAAACAGTCTTTGTTTTTGAAGGGGATGATATCTTACTCCTGAGGAATTTTATTTTTAAAAGCTATTTTAGGGTCGATTTTATTTTGGGCAATAGCAGTGTCCCCTTAAAGCTCTATGATAAACTTACTCTTTATTATAAATCTATTACAGAGCAATTTTATAAAGTCTATGATATTTATGAACAAAAGCCAAGGGGTTAGTGGTTAGAAACCTGTATTAATGTTTCAATAAAAGTAAACTAGCTGATGGGTACATAAAACATATTTCACATTGCAATACTAGCAAGAGATATATAAACGTGCTTAAAAGTCCCAGAGAACTCACACACTGAGAGTTCTAGAATTGCAACATATAAACAACGAGATCCTAAATTATTTGCCAATCTCAAAAATGTAAACATAGCAAGGTTCAATGAACTAGGCTCTCAAATTATCTGATGTTCTTATCAGTCACCCAGTAACATAGGCAAAAATTAGGATTACCAAATACCACAGTGCATGCTAGCAACAAGACTACTGAATAGTAGGTATTGGGCCATCAGCTAATTGAATTTTCTTGTCCCCTAAGCTGTTAAATTATATGGAATTCATACAGTGATGTACAGGGGGAAAAACACTAAGAAAGTGGATTAAGGGCATTTGGTACTCACTTGTTTATCTCAATACCAAGCGGATTGGCTGGACGTAGAGACAAGGGGGGAATCCCTTTATTCCTGTCAGTGCGCGTATCATAATAGTTCATTTCATCAACCCAGACAGCAGACTGATCCAAGATATCTAGAGAAAACAAAGCACATATCCTTAAAACAGCAAAGACTGTCCAGCACCATCAACTTCAGCCATACTGAATTAATTTGAAAAAGCCTGACAAATATTATGCATGCCTGGGTAATATTTTGGAAGACATAGAGCAAAACAACCTGGATACAATTATGCTAAACTATTTGCTTAGAGGAGTTAGAAAGATATCAATGGCAGGGCATCACACTTTACATCTCACAGTCTGTACTGCTCTGTTTCTAACACAAAGTACCAACATGGGCAAGTTAACTGGAAAGAGAACTTTTCTAGCATTCATCATTTTCCAAATCTTATACTCAACACCTCTAACCCTGTCACCTGCTGCTTTACAGATATTAGCAGTTAATTTTCACAGGTTTTGGAGAAGAGTTCAGCCAGAGTAAAAGTCATTTTTGGCCACAAGTCCCTTAGCTACCAATGTTGGGAGTCTTCGGGGAGTGAAGAGCAGTAAGCTAGATATGCAAGCATGGGGTCATGTCAAGGTCACAGGTCAGGGTCAGGAAGTCAGGGCAGGGCTGCTCCAACCTGCACTGAAGGGCTGGCAAACAATTAGAAACCTGATGGTCCCTTTCTCTGATGCACCCAGCTGAAGCTGGTCACAGAAGAGAATCTGGCTCTCAGTCTTTTACCGTTTGGCAAACCATGGATTTCTCCTTTCCACGGACTTCCCCTTTCCATGAGTTTCTAATAAAGTTTACAATCCAAATGTAATATTTGAAAACATTAGATTAGCTCTGAGAAAAATATGTTATTTAACTGCCATCGGAATCATAAAGGGAAAACAAAAACCTAAACTGTTGCTTTTGTGTAGACCCTTAAATAAACAGTGGCTGTCTTAATTTCTCAATGAGCTAGATTGAATAAAAACATTTACAATCTATTTCTGACAGGATTGCAACTGAAATTTGGGGCATTCTTATTAAACAATACACTAGAAATACTCCAGAAAGGTCTTCTTTTCTCTTACAGGAAGGCTTGAGTTGCTAATGTTTAATTATAATTGAGTTCAACATTCAATTCCTTTTAAAAAAGGATATTAGTTAGAAAGATCTATAAGGTATAATTATTTAGCAAAAAATAATGTTTGAATGAGACAAAATACCTAATTTCTCAGGTTTCAGAAGTTTGAAAGAAACAGTCGAAGTTCCTCTGCCACCCGATTTGGTAGTGACAATTATGTCCCCCTTATCATTTTTAGCTTGTCCCACTCGACATACTATTTTACTAGCAGACATCCATTCAGCAGTCAGCAGACAGTTGTGTCCACAGATTGTTAAACCTGGAAATCAAAGACTTACTGTGAATAAAACTGAGGAAATACAGACTGCCTTAAAATAGTTAGTATTCTATTTAATCTAGACAAGTTATAAACAAGAAAAAAGAAATGTTGTCAACCTGTAGTTTGTAATCTAGATGGATAATACTGATATTTATTTTAAGCATTTTCTTTTCTATTTTTAATCCATTTAAACTTTCAGAGTTGTGAGAAATTATGGGTGGGAGGTCATCAGAGTACTTAGATTCAAACTTTTAAGCTTTATAAACTGTTAAAACACAAACTGTAAACACCACATGTCAAAATATACAAAGTAAATATCTTTAAAATCAACAAATCAGACTTGCTAATACTATTCATTCCCTAATCCATTTGTGACAAGTCTAATTCAAAAAATTAAATCATGGAAATTTAGACTCTAGTAAGTTCTGAAGCAGCATTTTTCTTACATTTTGATCATCATCAATGGAAATTTTTTGTGCATGTGTGTGTCTACAGTGAAATCAATGTTTATCAACTTTTACTCATAAAAATCTAATCCTGCCATGCTTAGTTACAGATAATTGAAGTGCTGTCATCTGCTAACATTTAACTCTTCTATAGCACTTCGCAGACCCTATAGCAGGCATGTCCAAAGTCCGGCCCGCGGGCCAATTGCGGCCCGTGTTCCGGTTTAATACGGCCCCCCCAGGTAATATGGCAATATCTATCTTTTATGGCCCCCAACGAATCCATATGTATTGAGATTAATACATTGTAAAATCTCAGTTAATGTCAGTTGGTCTAAATCAGTTATAAATATATTTGGACACAACATGTATACTTGGTGTTATGTTCCTGTTCATATTTTTTGAACTTAAAAGTTGACAGACAAACTCTATTACCAATAATATGTAATGTACTTTACAATGTTCCTGACATATATTTCAGCTTCCTGGATTTTTTTTTATCTGGCCTTCAGATATGAAAGGCAGAGTGATTTAACACCTGTTTAGATTTGTCATCCATGTGACGAAATGAAAAGTATGCCGTTTGCAATAAACTTTGCATAAAATAGTTAATTTGTGTTTAATTTTAATGGTTCAAAGAATGTCAGGCAAAATGGTCGGCCCTCACGCATGTTCACTTCATCAAATCTGGCCCTCTTTGAAAAAAGTTTGGACACCCCTGCCCTATAGAGTAAGGAAACCATGGGTACATTTTCCAAAAGCACATAGGTGAGGAAGATATTACTCATTTTATGGAAAGACAAAACAACAATGGAAGAATAAGGAAGCTGACAGCAAGACATGATAGAAAATAACAAAAAAGAAGGCTCAAATGGATGCATTAACAGGTGTGTTGTGAGCAAGAGACATGAGAAGTCATTCTTCCGCTCTACTCTGCGCTGATTAGGCCTCAGCTGGAGTATTGTGTCCAGTTCTCAGCACCACATTTCAAGAAAGATGTGGAGAAATTGGAGAAGGTTCAGAAAAGAGCAACAAGAATGATTAAAGGTCTAGAGAACATGACCTATGAAGGAAGACTGAAAGAACTGGGTTTGTTTAGTTTGGAAAAGAAAAGATTGAGAGGGGACATGATAGCAGTTTTCAGGTATCTAAAATTTTAAAGTGTCAAAAGCAGGAGGGAGAAAACTTGTTCTTCCTGGCCTCTGAGGAACAAGAAGCAATGGGCTTAAACTGCAGAAAGGAAGGTTTAGGTTGGACATTAGGAAAAAGTTCCTAACTGTCAGGGTAGTCAAACACTGGAATAAATTACCCAGGGAGGTTCTGGAATCTCCATCTGTGGATATATTTAAGAGTAGGTTAGATTAATGTCTATCAGGGATGGTCTAGACCAGTGGTTCTCAACCATGGGCCCTATGGCTCCCCAGTGGCGACACCCTACCTCTAGGGGGCCACATGGAAAAAACGGAACATTAGGTAAATTATGTACCTTTTTTCCCCCAACTAACAACGGCTATCAGGAGGGCCACAGAGGTAAACGAGGCTCAGAAGGGGGCCATGAGCAAAAAAAGGTTGAGAAACACTGGTCTAAACAGTACTGGGTCCTACCATGAGAGTCTTAGTATTCTATTATTCTATGAACATATGGAAGATAGGAAACATGCTAAGCAAGCATCGAATTGGGTCCGTGAAGGAGAAAGTGAGGAAGGCCAAGGAAGAATTGGCAGAAGACATAGTATACTGAATACAGTGGCATTACCTAAAGTGCCACAAAACTATGGTGTGAGCGTAAACAATGGAGGAACTGGACCCAATGTGTCAGTGGTATCAAAGGAACTAAGATCTAAAGAAGAGATCTAACATAATGTAACCAGCAGAAAAATAAACTGTGTGGGGATAAGGAGCTTTGCTCCTTTGTGACAAATTACTAAGGTCTGAAAAAAAAATTCTCAATTAAAGAATGGTTTTATGTTTGTGTTTTACAAACATAAAAATGTGTGATATATCAAATCTTGTTTTTTCTGGCTTTTGCCCATGGATTTTTTCAAGGACATAAGTAAGAAGCTGAAGTGGAACTTTTCTCAGCGCTGATGTGAAAAGATGAGAGAGTTGACACGTTAACAAAGAACTTTACCCAAGTGCATGAGAAGAGTTTGATTAAGTAGATTCTAAAACAAATAAAGAAATCAGACTTTGAAACTTGAGGGGGAAAGTGATTTGTAGTTACTGCTTAAAGACTCTTGTGAGATAATTGCCATTAATTTGTTAAGTGTACATAAAAACTTGCCACAAAATCTGATTTTTCTACTGTAAAGAATAGAAAAGGGAAGGAAGCATTTATTTTATTTTAACAACCATAGCATTCTGAATGCATCACAAGAAAAAAAAAGAGCACTTTTTCCCCCTCCTTTGTAGGTCAGTTTTAAGGTTTGTTTTGTAAGATTCATGTAATTTCTATTTAAATTAACTGAATGAAAGAATTTAACTTTGGCTTTTCTCTAAAATACACAGGAAATGTTTATACTAGTGAAAAATCTACTTTAGAAGATTTCTAATCTTTTAAGAGGGTTTTTCCTACCTTCAATTTTATTTCTTAAATAAATATTACTGCTCATGAAACATGAGACTTAAGAAGCCTGCTAACTTAAAAATTAGGTTTCATGTGCTTGACATCACAGAATAGTAAATGACATGGCACTGTACTCTTCACTAGTTAGTAGGATATGAAAAACATTATTGTAATGTCACAGAGCTAAAACTTTAAAGCTGAACAATGATCTTCCTCAATACATATAGAAATCCAGAAATAAACTTCATTCCCAAATGACAGAACCTTTCTATAAATAAAAAAGATGTTTTTCTTAATTTTACTGCAAGAATTTTTAAAGATCCATAAGTTTCTAAGTCACAAGTGACTTACAATCTGGTTGTTTTTAACAGAATGAAGTATAAAAGGTATATTCTCTTTCCTCATATATGTGGTTTTCAGTTTATTCCTAAACACATATTTTCTTTAATTGCAATACTTTTTGGCAGCAGGTAGTAAGAAGAGTTTAACTGAGGTGTATAAAAATATTATGCCTAAATCCAACAAAGCTTACAAGAGAGAGTACTCTCAGTGTGCATAACCTGGACTTCAGTCCAAGCCCAAAAACTTTTACACTGCAATTTTAGAGGCCAAGCCCAGTAAGCCCAAATCAGCTGATCCAGGCCAGCCTCAGTCACGTAGACGTAGGGTTGCCAGGTGTCCGGTATTCTACTGGAGAGTCGTTTTTGCGCCCTCTGTCCTGTAAAAAAATTCAGAAAATACTGGACATGTGCAATGTCTGGTATTTTGTTTTTCCGGCTGGGCATCGGATGGAAGCCTGGAGGGGGCGGGGGCAGTGGCTGAGACTCCCAGCCACTTCCCTTGCCCAGCTTCTGCACACAAACACAGGCTCCCAGCGCTGATCACGGCCCCGCCTCCCAGCTGGGAGCCACTCCCCCTGCCCCTGCCAGGCTTCTGCACGCAATCAGAGGGAGTCCCAGGCTGGGAGGCAGGGCCGCAATCAGCGCTGGGAGCCTCTGGTTGCATGCAGAAGCTGGGCGGGGGCAGAGGGAGCGGCTGGGAGTTGGGGCGCAATCAGCGCTGGGAGCCCTCAGCTGATTGCGTCTGAGGAGGAGTGACATGTTGGGGAGGAAGAGAAGCCCTGTCCCACAAATTTTTAGCCCGTGTGTTTGGTATTTTTTGGGAGACCATCTAGCAACCCTATGTAGCTGTAACTTTAGACATTAACCAGAAAATGCTGAATGTTAAATAAGCTAAAATACGCTAAAATAAAAATTGCAATGTTAAATCTACCATGTATTTGAGTTTGTCTGTCTGTGTGTTTGTCTGTTCAAGAACTCTTCCTAAACAGGACCATCAAATTCAGTACACAGCTTCCTCTGACCATAACTTAAAGGTCTGGTTGTGCCAGGAAAATGGGATGTGCCTAGAGTGGGATTCCTTCTCAGAAACCCCCCAGAGAAAATAGAAAGAATCATCAGAAGTGAATGAGCTGGCTAGGTGTGTCCACGCTCCACCTGCCTTCTGAAACTTCCCTAGCCATGGGCCTCTCCCTCCCTCCCCCCCAACACTTTTTAAGGAGGACAGCAGGGGCTGAAACCCAATTTGTACAGAACATTACTGGCTGTTCCCCTTCCTCAGGTAGCAAATGGAAAGTGCACAGTTTGTTCCATTCCATAGGGGAAAAATTAGAAAGGTAAAGGCACAAAACAAACTCAGTCTAGCTAGAGACATAAAGGGTAACAAGAAAACATTCTACAAATATATCACAAACAAGAGAAAGACCAAGGACAGGGTAGATCCACTGCTCAATGAAGAGGGAGAAGCAATAACAGAAAATGTGGAAATGACAGAGAAGCTTAACAATGTCTTTAAGTTTTCACCAAGAAGGTTGGTGGTGACTGGATACCTAACATAATGAATGCTAGTGAAAATGGGGTAGGTTTAGAAGTTAAAATAGGAAAGAACAAGTTAAAAATTAAAGCTAGACATCTTCAAGTCACCATGACTTCATTAAATGTATCCTAGAATACTCAAGGAGCTGACTGAGAAGGTATCTTTTAAAAGTCATGGAAGACAGGAGAGATTCCAGAAGACTGGAAAAGGGCAAATATAGTGCCCATTAGGGATGTTAGCATGTACTCATGTACAGGGTTAACCAGTAAACCTGAGCTCATCAATTAACCCGCACTGTTACACATACCTCTCCTGCCAGCTACCTCCATATAAGAGGCGGGGACGGAGGGGGTGGGGGAAGAAGCCAATGTGCATGTGAAGCCGGCTTTTAACCTAGCTCCCCTCACATACCGGCTCCTGTGGAGCTGTCCATCCCCCCTCCCCTTCCACTGCCCCGGGCACTGCTTCCCACAGTGAGAAGGGGCAGGCAGGAGCTGGTACACATGGGAAGCCGGATTTCAAGACAGCACCTGCAGAGCTTCCTTTCCCCCCCTCGCCAGAGGCAGTGGGGGAGCACAGGTGGGAGCTGACACATAAGGGAAGCTAGCTTTCAAGTCAGCTCCCCTCGCATAGGGTTGCCAGGTGTCCAGTTTTGAACTGGACAGTCCAGTATTTGAGCTTTCTGTTCCGGAAACAAATTGAGAAAATATAAATGAGAAAATATAAATGTCCGGTATTTTCTAAATAAGATGTAATGTAGATTGTGATATAATGTCAAGTGTTTCCAGTATTTCTGTTGAAACCATCTGGCAACCCTACCCTTGCACACCGGATCCTACGGAGCCACCTACCCCCTGCTCTGCTGCCTCCGTATCAGAGGCAACAGTGTAGGGGAAAGGCAGGGCGAGGCAGGCAGGAGCCAGTGCTTGTGCGGAGCTGGCTGTTTTAAAACAAATATTCACTAAGTTTCAACACCCTGATCAAAGCAGGAAAATATTATACTCTTTATTTCAGATGGTAAACTGGAACACAATAAATTAAACAGTTTTAACACAGTCACATAAGACACTAGCAGAGTTAGGAAGAGGAATTCCATTTTACAATCATTGGATCCACTGAAACCAAAGTCAATACTCCACTGGCTTCACTATGGCTAGGATTTCACCCCTGGATTCTAACAAGACAAACTATCTCTTCCATAAGAAATAAAGTACACATATAATTTACTATCTACTTTACCCATTCAACTCCATGCTTCTAACTCATGGAGATAATGATACATTATCATACTATCCATTGTGTATTTCCTATGACTATAAAGATGTCAGAATGTCACCAACAAGATTCTCAATCTAAAAATGGGGAATGCATCAAACCATTTCTGTCAATTTACCTATCAGGTCTGTTGGCCCAGTTCCCAAGTTTTCTCCTCTAATTGTGACTTTTGTCCATGAAATGCCTTCATTGGGAGAGATACCAGTTACAAGAGGGGGCTGGCGTAACCGAGACATGATATTTTCCTTCTGTGATCGGAAATCCAATTACTCAGCAATCTGTTAAATAAAGAAAAATAATAAAATAAAATTTACAAATTAATTATGCCAAAACTGAAAAGATTAATATTGTAAAACTAACATCTTTTAAATTTTTAAATAAAAGCAGATAGTTTTCATCACACATTTTAAATATTTTATATTAATTAGTAGATGTTCTTGCACTTACACGTGTGTTCTAGAAGTCCAGTTCTAAAATTATAAGTAAGAAAAGTAAAACAAGAAAAAAAGATACAGTAGAAACAAATCCATTAACATTCATAAATTAGAGTACATAGGGTCACAGCAGTCAGAATTAGGAAAAATCTCAGTCAAGTCTATCCTTGGCTTAGATCAGCCCCCCCCCCCTTCTTTATTGGGAGGGAAAGATTACACAGGGGAGTTTAGATACGTGATTAGAATGCCTCCAAAATGGAAACCATTCTTATTCTGAAAGAGACAGTTCCCAATACTGACACAAAGGAGAATTCAATATTCTCAATAATCGAACAAATGATCTACTTGGCCCAAGAAGATATACCTTTTAAATATGTATTTAAACACCATGTGAAATAATTTGAGAATGATTTCCAGAATAGTATCATCTTGCATTTCAAATCAGGAGCCTGCTTGAGTTATTTCAGTTATCTAAGCAGTCATAAACACTACTAAAGCTCCCCTGTCATGCAGCTCATATTTAATTTATGATTAATTTTGATACTAAACTTCTTGTTGTTTATTAGTAACTTTACAAGCCAAAAAACAGATGCACATGGCTTGAAGCAACATTAGCTCCCACTAGGTTCTTTCTGCAGCTGCTGCACAGGGATTCAGTCCAAAGAAGCAAATGGACCTTGTAGTAACTTCAAGAAAACGGCAGCATAGCCAGGCTGAGACAGCCATCCATCCACATGACAACTTCAGCCTCCAGATCATTTCATCCATTCTGTGACTCCCTAATCATCAGGGCAGAACAATTTTTTTAAAAACTCTGAGGAGAGACCTAAGAGCATGCAGTTCCCTCTAAACTCCTCCCACCAGTTTCTTTCAGGGAGAAAGTGATCTGGCATCATATAACAGGAACTCCTCTAGTCTAGAAACTCTTCTAGCCTAGGGAAGGCGATAATCAAATATGACACTTAGGGAAAAGATGGCTGAAACACCTCAGCAAAATGTAAATAGATGCTAATAAGAATTAGACATGTAAAATCCCAATCAGTTAACCAGTTATACATAAAGTTTAATCAGTTAACTGAGTAAATGGCTGTGAATGGGCTGGAGTGACCTGCACCCCCTGACACAGCTAGAGGTTGCTCCAGCCGGGCTGGAGTGCCCCTGCCTGCAGCATAACGCCTGGGGGAGGTGGAGCAAAAGGTTTCTACATGCTACCCTTGCCTGATGGCACTGCCCCTGGAATGCTCATAGACTGGAAAACGCAGGAAATGGGATCTGCAGGGGCAGTGCCTGTGGATGGGGGGCAGTTCACATAGTCATCTGCCCCTCCTTCCAGAAGCTGCTAGACACTCTAACCACTTGTAGGAGTGCCACTAGTACAGGGTGGGGGTGAGTCTGCCTTACCCCACTGTGCCACTGCCCAGGAGCTGTTTGAGATAAGCAATGGCCAGCCAGAGCCTGCATCCCAAATCCCTGCCCCAGAGCTGAACCCCTTCCTGTACATCCAACCCCTGCACCAGCCATAAGTTCCCCCTGCACCCAAACTCCCTCCTGCACCCCAACCCACTGTCTCAGGCTCAGCTCAAAGCCCCTCCCACACTGCAAACCCCTTCGTCCAAGATCAGAGTCCGCACTTCAATCCTCTGCCCCAGCCTGGTTAAAGTGAAGGAGGAAGAAGGGAGTTAGTAAGGCAGGACCTCTGAGAAAGAGTAGGGAAGAAGAAGGGGCAAGGATGTAATTTGAGGTAGATCCTGGATTGCACTAAAATTCAAAAAGTGATCTTGTGCTTAAAAAGGTTGGATACCACTGCATTACACCCATTCTTAGAAGTGGCTGAAATGTTTTGAATAACATTTTTTTAAAACCTCAGCCTGAAGCAGGCTGCAGAGATTCATAATTTCAGCCCAAATGGTTACAATTTTGCAAACTTATAACTAAGTATCAAGTGAAAATATAGTTTTACAATGTGTAATGAAGGGCAACCTTAATAATAAGAAGGGCTTTCAGCTCCTCCGCTAATAACTAACAAGTTCAAAAGCTAAGACATGCTTATCCTTCCTGAAAAGTTTTGTGCCTATTGCCAAATTTTAAAAATACTGGCAGCATAGGAAATCTTGATTGTATTTACAGATTCATCCCTTCCTTGGAAGAGGTCTAGGGAGAAGACAATTAGCATAAGCTTATAGGATAGTTGAGGACAGTGTTCCCTCTAAGCTGTGGGGCAGTACAGCTTCACAGGTGATTAATGAGCCCCGCCCAGGCAGAGGCTCAGGGCTCTGTGTAGGGAGCTGACTGAGTGGGGCTCATTAATCACCTGTGAAGCTGTGCTACTGCTCAGTTTAGATAGAATACTGGTAAAGCACTTGACTAGTTACTTGACTAGTTATGTCACTTGACTAGTTACATCCCCCTCTTTGCTACCTCTATCAGAAACAGAGTCTCTGTGGGGCTCTTGATACATTTCAAAGGCTGAAGCCACCTCAGTGGGAACACGGGGTGAGTGGTGCCTCGTTCGCCCTGCACACCTCCTCCCCCCCCCCCCGCCGCCTCTATGAGAGGCAACAAGTGGTGAGGAGGGGGGAACTGTCTTAAAAGCCAATTCCCCCCAGCACCACCTTTATCAGAGGCAGCGGAGGGAAGGGGGAGGATAGGGGAGGCTGCTGCCACCAAGCAGCCCCTGTTCACAGCAGCTTGGGCTGTCCACCGCAAACAGGGTCTGCTGAACTGAGTAGGAGCTGGGACTGAGCAGTCCTGGCTCGAGCAGACACTATGCCTCTGCATTTTAAATGAAGTAAGAGCCTGGCGGCTCTACATTTAAAATGCTGAGCTGCAGTGCAGGTGGCACCCGGAGCTATCCCTGCTGTGGCTCTGCAGAGCAGTCCTATCGACTAATTGTATTGACTATATGATTAGCTCCATAACTGCAATTTAACATCCTTAGTCAGTCAAAGAGATGGAGTTTATTCCTCAAAAAGCCTGGCTTTCCAGACTATTCTGAAACTTGAAGAATAACAGGGCCTTCCATGAACAGACTGTGCTCTTCTGGTCTCACAGTCTCCATCCCTTCTTAGGCCCAGCGTTTGATGACTCCACTAGAGATTTACTGAGATTTTCCCAAAAATCAAAGAATCATCAAAATGCATGGATCCTGAGAAGTCACCTAATTCAGCTCCCTATGCTATTTTGCAGCCTAGGACAGTATTATTCTCTTTGGGTCATTTCCACAGGGTCAGAAGGACCATAATGTCCATTCCCCAGCAATTTGTACACCTAGTCTCTACCCCAGCAATGGTCAACCTAAGCTCATGTGGGCTACATGAGTGGCCCTCCATCTTAGTGGAACACAAGATGGTCATAATCAAGACAGTCTCCCAGGATAGAGCAGTTTTGCTAACTCCTTTTCGTACCTAGAATTTGCAAAGCATGCCGAATAAACGGTAGGTGTGTTAAATTTAGTTTAATCAACTAATTGACCAATTGATGGATTTTCCATTAGTCAAGAAGCAGGGGAAGCTCCTGCCAACTCCTAATACACTTAAAAGACTGGTGCACAGCGGGGGAGGGGGAAAGCGCAAGAGAGGAATCAGCTGTCCCAGCTCACACCAGGCCCTCCCCCCCCCCCCACTGCTCTTCTGATTTTTAAATGTATTAAGAGCCAGCAGGCTCTGAACACATTTAAAAAGCAGAGGTGCAGCTTCTAGGACTGGGTGCAAGCCAGGAATCAAGTGATTCCCAGCTCGCGCCCATCCCCACTATTCCCCCACTGCCCACGGAGACGGTGCTGGGGGGAACCAGCTTTTAAGATCTGATAAAGGCTGGGAGAGAGGGGGAGGAGAGCGACTAGTTGTCTAGCAGATAAGCTTTTGCTTATCGGATAGTCAACTAGTCGCTTACACCGCTCGCGTGACATTGCCATGGAGGTAGCTAAGCATCCCACTTGTACAGGAACTGGAAGACAACAGCCATTGATTTGAGTGAGATAACCTGGATCATTATATTCATTGGGCACATTTTGTGGAGATTTATACAGCATTTTAAATCGGTGACCAAAACAAAGGTCAAAATAGGGGACTCTTCAGAGCTTCACTAGTAATGTGAGAAAAATCTCCAGAAAACAAAATGAAATAGGAAAAAAATATTTTGTTATTGATTTTTCTTCGCCAGAAAAATTTGCAATTTCTTCTTACTTGGGGAAGTGCATCTTCCAAAATATCCAGGTATACAGATAATGTGTTGGAATTAAGAATAAATTTGAAAGTAATATTAAAACACTTTGCTGGATTTCAGAAACTAGTACTTGATCTCTTCCCATGATGAGTTGAATATATGTAATAAAAATGTTGAGCCTCCTGAGGTCTAATATTTTTTCTAAAATAGTTCTATATTTATTGCAGAACTGCTTTAAAAAACACTTAACCAGAATAAGGAGCCTGAACTAAATCTCAAAATGTTACAGCCAGACGCATTCAGTCTAAAGTAGCTCAGTTCTTATTTATAATAATCGGATTCATTATTTCACAGAATGGGTAAAATCATTCTATATATTTCCTCCTAGCTAAAAGATTTGAGGACCATACGAAAGAAGTTTTATTCTGTATTTAGATTTATAATATTAAACAGAGAACACAAGAGCAAGAGAAAGAGAATGAATGTATCTAGGCCTCAGATCGCTAAAAGAAATAGAAAGATGCAAAATTATATTTTTTTGTTAACACTGGTGCAAGATTAAATAAAATAAAATGTTAAACAGTATTCTTCAAGGATCCCAACACAATTAGCACAGAGAGCTAATACAAATATCACATATGAAATAATCAATTTGCAAAATCTCTACAAATAATAGTTATTGCAGTTAATCCTGCAGTAAACTTAATTCATATGAAAACAATACAGAAATTATTCTCATCATTCTGCTAGCATGGGCTGACACAGTGCATTTCTAATTCATGGTTCTGTTAGAAAGTAGAATTCTTGTTCTACTTCCTGTCCCCTCACTTTCAGTGACCAGTTGTCAAAAAAACCCAGATCTCTACATGACTATTTATAATCTGCCCTGACATGGAGCATTTTATTTTCTAATTAATTCCTTGTTCAAATGAAGACATCATATTTCTAGGATAGATAACTGATAATCTAGTAGGGAAAGGTAACACTGGCACCTTTTAATGGATTGTCAAAAATTAACAAAGAATAAAAAATATTTGCATTAATTAATTTTAAAAGAGCAATATTTTCAGGCTAACATTATTGCACATGGAAAGAGCTTCATGGATTGGAACTTATAACATGATCATTAACTTAATACACAGTATACAGAATCGTATTTTTTGTCAGCATCTCCTTATGGGAAGACCTTTGATCCATGTACAGCCCAACAGACTAGAAGTATAGCTATGTGTTGTAAGAGTCATCAGACATGGATCCAATTGCAGTATCGAGTCCCGAATATAGTCAAATCAACACTAACAAATCACTAACAAAAAAACCAAAAACTCAGTATTACCACAGGCTGAACCTCTGTAATCTGGGACTCCATGGACCAGCAACATCCGTCATCTGGCAGGACAACAGATGTTCCAGGAGTAGAGAGACCCGGTGGGCTAATGGCTTGGGTCCCCACTGCTGGGCTGCCAGGTGCACTGCAAATAGACAACCAGGCACAACTCAGCAGGGGTGCCTGGCGGGGCAAGGAGCCCAGTGCACCACAGCGGGGCTTCCCCACAGGGACCGGGAGCTCAGTGCAGCACAGCGGGAGTTCAGCAAACAAGGAGATGGGCTGCCTGCATAGCAGGGAAAGAGGTGGGGGGACTAGCAGGGCAGAGAAGCTCATGGCAAGGTGGAGCCAGCTAGGAGGCTGGCGGCTGGTCCAGAGCTGCAGGGGGGAAGGGAGGGGAAGAAAACTAGGGAGGTTTAATCTGTATATCATACCTTAATCTCCGGTATCAGAAATTTCCCATCTAAATTCACTAAACAACTAAGCTCTAACACAGCTATATTTGAGATCCTAAATTATTTGGTGTACAGTATAAAAACTTTTCAGAAGTCTTGAACAGAAAGTGCTGATGTATCCTACTTATCCATAGTTTAACATGAGCCAAAGATGTTAAAAGGCATGCAATTCGTTAATTGTGTAGTCAACAAAAATTGTGTCAGTGACACAATTAATTGATAAGGGTTAGCAATGAAAGCACTAAGTCCTGTTTTGTGCTGGGTCCCAGGATCTACCCCTGCTCCAGCTCTGCAAGTAAAGTCATTTAGGAGCCAGGAAGGCAGGCAGCTCGATTTAGTCCCAGCTGATGCCAGTCCTGGGAACTTCCCCCTTTGTGGCTCTGCAAGTCACGTAGAAGCTGGGCGGTCAGGCAGCTTGGCTCACACTGGGTTCCAGGAGCCAAATTATTATATTATAGGAGAAACAAAACAGAATGGTTTCACTGTTTCGAATGATATTTACGACTGTATTTTTTGCATTTTTCTGCATTTCTTCTGCATTTTTCAGGTAATCCCCTAACATGGTATCTTGCCTGAATGATCCAAAGAAGCAAAGACAGAACATAACAGATTTTGTTAGAAACATATATCACACCTACAGGCAGTCCCCGGGTTACGCGGATCCGACTTATGTCGGATCCGCACTTACGAACGGGGCTTTTCTCGCCCCGGAACTCGCAGGTGGCGGGACCACCCAGACGCGCAGTGGACCCGCCACCGCGTCCTCCGGGGCGAGAAAAGCTGCTCCGGGTGTCCCTTGTCTGCTGGGAGGGTCCCCAGGAAAGCAGAGACACCCCGAGCAAAGCCGCAGAGGCGGTGGGGTCCCGCGCCTCTAAGGCTTTGCTCCGGAGCAAAGCCGCACAGGCGCGGGACCCCGCCGCCTCCAAGGCTTTGCTCCGGATGTCCCTGGTCTGCTCGGGGTGTCCCTGGTCTACTGAGAGGGGTCCTCAGCAGACCAGGGACACCTCGAGCAAAGCCGCAGAGGCGGCGGGGTCCCACGCCTCTGCGGCTTTGCTCCGGAGCAAAGCCTTGGAGGCGCGGGACCCCGCCGCCTCTGCGGCTTTGCTCGGGGTGTCCCTGGTCTGCTGGGGACCCCTCCCAGAAGACCAGGGACACCCCGAGCAGACCAGGGACACCCGGAGCAAAGCCTTGGAGGCGGCGGGGTCCCTCACCTCCAAGGCTTTGCTCCGGAACAAAGCAGCAGAAGGCGTGGGACCCCGCCGCCTCCGCGGCTTTGCTCCGGGTCTCCCTGGTCTGCTGGGGGGTGGCGCAGCTAGGGCCCCCCCCCCCCAGTAGACCAAGCTTTTGTTGTGGACCCTGGGGTAGAGCAGCTGGGGTGCTGCCGGGTTGGTCCTGGGGGGACCTACCCGGCAGCGCCCCAGCTGTTCTGTCCCAGGCTCCAGATTCAGCCGCTGTTGAAACTGATCAGTGGCTGATTCCAGGAAGCTGGGGGCAGAGCAACTCTGCCTCGGGCTTCCTGTAGTCAGCTCCTGGTCAGTTTCAGCAGCAGTGGCTGACTCTGGAGCCAGTTCCGAGTTACGTACAAATTCAACTTAAGAACAAACCTATAGTCCCTATCTTGTACGTAACCCGGGGACTGCCTGTACTTTGGTATAAAACTTGGGGATCAAGACTTTGGAACAAAACTGCCACAAACGTAACAAAATACGTCCGGATCATTCAGGCAACCTCGAGATGCCATGTTAGGGGATTACCTGAAGCCATTCTGTTTTATTACTCCTATAATATATAATATAATAATTTGGCGATCCCCTTCCACAAAATTAAGCTAGATGGCATTCATTTTGACAAATTCAATTAATTTAAGGTATTTTTTAATGCAAGTCCTTGAAAATAAGTCGCTGCTTATAGTTTTAAGTTCTTGAAAATAATTATTTTCCTGAAAATCTTGGAAGTGTCAGTGAAGAGCAAAGGAAGATTTCATCAGGATATCAAGACAATGGAAAAGAGATATCAAGGACACTGGGAGGTCAACAGGATGGCTGATTACTGCTGGTCCCTGAAAAGAGAGACTGATGTTGAAATGCATAAAAAGTTGTCAAGAAAGCATTGATTCAGTTGCATCTAATCATATAAAATTACTCAGTTGTTAAATTTCACACTTTCCTCCTTTTTTCTTTAAATAAGGACTTACAACAGACCTTCCAAAAGAACTATAGCTTAGTATTTACCATCAAATGGTCTGGTAGCACTTTATAGACTAACAAAACATGTACAGTAGATAGTATCATGAGCTTTCGTGGGCATAGCCCACTTCTGAAGTTCATGATACCATCTACATGTTTTGTTAGTCTAAAAAGTGCTACCAGACCATTTGCTTGCTGTTTTTTTCTATAACAGACTAACTCGGCTACCCCCTGAAGTTACTATTTGCCAAGCTTAATGCATAAGGTGTAATAAAAAGCATGAAAAATGTCCATTTTTTCTTTTTGATTTGTGAAAAATCCTTGTGTGATTCAGAAAAATTGATGCCATTTTTTAAAATCAATATAGCAAAATTATGTAAAGTCGCCTATTTTTATCAAAACAACTGCAACTTTGTTTCAATTTGCAGTCCAGTATAAGCAGCCGCTTTCCAGTTAATCATTTAATAGACTACACTGTTACATCCCTAGCATAAGCAATAGCAATGCAAGTTTCCTTAACACTGCCCTGATAATGTGTGTTGATTGTTACAGACACACAGACCACATATTAGCCCCATTATCACTGGCACTACAATTGACAGGGGCACTCTCGGTCCCTTTTCCCCACATTTTAAATTCTGGATTCCCATTTTTTTCCACTACAGCATATCTGAAGAAGTGAGTTTTGCCCACAAAAGCTCATGATACTATCTATATATTTTTGTTAGTCTTGAAGGTGCCAAAGGACTATACATTGTTTTTGAGAAAAAAGAAAATACAACAGTTCAGTCCATTTGGTCTCTGGCATTCTTTTTAAGATTCTCAATGGTGGTTTGTATGTATGATGCAAGTATCTATACAGCAGGAAATATATTGAGACCACCCATTCATGTCACACAGATCAAAAAGGCCATTAGCTAAAAATGATTTTAACTCAGTACTCATCTAAATTTGAAACACTGACCTATAAAGATAAAAGACCCAAAAGATCACTGGTGTACTCCAAATGCAAGTTTTCGATTTTCTACTTCCTCTAACTTATTTTAAAGATGTGTAAACTGCAAACTACATACGACTTTTATAATTCTAGGAAGCACATTAAGAAAATACTAGATCGTAGTCAAATTCTATACTGAGGTTTGTAATTATAAACGTAGTTCCAAATAGGAAACCCAGCACAAAAATTAACTCATTTTCCAGGTTTATAAATACTGAAATAGCACAATCCTCCCTCTTTTTATTAGATATGCCCCAAACCAGGAAGCAGAAAAAAAAGACATTTCCCAATTTTGTCATCTTCTGAGCTTTTTGTGCATCTGGACTCTCTCAGTAACAAATGCAAAGCCATTAGAAACTATTGTTTTTTCTTGTGAGTACCCAAAGTGTAGTTTGAAAAACATACTGTCACTACTATTAGAGACATCCTGCAAGATGAGCATAATCTTTTCTTCTTTAAATGAGTTTCTCAAGTAAGTTTTCTGACAACACAAATATGGTTCTGGCAAATCACACAGGAATTCCAGAGGTTATCAGATCTGCTAAGAAATCTATTTAACCTTTGGGACTAATCTTAACATTTGGATTCACTTTCTATGACTAGCTTGATGGCCAAAAGACAAAGAATGTGAGGATATAAAGGAACTGATTAAACCAGTTTTGTGAAGTAGGATATTGCTGGCTGCTCTAGAATCATTACCAGATAATTTAGTCATAGTTGTTCAGGACATCACATTGTCCATTGGAGTCACACGCGGACAAGGCTATCAATGAGGGCAGACATTCGCAGAGGCAACTTTCTACACAGAACATTAGAAAAGGAGGATTAACCACTAAATTTTTAGAAGTTTTGTCAACAGAGAAATTTAGGTAGTGTGCCATAAGATGAGTTCCAGGCTTCTAAAAAAATTAAGTCAGTTGGTTCCAATCACTGAAAACCCAGTTAAAGTCCCCACTCCCCAGCACTTTGCAAGATGAAATTTCTCACAAGCAGTCAACCTGAAAGAGTCTCTCTCTCAAATGGAAGAGAGATACTGAGGTCACCATGCATTGCTGCAGTCATCCAGCAGAGGGAATCTGAATTTCACAAGAGGAAATTAAAAATAAGTTTTACTTGCCATCATTATGGTGGAACATGTACATCTACCGCATGAGCTGTGTCAAGACTAGTGCATGTTCATGAATGTATTCTATTCACAAAACACTAATGAAAAAAAATCCAGCATTCATAAAAATATTTGTTCAACCAGTTCTTGTGCAAGGCACAGCAGGAATACTCAGCATGGCATACTTCATCTTCCAGAGTATTCATCAGACATTTAATTTCATTAGCTGCCTTCTAATATACAAGAAACTGCAAATTTGGAAGTGATGTGCTAGGGATGCCTGCCCACTGATATCAATTAGAAGTTACATGCTCTCAACAGTGGTAGACTTTTGAAACACACTTACTCCAAGTGTGTCTCTGAGGACTCATCTAGATTATGGGGAACGGTCGAAAGAAGATATGAAAATTCCACAGGAATTTGCATCTCTTCCTCCAATTACACTTTCGAAAGTGGAGCTTTTGAAAGTGAAAGTAGTTAAGATGCAGCTTTTTCAGCGAGCCTTCCCCCCCCCCCCCCGCCTTTGTCAAAAAGCCGAGTAAACCTCCTTTTTTGAGGAAGAGCGACTTTTCGACGAGGGGGAGGTTCAACGAGGGCGGGGGTGTCGAAATATCTTCTTTCGACCTGTCTCCGTAGTCTAGATAAGCCCTCAGACTACAGCAATTAGGGATGTAAAAAGTCGTGTAAAAAGGTAACTGCAACCTCTAAAAGCCTTAGTGATTACACTGTTAGATGCATTGTGGGTTCTGCCTTATAAAGCTTAGATTTATATTGCAGAGTTCACAATGAGGCCTCCTCTGTAGTGGGGCCACCAGCCCCTGTCAGCTCTGCTCCCGGGGAGGCTTCACTGTAGACTCTGCAGCTGGCTGCTCAGGTAGGTGAGGAGTTGTGCCAGTTAACCAAAACCAGTAAACCTCACCCAATAAGAGTGAGCTTAACCGGCGAGCCTTTTACATTCCTAACTGTGATACAAGAGAGTCAACGAAGAAGCATGGCAAATCACACCGAAGGGGACATTGAGATGATTTACGAATAAATTCCTTAGATTTTTAATTCAAAGCCACTGCAAACCAATCGAAGCCACTACTGCACTCCTTTCAATGCTTTTATCTTCCCAGCAACGTAAAATCAGACAGAAAACCTACACATATCAAGATTTAAAAGTCGCCAAAAAGCAACACAATGAATATAGCTGACATTTATTAACCCTTTTGGAGATCTTCAATGCCCTTCAACACTGCATCAATAATACAAGTCTAATCCTGCAAGCCTGCCAGAAAAGACTGGGAAGTGAATAAGCTAAACAATGCTGAAATTCCAAGTGATATTAAGAGTCCATGTATGTTTATTTATATAATAAAAGAAAATAGGACCTGTCAATTTAAACAAGAAATACTCATGAATGTTATATTTTATGAAAAAGTCTTCAAAACATCACTAAGCTACTTATAATGAAAAAGATAAACTAGTATAAAATAAAGGGTAATATTGTCACATGGAAATAGTAAAGCCTCATTTGTCTTAGCTTGTCATATGTGGCACATCAAGTCAAGCCATTATCAACACTGACAAACCTGTTAATTTACCGGACAATGGCACATGCCAAATCAATTTAGAATTTAAAAGTATAAATTGGAGGGAGATGGGGGACAAATTATGAAAAACAAAAAAGTAATTTTATATTAAATGACTTGATACATTTTTTCTGTTGTTAAAAGAACATGTTTCAACCACGTGATCTAGCCATCAGATCTGTATGTCAGTTATTTTTATTTTTTAGAGTAGCCAAGTAATGCCCATATAATAGCTTTGTTTTCATGGAGACTGTACTTGTATATCTTAAGACTCTTGCTTAACTCAAAAAAGGTACATCTTCAAATCATGGCCATATATCTTGACATAGTGAAAGCAAAATAATCACAGCATTCAGCATTGCCATTAAGATTTCAGAGTCACGGGGGATTAGAAGTCTGGACCTGAAGCAGATGCTCTCAAAGCACTTGGTAGAGGAGTTCAGTACATATTTCAGACTGCACTGCAGCTGCAAGGGACTGACGCCACTAACTGTGGAATCAAGCTCAGGGAAACTCGGGGCATAGTTCCGGCATCCGAAATAAATTAAAGTAAACAGTGTTGCTCTCTCTCATCCACCCTGTTAGCAGCCTCTCTGCAGAGCTGGAGACCACACACCCAGACCACACAGCACCAGCTGAACTCACTCGCACGCAACATCTAGGAGCTGTCACTCTGTTGAGGTATGAAGAGGAAAGGGGTGGGGGACCGGAGTGTGTGTGTGTTTTTAAGAAAGCTGCTTGCCTTCTATCCTCGCAGCTGGCTTGTGTATTGTGAGGGTTGGGAGGAAGGAAAGTAGAAAGAAGAAATCCATAAACCTTCCTGAGAAAACATACCAGTCATGGCCTTGTGTAGTAATAATTTGCACTCATTTTGTAGCAGTTTAGTAGCCGATGAAGGGCTAGTATCAATTAACCTTCACATGTCAAAAAATCTTAGGCTGGTATCAGTTACTAAATTGTAAATACTAAATGAATGCACTACATCCAACAGAATGACCTTGAGAAACTGTGTCAAATATTCAAATAATGTACTTAAAAGGTTTTATATTTGAAAAAGATGAACAAACAAACCCCATTAATTAAGGACCTGATTATGTTGTGTTTACTCAAAGGCTGTCCACACACCGAAGAGATGCACAGGTTTAAATTAAATCAGTTTTGAATCACATTTTTAGCCAAATCAGTTCAATTTTGTTCTTAGACCAAAACTCACTTTGAATAGAATCTTACACCACAAGGAGTCTCACTGAAGTCAGTGGGCCTATCTTTAATACAAGGTATTACTCCATGTAACAGTATCACAATCTGGTCCTATGAGTTAAGGCTGCCTAAAGGGCATAGCTCATGAACACAAACAACTGAAACCAAGGAAATTATCCTTTCAGTGATCATACTTAAGAAGCGTCTTTTATTGTGACAGATTCAACAACTTTAAGAGATACTTTCTATTACTGTAAGACATGGGGGTTACTACTGTACTAAAGAGACTATGTGTCATAACAGAAGAAACTGAAGCAAGACCATTTAAAAGCCTTTAATACCTATCTACCATGGGCACACTTCACCCTATTCCATACCATCTTATGACTCACCTTGTCTCCAATCTACCACCCACATCACATTTTCCTTCCCCATCAAACTCACCAGCAAACACAAACTAAACTTTCCCCATACACTCAATCCAACTTCCCACATCTACTCAATCACACTTAGGTCATTGAGGTAGGATCAATCTATCTAAATGACAACACACTCATTAAGCAAAATTACAACAGAAAACTAAGACTCAAACTTTTTTTACTCTCTTTCCACACTACAATCATTCATATATGACTAAACAAACTCAGTTTCATAAACCAGAGTGCCTCAGCATAAAAAAAATAACCAAACACACTCAGTAGGATTTTATGAAATGCAACACAAAACCCACTGCACAATGTATTTCTTAAGCATGCTTAATTCCTTAAATTTATATTGTTCGAGAATAGAACCTTTCAATTCTACACATATTATAAATAAAGCACAATGAATCACAATCTATTAACTAGTTTGACTTTTCATTGTTTTGTTTCTGCTCATAAATATAGAAACACTTTCACCACTCCTAACCTATTATATTTCACCCAATCAATCCAAATGTTCTTTTAATATATTCCACTGATGCTGAGCTGGTTTGAGGAGTGAAGTTCTTTTAAAGTGGTCAAATTATGAACTCAAATGGCCTATAACCTACTATTTCACTTCTACAAATTTCTACCTTGTTGATACTACAAACAGTGGAATGAACTCTTTCATAAAAAGGAAGGATTACCATCTCAAATCAAGACTGTCACACTATTCCTGACAGTCTTTATGGTTTTCTTTAGAACAGTCTGTTTCATACTCCTTCCTTCAAATTTGTCAGACTCAACATGTCAATATTAATGTACTGATGAATATTTTTAAGAACTACTATATCTCACCCATTTTAAGTATCGATCAATAGTTTTGGCATTAACTAGTTAGATGAATTATTACTTAGTAAATTCAATAACATTAAAACCAAAAATGACCTAGTCACCCATGCAGCCAGATAGTTCACAAGCTTTCTTTAAATTTCTCGACTGTTGTAAATCAAACCCTCTCCAAATTTAGGGCTCCACCCTCTTTTCTCTTCAACATCCATTGAAAGTTTATTCCATCCGGTAGCCTTCCAGTCTCCATTTACCAGTGGTTGTGCTGATACATCCACTTTAACTCTAGGCTTCTAAAGTTCTGTAACTGTCTTACTGCTTCCTAATAAATCTAAGTCTATACAAGAACGTTAATGTTCTCAATAATCTCCTTTCAAGTTCCTAAATTAGTTAAAAGGTCTTATTCACACAGCCTGAAATTAAAGCCTGATGTTTTGAGACTCAAAAAGCTTTCAAACCCATTTATGTAAATATGCTGAGAATGACACAGACATTCAAAAAAATGAACTAAATAAATACCACTATGATGGAGTTTTGTTTGCTTTACACTACAGAAAAAATAAACCACCAGAGGTTTTTCATAACCTCATGTATCTGCATATACTACTCTTCAGCCAAACATTATTAGTCATAAAATAACCACATCTGTACAATTAATATGGCCAGAGTTAAAACTTGTGTTGTTGGTGAGGATGTAAGTAGTGGGGAGGCTGATAAAGTAAATAAATGTTTGCTATGTGGCATGGTTGGTGACTTCTTTGGCTTTTAACAGTTTGCATAGGTGGGAAATACTCTTGTATTACTTTAAATCAGGGGCAGGCAAAAGCCTGTCAGCGGGCCAAATCCAGATCACCTAGGGCTTTGATCGAGACCCCACCCTCTAGAGGGCATGTGCCGCAGGGGAAGGAGCTCAGCCCCACCTCTCCTCCCCCCACACAGCTGCTGGAGAGAAGACAACACTGGCCCTGAGGCTCCTAAATGGTGCTTCAGTGGCCCAGCCTGGGACCGGCTTGGTGACTCACACTTCCCCAGGCCACCCCAGAGTCACCAAGGTGCCACTGCCATGGCCACAGGGCCTGGCCCCAGAGATTGGGGCAGCCTGTGGCTGAGACGCCTCCGGGGCTGGCCCCAAGCTGCTTGGCCATGGCAGCAGTGCCTCCAGCTACTGGGGCCGGCCCCAGCCATGTGGCTGCAGCACCTCTAGAACCGGCCCCAGGCCACGGTGCTTCCGGGACTGGCTCCAGGCAGTGTGGCTGCAGCAGTGGCACCTCTGGGATGCCCTGTGGCCACAGTGTTTCAGGGCCAGTTCTGGACCGCGTGGCTGCAGCATCTCCTGTCTCCGGGGCAGTGGCACCTGTGGTCTCTGGGGCTGACCTACGGCTGCGTGGCTGTGGCAGCGGTGCCAGACCTATACTGGGTGGCTGGCCACAGCAGCAGGGCCTCCCTGCAGGGTGGCCAAGACAGCATGGCTGCAGCCATTGCTGCAAGGGGGCACAAAGCCAGGTAAGGTTCCCCCTCATGCCCAGGCCCCCCTCATCCCATCACTTCCCTCCCCTGAAGACCCGACACCCTCAGCTTGCTTTGACACCCACCCATGTTCTTGCACCCTCTCTCTTGGCCACACACTGCACCCTCCCTTGTTCCTGCTCCCTCCACCCAGCTTGCTTCTGCACCTCAGCTCCCTCCCAGATCCTGCACCCCAACCCTATCCTCCTTGCTGACAGACTTGTCTCACACACTGTACCCCTCATTTTTGTTCCTACCCCAGCGTCTAAGGAGGTCCATAAAATCCACTAATTCCAGAACCCCAGAAAAGTAAATCTGATCTATGGGAAGCCCTGAACTTCAGTCCCCCCTCTTCCCTTCACCCTGTGGGGCACCGGAGAAGTGAGGTGTCTCAATTGGGGCCACATCAGTGAGCACTGGGAGGTTTTGGAGGAGTTTTTTTGCTTCTCACTTGTATGGTCTCCAATTGATTTTTTTGTGGGTCAGTGACCCCCCTTCCCCCAACCCAAAAGGGTTCTCCATCCTTGCCATTGAAAACATTGAAACCGTTTGTGTTGGGCATAATATTTTACTTTATTTAAAATGAAGTTTGATTAACATGAGAAAGTTAAAATGCTTAATCTGTTTCATAATTTAAATTAAATCGTTCTTATTAGCTGCAGCTGGTTTAAAAAATAAGGTCACTGTACCCAGCAAGGTAATTCTCAACCCCACCCCCTTCTGCCCGAGGCCCCGCCCACTTCCAAAATTTGTGAAGTGGCCCCCCTTCCAAAACTATTGCCCACCACACTTTAACTCAAAGTATTTTGCCCCACCACCACCAACACACACACTCTTTAGAATAGATGGCCCTGATTTGGCGAAGTACGGCTTAGGCATGTGCCTGAGTTGAGGCACAGGAGTAGTCCACAGGCAACATGCACTTTAATAGTTTTCTGAATGAGGGTCTGAATGCACAAATACGCTTACAGTACATTTCCTAGAATTTAACACAGATAATGTGTCTGTATTAATATTTGAGGCGGCCTGTATGCTCCCAACCTGTAGCCTGATTCTTCTATAAAAGCTTCTCTCTTGTATAAAGGAATTGTGATTATGGAGAACTGAAGCTGTCTGTGAAGAATGAAAGTTTGATACCTTCTGTGCTGATGAAAAACAACTATATGATGACAACAAAACCATGCCACCCTTCTTTATATTTGTTTAAGATTATTGGTAAAGAACATAATGTTCATTTTTGCAGAATGAAGCAATGTACAAATGTTGAGAACTGTTTCAGCCACACAAACACACCACATCAGATATTTGAAAGTTTTCAGTAATAACAATTTTAAAGTAGTTAGATTTTTAAAGAGTGACTTTGGACTGCAAAAAAATTCTTTAAAACTTCAGTGTGTCTGTATTCACTGTTATATCCCCACCAGTGGGAAGGTTTTGTTTCATTTAGAGATTTAGCCTGTAAGTGGAAAGTCTAATCTTAACTTTGGAGTTGCCATCAGCCTCTTTAGATATAGAGTACAGTAGACTTCCGATAATCCGGAACCTATGGGGCCTAGGTGGTGCCGGATTATCAAATATGCTGGACTATCAGGAGGTACTATAAGCTGGTTATATATATACACTGTATACATTATATACTGTATATAAAGTGTTCTTAACACTTTTTATTGTACATACAGTATACTGTAATGTTTTAGTTTTTAAGCCTTTTTTACCCCTTTTGCTCAGTTCAGCTGCTGCCACTGTTACCTTGTGACTCATTTTTTGCCGAAGCTCACTCACTAGGCTCTTGCCATTTTGACGCCGGACTATCAGGAGTTCCGGACTATTGGATGCTGGACTATTGGAGTTTTACTGTATATTGTTATAGACATTATCACACAAAGAGTTAGTAAAACTCAACCAAAATAGATTAAAATACACTTGTACACACTTCTAGGGACCCATATATTCATTTAGGCCTCAATATTACATTCAGATCCAGGCCCCCACTACAATGCAATCTGCTTCTTAAATATGATACAGCGCCCCACTGACTCTGCAGTTCTGCACATGCACAAGGTCTGACTATATGACTAAGATTAGAAGGTCAGGACCCTATTTTGTTTCTTTGTATGCTGATTGGTCATTTGAGGGTTTTACCTTTCGAGGAAGCTCAATCATATTTAAAACCAGGGTAGAGGGAATATTTACTTTTTTGTTTATAAAAAGAACAAACACAACTAAGTAGAGTTTCAAGTGCCATAAGGGCTACAATATCTACCTGACGATGCTGACCACAACTTGTTTTTGTCTACGTTGAACAATCAGCATTCAGCACCGTGTCCATTATCTTATTGTTTAAAAAAAAAGTTTAAATAATTTCCTTTTCTGCTGAAGATAATGTCTTAGACAAATTCATGAATAGTCTAAAAGTGTATGTTTAAAAATATATTTTGACCTAAAAAAACCGATATGCATTTCAAATAAAGTGGTACGGAGGGTCTGTTTGTTTTAAGCATATAACTAATATGCATGCAGTCTAGGATGTGGTTAAGATTCTAAAGGTAAACTGAGCCTTTTCATTATAAACCTCTAATTTCAGGAATTTGTAATCTAGGATTAAAAAATGTGCCCAAGACTGAATTTTGGCAAGAGAACCCAAAAGACAGGTGGGTTTTCCTCCATCAAATTAGGGTGGGGGGACTTGCCGCTGGTTTTGAGATATAGGAATGTAAACAACCAGATTAATTTTCAGTTTGCTTTTATACTTTAATTTGAAATCTGTTTTATTTTTGCAACTGATACTTTGTACACGTAAACACAGACTAGTGCCTTTGGCTACACTGATGTTAGGAGGATGGAATGTGAAAAGTTACCACTATGCACATGCACTATTATCCATGAGGATTTGTTTGTTTGGTTGGTTTTTTTTCTTTTAATCACACTTACTTCATATGATATTAAAATCTCTGGCCTAGACCATCTCCCACATGTACAGGGAACCCTCACGAGACATTTCTTCTCCCCCATTTTGTTTACACTATGGAAGGCTATCCATAAACCACAGGTGCACTGTATGTGATGAGTAAGTAAGTAGGTCAGAATGAAGAGGAAGCGTGTGGATGGATCAGAGGCCAGACTAGTGGTGGATGAACATGATTTCTTTCCATATCCACTAGTATATTTAGAGGTGGGTCAGCTAAGGCCTGAAGCTCTGGACCACCAAACAGATATAGCTAGGGATCCACTAACTACATCGAAGGTGGGCACTATAGCCTTTTCTATAGGAAGAAAAAACTCACCTTTCCCTAAGAGCAGAGGGATTCTCAAGAAAAAGTCTTCCTAACCTCCTCATCTATAAACCAGTTCATTGGATCAAACCAACATTTTAGTGCAAGCACCTGGATAAAGGCTGGTACAATAATAACTAGCTTTTACCCAGAACTTTTTATCAACAGATCTCAACGTGCTTTTCAAGGCAGTCATTATCATTATTATATAACAGCCAGGGAAGCAGCAGCACAGAAGTTAAGTCACTCATTCTGTGACAAGATACATTTAAAGAAAACTGCCAAAATACTTATACATGCTAGCCTTTCAGAGACTGTAGCTCTGAGCAGTAGCAATCTTTTTGCATTACATGCCTGTTTTTGCCAGAAACAGAGATTCAGGATAAATTATTATCCAGGTTGTTTTACATAAATTGACACCACATTATAAGCTTCACAGGATTTTAATAAAGATTAGTAATGAAGAAAGAAAAAACTACAAGTAGTCTAGTAGCACTTAAAGACTAACAAAACATGTACTGTAGATGGTTTCATGAGTTTTCGTGGGCACAACCGTCTAAAGAAAGAAAAAGTACATTCCTGCTTAACTAGTAGAATATAAGCTCACCAAATCACTATTTAATTTCTCTATACCCTAATCTAATTAACACACTTGTTCAATATATAGGGCTACCACTATTTTTATCTATTACACATTGTTTCTCACCACTGCTGTTCAATGGTGGGCACAGCAATGAAACTGACACGAATTGCATCAGGAGCTGCTGGAGGTCCTGGCCTGGATGCAGCCTGCTCCAGGGGCCTCAAGGCTTCCAAACTCTTGGACCAGCTGAGCTGCCCAGCTCCCCCAGCATAAGTCGTCAGATGGCCAGGCATCCAGCTAGCCAGGGAGCCTAACTCATGCAAGATCTACAATTTATTAGTGCATCCAAGCTCCCTGATGCAGACTCAAAGCTAGGGCCCTCAAAGTTTTCAGGCTCCCATGCCACTGCATGAAGTCTGGAAGTAGTATGTTACTTTTCTACTGTACCTTATAATGAAGAGCAACTGCCACCACTACTGGCCCATTTACTATATTTATGGTGCCTTTAAATTGTAAAGTCTTTGTATTATCAGTGATTTTATCCCTCATTGAGGAATATAACTGCAGTGCCACAGACATAATTTAAATAAGAGCTTCCATTCAAATGAAAAACACATGTTTTTATATGGGTCTTCCAGATTTGATAACAAGCAGATGAACAGGATCCTGTTTAAAGCACCCCAAAACGACAGCATGGTTGAAGCCTCAGCTGCAGGTACTTTCTACATGACTAAGTGACCAAGTCCATAAAATATCGGTGATTATGTGACCAACTATATGGGTATGTGTACAGTGCTTTATGAATTCAGATCTGAGAGACCTGGGGCTTGTGGACTTAGTGGGTATGTCTACACTGCAATTAGACTTCTGTGGTGGCCCCTGCCAGCTGACTGAGGCTCCTGGAGCTCAGGCCAAGGAGCTGTTCTATTGCAGCACGGACATTTGGTCCACTCTAGAGGACTTTAGCGTGACAGCTTGGGCTGTAAGGCCTGGCAAGCTGGGAGGGTCTCAGACTTCAGCCCAAGCAACTACAACACTGAGCGCCTCGTCCAGAGCCAGCCTAGCACAGTTCAGCTCGCACGGGCCAGCCACAGCAGCAGAGACACGCGCAGTGTTTCCAAGCCAGGGCTCAAGCATCCACCGCCCCTCCGCACCGGCCCCACGGGCAGTGCTGGCGCCGAGCCGCTGCCACCGGCGCTGCCCCGCGGCACGGAAGTGGCTGGCGGCAGCTCGGCGGGGCCCAGCGCGGAGACAAGCGGGGCCTCCGCAGTGTGCGGCTGGGGGGCGGGGGCAGCGCTTGGCCTCTGCCGCGCACATCCAGCGCCCGGCGGGGGCAGCGTACCGGGCGGATCCCAACGGCCCGATCCGGATCGTTATTAGCAACGGCGGCAGCGAGACCCCGGGGCAGGAGGCGCGCGGCGGGGGTGCGGCCCGAGGCCAGTGACTAGGAGCCGGCTCGCGCTAACGTGCGTGTGTCCGGGATGGGAGGGGGGGGGAGCACTCACCGGCCGCTGCGCTGTTTGAAACCGGCACTGGGCAGCGTCGCTCCAGGTAGCGCCTCCGCCTCCCGCACAGCCAGGCCGCCGCAATGGAGTCCGGACGCATCGATCGCCCGGGAGGCGGAACCGGAGCAATCGAGCGGCAGCCCCGCCCCTCCCGCTTGGGCCGCGCCTTCCTTCTCCCGGCCCCGCCCCTGAGCTCCTTCCTCGCTGCCTCCAGCCCGGGCCGCCCAGTGCCTGCGCGTTCGGTCCCTTCGCCCTCAGCCGCAGCGCGAGGCCACGGCGGGCTGCTGGGTTTGGCGCCGCGCACGGGGCAGGGAGCCGGTTGAGCTCGTAAAGAAAGGAAAGCACCGAGGAGGTGCGGAGGAAGCCCGCCCGGGGACAGACTTGCCGCTCCTGCCAAGCGCTCCCAGGGCCTGCAACCTGCAAACGAGTCGTTTTCTGCTTCCAGTCGGGCTTCTGCCCTGAGCGAGCCAGGAGGGTGGTTTTTGCTGGTGGTTGGACTTTGTAAACATCTTAGTCCCGTTCTTCAGCCCGTAGGGTGCGGGGCTAATGGAAAGTGTTGTAGAAAGACTTTGGGTAGGTCTAGACTACAGGCTTTTGTCAACAGAGGTTTTTGTGGACAGAGAGGATAGGTCTACACTACAGCTGTCTACACATTGGGGTGATCTAGCGCCAAAGTGGCTGTTTTTGCGCAAAAACTTGCTGCCTGTCTACACTGGCCAGGAGTTCTTGCGCAAGAACACTGACGTTCTAATGTGTGAAATCAGAGCTTCTTGTGCAAGAACTATGATGCTCCCGCTCAGGAATAAGCCCTCTTGCGCAACTGTTCTTGCACAAGAGGCTAGTGTAGACAGGCAGCATGAATTTCTTACGCAAGAAAGCCCGATAGCTAAAATGGCCATCGGAGCTTTCTTGCGCAAGAGAGCGTCTACACTGGCATGGATGCTCTTGCGCAAAAGCCATCTCTCGCACAAAGGCACATGCCAATGTAGACGCTCTCTTGCGCAAATACTTTAATGCAAGAACTCTTGCGTTAAAGAGTATTTGCACAAGATCATGCCAATGTGGATGTAGCCATGTAGATTACCTTTCTAGACATAGGAAAATGAAGTGGCGATTTAAATAATGCCTGGCGGGATGAGGTTTACCGGGGAGGTCGACAAATGCTTTTGATGTCGACCGTGGAGTGTCCAGACTACAGAGCTGTGCCGACAAACAGCTGATTGGCACAGTGCGGCAGCAATTTTAATTTAAATGAAGCGATGATTATTTAAATTGCCGCTTCATTTTCCTATGTCTACATAGGTAATCTACATGGCTCTGTTGACGGAGCCATGTAATGTAGACATACCCATACTGTTGACAAAGCTTCTGTCGACAAAGAGTGTCTTGACTACATCCAGTTCTGTCAACAAAGCAAGCTGCTTTGTCGACATGACGGTGTAGATGCAATAATACCTTCTGTCAACAGAACTCTGTTGACAAAAGACGTTATTCCTCGTAGAACGAGGTTTACAGCCGTTGACAAAACTGCAGAGTTCTGTCGACGTTATGTCGACAGAACTCAGCAGCAGTGGAGACGCAGGTATAGTTTCGTCGACAAAAGTCCACTTTTGTCAACAAAACTCTGTAGTCTAGACACACCCTTTGAGGCCATGGCTACCCTGGCAGATGGAAAATGCTGGCAACTGCAGCGCTGCTTGCAAAGTGCAGCAATGAAACCACAGTTGGGTGGCCACAGTGTTAGCTGCCAGTTCATTAGCCTGGCAACACTCATGGCACTTGCAGCACACTGCATTCTGGGCAGCTATCTCCCAGAGCACCTCTTCCCCTTCAGAGGTGTTGGGAGGCACAGGACACCCTGAGCCCTGTCCCAGCTACGGATGTTAGATATTATTTAATTTAATGATCACATAACCACATCAGTTGCAGGATTATGCAATGGCTCCTGAGGATGGAGGCAGCAGCCAAGTGCGCTCCCAGACCCAGGGAGCCCCTACCACACTGCACTGCTGCCTCTGATACAGCTCCCCTGCCTGCTCTTCATTTACAACTCAGACTGATAGGCTGATTGAGCCAGCCTGCCAGTCCAAGTTTTAAATGCAGAGCATGAGGGGGGGGGGTGTTATTGTGGTTAACTGGGACTGTTAACCAATAAGCAATAGCTTATCGGTTAAACAATTAACCACTAACATCCCTAATCCCAGTGGCCCCTAGTGCAGATGTTCTCAAACTTTGTGATACCGTGACCCCTCTCTAAGTTGCTCACGACCCCCCCCCCAGGGAGGTCAGGACGCACAGTTTGAGAAACACGGCCTTAGTGCATCACTTCACATCTCAACAACCCTGGCACTTCCGTCCGCATTTGGTACCATGTTTCAACAATTTGCTGCATGCTCTGCCTCCTGGGTGTGTGGGAATGTTGATGAAAATGCTGACAGGTCATGCCGATGAACTATTGCTGATGGGCTATTGCAAGCCTCCGTAGGGAAGTGCGATGTCAACATGGGAAAGTTACAATAACTTAATTTAAATCAGTTTTTATACCACTGTCATTAAACTGGTATAAACTTTGCTGTGGACACTCTTAGTTTGGTTTAAGAGTGGCATCATGTGGTTTAGTTTAAACTTTTAATTAATTTTTATCTAAACAAAATATAAGTATCTGTAATCATTTAATTAAATTGGTTTAAAAAAATCACACCAATAGTTAAACCACTGCAACTCTCTCATGTAGACAAGCCCTTAAATTGATTTTAAAACCTGGTTTATATAGTAAATCTGACTGTATAAGTTAAATTAATATGAACCAGATTAAAATGAATTTAAGTGTCCACACAGAGATTTGTACCAGTTTAAGTAAGTAGATTTATGATGTATCTTTAATCAAACCAGTATGTGCAGGCAAGACCTCATAAGAGTCAATGCTGGGCTTCTACTGGGAGCGGTCTCTAGTGAATGAATATTTTCACATCTTAAAAGAAGGACCAAGGTTACTGAATATTTAACAAAACCTTCCTTTTAGCCCAACTGTAACCCACTTAAATTATATAGCTGTTAAAAGAGGAAAAGAACAGCTTTAAACAATCTGGCTAAAAATCCTTCCCCTTTTTAATACTTCAGCTTTCTGTCTCTTAGCTTTTATGAGGTCAACGTTGAATTAGTTGTCCACTCACATTTAGACAGGATCTGAATTTTTACCGTTAAAAGTACAAAGAAAAAAATCTTCAGGCATTTTCCATATATCCTAAAGAAGTGAAAAAGTGCATAGGTTCAGGAGTTTTGTATGGTATAGTGTAGGGGAGCCTAAACAGCCCTGTCTTGACCAAGACAGCGTCTGCTTTACTCAAAGTAAAGATCTCTAACAAAGCAAAACCCAAGCCTGTCTCAAGTCTGGTGCACGTAGCATGCAGGTAAGGCTGGGGCTTTGAAGCAGGAATGTTTTTGCACAATCATGCATTTCCAGCATAGTTCAGTGTGATAATGCCAAGAGAACTGGATTAATCTAGTACTGATACATTTTATTCCTAATAAGAAAAAGCAGATACAGTCATAGAACTGTTAACCAAGCACATACTTTTTGCAACATCTTGAGTAGTAGGATGTACCCCTAATAAAGGCACAATAGGTATCTTACACAATATGTAATCAATTAGTAGATATTATTAGAATGACCAAGTCTTGCTTTGCTATAAAATGGGCTTAGCAAGAAGAATTGATGGGAGGTAGTAAGCAGGATTGACCCACAAGTCCTTCTTATTGTAACTAAAAGTAAAAGACCATTCACACTAGCTGTGGCAGTGCACAGCGTCCCTAAGTGTGGCAGTAAAAGGGACAATGAACCTCCTGCAGGTGGCATGTGAATGAAGTGTAAGTGAACAAGGCTTAATTATTGCATTATAATAAATCTCCTATTAATTGCTTTTGTATTGTTTTGTATTGTATTAATTGCTTTACAAATTTGTAGTATTTAAGGCTTAAATTGTATAGTAATTGTTTTTTGAGGCTTGTAAAACAAAGGACTATATTAACAGCTTGAAGACTTGCAATAAATGAGGAAGTGGTTAAGTCTCTTTGGAGTGTCCTAGTTTCCCTTGAATCTAAAATAAATCAAACCACACGAAATATATATTCTCCTTTGCAGGTCATTTTTACATTAATGCTAGAATTGAAACATACAGAACACAGCAGCCCACAGGCATAATGCCTATCTTCATGCATTTGAAGAATCCTATTTAACCTCTCAAATGCATAAAGTTAAGCATAGAGTTACAAATTTGTAGGACCAGGGTCTTTGATGGGATTCCACAAAAGGACTTAGGCATTGCAATGTTGAGTGTTACAGTGCCTGACTTTTAGACACCCAGAAAAATCTCAGAAACAATAAAGCTAAGGCTTCTAGGATCCCTACATAATAAATAGGGAGGGACAGATACCTTAGAACGGGATTTACAAAAGCCAGTATGCTAGGCACAGAGCAGCTTAAGCTACCCATGGAAGATGGTGATATTATCCTACTTGGTGAGATAATACACATGATTGGAATATTGGTATTGAAGGGTACAGCTTGCTCAGGAAAGATAGGCAGGGAAAAAAGAGAAGAAGTGTTGCTTTATATATTAAAAACTAGCTGGAGTTACCGGCATTGCTCGGGAAACCGGAGGAACAAAATGTAGAGAAACAGTAGTCCATTATCTTTTTTTGAATGGTAGAAAAGTTGCACTGATTTCCATAGGGATTAAAATATAGGTCCGCGTCATCCCCAGAGGGGTGCGGGTGCGACCCCGGGTGGAGGGGAGGTTATACGCGGGAGGGTTGCCCCAGCTTGCGCCCGGGGCTGCAGGTGCTACTGGGTGCCCGAGCTGTTGTGCGCATGGGGATCAGGGCACTGTGTGCTGGCACGGGGTGGTGGGGAAAGAGGATCACTTATGTAACCTCGTGGGTGGGAGGGGGCAAGTCCCAGATGGCACTGGGGGCCGCAGGCGGTGGGCACGGCACCTGGGGTGGGCGGGGCGGCGGGCACGGGACCTAGGGTTGGCAGGGCAGCCCCTGCAGCACAACATGGCAGGTTACTCAGAGTTTTATATCTTGAGCTTGGGCCCGATCGGGTCCAAAAGTACCTTAAAACCTTCTCCTGGATGAAAGGTTATCCCATGCAAAGTTTAGTTGAGGCAGCTCGTATAGTGTCCACGTTATTAGCACACAAACTTACACACATTATTCTTTATATATTAGATTAATACACTTGGACTGAGATGGAGATGGGCATAGAAGACAGACTTGTTGAAAATCTCTAGGTTAGGTTAAAAGGGGTAAAAAATAAGGGGGATGTTATGCTAGCAGTCTACTACAGAACACCTACCCAGCCAAATAAGTGAATGAGGCTTTTTTTGAAACAACTAATAAAATCATCCAAAGTGCAGGATTTGGTGGTGATGGGGGACTTCAACTATCCAGACATATGTTGGGAAACTAACACATCAGGGCACAGATTATCCAATACATTCTTGGACTGCATTGGAGACAATTTTTTATTTCAGAAGGTTGAAAAAGCTACTGGGGGGAAGCTGTTCTTGATTTGATTTTAACAAATAGGGAGGAACGGGTTGGGAATTTGAAAGTGGAAGACAGCTTGGAAGAAAGTGACCATGAAATCATGGAATTCATCATTCTAAGGAATGGTACAAGGGAAAATGGAAAAATAGAGACAATGCTTTTCAGGAAGGCAGATTTTAGTAAACTCAGAGAGCTGGTAGGTAAGCAAGAAAGCAAGACTAAGAGGAAAAACAACTGAAGAGAGCTGGCAATATTTTAAAAGGGCATTAAGGGTCCAAAAGTAAACTATTCTACAACATAGGAAAGATAGAAAGTATAGTAGGAGACAGGCAGATGAGAGTGCCGCGGGGCCCAGGGCAGCGAAATTTCACGGGGCCCCTCCTTTGACACGGCGCATGCGCCATGGCGCCACGGTGCATGCACAGGGCCTCGGGAAGCACGGGGTCTGGGGCAGCCGCCCCGCTCGCCCTGCCCTAATTCCGCCGCTCGTAGGAGACCACCTTAGATCAACGGGAAGATCATACATGATCTAAAAATCAAAAAGGAGTTGTATAGAAAGTGGAAACTATGTCAAATTACAAAGAATGAATATAAGCAAACACCACGGCTACATCTACACTGGCATGATTTTCCGGAAATGCTTTTAACGGAAAAGTTTTCCGTTAAAAGCATTTTCGGAAAAAAGCGTCTAGACTGGCAGGATGCTTTTCCGCAAAAAGTGATTTTCTACAAAAAATGGTGATCGGGGCTTTTTTTGCGGAAAAGCGTCCGTGGCCAATCTAGATGCGCTTTTCCGCAAAAAAAAGCCCCGATCGCCATTTTTGCGATCGGGGCTTTTTTGCGGAAAAGAAATCTCTGCTGTCTACACTGGTCCTTTTGTGCAAAAGTCTTTTGAAAAAAGACTTTTGCCCGAACGGGAGCAGCATAGTATTTCCGCAAAAAGCACTGATTTCTTACAGTAGGAAGTCAGTGCTTTTTCAGAAATTCAAGCAGCCAGTGTAGACAGCTGGCAAGTTTTTCCAGAAAAGCTGCTGATTTTCTGGAAAAACTGGCCAGTCTAGACACAGCCAACTGGTATTCAGGGGCGGGAGCGGCCCTAGATGAGCTGCCAGCAACTGGCGCCCTAGGCAAAACGCGGGATCAGAAGAAAGAATAACAAGAAACATGGAAATAGTAGAGATGCTTAATGACTTCTTTGTTTCCATTTTGTCAAGAAGGTGGATGGTGACGGGATACCTAACATAGAGAATGCTAATGGAAATGGGGTAGGTTTAGAAGTTAAAATAAAAGAACAAGCTAAAAATTATTTGAATAAGTAATTACTTGAATAAGATCCTCCGGAAAAGGGCTTTTTTTCCGGAGGATCGGGGCCAGCGTAGACGCTCTTTTCCGGCTTTTCTAAAAGCCGGAAAAAAGCGGCGGACATTTTTATTTAAATGCCGCGGGGGATATTTAAATCCCCCGCGGATTTCCCTATTACGACCTGTGAAATTAACATGCCCCTTTCGGAAAAGGGGCCAGTGTAGACGTAGCCAAGGAGTTGATAGAGGAGGTATCTGAGCCTTTAGCTATCATCTTTGAAAAATCATGAAAGATGGGAGAGATTCCAGAAGACTGGAGAAAGGCAAATATAGTGCCTATCTATAAAAAGGGAAATAAGAACAACCCAGGAAACTACAGACCAATCTGTTTAACTTCTGTGCCAGGGAAGATAATAGAGCAAGTAATTAAGAAATTCATCTGCAAATATCTGGAAGAAAATAAGGTGGTAGGTATCAGCCAGCATGGATTTGTAAAGAACAAATTATGTCAAACCAATCTGATAGCTTTCTTTGATAGGCTATCAAGTCTTGTGGATAAAGGGAGAAGCGGTGGACATGGTATACCTAGACTTTAGTAAGGCATTTGATATGGTCTTACATGACCTTCTTATCAATAATCTAGGGAAATACAACCTAGATGGGGCTACTATAAGGTGGGGTGCATAACTGTCTGGAAAATCATTCTCAGAGACTAGTTATTAACGTTTAACAGTCATGCTGGAAGGGCATAACAAGTGGGGGCCTGCAGGGGGTCTGTTTTTGGGACCAGTTCTGTTCAATATCTTCATTAATGATTTAGATGATGGCATAGAGAGTATGATTATTAAGTTTGCAGATGATACCAAAATGGGAGGAGTTGCAACTGCTTTGGAGGATAGGGTCATAATTCAAAATTATCTGGACAAACTGAATAAATGGTCTGAGGTAAACAGAATGAAGTTTAATGAGGACAAATGCAAAGTACTCTACTTAGGAAGGAACAATCAGTCTCACACATACAGAATGGGAAGTGATTGTCTAGGAAGGAGTACTGCTTAAAGGGATTTAGGGGTCAAAGTGGACGACAAGTTAAACATGAGTTAACAGTGTGACACTGTTGCAAGAAAAGCAAACATGATTCAGGGATACATTAACAGGAGTGTTGTGAGCAATGCATGAAAATCATTCTTTCACTCTACTCTGCGCTGATGAGGCCTCAGTTGGAGTATCATGTCCAGTTCTGGGCACCACATTTTAAGAAAGATGTGGAAAAATTGGAGAAGGTCCAGAGAAGAGCAATAAAAATGTTTAAAGGTCTAGAAAACATGACCTATGAGGGAAGACTGGATGAACTGGGCTTGTTTAGTTTAGAAAATAGAAGACCGAGAGGAGACAAGATAGCATTTTTCAAGTATCTAAAAGGGTGTTACAGGGAGGAGGGAGAAAAATTATCCTCCTTGGCCAATGAGGAGAGGACAAGAAGCAATGGGCTTAAACTGCAGCAAAGCAGGTTTAATTTGAACATTAGGAAAAACTTCCTTACTTTCAGGGTGGTAATACACTGGAATAAATTGCTTAGTGGGTTATGGAGATATTTAAGAGCAGGTTAGACAGACATCTGTCAGGGATGATCTAGACAGTGCTTGGTCCTAGGGATGTTAAAATGCAGTTAATTGACTAGTCGAGTAGTCTATGGAATTTCCATTAACTACTCCATTAGTCGATAGGCACTTCCGCATTTCTCCTTTGAAATGTACAAGAGCCCCTCGGAGGAATGTGGAACTCTGCATACAGCCTGGGGCCAGCGGAAAGTCCCGCTGACTTCGGGCTGCACATGGGTGCCTGCTTCGAAATGTACAAGAGTCCCCGTGGGGGATCTTGTTCATTTCAAAGCCATGGAGCCCATGTGCAGTGGGGGACTCCCCAGCTGACCCTGGTTCCATGCGGCATTTCAGCGGAACCCGGGATCACCTGGGGACTCCACAGAACTTAGGCATTTTAAAGGGGCAGCCGCCGCACAGCTGAGCCACGGATCAGCTGTGAGGTGGCTGCCCCTTTAAAACACCACCTTGGGGTTTCAAAGCAGCAATGCCATGCAGCTGATCCTTGCTCAGCTGTGCGGCACTGCGGCTTTCAAGTGCCCCTTCCCCCCTTTTGCTGCCGACTGTAGGGCTTTTTTAAATGGCGTGCTTTCTTATGCTCTGATTCCAGAGCACACTTTAATTCAGTAAATCTGGGACTGGATTGTTCAATCGGTGTTGGGACGGCTGTGGATGCCGGCAGTTGTGGCAAACAAAATGAGACTTGGTTGCTTACACCCCTCATTGCCACATATTGTCCTAGCCATACGTACTTCCCTATTTTATCAATCTCTCATACGCTGGCCCCTTTTACTTTACATTACTTATTCAGATCCTAATCTATACCATTATCTTAAGTTGTTTTCTCCTTTTGTGGCTAGCACTTTCGAGAAACACAAGGTGTACCCGCCATGTCACCTCCTATGCCTGCAAGCTGTAGTGTAATAATTCTGGACATTTTAGCCATGCTTGTTATTCGTGATCACACTTAGCAGTTTCAGCATTTTGTTAGCGGTCAGGCCCTACCCAGCAACCCAGGGCAAGAATTTACATTTCCACATACTTTGTTTTAGCCTGATGCCTGCCTGCATGCTAGCCAGCACCAGACTTTAACAGGGCCTGGACTTCCTAGCCAGACTTATGTCAAGCTAAGGAAGGTCATGAACATTCCTCCACAAAGGGGATGATGGAGCCCATCTTATGATCTGTGACTTACCTACTTAAGAACCCTACAATCACTGTTTATTAGGGGAAAGGTAAGAGGAGAGTTACATTATTTTCTTTATTTTTCTGGGATTTTTATTTGTCATGTCATTACAAGCACCTAAATAGAATTAAATCTAAACAGAGAAGAAATTAAACTAGAAAGAAAAAGCGAGGAAAAAACTGAGAAAAGGAAAACTAAAATAAGACCTAAAAATTATTTATTAAAAAATCACCTTTTCACAAAATCTCGTTGGCCTCTGCTGCTACCAGGCATAATAATTCCTACAACTAATTCCATTGATATTTGCTGCACTTGAGGGTACTGAGCCCTTTTGGAGGATTGGGCCACAATAATTAACCAAGTAATCAAGTTAGAATTCATTGGCTGGTAGTTTCCTTATTTTGTCCTTTTGCTCATTTAAAGTCCTTTACTGAATCTGCTTAAGTCCAATTTTTTTAGTACTAGTCTCCAGTGATGTTAACTAGTAGATTCAGTAATTTCTTTTGCTATCAGAAGGCTAGAGTATGTCCTTCGGTACCAGAGCAGGACAGATACCTATGATGATATAATATAATTTGTCACCCAGGAGAGTATCACTTATTTTCATGCTGCTCATCAGTATATTTTGTGTGTTGAAATGGATATTATCCAACAATACCACTATTTTCAAACAAAGGATTGATTAGTTCAGGAAGGCACCCGTCTAGTAGAGCACACTGGGGCCCTGATTCCATAGACTACTCCACGCAAGTAGACATATGCACATGGAGAGCCAGATAGACTTGAGTAGGACTTGATGAAAGGGTGTGTCCATGCAGATCTATTTGCTATGCTGAATTTAGAATTCAAATCAAGCTGCAAAATATGGAAATGGATCTAAATTCTCCCACAGGTCAGAGCTGTTTGGATCTGGATCTGCATCTCTTGGAAGTACAAATATCTTAAAAATAACTGGTTTAAAAAGAGAAAGACATTGAATTTCAAAAGTGTACAGCACTTACCACCAGATGAATTCTACAAAAGCTACAGGAATGTTGACTTGATTTTCAGAGGCTCCAATGTCATATTCATGTTAAGGTTATAATAAAATTTGCCAATAAAATAATGTTTGCAGCATGGCCAAATCCATGTTCTGGTATGACAGCAACATGGAATCCAGTCCAAACTGCACAGCCAGGTTGAGCTTTGCAACTTCAGAGCCCAATGTTAGGTCCTAAAAGGAAATAATCTTCTTAACAGGCAGCCAATTGCCTTTCCCTCAGATATGCAACTTTTCTTGCTCTCCAGGGTGGAATTTATTACTCTGACCCACTCTGGGGACCTGAAAGTATGTCAGCACTTATAAGATTTTAAGGCCAGAAAACACTATTATGATCTAGTTTGACCTCCTCCTGCATCACACAACACACAGAATTTCAGAAAGTAATTCCTACATCAAACTGGTATCTTGTTTTGCAGCTAAAATTGGTTTGTTTAAAAAAATTAAATCCTAATTTAAAGGCTTCAAATGATGGAGACTCCTCCACAATGCTTAGAAAATTGTTCCAACATTTAAACATTTGCACCTTATTTCTAAAATTAAGTTTTCTAGCTTCAGTTTATTATTATTAAATCTTATTATACTATTAACCTAGTGGTGAGCAATCTGCAGCACATCTGGGTAATCTGCTGATGGCAGGGGTGTCCAAACTTTTTTCAAAGAGGGCCAGATTTGATGAAGTGAACATGCATGAGGGCCGACCATTTTGCCTGACATTCTTTGAACCATTAAAATTAAACACAAATTAACTATTTTATGCAAAGTTTATTGCAAACGGCATACTTTTCATTTCGTCACATGGATGACAAATCTAAACAGGTGTTAAATCACTCTGCCTTTCATATCTGAAGGCCAGATAAAAAAAAATCCAGGAAGCTGAAATATATGTCAGGAACATTGTAAAGTACATTACATATTATTGGTAATAGAGGTTGTCTGTCAACTTTTAAGTTCAAAAAATATGAACAGGAACATAACACCAAGTATACATGTTGTGTCCAAATATATTTATAACTGATTTAGACCAACTGACATTAACTGAGATTTTACAATGTATTCATCTCAATACATATGGATTCGTTGGGGGCCATAAAAGATAGATATTGCCAAATTACCTGGGGGGCCGTATTAAACCGGAACACGGGCCGCAATTGGCCCGCGGGCCGGACTTTGGACATGCCTGGCTGATGGGATGCAAGATGTTTTGCTGATGTTGATGGGCAATGACAAACCACAGCCACTGGGAGCAGCAAAGCAGCCATGCCTATGGATGGTCTACATCAACAAAATGTCTCATGGCCCACCAGATAATTCATCTGGATTATCGACAAGTCACAGATTGTCCACCACTGTACTAGACTATTATCAGAACCCTTCCCCCATCCCCCATGTAAGTATTTGTAGATTGTGATCAAGACTTAAACTTCTCTTTGATAAAATAAATAGATTGAACTTCTTCTGTCTCTCACTGTAAAACAAGTTTTCCAGAACTCAAATCATTCTTGTAGCTCTTTCCAAAACCCTTTCCAATATGTCGGCATCATTTTTTGAAGTGCAGACATGAGAACTGGACAGAGCATTCTAGTAATAGTCTTGCTAATGTTGTTTACAGAAGCAATATCACCTATCTACTTCTATTCAGTGTAGCTAGACAGTTTTGCAGATAGAGAGAATGAAGCATAGAGAAAAGACCCTGGAGGTCCCAATTTGGCAAGGTACTTTGACAGCTTACCTAGATTCTGAAGGTGCTTAGCATGTGCAATGGTCTAAGGCTTAGCATCTGGTTTCAATGGTCTAAGGCCAAAATGGTAGAACAAGGAATGGAACCAAGAAGCCCTATCTCCTAGTTGCCTGCTTCAAGATATCCAGATTTACCATTTAAACTCTTTGTGGGCTCACTTGTTCTACATCTCTGCTTTTCTCAGGATAAAATAGAGGGCTAAGCCCACAGTTCTATGTTATTTTTATTGGGGATTTCATATACTAGCATATATTCGCTAGAAAATTCATGGACTATTTCTCCAAAGCCCATTTTTTAAGCTTTCCCCCTATTGCTACATTATGTTTCCGAGAAACTTTCTGCTCTGTGAGTCTGTGTCATTGAAAATCAACTAGATGTAAGATTTATTTTATTTTTCTTTTTAAACAAATATATACTAATAAATTCTTTGGGCTCGGCAGTGCTTTTCCCAGTAAATATCAATTTGAACCAGCAACGTAAAGAAAAATATATTTAGGTTAGTCTAAAGAAAATAAAAGAAAAAAAGAAACCCAGTGATCAGTGCTTGCCCCCTAAATTATTTCTGGCATGTTTTTAAAAGAAACAGAATATAAATTAATGCACAAGACATGTTGAATACTCTTCCTGAACAACTACACTCAGTTTCTCCACATCAAACAGAAAGTGTAGCCTTTTTGCATTTTTAAATTATCTTCAATAGGATACAAAATTCTCACACTGTTTTCCTTTCTTGGCTTGCAATATAGTAAGTCTTTCCCTTAAAGGCCTATCCAAGGAATCTGTGCACTACTGACCCAGAGGTATTGTTTCTCTAAACAGCACCAACAAAACAAGTTGTTCATTTACTTTGTGCAGCTAAAAATACTGAATATTGTATACTACAGCTCAGTCAAAAATGTTGTTAGTTTATGTAAATAGGTTGCATCAGCTCAAATGCTACTTCTTGGAAGTAATTTATCTGCAGCCTCTGTTTTTAAAGAACAAAGCAGATATATAAAGCTGCACATACTTAGAATTGTCCTATACTCTTTCCTCAAAGGGAAAGCCCTACCAAAAACATTTCACATTTTGTGACATGACCTCAAGGTAAAATGTGTTCCTTCTCTTCTCCTGGTACAAAAATCCCAACTATAGCGGTACTGCCACTGTTATAGGAGTAAGCCCGGGAGGGACATTACAACCTTCTGTGCTCTCTCAAATCATACTAGGTGGTAGCTCTCTGAGGGTACATCTATGAAGCAGGACTAAAGTCAAAATAAGCTATGCAACTTGAGCTACATCAAGTCAAAACAGCTTATTTCGGTTTTTGGCGCTGTCTACATAGCAGGAAGTCTGAGAGAGCGGCACTTCCTCCAACTTCCCTTACTCCTCATAAAATGCAGGTTACAGGAGTCTGAGTAAGAAGTCCTCCAGCTTGTCATTATTTTGACATTATATCAAAATAACTGCTTGTAGTGTAGACGCGGACTATGTTACTACGGAATACCGTTAGTTATTCTGAAATAACACGGCTATGTAAATATACCCCGAATGCATTGGGAGGATTGTGTAAAGGCTCGGAGAGTAGAGTGGAGGCCAGTTAATCTATAAACTGCAGATCCACTGGCCATCACTTTGATTTTAGGATGGTGTAATAGTGGCTGTGTTTCGTACAAGTGACATTAAATCACACTGGCTACGTCTACACTGGCCCCTTTTCCGGAAGGGGCATGTAAATTTCACCAGTCGTCGTAGGGAAATCCGCGGGGGATTTAAATATCCCCCGCGGCATTTAAATAAAAATGTCCGCCGCTTTTTTCCGGCTTTTAAAAAAGCCGGAAAAGAGCGTCTACACTGGCCCCGATCCTCCGGAAAAAGTGCCCTTTTCCGGAGGGTCTTATTCCTACTTCAAAGTAGGAAAAAGGGCACTTTTTCCGGAGGATCGGGGCCAGTGTAGACGCTCTTTTCCGGCTTTTTTAAAAGCCGGAAAAAAGTGGCGGACATTTTTATTTAAATGCCGCGGGGGATATTTAAATCCCCCGCGGATTTCCCTACGACGACTGGTGAAATTTACATGCCCCTTCCGGAAAAGGGGCCAGTGTAGACGTAGCCACTATGTGTGTCACGTTATGCATTCTTGCTTTAGAAAGTAATCTTAATAGCAAAAAAACGCTTACTCTGCATAGCATACCATTTACAAACTGTTAAATTAGTATGATAAACATCTCAGATTTGTTTTTCCTGAATTATGGTTCTTTCATAAAATAACTTTAACTGGTTATTACTGTGTAACATCAACATCTCAAAAATCTCATGCTTTAAATCTGAAACAGTTTGATTAGTCCTTAATCTTCCACATACTTCACTATACAGCCTTTGATTAGTCTCTATTGACTTCATTAACTACTTATAGTTCGTAAAGTTGGGTGTGTACGTCTTTATAGAATTGGGGCTTTCGGTTGCAAACTTTTGGGGGTGAGGTCTACACGTCAAAAAAGTAAAGGTTTTCCACAAAAGTAAATCAATTCAAAAGAAAAAAGGTTTTGTATTTTGAAAAATTTCCACAAAATATGTTGTTTTTTAAAATATTAAAAAAATAAATTAAATATAAATTAAATAAAAATTTGCTTAGTGCTGAAAATTTTTGGGGAATTTGGTTTTTCCCCAAATTTCTCCATCCCTTTTTAGTTCCCATCCTGAGGAAAAGGGAAGTAGTGAAAATATTTGTTGAAAAGCCATTTGGTTGAAAAGCCATTTTTCTTCAAAAAACATTTAACTGAATATTTTTCAAACAACTCCCATAATAGTCATCATTGTCAAATGAATTTTATAATTGCACAGTGTTTATAGGAGATTACGATGTGTGCCAGTTTGGTATTATGAGGAATCATTTGTATAATTACAGAGTAAACTTATGAAAAAATAGAATACATTTAATCTTAAAATGTGAAATTGAACTATAACTGAACAGAAATTATTACATTTAAGGCCTGATCTGCAGTCCTTAAAATAAATGGGAATGTTTGACTTTAATGAGCTTTGATTCAAGGTCTTAATACTATTATTTATTTTTAAAGAGTACCCAAAAGGTTGTAGAACAAATTATATAAAGCATGCTTTATTTACTGTTTAAGATGGTCAATAGATGTTCAACAGACCAAATTAATTTTTTAAAAACTAGAAGAGTTGCAATTATCAATTCAATAAACTTTGCTTTAAAGCAAATTTAATTTCATCAGAATCTTCGGGTCACTTAAGCATTATTCAAGGTTAGGCTTCAATGGGAGTTTTTCCTAAATGAAAGACTATAGGATTGGCCCAAACTTAAAAACGGTGGTAGGATAGCTTTTCTATTATGGGTACAGGATTTTGCAATGTAATAATTAATTTTATGTTAAATATGGCTCCTTACTGAATTCTGAAACATAGAACAGACTGTTTTCAAAATGTAATTTTCAATATTTTTCTATCAACAACTTTTCATAAAACTCCTTTGTTTTTCAAAGGATCATCTGCTTTTGAGGCCTGATCCATGTTCCTACTCCATGAAAAAAGTAGTCTTTCAATTAATATTTTGAAGAGTTTGATCAGGTTCCTGCTGTTTTTTCTCAATCTAAACTATAAAACTGTGGGTACCAATCAGAGTGGGTTACTGCAGCCATTGCTGTGAGGAGACTCAAGCTTCAAGTAGCAGGAGTGGATTAATTTATGAGAACAATCATCTGGTTAGTTCAGCAAGTGCTCCTGATAATACTGAAGAAAACAGAGGATATGACACATTTAAAAGAATACTTTCTAAATGGAATAATTTCCTGGAGGCATTAGCTACAGTTTAAAAATAATAGATTCTGATAGTTTTTAAATCTTGATACCTTGCATTTTAAAAAAAATTATATATGGCAGCCACAGTGAAGAAATTACATTTCCTCATGTCTCGCAGTCTGTAACTTCAAACTAAATTGTAAATGAAAATTAACTGTAGCAAACAGAAAATTCACAAATTTGATAGAGTAATATAAAGTAGGATACGCTTAGGAAGATGGCTTCTCCTAAACCTACCTCAGGACAACCATTAACTGCTACAGTCTTCCCCTTGTCTGGAAAGCATGGCTTAGGTATACCAAGCTTTTTCAAAAAAATAGAGTTGGGAAGTTTAGTTCCAAACCTGGACTTCCCCCACTGTGGGGATGCTCGGATCCCAGGTTTCCATTCCAGCTCACAAAGATATGTAAGAGTGGTGGAGTTGGATCTGATAAGCTTTTGAACTTTCTAAAGCCAGCATTGAGAGGAGGTGGACCCTTGAGTTTTTGTTCAAATCCAACTCTAGTCAAAATGTATATTACATTTTGTTTTGTTACCAGTGCTATACAAAAACAACAATCAGTATCTGATTCAGGTCAACACTTTTCAGTTGTGGTCAAAATTCCAGAGTGACAGGACATTAATAATTCAGTTGGAGAGGAGAAGTTTCTATTTGCTTGTGCATACTCTTTTTCACCAATTCTGAAATATCTAAATTCAGATGGAGGGATATATTCTTGTGACACAAATGCATAACTCCCATCAATGGCAACTGCATTTAGAATGGAGCATAATATTGGAATATTGGTCAAATATTGGAATAAATTGCCAAGGGAGGTGGTGGAATCTCCCTCTCTGGAGATATTTAAGAACAGGTTAGACAGACATCTGTCAGGGATGGTGTAGATGGAGCTTGGTCCTGCCTTGAGGGCGGGGGGCTGGACTCGATGACCTCTTGAGGTCCCTTCCAGTCCTATTATTCTATGATTCTATGATTCTATAAATATAAGAACAGATTCCAGCCTCTGCTTTGTACCTGACATTTTTTATTCAGTCCAGCTCCAAGTAACTGTTAGAGATGAATCAACATCTTAATGGTATATTCTTTGCTCATTTTTCTTTTTTGTCTGTGGGCCAATGAAGGAAGTGTGAGTTTCAAAGGTTATTTCATTTCAAATATTCCAGTTAGTCTATTTTCTAAAAAAATCCATCAATGAACTGCTAGTTGATTGGGAGTTACATTAAATGCCAACTTGACCACATTCAATTTTATTTTTGCATAAAATCCAAGGAACAATAAAAGATACAACAGAATAACAAGATGAAAAGAATGCGGTTAAGTAACAAAGCCGCACAAAAAATAAAAAATTCGATAGGCTTTTTGTTTTGGGGAAAGGTGGATTTGAGATTACTTGAAATCTAACACAAAAACAAACCTAAAGTATCAATGGCACTGAAGATGACTTTGTGAAATTACATTCTTGCAGAAATCCATGGTGGCAGAGTCCAGTACTAGGACCACTGCCAAAGGCATATGTAGACATAGTTGGGATTTTGCTTAAAAAAAATGGAGCTATTGAACTTTACAAGACTTTCAAAGAATACACTGAATATTATCTTTTCATTTCCATGGCATCTGTACTTTTAAACTGCTGAGTCTGTAGAGATTGTAAATGATAATGATCTATGCACATTTAAATTAATGTGATCTTGCAAGACAAACAAAATACTAATTACTTATTTTCCATTATATTTTACAAAAGTATCACTACAAAATTAATCAAAAGTGAGCTGGCTTTTGTGTGTGTGTGTGTGTGTGTGCGCGCGTGCGTGTGTGTGCGTGCATATATGTGTGTGTGTGTGCACTCTCTCATGTTGCAGGGGTTTTGAAATTGAAACGTTGCACTGCTGAGAAAGTGCCATGAAAATATAACCCACTGCATTCCATGAAAATAAATAAGCAAGGCCACCCAAATTTTCAATTAGTGCTAGTGTAGAATGCAGGAAATGGCTAGAGAACCGTCAAAGGCTGCCTTAGGCTGGGTCGTGGATACGGAACAGTGACAGGAAGGTTTGAAGCAGGAATACAGGCTCAGTGTGAAGATGGCTCTTCTCCAAGGAAAACTGCATGCTAATAGGTTAATACTGATTTCCTGAACATACAGCCTGGGTATTACAAGCTGGAATTTACATTCTGACAAAGGCAATTGCTGATCCTCAGGACTTTGCTTTTTTGGTGATGAAATAACACTAGAAAGTTCAAGCTGCATTATATATTTTATGTTTTAAGCTTATTAAACATTCGAAGTACAAACTGTGCACATATTTTTGAGCCACCTGAAATAGCAATAGTCTGGTTAGTTTGTGAAAAATAAGGAACAATGTTACATTTCAACATGTCAGGCTTGATTGAAAGCACACTGTAAGGAGGTATTGACCAACATGGGGCCATGCCACTTTACAGACCATTCTGTCACAGTGTTCATGATGGAGGCCAAAAACAAAGAATTTGAAATCTTGCATTTTACTTTTAGCAAAAGCTATACCCGAGCATGTATGACCTAAACTTTTAGTTTTATTGTTTCAGTTAAAGAATCTGTCTATATCTATTTCAAGGGATATTAGTATGGAACAACCCAATCAAGTAAAATATTTAAGCACATGCAAAACTAAGCAAATGAAAAGTTAATCATGCCCAGTGAAAAAGAATGAGATCTGGACCAGACCATAACTGTGAACGAAAAAGGCTTATGCTGAAGAATAAATGAATATGGAAAGAAATGTAAATGGAAAGAAAAAGACACTTATCTCATGGATCTAATTGGCTGTGCTCTGTCATACTTACTCTTACTTTATCATACCCCATTTATGCTGTGCTCAATCAACTCAGGATGATGCTACAGCATTACAGGAATAATGAATTCATAGGATACTGTAAATAGCTGATGAGACACAAATTTACAAAACCAATGTAATCCTAGAGTCTAGGTATGTTAAATGGTTAACCAATAAGCATGGACCTTATTGGTTAACTGGCAAACTCTGGCAGCAGCCAGCCCTACAAGGCTGGCACAGCCCTGACCATTGAGGAACTGGTGGGATGGTTGTTGAGGACCTCATGTCTGTGGTGGAACCAGGCAGCAGGCCGTAAGTTAACTGATTAAGTGCTAGCACCACTTTAACATCCCTACCCTGTACCTAATAAAGTAAGTAGGCGTTTCAATGGGGCCAGGATTTATCCAATCTGTCTCTATATGTTAATGTCATCAGTTCTATTTTAGGTGTTACACCATTGCATTGTCTTTTGCCATCTGCAGGTCTT